>NC_134864.1:15522500-16122500 GCF_049852395.1 Peromyscus maniculatus bairdii
AGTTTCCCTACCTGGGGCAGTCTACTTGGCCAGCTTGTAGGAAAGGCAGGTATGTGTTAGAAGGGAGAAGTTCAAATGAGAAACATAATGCTAAGTCAGGGAAACTAGAAGTTGTATGGCAGAGATGTTGAAGTTCAGGTGAGCTTGTGGTTTTTCTTTTCTTCTTCTCCTTCTCCTCCTTCTTCTCATTTATTTATTTACTTACTTACCTACTTACTTAAGTATTTTGGTTTCTTTGTATAGCTTTGGCTGTCCTGGAACTTGCTCTGTACACCAGGCTGGCCTTGAACTCACAGAGATCTGCCTGCTGCTGCCTCCCAAATGTTAGGATTAGAGGCATGCGCAACCATTTCCTGGCTTTTTTTTTTCCCACTTTTGAAAGTAACATTTGTATTTGTACCTGAGCATGTCACATGGGTTTTTTTTTTTTTAAAAAGAAGGTTAAGTAAAGGAGTTTAATGTTAAGTATTTTGCAGAACTGAAAGTAGGAAATACAAAGTTTGTGCTCATTCATTATTAATTGAGTGGCTGCTGAGTGCAAGCACGGTTCTGTGTAGAAAATAAGAAGTGAATATAGACTCCACTTTTCAGAAGGTCAGAGGAAGTAGGAAAATTGCAATAACCATGCACCATGTTTTTTTCCTTTTACTTTTAAGTGAGGGATCTCACGTGTTAAATGTAGACTCTACCAGTGAGCTACAATTCTAGAGCCACAGAAGACTGTTTTAAGGTACAGTTAGAGAGGTAAAGAACACTGGAGATTGTTGAACCAGATTTCTGATGGGAGAGGTGACACTGGTCTTGATGGATGGATAGGGTTTCATTGACAGAGACATGAGCGAGTGTGGGGTCAAGGAGGGGGTGGAAAGGTTGATGTGGAATTTCCTGAGAGGAGAGAGAGTGCAGAGGTTCTTAGTGCTTGGATTGTCTAATGGGCTATGGTAGGAAGTGTGGTGGTATTGTGTTCCCCAAAATATTGTGCACCCTAATAAACTTATCTGGGGTTAGAGAACAGAACAGCCACTAGATACAGAAGCTAGAAAATGGTGGCACTCATGCCTTTAATCCTAGCATTCCAGAGGCAGAGGTCTACCTGGATCTCTGTGTGTTCAAGGATACAGCCAAGCATAGGGACTCACGCCTTTAATCTCAGAAAACAAGCCTTTAATCCCAGGGAGTGATGGTAGAAAGCAGAAAGATACATAAGGCATGAAGACCAGAAACTAGAAGCATTTGGCTAGTTAAGCTTTTAGGCTTTTGAGCAGCAGTTCAGCTGAGATTCATTCTGAATGAGGACTCAGAGGCTTCCAGTCTGAGGAAACAGGGTCAGCTGAGAAACTGGCAAGGTGAAGTGGCTGTGGCTTGTTCTGCTTCTCTGATCTTCCAGCATTCACCCAATATCTGGCTCCGGATTTTGTTTTTATTAATAAGACCTTTTAAGATTCCTGCTCCAAGGAAGCACTGGGAGGTAAGACTGGCAAGGGTGGGCTGTGTTGATGCAGTGTCCCATGGGGGAGCCTTTCAGAATCTAGTAGTTTGGTAGGAAACTGGTCAAGGTAGCTAAAGATATATCAAGGAAAAAGTAATGAGCATAGAATGACCAAAAGGGAGATACACCCAAACCAGAGAGGCCAGCAATAAGGCTAGATAGTTATGAGATGCCAGATGGAGAGGTCTCAGGGGACAGGTCACTAAATTTGGCTACCATCTGGCTTTAAATATGATGCAGGGTCATAGTCCTCATTCCACCAGCTCTTGTACTTTTTTACTTACTCAGTGTGAACTCGTGTTAATTAAAATCCCCAATCCCCAATGTTGGTAATAAAGCCCCAGGCATTTCCAGTGTGCCCTGTCCTGACATGGAGTTCGGTAAACGTTCTACCAAGAGCAGAGCAGCCAAGAGTGCTGCTCCTTGGGGCGAGGCGGCCGTGCAGTGTAAATAGAGCAAGGCTGTGAGATGTATATGAGGGAAGAAGCTTGACGGCCACCAGAGCAGGCTGCTCTCTGGCTTTATACCCACCAACCTGAGTGTACATCCGACTAAGATACTTGCCAGGCTAAGGTCCTTTTGGGCTCCCTAATGTCAGTTTAAAGGTTAAGGTGGTTCCCGGAGGTTAGTGAGATGGATGTAATTTATCAGACATAGACACTCCCTGGGGTGATTTCTTTGACAGAGGCACCCTTTTAGTGAAAAGGAATAATTTTGCACTTTCGAGTTTTGATTTCTTTCAGCTTGGGTACCCTTGAAGCTTTAGGATGCTCAGAGAGTAACCTTTTTTTTTTTTTTTTCTTGCTTGCTTTTTTTCTCCCCCCCCCCACCCCTGAAGTTAGGACAGATACCAGGAGGTATCCAGTTCTCCAGCTGGAACCTGTCAGAGCGCAGGAGAGGCTAGTCTGTTACTGGGTAGACTTATCTTTGCTCCCAGCTGTGCTTCTAACCTCTGAACCTCGTGGTTGTGTGGGTGGTCTAACGCGGCTGTGTACTTCACCAGGCCGCCCTGTTGCTGCTGTCCTGGGAAATCAGCGCAAAGGCAGAGAGGAGGTAGTGTTTTTATACAAAGTTATCAACTGACAAATTTATGATCTGCAAGAAGTCGGTGACATTGCACTGTTCAGAAAAGAAAATTAGTAGAGGAGGAAAGGGAACTAGAATGTCGAGCAGAACATGTTATGTTTAGCTGCTTTTGAAGATCAGTTAACAGGAGAAGAAAAGCTGTCTCAAGATGAATTGTGGATAGGAGTTGGAGAAATTAGGTCCTTTGCTCAAAAGAAACATCTCTGGCAGACCTCATAATCTGACCACCTAGGGCCACTGGCAGGATTTATTTCTCCTGGCAATCTTCCATGTTTTCTTCAGCCCTTTATCATGTTAGAGATCTCTTGGTTTGCCTTATTTGTTATTATGCTCTTACTGTAACTATTCTTTTAAAAAAAAATCTGACAAACTAGTTTTATTGATGGATTGTTTTTCCTTTTTGACTCACATGCCTGGAAAAGTCAATACACCTGCTCCCTTTGGTATGCTTGTTACCTTGATAACCTTCATTCACTTTTACAGTGAAGCCCCATTAGCTAGGCAGAGTATCTCTTTGTAAGAATTGTTTGAAGCATCCTTGAACTGCTGCGGTTAGTGTCAGACCCAGCCCACTGAAGCTGTGATGAGCCCCCTGCATGGTCAGTTCTAGAGTGACTAGTACAGAGCACACTTAGGTAGAGTTCTGTTCCTTGAATTACTGTAATAATCCATGTTTAAATCTCTTTTAAAGCAGAGAATCATTGTATAAAACAAATCGAAGCACTCTCCCTCACATATAGTCTGTAGTTTAAACTGGTGAAAGTATCACTGCTAACATTCATGTGTGGTACATCTTCTAGATATTTTTCAGTGCATATTCATATAAGCAAACATAAATCATTTGAGATACAGTTTCATGAAAGCCAGGGTGGCCTCAAAATTGTTTTGTGGCCAAGGATGACCTTGAGCTACTTAGCCTCCTGCCATTACGGGCATTTCTGGCATTACAGGCATGGGCCAGCAGACACGGTATATAAGCGCCAGGGATTGAACTCAGAGGCCTTTGTGCATGCTAAGCAAGCATTCTACCTATTGAGTTATAGCCTCATATATCCTCAACCCAATCAGTTTTTTTTAAAGCATAACACATATAGAGCAATAGTTTTTTACAGTGTGTGTGTGTGTGTGTGTGTGTGTGTGTGTGTGTGTGTGTGTGTACTATAGCGTGTGTGGGAGGGGAAGAGGACAGTTTCCAGGAGTTGGTTCTCTACTCCATGGATCCTGGAGATCACCTCAGGTTGTCAGTCTTAGTAGCAAGCACCATACTTGATGAGCCATCTCGCTGGCTGTTAGTAGTGTTTCTGCACGCACCTTGGTGAGTTTGGTCTGCTTTGCTGCTCAGGCAGGGTCTCAGAAAGAACAAACGGAAGAATGAGAGCTTTCTTGGAGCGCTGTCTCCCATTTCCCGAAGGAAATGCCGTGTTTTTGTGAGACTAGGTGTTATGTTACTATTCTGCTCTCGGAGTCTTTCCCAACCTCTGCGGGAATGAGAACTCCCAACTTGTCAATTAGATTAGAAATTCTCTATGTTTTTTTCAGATTGGAAATTGGTACTGTTGCATTCCATTTACTGATTTTTGAAGCCACATCGTTGTTAGACATTTGTAAGCTATTTACTTACAAGGGAAACATTAAAAGGCAGGCTTGGCTTCACTAAATTGAAATAGAGATAATAATAGTTTCTTTGAAAAAGCTGAGATCTAAGTATACAGCACAGAATGACAACCTTCAGTTTTTATTGTGCTGTGACTATCTTAAGGAAGACCTGCCAACTTACTTGCTTATCTTTACAATTGCAGTAGTTACAATAAAAATTAGGCCTCAGTATTGTTGAAAAACATGTCAATCAAATATTCATGGGAAAGAAAACAATAGTTTTCATAGCGCAGATGATAAATTGTATACTTATTAAAGTGTTGCAACTGATCAGATAAGCACAGGATATCATTAGAGACTCAGTTTCATGCTGAAACCTGGTTATTTTAAGCAATTACTACCAACCTCGTGTTTTAAAAGCAGTTTGTGTTCTCTTGAACATGGGTGACAGATGCTCGGAAGAACACAGCGTTCAAAGGGAAGCGTTACATGTTGTGTGGTTTTCCAGCGGAGGGCGTTATAACAGTGAGAAGTTCTTCTGCCTTTGACATGAGACTTCTCCAAGAGAACTATGGTAGCAAATTGTGTTTTTTTCCAATTGGTTTTATCTGGGTGCTACAATTAGGCATTTCCCTGGAGGTGTTTTCTGGATAAGTGACCTGTTGGCAAGGATTTACTGGAGCTCAGAGATAAATGGACCCGCAGCTGCCACCTCCCAGAGAAGTAAATAGAGAGAATCAGTTGCCATTGTCCTTGGTGTGCTGACTTTCTAAGGCACAGATGTGGGCTTTCTTTTCAAAGTGAATCAAGCATTCACTCTCAAGGAAAAGGATATTTGTAAAGCAATAATATTAATGCTTGTTAAGTGAGCGAATTATATATGAACTTAGACTCTGGCAACCTCGGAGCACTTTGTATTAACCTGTGCCTTCCTCGGAGCTCTGCATGTGAAAGAGATGTTGCCAGTAGAGCCATGTAAGGACATTTGCCATTAAGAAGTCACGCTAAAATGAACAATTTCAGAATTCACTGAGTTCTTTCGCTCTGCGTCACAGTGGCTGCCTCTGTGACAGCCTTCATTTCCTACTTAGCAAATCCAAGCCTGGTAGCTTGAGCCCCAGGAAGTTGTTAAAGCAATTAAAGGCGTCTGTTTCCCAGCACATTGCTCCGTTACCATAGTATCCTCTGCCTCCAAGTCTCTCCTGATGATGTCAGTATGCATACAGGGGTTGCTCAGAGCATCTACGTGGGCATGATTCATCCCACAATAAAGCCCCCTTTCTGTTGCTCTGCTTTCAGTGTGATTTTGGATGTCCCTAGCAATGGAAGGTAAGTTCTTTGTTCTGTATAGTATTACAAGAATTACCAAACATCTTTATTATTTTGCTTCAGGTTTCTTGTGTCCTAAAATATATTATTAACTGGAATCATGATATATAGGGATATTTCAGGTAATCACTGGTAAAAGATTTATAGTTTGTGTCTAAAGTATTGCGTATGCGTGCATGTACATATGTACACATGGGGAGGGCTTATAAAAATCACTGAATGAACAATGTAGTACCTGCTGTTCCCCCTGATGAGCAAGAACAGCACACACACACACACACACACACACACACACACACACACCAGAGCTTTCATTTTCAAACTGTTTGAAATTCACAAAAACCTTAAAATATTTTTACAGGTGTCACAAGGCAGCTAAGGCTCTTAGAAAGTATGTGAATTACATATTCTTACTGGTATTTTATCCCGTATATGTGATACTAACATAATATGGGAAGGTATTGTTGGAAGAACACAGGTTTATTTGTGCTGTGAAGTTCAAAGTATGCTGACAGTCTTTTCCTACTTCTGGCCTATTTCCATATATTTCTAGTGTTGTGCTGGGATGAACTGCTGCTTGATGAAATACTTAAATAGACATCCTTTCTTGAGGATAAGCATTTTATCCAGCTTTCTGAAAAGAAGACTTGTGCAATCCCTTGCAGCATCAGGTGGAAGCTGTGAGTGAAGATTTTCCTTAGGAAGTTAGTTTTCTATTTCAGCTTTTCTCCTACAGGCTGCCTCATCAATAAACAATGATGAAACATCAGCCTATTGCTCAGTCACCGCACTGAACATTCTTCCCAGAGTTCTTTTCCTGGATTCCCCAATAACCAATTTCAGCACATCCTATGAACACCGTGATAGTGGGTTTTAAGGAGAGCAGTAAGAAGAAATGTGTTTTCTAAATGTTAGTAAATAGCTTTGCAAGGGGACAGGGGATTGAGAATGGCTTGGATGGAGACTGTGCCATCTCTTCGGGTGGTTGAACCTTTATTCTGTACAGCAGGCAGGCAGATGGCTTTGATGAGAGGTACAAAAATGGTTTAGACTGTTCATTTCTAGAGTCTTGTATTTTTAGAATCCTGTGGAATGTGCTCTACTGCCTAACTTTGATTTGTTTCTGAGAAATGATGCTAGTGGAACATTAATACAACATGTACCTTTCTGTGAAGAATCAGTAAGAAATGATAGCTGTAAGAGTCTAAAACCATATTAAAATTTACATTTAGCTCCTAGAAACTGAAGGATATGTCATAAGTATTGCAAATGTTTATTCTTTGAATTTTTTCCAGTCTTGAAACTATACTAAAACCATCTTACTTAAATTATTACTTATTTGATACTCGACCTCCTGTTTGTTAAGTTGCTCATTAATTGCTATTAGAAACCATTTCTAAAAGGGAGAAGCAAGTTGTAATAGCACTTAATTTAAATTACAGTAGGTTAAATGTTAAAGAGAGTGAATCATTCTAAATTTGTACCATACTTTAAAATATTTAAAAAAAATATGCTCACAAAGCTTTTGTTAGAAGTAAAATTAATATCTTCATATTAAATCATATCTTATTTTTGTGCTCATGTTTCAAGCAATATAGTCTAATTCAATGCTTAAATGAATTTGTAGTTTAAAATATATGTTCAGCTTCAACTTTATAAGTAGCAGTGAAAATAGCCATCTGCCAGCAGGATATGCAAGTAGTACTCTGGGGAGAATATCCTTCAAGAGTCCAGCCTTCTTCCTGTTTGAGTCAGAAGGAGTCCCATGCTGTTCAGGCAGCGTGAGCTTAAACATCACTTTAGGAAAGTTTCTCTTTTATTTTTCAATGCCACAATAAGAATGCATTTGAAGCTTAATGGTTAAATTTGTTCTTGCTGGATTACGGAAATGTCAGGTCTGCAGACTTGACAGCATGAGGTAAATGAAATACAGCAAGAAGATGATGATTCTGTTGGCTCTCCCTAGACAGATAACTGAATGGGAATCCTCAAGAATCCAAGGAAGTTGGAGAAAACAGATGTGCAAAAGTAAACATCCCGAGGAGACCAGACGCTCAAGTAGCAAGCCTCAGAGAAGGGCCTTCTGTGATACTACGGCCCGAACTTGAAGCCTAGGTTCTAGGTATTATGAGGCACTCTCAAATTTCATGGCCCCTTGATTCCCAAATTGCCATGGTCTCATGATTCCCAAATTTTCATGGCTCCATGATTCCCAGACTTTCATGGCCCCATGATTCCCCATTTAGAAATGGGCAATTTCCCCCTAGTCAGTTTTTAACCCTCCCCTGAAAAGAAGTGATCTATGTAATAAACCAATTAAGATGGTTTATTAGCTGCTTCTTGTTGGCTCTACCCAATTATTTTGGGAGTTATAGCTTACAGGGCACAAAAGTCTTACCTTCTTGTTCTGTTGGTTGCATTAGTTACAAATCAACAGGATTGAGGGCACTTTTTTTTTTTTTTTTTTTTCCAGGAGACTCTGAGGAAGAATCCAGTTCCATTCCCTTGCAGCTTCCAAGGGCCACAGGTTTTGTAGGGCTCACAGCTTCTCCTCCTATTTTCACAACAAGCAAGAGGAGACAAGCCTTTACTCTGCTGTCCCTCTGGTTTTCTGCTTTAAAAGACATACACTGTCCCTTAGCTTGGGTCCACTTGTATAACCCAGGATGGCCTAACCATTTTGGCATCTTTAACCTTAACTACTTACATAGTCATTCCTATGATGCCGTGTGGCCTATTCACAGACTCCACAGTTTAGGACGTGGGCATCTTTGGGGGCCATTCTTCTGCCTGCTGCAGAAGGATAACATTAAATTCACAAATCTGATATTTTTTACGTAAAGCTATGCCAATTGGGAACATGAAATTCTGACCTAATTCAATGAATGCACTCTTCCCAATGGATGTTAAAAATGCCTCAAGATAAGTAGTCAGGAGAAACTGAATTAGAAAGAAGTTTTTCTCCAATTCCAGTGTTCAAAACTCTTAGTACAGAGGTGAGGCTTAAAAAGTGATGCGCTTCTCACTTTAATATTTTTATTGAGAAGCTAGCAGAAGAACAGGTTAATTAAACAAGGCTAATTAGGGACTACACAACTTCTATTAGTTAAGCCCTATGTGAATGAGCCTGAGGGTTTTTTTTTTATTTTATTTTATTTTTAAGAATCTGAAGGGTAATGGCTGGGCCACTGGAGACCCAAATATGAGACCTAATAACCCTAAATTTTGAATCACACTGTCTCTCATTGATCTGGCATGAAGCCATATGAGTCACAAGCTGATGGTACTGGCATGTTTGCTCTCTAGTTTCCTAGGAAAGACACTATCGTGACCAATACCTCCAGGCCTAGCTGCAGAAAATAATTTCTTTTATTGTATATATCCAACACTTATTATGAGTGGGACCTGAATCTTAGTATATGGGCTCATACGTGTGAAGCGTAAAGTAATTTACATCTCACAGCTTTTTAACCTTTGCTACAGCACTAGCAGTGGTAGATAGGAGAAAGAAACTTGTAGTGTGTTTGTTTCCAGCAGAAGTCCTTAGTCCTGTTGGCTGTGGTTCTCCAGATAAAAGTAAAGAGAAGGAAAACTGGTTTCTGCTTATAGTCTTAAAATAAAATTGGAGTCATTTACTCGAGAAAAACTGAACAGTGCCGTAGCAACTTAACTTAAAGCACAAGGACCTTGCCAGATACCTACATTGTGGGAAGTAGTTATTGTGACCCCGTTCCTTTTTGTTTCCATGGTGGTACATGGCCTATCTAAAAAGAAAATCTGATCTTATGTTGCTTTCAGATTTACTTGTCAATCAAAATAACATTAAAAATATCAATAAGTTATATAATTCAGTGAACCAACTAATTATCAATAACTATTAATCTATAGAAATAGCTGTAGAAATAAAAGTGTATATTTACTTATGTTTTCTTCTTTACATATCTATTCACTCATTTTAATATCTACTTTTCATCAACCATGTAAACCAATTCAAGTTCCCATGAGTAAAACCTTTAAACATGATTTAAAAAAAATTTAAATTCATCTATTTATTTTACATCCTGGCAACAGCCCCCCCCCCATCCTGCTCTCCTAGTCTCCCCCATCCCCCTCACCCCCAATCCCCTCCTTTTCCATCTCCAGGAAAGGACAGGGCACCTATGAGTGTCAATAAAATATGGAGCATCCTGTTTTGTTTTGTTTTAAAGTAAGAATAGTCAGTTCAATACTGATCACTTATTTTCTCTAATTCTAGTAAATTAGGGTGTGGAAAGATTAAATCCATTTCACTTGGAAAAAAAAAAAAAAAAAAAAAAAAAACAAAGAAAAGAGCAGCCTTCAGAGAACAGCTGCTTTCTCTGTGATAGAAGAGACTGTTTCATCTCAAACCAGCCTGAACCAGCTCTCTTGCTTTCCTAATCCTTTTTACTTTGTTAAAAAATTATCTTAAAAGTTTATCTTTGAAAACAAAATCAGAGATAAAGAAGCTAATGAAAATTAGAGTTTTAAGGGTTTGGAATCTTCTTGGTCGGTGGGTGGTAGATAAGATGGAAGGAGACTTCAAAACAGAAACTTCAAAGACGGCTGTGATCGCTCACTATTTTGAAAACTAGTTCAGAGTTTTATTTCTAGGGGGATTTTTTTTCCCCCACAAGTGGGAGCAAAGTCAAGCAGTAGAGAATTGCTGGAGCCAGGGGCGGCTTCTGAGTCTCGGTTATTCCAAAGTCTTTGCAGATCAGAGAACCGTCACAACACTACCCATTTCTCTCACTGACACCGCCTTCAGTTGTCCTCCTTAATTATTGATGTTTTAATATTGTGCTCATCTCTAAAATGGAGCGAGTCGTGCAGAAAGAAAAGTGATTTTTGAGATGATGTGTGGAGAAAATTCTCTTCCATAGTGGACTCATTTCTGCCAAGCTGTGTTATGGGAATGGGATCCTACAGTGACTACAATGTTCTTGAAATTAACTGTTCCAAAATGGTCTTTTGAGAGGAGGGTCGACGGAATTAAAGGGTCCTCCTTCTCTCTGCTGAATCTTGTGGCCTGGAGCAGATGGAGAGGAAAAGAGCCATGCAGCAGTACTTTAAAGGGCACACAAGCACAGGTCCAAATGCTTGCTGTTCTTCCACTGACGTTTGCTAGACTAGTGCTCTGTGGACAAGTTGAGTGGAAAAGCTTACAGAGAATCTGTTTCCCGTGCCTGTTGTTGACTGTCTGTTATAAATGACTTAAGAAAAAGTGAGGAAAATGTGAAGGGGACAGAAGTTTGATTTCTGGATGTAATCACAGCCATGCTGGTGACTTGACTGGCTGTTGGGTGCTTTTCCTCTATGCCAAGAAAGGAAACTCGAGACTATCTGGTCAGCCTTTACTGTTCATAGTAAAGGACTGAGCTCACCATCTCGAAACTCTCATAAGTTCAAATCGTCTCATAGCATTTATGTGTCACAATTTAAGCTAAAACATGCCTGTGAAACTCAGTAGAGAAAAAACGGCAGAATAATACGATTTACTAATTACAATATGAGAGCACAACAAGACTCAGGTAGCAAAGATTGCCTTATTGGGGAAGGTCATCTTGGTCCTCTTCTACTAAAATGCAATCTCAGTAATTAGTACAGAATCCCACCTCATACAGGTGAGATGCCGTGAACATGGTGCAGAATTAATCAAAGGACAAGGTGATCTTGAGCTCCCAGAAGTTTGGGCTAAGAGGATGCATATGTAGAATGAATGACTTCTTGTCCACTTAATAACTATCATTTTGATTTCATACTAATGCTTGGTAAACAGCAACTTCAGCAGAATGTAATAGATTCATTTTGTTTGGATCCAGCTAAAGAATATCTTTTCTTAAAATTCTGAGTTACTTGATGGCTAACCCGTTGTCATCCTGTTAGCTTTCTTATTCCTCGGCTCTAGATTCTGCTTACATAACTGTAAAACCGGTCATTTTTCTCTTGCGTTCTTTGCTTCCCAGAGTATTTTTCTTTTCTCTTTCCACAACTCCAGATGTGGCATACACACCTGTCACTAACAGTTACATTACAGCGACTTCTCTAGTCTGTCTCTTTCTCTGGTTTCCATCTTCCTTTAAGCTTCTTGTGAATTTTATTTCATGTAAATAGGTCCCCTTCATTAAACACCTACTGATGATACAGCATTATACTACATCCGGAGGCCACTGCCCCTCATTTCCCCACCACAGATTCCTGTTTATACTGTCACCCTTGCTTCCTTCTGATGGCAAGGTTGGAGACGTTAAAGGAAAGCGTAGGCCAATGGAAGAACAGAGATGCTAGCCAGGAGGCAGGCAGCTGATGCAGCCTGAGGGATTTCAGCACCGGAAAGGCCATGGAAGCAGCAGTACAAGCTTTTGAGGCATTTAAAGAGGAAATGGATTACTGTGTGAACAACCAAACCTTCTGTGTTAATTTAGCTTATCCTCTCGACCAGCTACAGCTCATGTCGCAAAACTTAAAATCTTTATATTACATGACATCACTACAGCTGTTCCAACAACCCCCCTATCCTCTGGTCATTATTTCTCGGTCTTGGATGCTAATATTTTAAAAGGAAGTCTCTAAATTTTGTGTAGAGGAAACTCAAGTTTTCTAAATGAAGTATAAGAGGAACATGCTTATCCTTTGAATCAACATACGGCAATTTAGATAGTTGCTTACAATTGTCTTTTAATATGCTAGCCCTGTGAAGATTTTCCAGCAAGCTTAAACCATTGTTGAAAGACTGGTTGTACAGAAACAATAATCTGAAGATTTCCTAGGCTTACCAAAATGTAGAAAGTTGAAATAATATCTGATTTTTTTGATCAGTGTATGCTTTAATGAACTCCTTTCCTGATTGATTTATAGCTCATATGTTTTACTTTCATAACAGATGCCTTACGAACTATCTACTTTAAAATTTTGGTACTTGGAAAAAAAATTTTTCATCCTTATACTAATGCCAAGAAAATGAATAGTTTAGTAGTTTTTAAACTCGGTGTTTAACAAAAAGAAAGACCATCGCTGATGAAGTAATTCAGTGAGTCATCAGAAATATATGTTTATGCTTCTGGACTCTAGTCATTATTGGATTGCAGTTATTTTTCAAAGTGTTTACCCTGGGTTGAAGTTTTATCCTACCAATGATCTGAGTCATGACTTAGATCTCCTGTTAATCCAATAGGCTAGGTCACTAGCCCAGTCTGCTAGGGTGTGTAGAAATCACTGTTACTTGTAGTCACAAGTTTTTAATTCTCTGCCACCTGAAGCTATCCTGAGAGGGAGTTGAGATGTAACTGCTTGCTGAGATGAGAAGACAGGAAATATGGAGTCACACTAATGGAAACACCCTTATTTCTTTACTCCCTTCATACAAAACTGCCCCCATGTAGCTGCCTATGTCGCCTGCTTCTTGTCTCCATTTCTTTTCCCTCTTTCCGTTCCTTTCTTTTTTTTTTTTTTGACTATTTATGTATTTTATTTTTGTATGTGTACATGTTCATGCCTGAGTGTGTTTATGTGCTCTGTGTGTGTGCAGGAGCCACCTTTGGCTCTCTCTGGAACTGGAGTTATACATAGTTGTGAGCCACCATGTGGGGGCTGGGAGCCAATCCCTGGTCCTCTGCAAGAGCAGTAAGTGTGCTTAACTTCTGAGCCATTTCTCCAGCCCCAAAGAAGCTTTTCATTTTTATTATTATTATCTTACTGTGTATGGGTGTTTTTGCCTTCATGTGTATCTGTGCACCGTTTGCCTGGATGCCTGGGACCCACTGAGTACAGGTATCTGCTGCGATTGTTACAGATGGTTGTGTGCTGGGAATTGAACCCAGGTCCTTTGGAAGAGCAGGCTGTGATCTTAACCACTGAGCCATGTCTCCACCCCACCCCCCGATAACCCCTTTCTTTTACTAACTTTTCAGAACCACCTCTCTGCAGAATTGATACTGGTCAGTTCTCATTCTCCCTCTGGCTGGACTTTGCAGCCACATTTGTAACAAGTCACCCTTCCCCGCTGCCCCAAAGCCTCACATTTTTCCAGTTGCCTTTGTCCTAACTTGTGAACTTTCTAGTCGCCTTGCTGATTCTTTATCATCTTCCTGACTCTAAAGCTGGAGTTAGTACTCTGCTAAAGTTCATTTTCTTTTTTTGAATAAATTTTTAATTTTATTTGTTTATATTTTATATATGCTCTGCATATATACCTGCATGCCAGAAGAGGTATTCAAATCCGATTATAGATGATTGTGAGCCACCCTGTAGCTGCTGGGAATCGAACTCGGGACCTCAGGAAGAACAGCTAGTATTGCAGCCCCCTAAAGTTCATTTTTCTTAATGATCTTGTCCAGTCTTGTGACTTTAAATTTCATCAATATTCTGACAGATTCCAAATTAGTATTTCTGACCTAACCTCATTGATGAACTACAGATAACGTATTTCTGTGTGAGGGAAAGTGTGATTTGTACACTCTATTCCTACCATTTCATGCCAACGCCGAGCTCTCTTCCATCTGAGCCATCCAAAAGAGCACCCTTATGAGCACTTTAGTGAATTCCTTTCCAGGTTCCAGAGCGCTTGCACGGCTTATGTCTACCCCCCTCTTACAAGAACATGTTTTATCTTCTGGTTTCTTTTCCTTAACCCTTGTCATCATTGACTATGGACCCATTATCTATACTCAGATATTTTCGGGAAAAGTGTCTTATAGTAGCTACTTGTATACAGTACAGTTTATTAACTAACACTTTATTGCTAAGCATTGGTTTGCTTTGCACAACTAGCATGTAATTCAAAGCGAAAGAAAACACTTTATCCTTCCAGTTTTCCACTCTGGCAGCCTCTACTCACCTGCTTAGCGCTTCAAAATAGGTCCTCTAAGTCAGGGTATACTTTAGAAATTAAATGCAAAATAATTTGAAATATTTTAGTAATTTCTACATTGATTACTTACTTGAAACAATAATTGGGTAATATTGGGATAAATAAGACCTATTCAAAATTTGATTTCACTTTTGCCATTTTGCTTCCACAAATGTGACTTCCAGAAAAATTAAAGGAATGTGCATGGTTGTTGTACTATTTTTACTCTGTGGCACTGTTTGAGTTGTTCAAGACAACCTTGGAGGGATACTCATTTCCCTTCTCTTATAGTGATGTCCTATTTTTGGTACCTTCAAAACTTATCTCGAATCCAACCAAGTAGTTCCAAACATCATTAAATCTTGATTCAATTTTGGCAACAAACCCTTAACTTGTCTTCAAATTTCTCAAGTCCAGTCTTAAATGTGAGAGCCACAGTGACTCTTGGAAAGCACATGCCAGCTCATGTCTCTCTTCCCAAAACGCTCAGATCACTTTTCATCTTAGTCATTGTAAATCAGGTCCTCAAAAACCAATCTTAAAAGCTGATCTTCGTTTCACTTGGATTTTATTTCTACATTTCTCTGACACAGGCGAAAGTGTATTTCCCAATGAGAACAATAGTTCTCGCCCCTACCTGTATGGATCTCATCCCACATATTGCATGGCCCTCTTTACCATCTTAGATCTTCACATTTGTAAAACCTTTCTGAAGACTTTGAAGTTAGTAGCTTAGTTCTTGATTGCTTCGGGGAACTGGTTTCTAGATCTCTGTTTTTGTTTTAAGATGAGTTACTCGCTAATGAATTGCATAGTCTTCATGATTGAATTAATTTTTATTTCTGTCCAGTATGACCATGTATGTGTTCTGGGAAAGCAGGGAATTTTCTTTGATTTACTGTCTTGTCTCCACTCTAAGAACACAGCTTTGTCTGTATTCAGTGACAAATAGTTATCTGTTGAACGGATGAGTGATCGGATGTATGTGAATGATGACAAGCTTTCTAGGGCTTTAATATGAATAACTGCGGATGTCATAGGAAATGACATCATTTCCTGTGTTGAAAATAATTAGGAGGTGAGACTGGATTTGCAAGGTGATTTTTTTTTGTTAGAGTGGGCCTTAAGTTCTATGTAAGGGACCAACATTTACTTTTTTATGAGAAATCGAGAACATTTATATTCTTTAAAATTTAAAATTAAAATTATTTTAAAGTGATACATGAACCAAAAATTATACACGTTGGGGTGGCCAATGGTGTTGTGCTCCATGTATATTCTATATAAGTTTAAATCAGGTAAATATATATTTCTACTCAATTATCTTTTTTGTGTGAAAACTTCCAATGTCTTTTCACGTAGTTTTTTAAAATGTATAGTACATTATCCTTATCTATGGTTTTCTTACTGTGCTATGATACTCCAGAATGTCTTGTTCTCTCTGTTTAACCAAACACAGTACCTTTGACTAGTCTTTTTACATCCCTTCCTGTGCACTGACCTCCTCGGACTCTGTAACTACCACTCTGCTCTCCACATTGGTGAAACAAGTGAGATCATGTTATTTGTCTATAGAACCATTTAAATTCTTCAAGTAAAAAATCAAAGCAACTTGAATTTTTCTTTCATCTGGTCAGTGAATGAAAAATTAGTGGTCCCAATTCATGATAACAGTGCATAAATGAGTAAGTGAAGTTTGTGGGAAGGTGGGAACCACTGGTAACTGGTTACATATGGGAAAGGAAAGAGCTGCTCAAGTAGACTTGGCTCTAATCTTTGAGGTCAGAGTTGATGAGGAGATAGAAGAACTCAGCAGGCTAAGGAGGACAAGGGTTAAGGGATATTGATAAGATCAGTCTTGAAGATTATAAAACTCAAGAGAGCCATCTTCTGAATTCCTGAAATGTCTCATACCTGCTTCAAACATTTTATATAATAGATGCACACTTTACAGTTTTTGATGCTAGCTGTCTTCAAATTCATGCTGTAGGAAACTATTTTTTCTTCATTTTCACATAGAAATTTAATTAAAGCAACTCTTAGTATAAATGTTACAGCAACATTAATTAGTCCCTAATAAATACATATCAAAAATAATCAAAGGTATTGGTGAAAAAATTCCTTGTGTATGTATTCAGTTGCTGATAATTAGAATTATCACGTGGGATGCATGTGCTTAGAACAGTTTAAGAAGATGATACTGAGTTAATTTAGTCCTATATTCAAAGAATACATTACAGATTATTTTGGAATGAAACTGTGTTCTGTGATTTCAGAAAGCATTGAAACAATGGAGTCTGTTAGGCTCTTGCCCAACTGAAAGCTTTATGTACTATTATCAAGATACTGTGAGGAAAGGTGCTGTGGTGGCTAATACAGCTGTCAGTTTGACAGGGTCTGGTGTCACCTAGGAGCTATGCCGCGAAAGTCTGTGAAGGACTTTTGAGGTTGTTAATTGAGGTGAGTGTGAGTACCACCGTTCTATAGTCTGGGGTTCTAGTCCAAATAAAAAGGAGAAAGCAAACTGAGCACCAACATCTATCTCTTGTTTCTTGACTCTGGATGCAATGTGACCAGCTTCCTCAACGCCTTCAACAAGGTCTTCCCTGCCATGATGGGCTGTGGTTTTGAACTGTGAGTGTTGGAGATGAAAAAAATCTTTCCTTATCTTCTTTATATCAAGCATTTTGTCAACAGCAATGAGAAAAGTAACTGAAACAAGTACTTTGAATGCTTACCCCACGTTTATGGGCAACAGCAGCAGTATTACTGTTGTCTTGTTTAGTGATAGACTCAAGTCTTGATTACACAACTGACTCATCTCCTTTTCACAAGTGCCATTGAGTCTTCTTTATTGTACCTCACACGTGGCTTTCTATGAAGTTTCATGTAGAACCTAAGTGAAAAGAAAATTCATTAAAAATTATAACAGGCTAGGTGAAGGTATTGTATTGTAAATGGATCGTTTGGAAATGAGCACCACATGGTCACCTGTTCTCTGAATTTTGATCAATGGTAGGGTTTTGTTTGTTTGTTTGTTTGTTTGTTTGGTGTAATGGTTTCTGCCTGTTGCAAAGAGACAATTCTTTTTTTTTATTTTATTTTATTTTTATTATTTTATTTTATTTTACAATACTATTCAGTTCTACATAACAGCCACAGATTCCCTTGTTCTCCCCCTTCCTGCCCCCCTCCCCTTCCCCCCAGCTCACCCCCCATTCCCATCTCCTCCAGAGCAAAGCCTCCCCTGAGGACTGAGATCAACCTGATAGACTCAGTCCAGGCAGGTCCAGTCCCCTCCTCCCAGATTGAGCCAAGCGTCCCTGCATAAGCCCCAGGTTTCAAACAGCTAACTCATGCAATGAGCCAAGGACCTGGTACCACTGCCTAGATGCCTCCCAAACAGATCAAGCCAATCAACTGTCTCACCTATTCAGAGGGCCTGATCCAGTTGGGGGCCCCTCAGAGCAAAGAGACAATTCTTTGTTGATAGTTGAGAGCTACCCTTAATCTGTGGGTATAGGAGTAACTGTTTAGAATGCAGTTAGGAATTACGCCAGTGAGTAAATTGGTGGTTGCGTGTTTTCCTCCAAAATCCATGACCTCACTAGCCTCAAGAAGTTGGCTAGGTTTTTCAGTCCCTGGCATGGTTCCCCTTTTAGAGAGAAGGCCTTAATTAAGTCCAGGTAGCAAGCTGTGTATTACAGCCAAGATATGATTGGCTGCTGTTATATCCTTAGGGTTATTGTGCCAGGCTGGTCATTCTGTCATTCATAGGCATCATGTGCCTATGATTGGTAGGACAACTGGTTGTTTCCTTTGGACATTTTCATGGCACCTTGTGGGACCATGAAAGCTAGCCCTCAAGTGGTCAGCCCTGAAATCCTATATATATAAGTAACATTATAGGGATTGATTAGGTTGCATCTCCATATTAAAGACAAAGAGGCCAGGGGTTATGAAATTGAGAGGGGGGGCGGAGAGAGGGAGAGAGAGAGGAGTGTTACATGACTGTGGTTAAAGAGGGGAAAGGGAAGAGGGAAATAATGTATTTTAATTTCAAAAGGCAAAGAAGTTATATCAGGCTAAACTGTTAACTGTATCCAGGGAATGAAACATGCTCTGTATTGTTATCAGCTGCACCCTGAATTGTTTGATTAGCTTCATTGACAAATATTTGCTATAAATTATTGTTAGTATATTATGCATTATTATTATCACTAATTAGCTGTGTGCCAAATTAATATAAGTATGTCTAAAATCACAAATTCCTGCCTCTGTGGAATTTATAGTCTAGTGGGGATAGGAGAGACTGACGAGTAACTAATAATTATAAACATATTGGCTGTTAAGAATGGGTAACCCTAACTGGGAAACTAAAGCAGAAAGTGGAGGTGTGAGTGATGGGGTATTTGTGGTGGAGTATGCGATCTTAGTTTGGGGGGGGGCACAGAATGACTCACTTAGAGGGTCGGTTGAATAAAGACCTCCAGCAGGTTTGAGAGGAATGAATACTCGTAGCTTCAGGAAGATTATTTGAGCCATGGGAAAGAGTAAGACCACAGGCCCTGGTGCAGGTGTGTGCCCTGATACGTTTGGGTCCCAGCACAGTCAGTATGCCTCCGACTGAGCAAGTGAGCCAAGGTTAATTAGATAGGGGGTGAGTAGGTGCCAGGATGGAATGCTGGCAGCTGGTGGTCCTCACGCAAGTAGGAGCCACTGGAAGGATCTGCACAGGAGCAATGTGATCTGCCTTGCCTTTCACATACCCACTCTACCTGAAGCTTTGATGAAAGACTCTTAAGAGGCTAAGAATTCAAGTTGAGGGGCTATGAAGAGGAGCGTTGATCATTTTTTTGCAGGTGTCAGGAGACAGGAGAACAGTGGATAAGAAGTAGAGTAAATTTTGACTTTGGCATGGAAAATATTTACTGAAAGATTGGGTATAGATAAGAAAGAGAGAGACTAAGTGGCTGAGGACTCATGTCTAGACAATTTGCAAAGTAGAATATCTGGAGAGCAAATTGTATATCCCAGTGTGATATTTGCTCATAGTTCATGATGAAGTATAAAATAATTGATTTTGTTGGCTTTAGTAGGATTCTGAGGGTTTTAAATGTCAGAGATTCTTCTTTCTGTCACGTCCCTCTCTGGAGTTGTTTCATGTCCTCCCTCTTAATTGAAGTTTCTCTTCTTTCTCCCAGTGGAAAACATCCATTATTTTCTGAAGCATTTATTCTTTACTGTGGTGGATTATAGCTGCCTCCTTGTTATGTTGTTTAATTGGACTATTGGCTACAATTATAAACCTATTGAGTCATATACATTTACTTGTCTGGAGAAATAAGGCTTTAATGTAGTAATGTAACAGAGTAGAATGGATTGTGTTCTCTAAATTTGCTAATTTATTCTCATCACTAACGTGTTCTGGAGAGAATACATTTTCTTAAAAAAAAACAGTAATCATTTGTTGCAGCTGGGAAAAGGCACTGAAGGATGTGACTGTAGTCTGGAGAAAATTTAAAACTTTAAAATTTAAAAATGGGAAAGGTAGCGGCTGGCCATTGACAAGACTGCCTGTCAATGAATGGGCACGCGCTCACCCTCAGCATGTGGTGAGGAGGCATTGAACTGGGCATCAAAGTTCTGAAGAGTCTGAAGTTTCAGTGACTTTAGAATTATAATGGTGATCTTGAACCTATTTCTCAAATTTTGTGGTTTTAGAACATGAAGTGTTGAGCCGAGCGGTGGTGGCGCACGCCTTTATTCCCAGCACTCGGGAGGCAGAGCCAGGTGGATCTCTGTGAGTTCGAGGCCAGCCTGGGCTACCAAGTGAGCTCCAGGAAAGGCGCAAAGCTACGCAGAGAAACCCTGTCTCGAAAAACCAAAAAAAAAAAAAAAAAAAAAAAAAAAAAGAACATGAAGTGTTTCACTTAATACCTTCAATTGTGAATCACCCATGACTGTAAGAGGATGGTAATGAAAACTGATCTCTGAATTTCATAGTGTTGTCACTGACGTAAGGTGAGATCAAGTCTTTAATTATTGTTATGACAAAAAAAACTGTATTGTATGTCATCAGAGACAATGGAAAATAAAAATAAGACTAGAGCTTAGCATTAAAGGTGGTAGGTAGGTCCTCCAGACAAGAAGAGGCACAGTAAGGGTTAGAGCAAGGGCTCAAAGGATAAATTACTTGCTACATAAGAATAAGGGCCTGAGTTTGGTGCCCCAGCACCCACATAAAAAGCCACCCACAGTGGTGCATGCCTCCAGTCCTAGCCCCAGGGAAGCAGAGAGAACTCACCCATGTAACTAGCTAGTCTTGTTACATAGGTGAGTCCCAGTTTCAATGAGAGATTGTTCCAAAAAATAAGGTGGAGAGTCACTGAGGACATCTGACATTGACCTCTGGCCTCCACGCCTGTGTGCCTCTGTGTGTGTGCACATTTGTACATTTACACATACATACACACACATGCATATGCCACTTACAAATCTCCTCAGAGTAGCAAATGATAAGATTTCTATATGATTATATAAGCTTCTCTGATGATGCAGTAAAATAGTTGTTTAACTAATTAAACATAATAAATTAAAATAATTCAATGAATAATTATGAAGTGCCATACACTGAATCTACACCTTGTATCATTGACAGCAGCTGTTTCTATTATATTTCAGCACACTCAAGTCTTCAAGCCCCATCACTGGGTCCTCTTTAGGCTACCTATCTCTGCCTGCCTCTCCTGCCATCCCTGGTCCTCTTGTCTCACTGGCAAAATGCCACACATTCTTCATTTTGCATTCTTTAAACTCAATTTAAACATAAAACTGCTCTGTAAGAGTCACTTGTAACTGTCCAACAGCCCTGGCTGATGTTCTTTTCAGCTCTCACAGCAGTAACTCCTTGGTGGCCTTTGACCCTGACGGTCGGTCACCATTCCCAAGAAAAAAGTCTCCATGAAAAAGCAGCCTGAGATTTTAGGTGTCTGCCTTTGCTCACAACATCCTCTATGTAGTAAGTTTTTCCCTCTGCCTCATTTTCCCCAAGAAAGCCTACTCATCCATCTGAAATCTGGGCAAAATCAACTCTTCCCTCCTCTCTGCCACCGCTGTACACCAGTTATTCGAGGTCTTACGGTATGCACAGCCTTTTGAAAATACCATTATTTATAGGCAGAGTGTCACTTGTTTTGAAGATTTGAAAGTGCTTTACTTTCACTAAATTTCTTTTACCGAAACGCAATCTTGTGCTGTCATAAATTTCATGTTCTTTAATGTATCTATAAAATACAAAAATGTACACGTATTTATAGAGAGTCTCATTTTATTAGGTAACCAAATTATTTAAAAAAATTCTTTTCAGGTACCATCTCTTATCTTTTACCTACATAATTCCTTCAGTTAGGTTAGACTTGCCTTAGAGAAAGAATGCAGCACAGAGCATCAAAGTATATGGGAAATATTTTAGAAAAAGACACTGCTATTGATTTTGTTCGTAATTGACAGTGCTCCTGTGTTTTGGTTTGGAGCCAGTACTGTATATGGGAATTTCCACTTTCACTTATGTCTCTTGTACTCCATGAAAATGTGCAGCTCTGGCAGTTACCCTGGATGATTTTGCTGTCGTGATTAAAACACAGATGGAGCTCATTTCTTCCCCAAGTGTTTGATTGGCAGACACTCTGTGATCAACACTGTTCACTGCTGAACACATCAGCACCATCTGCCTTCAGTCTGCTTGGAGAGGCTTGTCACAGTAGAATTTCCTCAGCCTCACATGAACCAGTTTAAAAGGATGTGTATTCCTTTTGCTGAAGCCATCAAATGATTTATGAAAAGCTGTGTATCATATGTAGAGATTTTCATGGAAGTAAGCTTCCAGATTAATGAAATATTCATTTAAATTGGACTTTGAAAATGCGTCATTTCTTTTCTCTGGTTAAGACAGAGCATAACACAAAGCCACCGTGTCTTGAAAAGCCAATCTCTAAGTAAATTCAGCTGATGGGGCATTTTGTTTTCAGTGAGGTTGTTAAAGATGATTTCAAACCAGGGTCCTGTGCTCTGAACCAGTAGGTGAGTGCTACTTATAATTGTCAGTCCTCTGGTGTATTCTCTTAAACTCAATAAATAGTAAGACTCTTTCAATGAGCTTGCTAATTTTCAATTTTTTATAACTTATGAACAGATTATAATAAATTTGGATGTATGAAGAATGGACAGACAGATGTTCATACAGTGTTGATGCAGATAAGTGAATATAGCTTGGGTGCTTTAGAAAAGGATTCCTTTAAGATATTAGAAGCCTGGAAACGGTGATATTAGGAAGAGGAAGAGAAAAAATTATTTTGCTGTTCCAAAAATAGCGACGTAAAGAACTGGTTCAAACTTAATTGCCTAAATATGTAAGAGATGTACTTGTATTGTGCTTGATAATATGAATTGTATATATACATAACAGGAAACTGGTTTGGGTTCCTCTTTCCTATCCAAATTAATAAATAAATATAGTTAATACAGTGAAAAACACTTTGTTAGTTTTCCCTATAAATTAATGTGTTGTTCAGAGAATGTTGGAATGAAGAATAAAAGACATAAGTTTTAAAACATTCTAAAGAAAATTGTGCCGGGCAGTGGTGGCACTCGCCTTCAATCCCAGCACTCAGGAGGCAGAGGCCAGCAGAACTAGCAGCTACACATTGAAACCCTGTCTCGAAAAAAAAAAAAACAAAAAACAAACCAACAAACAAAAAGCGTTCTAAAGAAGTGTGGACTAAATATTCTTATTGCTCGAGGTTTCTAAGGACATTCACTTATAAGTCAAGGGCAGGAGTGGCCTTTGCATTTGGGTCGACATTGGATGATTTGCTCTAAAGTTAATTACTTCACAGTTGGAATGAAAACCATGACACCTTTTGAAGGTGAACAAATGGAAAAGAAGTAACTGAATCTGTAGGATCTTGTTATCATCTTACCAGAATCTCTCAAAGATGAATATGTATCCCTTTAGTTCTATCATAGTCGCCTCTATCACTTACAAGTAAGGAGAAAAAACTATTTTAACGTTATTTGAACACATATTTGGTTCACAGAGCAAATACCTTTAAGAACCTACATTCTCAAAAGGAGTGGGACATCATAATTTTGATAGAAATCTGTGGTACCATTGCTGTAAACAACATGGAAATTTAGAGAAGGGAGGTACTCCCCAGGTTACTGGAGAATGGAATAGAGTTCATCCACTTCACTTCTATTCTGACAACTTAGGTCTTTTTTTTTTTTTTTCCAGGTTACTTCTTTCTGCACTGGTTTTATTTTCTGTTGACATTTACTCTGTGGTTCACCCAAACATATCTTTCATAGTGATTGTGCATTCATTTTGAATTCTCCAGAGAACTGTACTAGATGGCATTTGGTTAATAGAGAACTTGAAATGTGTAACTGTCAGAAACTATTCTAAGTACTTTATTTTAGTCTGAAAAAAAAAACTTATTTGGCAAAGACTGAACTGCCTAATATGACTTACCTAATCCAGTGGAGAGACTAGGGTCCAGGCTACTATACCAGTGTACTGAATCTAGTGCCATTAAAATAGACCAGCTCCTAGAATTGTCCTGAGTGTGAACAGTTAATGCCTCCTCGAGTTCAATCCCATGCCAAGAACAGAGCAGCAGAGAATAGTCAAGACGAGAAAGTTCTACAAAGAGGTGCTCCGGCATGTGTTCACATTTGCCTGTACACTCTGTTATGCTTGTTTGCCTGCATCCTGGTACCTCAGCCCAGATTATAAACTCCACCTGTGCCAGGTCTAATGGATTGGTGACAAAGTGACAAAACCCGTGCCTCAAGAAGAGTTGGGGTTTCATTCTTTCTTTCCAGTAGAAAAAGCTTTCTAAGCAGCAGCTAGGTTACATATTGACTGGGTTGAGGGAAGGGGAGTCTCTTTGATGAGAACAGTGGAAGGTACATGGCCCCGAGAGAGGCTGTTTCCCTGTGGTTAACCCTAGGCTTCTGGTTGACTTTCTCTGGTTCTTTGTTTCCTTGTTGGCCATATAAGAAAAGCTGTAAGTCCTCAGGAGCTCTGAAAAATGCTTGTGATAAAGATCTATCTGGTCAAACTGAGCAGACATAAGAAATGTGTGCACAAAGAACAATGTGGTGAGATATGGTGGAATAGAGCAGAGGTTTTCTTTCAAGGTGTGGGGATTGATAGGAGGGGAAGCTACTTATTTATGTGGTGTTCCACAGGTGTTTCATTTTTTTTTTGAACTAGAATTACATGTTGAAGAAGTTCATTTCATCCTTGTACTTTTCAATCTCATTAAAAGTAGCCTAAAATACTAAGCAAGATAAGAGTGTAGTTTTAAAAAGTATTTCAAATTATTATTGACTCATAGGCATGCCCATTTGACATTGAAACATGACATTGTTATCTTCAAAGTTCACACTCAAAAATTGCACAACCGAGTTACACCCCCACCAAAAAAAAGTCTCCAAAATAATCTTCCGTGTGTAAAGTAGGTTTGTGGGTTTGTGTTGAGCCACATTTGTAGCTATCTTGGCATAATACAGCCCGTGACTTGGCATACTGGCCAAGTAGTAGAAAATCTAGAGGCCGAAATTTCAAATATAAACTAAGTGCTTAGAAAAGCTGCCTCTTCAGGAAAGTCCATGAAAGCGCTGACTAGGAGTAACATGACCCAGCGGGGTGGGCCCAGAATTTTATGTATAATGAGCTATTTATTAAATTTTCTTTCTGACTGAGTTAACAGTTTCTATTGATATGATAAAATTCCATGACTAAAAAGGAACCTAGTGAGGTAAGGGTTTATTTGATTTACAAGTTGTAATCCATCATCGGGGGAAACCAAGCCAGGAACTGGAGGAAGGAACCTGGAGACTGGAACTAAAGCCAAGGTCATGGAGGACTGCTGTTTACTGACTTGTTTTCCATGCCTTGTTCAACTCAGACTGCTTTATTATTATTTGTAGATGTAACCAACTGTCTTATTAAATAAGAAGCACAGAACCAATGCAAAGAAGAAAGCCAAGAGATCAGAGCTAAGAGCCTTACTCGCCTGTTTAAGCTAGCCAAGAGACCTCTCCGAAAGGGACCTACTTTCTGTGTGGTTGTTTTTATATAGTCATTTCGTTCTGCTTTCTCATTGGTTGTAAACCCAAACACATGACTGCCTCGTCACAGCCTGTCTGTAGAGACTTCTAGGTCTTCTATAGTATTGAGATTAAAGCCGTGTGTCTCCAATGCTGGCTGTATCCTTGAATACACAGAGATCTACCTAGCTCTGTCTATCAAGTGTTGGGATTAAAGGCATGCGCCACCACCGCCACGCTCTGGCTATGGCTCTAATAGGTCTGACCCCCGGGCAACTTTATTTATTAACATACAATTAAAATCACATTTCAGTACAAATAAAATACCACAATAATAATAATAATAATAATTTTATTATTATTATTTATGAATTTTTTATTCATTTTACATACCAACCACAGATCCCCCTCCCTTCCCTCCTCCTTCCCTTCCAGCCTCCCTCCACCTCCCATTCCCTCTTCCAACAAGGTATGGCCTCCCATGGGGAGTCAGCAGAACCTGGTATATTCAGTAGATCAAGTCCAAGCCCCTCCCCCTCCATCAGTACTGTGCAAGGTATCCCACCATAGGTAGTGGGTTCTAAAAAACAGTTCATGCACCAGGGATGGATCCTGATCCTGCTGCCATGGGGCCCCTTAAGCAGATCAAGCTACACAACTGTCTTGCTTATGCTCAGGAGTTGGTCTAAAGTTCATGAGTTCCTACTAGTTTGGTTTAGTTGTCTCTGTAGGTTTCCCCATC
The DNA here is from genome assembly GCF_049852395.1 of Peromyscus maniculatus bairdii. Lineage (NCBI taxonomy): Eukaryota > Metazoa > Chordata > Mammalia > Rodentia > Cricetidae > Peromyscus > Peromyscus maniculatus. The sequence continues at coordinate 15,548,727 of NC_134864.1, forward strand.
ATGATCTTGATAACCCTTGTACATTCTTGCAAGGTCCTTCCTGGTGATACCCACAAGCCAGATTATTTATAATGTTGACAGTGTGAATTCATTCTAGGGCATTTTGTCTGTGTCATTTAGGCCTCTGTCTACTTTTAGTGCTTCAAATTCTTGAAGTCCATGCTCAATGGTGCTGGATTAAAACTCTGAAAGGCAAAATTGACCCTAGAAAGAGATTAAATTAGGAAAAAGGATGATGACATAGACATCAGTATTCATGGTATGCCAGACACAGCTGAAGAGTGTGCCCAAGGTCTCCATGAGGAAATAAGCCACTGACTTTCCACTCTCTGACTGGTGACGACATGCTGGACAAAGCTCAGGCTGGCAGAGATGGGAAGGGCTGGGGCTCATGAACCTGTTCAGTTACAGTCTTATGTTCCAGGAGTGCTGTTTAACTTCAAACTGCCCATAGCAGCTTCAAATGGGCTGGTTTCTATATTGAAATGGATCCAGTCTAATGCTTTGGGGTACAGCGTGAATAGACTATGGGTAATGCAATGTCCAAGAATGAGAAGGATGGGAATGGAAACCTCAAGGAGGCAAACACGTTTCCGAGCTACTGTATACGAATTTCAAATTCTTGATTCTTTATAGTATAGGACAGCAGGAGGCCATGCTAGAGCCTAAGCTGTAAAATTAATGAATCTAAGAGGGCATTAGCAAGAAGCCTTTCCCGAGTAAAGAGATGTCCAGCTCTGCTTTCATTTTTCAAGGATCCTGGATTATGAACAACCGAGTTCCAAAATCAGCTTACAAAAACTGCAGCATATTTAATGTTTCCATTAAATTTGCTAAAGCCTTTTTACCATGTTCATAAAACACAGTCACTGAATGTGTAATTGAATAATTGAATAATGTGTAATGTAATTGCATACATTTCTAGATAATACTAGAAAATCCAAACGAGACTCCTCTGTTTTCCATTGCCCATTTTCCTGATTCTGAGTCAGGCAAGTGAGTGTAGCTGAGATGATTTTTACAGAATTATATAATACTAAGAGTAAAGATTTAAAAAAATTCTCAAATCATGTTCTTTTGAAAATGGAAAGTTTAAATGTTGAAAAGAGGATGGATGGATGGATGGGGGCTGGGAAATTAAAAGAAAGACAAAAGTAAATGTGAGAAAAAAAACATTAGCCACTGCAGAAATAGTTCTCTTGTGCTTAAACAGTTTTTCACCAAAGCAGAGCTATAAGATCACCAGAAACCATTACAGAAGAGAATGGGATCACAGTGTGTGCTGAGCAACTCTGAATCAAAATAGAGTTGCAGCATCCAAAGATGAGAAGGAGAGTCCATGAACGGAACACAGCTAACTCAGGAAACCCACCATTATCTCAGTAAACCATGAGCAAGAGAATCACAAGAAAATTAAAATCTATTTTTAAAATGTAAGTAAAATTAAGTGGTATGTTATAGCACCTACTTTTAAAGAATCAGATCTTTAAAATATTGGAATTTTTTTCCTTAAGGCATTTTAAGTCTGTAATGATCACATAGAACACTGATATGGGAATAATTAGGTATGAAAGATAGAGCCACTAGGTGATTCAGTTCTTCCTGCTTCTGGCCTGGATTCCTGGAAGGAACACTAGAACAGTCAAAGTAAAAATCAGAGTGAGCAATTCAATAAGTAATCTTACAGCAAACTCAGCTAGGACCTGGAGTTGGCTGCAGTCTATTTCAGTCTTGGGCATTTTCTATGAAGAGTCAGTACAATAAAAGAGCCCAAAATACAACTCAGGATCAAGGTCTGAAGGCTGGTCAACAAAATTTGTTTCCTTTAAACCTACACAGTCCATGCACATACATTAACTGTCTTTCTTTGGTGTGGAGATTAAACATAGGGCTTCTCACATGTGAAGCACACACTTGTCCACTAAGTTACACATGTAGTTTCCCAAAGCTTGACTGTAATATCCCATTCTCATGCATCCTTTATACAGCACAGTCTTAACTTGCATGATAATAAAACCACAGAAAAAAGAATGAATTGACCACAATAGAACCTCTCTTCTTCTTAGGAAAAAAACACTCAAGCTTTTATTATATAATCTAGTTCATTTAACATTCTTTGCATATTTATTGAGCATTAATTTGTCAAATTTTTATTTCACAGTAGTTAGGATTACAAATGGAAGCATAATATTTGGCTTATTAAAGACCTGTTTAAAGCCTAACAGTTTAGGGAAGCAACATTAAAGACATTACTTGATTCTTAACTCATTACCATACCGTATGCTAATTCTGTAGTTGAGTTAAAGATGACATCATCATGAATATTTAAAAGAATAACAAGCAAATGTTTATAAACATACTATATGAACCAAATATGTCTTCCATGGGGACAAAGAAGCTGCACATATTTTCCACTTATAGAATTTAGTTATAGAATTTTGTAATGGATGCTGACAAAACTCTGTAGATACCTGGCTTTATCCTAGTCACTCGCTATACAAGTGGAAGTTGCTATTTGTAGTCATTGCTGACATAGTAATTATTGTTAAAATTTAAACTCCTCACATTAAATAAAGAATTGCCAGGTTTTTTTGTCTTTAAATATTTCCCCAACACTTACATTCTATCTGATAGTGATTAAAAAGCTGAGTATAATTAATTGGTACTGTGTATAACTGTGATAGCTGGCATCTGGTTACTTTTCCTGCTGTGCAAATTGTTCTGTTTTGCTGTATCCATCTTGTTTTGAAAGTTTTTAGGGTTCTCGCTCAACACATGCACCCCTCCCCCATTTTTAAAAACAGGTGACAGAGTTTCTGAATTAATCTTAAGCTAGTAGAAAGGTTTATCTTATCCTCATTTTAAAATAAGGAAATGTTGGGCTGGCATAGGCTTAATTGATAGTATGTGTGCCCAGCATTCACAAAGCTCTGGGCTCAGTCCCCAGTACCACATGTGGATTATAATCCCAACACTCTGGAGGTCAAAGCAGGAGGAACATAATTCTGATCAAGGTCAACTTCAGCTACATTAGCAGGTTCAAGGTTGTCTTCAGCTACATAGCAAGTTCAAGGTCAACTTGGAATACATGATGCTTAGTCTCAAGAAAAACCTTTTTAATTAAGAAATTTAAGATTTCTAAAAGAATCAGTTTGCTATGGTCTGAAATGGTATGAATTTGGTGTGTCTCTCCAAAGATCCGTGTTCTGAGAGACATGTTTGTGTTTTGGAAGTTTGAAGTAGACCTTCTAAGAGGGGAGTCTAGTGGAAGGTGGTTAGGTAATTGTCAGAGACTCATAAGAAGGGATGCATGGGACTCTGGTCCGATTGCTGTAAAATGGCAAGCCTGACCTCTGAATTCTGGCTTCCTTGTCCTAACGTGGATGTTATTCCAGTCCAGTAAATGTGTTTGTCATGACACCACAGATCATCTGATAGCCAAGTCGGTGAGTTTCGCCATCTTAGGCTTTAAGCCTTCTGTGACCAAATAAACCTCTGTCCCTATATATTTCCCAGACATAGATATTTTCATTAAAGCAACAGAAAAATGGGTAAAATAAAGGGTCATTCTATAAATAGTTTGATGTTAGAACCCATATTGATAGCATATTACTGCTATGTCTTAACTTATGGCTACTTGACACATCGGGCTTCAAGGAGCCTATAAGATGATTAAGTAGCCATGAAATCTACACTGACAGCAGATGAGAAAGACTGGACAGCTGCAGCTCCTGGAAAGGAGTTCTTTGTCTTATCTGATTATTGACGCTTTCAGCGCCCCACCTGGTTACATTTCTACTTCTTGGGTAATGGCAAAAGGAGGAAGCTAGAGAAACCCATTGCCAAACATAGGAGTGAGATGGCTAATGGTTTAAAATCAAACATCTTATTCAAGACTCCTAAGAGGAAGTCTTTGAATATCGTTTCTCCTTAGATTCTGTCTGCAGATACAAATGGGTTTACGACCTGTAGTACTATGATCTTTGCTAAACACTGCTAGTTTTAGATTTATAACTAAAAAACTTAAACTTCGGATAAATTATTATCCAAATTAAATATGCCCTTAGTATTTTAAAAGAGTGAATTCAGAAAACAGCCAGGCTTCCTCCTTATAGGAATCTGGCTGATGACTGTCTATGTAAGGTCAGCTAGCAAATGCCAGATTCTTAGGTCAGTTAGCAAGCTATGCTGGAAATAGCACTTAATGTAGAGTCCTGGGACCCTGGCCTGAAGTTTTAAACTGTGCGGATGTGGACTATGCGGACTTAAGGAAGTCATGCGTCCTTGGTGGGCCTTAATTTTAAAACAAGGGTGGGGGAAGAGAGAGGTGGACAGGGAGGAGTATATTTCATGTATATATGAAAATATCGCTCCTTCCTAAGTACATAGACCTCATACCTCACTTTGTCTCCTACACTAGGAAGCTAAAGATTCCTCAGGACATTTTATCCTTAGGAAGTTGTAATTTGCTGCTTTGGCCCATGTGTTGCTGTGTTGGCATTATGGAATTATGGAAGCAATGTGATGTGAGACCTGACTTTAGAACACACATGACTCAAGTATCCAATATACTTTCATTCTTCCTTCCCCACCTAATAGCAACTTTTCATGTTCTCCTTTGTCCACATTACACTGTGCCCATATATACATTTGTTTACATATATGTTTATATATTATAGACTAGAATCCGCATATGAGGGAGATCATGCTTTTTTTTTTTTCTTTCTGAGATTGTTTGACCTCATTTAATTCTAATTCCATTCATTTTCCTGCAAATTTTGTGATTTTTATTTTTCTTTAGAGCTGAATATTATTCCAGAAAAGAGGTGTGGGATCTAGGAGTAGTTATGGGAACAAGGCAAAAATGGTCAAAAAGTGTATGAAATTTTAAAAAGATGTCATTGTGTTTAAAACTTGATTTTTTAAAAAAAATTTGAATCTCATCTCAAGTCTCTCTAGAGAGTCCTCCATCACTTCTTCTTTTACCTCCTGCTGATGATTTGGGTCATGTTTATGAATATTGATCTCTCTGTGCCATAGTGGTAATGAGGTACACTCTAGAGAGCCCTGGCATCAACACCTGAGTCCTTATCTACATCCCATTCTCTAACTGGACCAGAGTGATTCCTTACCCTCTCTCAAGATTCTCATCTGTAAAATGGGGGCAATGGGCAACATCTTGAACAGTAGCAAGGCTTCTATGGAAATTTCTGTCCCATGGAGGGAACTTCATAGAATTTAGTGCCCTGATTCATGTAGATGGAAATGAAAGGATAGAACATTTGGGTTTCTAGCTGACTACTTTCTGACTACTGCTGTGACTTTGTTAATAGTTAATTATTTGCTTGACCACTTTTTATTTTCATGAGTGAAGCTAAGTTGTCTCTAAGGAAATACAGTACAGTGCTTAGCATAAGCTGAATATATATGTGACTTATTCAACTACATGTGAAGACAAGATGTTCCTCCTTCACAGCGCTATTTTTAAGACTTAAAGATACATAACCATTCAAAGAGTATAGCACACACAAAGTAGAGTTAGAGATAGGTGATACAAAGGTGCAAGCCATGTGGTAGGTGTTAGGTAGTCTGAAGTTTGGCCAAGTCATGTTTACAAAGCTCTCCCAGGGTACTACCATTTTTAAATGGTTAAATTAAAGGTACTAAAACAGCCTTCTTCCTTGGAACTGCCTGCGAGGTGTTGGCAATCTCATTTGTAGCATCATGGCTGCCCTCCGGCCTCTGCAGGCAGCAGTCACACCTGTATCTCAAAACCAAGTGAAACTTGTGGAATCCCAAGTGTTGACAGCAGGGATGGGGAGAAGATTCAAGGGCCAGACCCTGATGTCCAACATCAGTTATGGGAGCAACAAGAAAACCAAGCACATGCTGCCCAGCGGCTTCCAGAAGTTTCTGGTCCACAATGGCAAGGAGCTGGAAGTGTGATCAATGTCCAACCAACCTTAACTGTGCTTAGACTGTGAACGACAAAGCCATTATAGAAAGAGAAGTGCTGCTGGCATTCAGAGTCACCAATCCCAATGCCAGCCTGCACAGCAAAGAAAAAAAAAAAAAGAGGAGTGGGTGGCTCATGTGCATGTTATATTTGTGTTTAAATAAAACTGCAAAACAAAAACAAAGTCAAGGTACTGAAACTGGAAAAAAATATTAATATAAATGTGTACATTTGTCAAGTCTTTAATATGCAGTGTCCAAACAAAAGAGCCCAAAGTAAGTAACTATCTTTGTGTTTTTGAAAATTTTTTAATCGTGAAAAGTTATTCTAGGTATAATTTTTTATCAAATTTATATAGGCTGTTTGTGTCTGTTACCTTTAGAAATCTCAGGATCCAGAAAGAATGATAGTCCCTCTTCTGGGCCTTTCCAGCTTACTAGGCAAATGTATTAATGTTGTACTGACCTGGCAGCATATACAGGTTTATTTCAGCCCACCTCTTCAGAGTAAATATTTCCATCTGTGATGGGGGAAGATGTCTACATTCCACACCCTGCTGTGGCCACACTTGAGTTAGGATTTCGTTCATTCTGAGTCCTTAATACCAATATAGTACTGTTGTCAAATATTTAGAATATTACTTACAACTATTTGTGTCTTGTCTTCATCCCAGTTTTCTTTTGAAGAACGACATGATCTTTTTGTGTTTCTGTTCTTCTTGTTTTTCTACAGGAACACTGAAATCCTTACATTGAGTGGTTTCTCTCAACTGGCTAGGCTTTTACTTCAAACTGGCATTTGCTGGGTTGGGGGTTACTTTGTCACTGTACAGACCTTAATACTGTTTGTGAAACATGGCACCTCATCACTGAAATCTGTTGTTGGGCACCTCCATTGGACTTTTGAGAAATTTGTATGGATAAATAATTCAGGACTGCCCATCTGTGCATGTCTACAACTCTTCAAAGACATGGTCCAGCCCTGAAATTCCTTTAATAAGGAGATGCCCTATGTTTTGATTGTTGAATTTCAGTGAGTCCGGTTTTTGTAGGAGATGCTTTAACATTTGAGATTAGATTCATTTTCATATGGAGTATTTAAATGAGGTTAACCAAATAGCCCCTCGCCTGTGACTTGATACCAACTGAGTCTCTTATGTGCATATCATCTGGTGTGTTGTCTATATTGCTAAAGTGTGCTCTGCTTTTAGTTAAGCGCACTGTGCATGCCAAATTAAACAGTTTTGTTTTGAGACAGATGAAGGATCTAAAGGAGTCTCATGAAGGTCACAGGGGTCATGTTTTCAAAGACATTAGACTTCTGATATGTTTTCACCTGGAGGTGAGGAGTATTTCATTTTTGTTGTTCTTTGTGGTTATAGGAACTTAGAAGCCAACCTTCTTAGTCTGTTGTTGAAAATTTGAAGTTCATAGCTGTTATGTTCTAAATCTAGGAATGGATAAGTCTCAACTTCCTTGTCATCTCTGTTAATCAGAACTCAGAAGGCTAGGGATGTGGCTCATTGCTCTAGCTCACATTAGGCTTTAGGTTTCCAGGAAATGGAAAATAAGAGGGGGAGGGCATTTTGGCTTTTGGACTCTATAGAGTTGACATAGTTCAATTTTATCAACATCACACAGTCATCTTGTGGCAGATCCTGTACTAGAAATTTGTTTTCTTTTCTTTTTTTTTTTTTTTTTTTTTTTTTTTAGTTTTTTGAGACAGGGTCTCTCTGTGTAGCTTTGCGCCTTTCCTGGAACTCACTTGGCAGCCCAAGCTGGCCTCGAACTCACAGAGATCCGCCTGGCTCTGCTTCCTGAGTGCTGGGATTAAAGGCGTGCGCCACCACTGCCTGGCCGAAATTTGTTTTCTTTTAGAACAATTTTACCATATTTTTATTGATTGATGTGTGTATGTGTGTGTTCAAGTACATTATAGTGGGTGTGATGGAGATCAGAGGACAGGTTATCTCCTTGCATCACGGGTCCTAGAGATCATATTAAGGTCATCAGGCTTGAGCTATCTCACCTGCCAGAACTAGTGTTCTTTAATTTCTTTTCTAATTCTCATTTCCCTAGTCATTTTATTATAACACTCATGGAAACCTCCAAGTTGAATGCATTTTATAACCTTGTAATCCATTATGTAGGCATGGAAATTTAAGACTTTGACATTTTTATTACATCCAAAGAAAGTGAGAATTATCTTGTTAAAAACAACATGCTCATTATTCAATATGGAAACCACAAAAAAGGTGTATGAAAGAGAAATATAGACTCATATGCATATCTTCTGTATAGCCCTTCATTATTGTACTTTTGCTCCCCAAAGTATGCCATCAGGTTTTTTAAGGCTACTTTTCAACAAGGGTAAAATCTTTGGGGAGTTAACTTGAATTATTTATAGGTAATTGTCAAAACATTCACATATTGGTGTGTGTGGAATAGAAATATGTTTATCAATAGCTAAGAGTGATTGCTTGTACTGTGGTGGTAGGAATAATACAACGATAATTCATACAGTTTTTTAAGCCCTGAGGATGTAGTTTGTGTATTTCCCTGGGTGGTGCTGTTGGCACACAGTAAATATCTAACAACGATGCTAACTCTTTCCCCGTATAGCATTCACTTTGACTAAAAATAAATTTACTGCTATGCTAATGTGCCACAATTTCTAAAGTATGTTAAGAAGCTAAGTGGACTTCGTGGCATCTGTCACAGTGATGGGAGCTGTATAGGTGCTGGTTTCTCCACTCCTCCCTCTCTGTTACCCTGAGGCACTCTACACCACACATCCATCTTTCCTGTGCCATGCTCTGTATTCTCATCTTACTGTCTAGGTAAGCTGTAATCCCCTCTCTGCGTTGAAAGCCCTAATTTCAAGATGGTCCCACAGTTGTTTTCTCTATGTCTGCTGTCCAGTGACCTCGTAGAATCTGAGCATTTGAGAGACATGTCCAAATTTTATGGTGGTTACAACTTTTTAAGCCCTTCTTTGTGTCTGTAGAAGTTAATTATTAGGACACATATTAATTTCTCATTAAACAACTCCAATAGGAAATGTTTGAGCTGTTATCCCTTAACACTTACTCAACTGTGATCACACCGTTTTCTCTTTTTTTGAGTAAGACGTGGTCATCCTAGGGTAGATTCACTGTCCATCCTCCCAAATTGTACCCTTGTTTCCTTTGATTGTCCTGTACTGTCTTTAATTCTGTAATTGCCTATATCTTTTGGAAAAACTCGTTGGGGGGATAAATCCCAAGAAGCTCATTTCCATGCAAATGTTATATAAACCTCATAACCTCTACACATATCTAACCTCAGCTAGAACTCGAGAACAGACAAGCTCAGCAGCCAGGAGAATTGTCTTTGACTCTTACAGTCCTAGTTTTGTGTCTTCTATTTGAGGCACCATCATTTCAAGCAGGTTAAAACCAGAACTTCCCGATTCCACTCAAGGCAGTTCTTCTTTACCTATAATGTGGAGATAATTATTGTTCCAACTGTAGTAGTAGACAGATTAAAAGAAACGGGGAAATTTTTAAATTGAGCACTTTGATTGGCATTTACTTCAGTGCTTGAAAATGTCACGTAGCAATCAAAGTAGCAATGCTATGGACAGCTGGAAGGAGGGGGAATGCTGGAAACAGTAAGGGCAGCTTTGGTAGACATCATGTCTCTGACAGGAATCGCTCCTGTTTACCTTATACTGGTTGAGGACAATCTAAAGATGATGGTGACATCTTGTCACGTTGGGCGCCAGATGTAGATGTAACCAACCGTCTTATTAAAATAAGAAACACAGAACCAATGTAAAAGAGAAAGCCGAGAGGTCAGAGCTCAGAGCTAAAACCTTACCTTCTGCAGTGCTCCTAGCTTCCCCGAAAGAGAGCTACTTCCTGTGTGTCTGTCTTTAAATAGTCTTTCTGTTCTGCCTTCTCATTGGTTGTAAACCCAAACACATGACTGCCTCATCACTGCCTGTAAGTACCGCCCTCCAGGTCTTAAAGGTGTATGTCTACAATGCTGGCTGTATCCCTGAACACACAGAAATCTACCTAGCTCTTCTAACCACCACGCTCTTGCTATGGCTCTAATAGCTCTGACCCCAGGGCAACTTTATTTATTACATACAATCAAAATCACATTTCAGTACAAATAAAATACCACCATAGTGACAGTATTGTGTCAGTGCCTACATCTCTGATTTGCATTATTTATATTTTTGTGTGTGTGTGGGGGTGGGGGGGGAATGGGATGATGATAAAAACAGGGCCATATCATTAAATTTATGGTTTCTTGATTATTTATTCATTGATGCTTTCTGACCCCAAAGAGTTCCCCCTGGAAAATATTTGGGTAGCCATGAAACAGTTAAAAAAACAACTTGTTGCATGAGGGTTATCAGAGCTACAGGATGCCATGGATGGGAAAGGATGTATCAGGGAGTAAAATTCCATGTGAATAATGACAGTACTTTTCTGTTTCAGTGGGGCTTTGAGATAGATAAAATAGCATATTCATATCTTGAACACTAGGATTCATAAGCATAATTGTTTTATAGCTACTACAACAAATCATATTGATAAATCTGATTTGCATGGTTTCTTTTAATTTTTTTATTTCCTAGAAGAAGTTGGCATTTCTTGAAATGTATTTGGTACAATTGTAAAAATACTTGAAACACAGCTAAAAATATAGCTTTATCACATTCCACTAAGAGTATGCTAGAATTATCAAAATGAGGATTGCTGAACTTTGTGTCTCAAGGGCCACATGTTCCAAGAGCGACTGTTACACTGAGCTCTTTGTAACTATTCAATAAACTATGACAGAATAATGGTCAACAGGGAGAATTTATTTTTATGTGTTTATGACAGTAGAATGCAGCACCTTAGAATGCCTTATTTGGTTTCTGTAATCTCGATTCCTTATAAAGGAGAATCAAAGATGTATATAGTTGAGTTGATAATTTTTGCTTTTAACATTTTAATCAAGGTTGTTTTTGAAATGTGTTTTCTCAACTAACATTGATAGTTGACCAAACAAAAAGCTTTAGGGGTATGTTGGAACCCCATGAATTTAACCTGAATTATTGCCGCACTAGAAATGATTTAGTTCATTTCGTTTTACAGTGACTTTTAAAAGAGGAAAAAGTATCACTTTATTTTACCGTTTAATTTTTTTGTTGTTAGAATCTTTAACCTGGGCTAATACTGAACCCAGAAAAACTTGTTGCAACCTTGTAATTTATAGCAGTGTGTGTGTGTGTGTGTGTGTGTGTGTGTGTGTGTGTGTGCCGTGCATGAATGCATGACATCAAAGCAGTATATTTATTAACAAAAGCATGTGGATGTGGTTCCATGTGACAGGCATAGTGCTAGGTATTGGGGGTGTAGCAGTCTATGAAGTATAAAAATTCCTACTCTCGTGGAATTCATAATAAGAATTTAGTATGTTAAAGAGGTAGTGGTGAATATTTTGGAGCAACATAGGGAATGAAAGATGAAACTAGCTTAGGGAGCATCTGACTTACATGTTCTAAATTATGAAGCTGAAGAAAACTCCCCAAAGAAGTAGCAGCTGAACAAAGACTTAAAAGGAAGCAAGAGAGGAAACCGTCTGAAGACACAGGGGGACTGTTGTGGGCAAATGCAAAGACAGAGGTGGGAGCCCACCTGTGTAGAAAGGGCAAGGAGGTGGTTGCGTCTGGAAGACAATGGACGAAAGAAGAGCAGAAGGAAGAAAAGTCCCTGAGGTGGGGCAAGGTGGAGAAGTCAACACTGACTGTCCTGTCTGGGAGGTCAGTGTAAGAGCGAAGGCTTTTAGTCTGCGTGAGGGGAGAAGCCACTGAGGAATGGGAAGCGGAGGAATGACCCGCACCACTTCACCCTTTAAAAGGCTTAGTGTGATTGCTGTGCATTGAAAACAGATTATAAGGTGGTAAGGGCAAAGCAAAGGATGAGTTAGCAGGCAATTACAAGCCAGGCATGCAAAAGGGCCTCCCGCTACATGTCTACAGTTGCACCTACTGTACACAGGAAGCAAGCAAGTGCAGAGAGGACATTTCTGTTTATTTTCCAAATCTCTGATTATTCTCCCTTGCTCAAATCTCACATGGCTAGGTTAAAAACTGGTTAGTTACATGTGTTATATTTTTAGCCATGGCTGGAAACAACATTAGTAGCTTGAATATTGCATTTGTATGGCATTTTGTAGTTTCAAGGCATTCTTCTTTATGCTATGAGTACATATATAAATAGACACACACACACACACACACACACACACACACACACACACATATACACATACCATGTTAGATGATCGCTTTGAGATTTATATGACCTACTTTGAGTCAGATAGGTGGTACCCTCTCATTTCAGTATTGACCTCGGTGAACGTGTACAAGCCAAGCAATAGCCAGTCACCTGAAGATGAGATTTGGGAGCACTTAACAAAATTTACTCAGCTGTTGACTCATTAAAGAGTGTGTTTGTCATGGCGGTGGCTGTGTTGTCAGCTGGAAAAAAGCGGTTTTTACTGGAATTGAGTCAGTGTAATTGTTCAGAGGACATTCATTATAAGCAAAAGCGTTTGCAATTTTCTCCTTCAAGTTCAACTAATTTTTTTTATACAATTCATGTATCTAAAGATGACATAATAATATAGTAAACATGGAAGGGATCCTTCATCCCCAAATTTGGAAAGAATTATAATGCCAAAATGCATTTGAGTTTTGCTGGACAGTGGTACTCAGTGCGGTGCTCACTTGCATGTGTCAAAATATGTCAGGAAATAAATGGTTTCACATACATAATTTAAATAATGAGGCTCATGACATTATACTTTTAACCTACAACATACAAGAAGCATTGCACACAATTAAAATATTCAAATTCTCTCAGACAGTAGCATAAATAACTTCTACGTTATTCAATTTAAATTTGAAATTGTGGGTGTTACTATTTCCAAGAAAGGATGAAAGGCTGTAGAAACTGCTGTATGTGTATGTTTTAGTAGTTGAGAGAGCAGGTTGTGTATTTCATATTCAGAAATATATCCAGTAACTGTTGCAGAACTTGAGCTTAAAAAAAATGAATGGGCAAATATGCATTTCTAGTCAAGAAGAATAATACATAATTTCAGTTGTGTTTGTGAATTGCCCTTTGTCTAGGAAATGAAACTTAAATATAAAAGCAGTAAAATAGGAAAAGGCAGATTAATAGATTGATATTTGAGAAGAAACTTTCACAGTCTCTTTCTTGGAAATATTATTATAGGCAGTTTTAATACTTTTTCCTGGAAAGATTGCTAACCCAAATAAGCTTCAATACTATAGTCCCTGTTAAACGGTTTGGCATTTTGGGTTTTCTTATTGCTTTGCTTTTCAGTTGAGATAAAAACATACAGCAGTGAGATGAGGACCTGTCCCTGGTGCTTAGCTGGCTTTTGGGAACCTGTTCCCCATGCTGAGTTACTTCTCCCAGCCTTGATGCATGGAGAGGAGCTGGGTCCTGCCTCAACTATACTATGTGCTATACTTTGTTCAAGCTCATGGGAGGCCTGCACCTTTCTGAATGGAGACAAAGGAGGAGTAGATGGGAGGTAGGGAGGCGGGAGGAAAGGAGGGAGGGAAAACTATAGTCGGTATGTAAAATACATGAAAAAAGTTAATTAAAATAAATTTAAAAACAAAATCAAAAAATGGTGAACTATTTCAAGACATTTGTCCATTCTGTCTATAGATTGCCAAACTTACATTAATAAAAACTGTAATGTTACCTTAAAAAAGGATATTTAAAGGATTGGACATCCTGGGTGGTGCTTGATCTGGGGGATTATTGTCCTGTAACTCTGTCCTTTCAAATATGGGATGCTCTTTATATCCTCATGCCCTCTCCCTTTCCTTGTCTCTTGTGCTGTTAAATTCGCCTGTTCAGTCATGTTATAGAATACCTACTGTATGTCAGGTGTTATTCTATTGCTAAAAATGTGGCTCTCTGCTCTCTGGAAACCTACTCTTCTATGAGGAAGGTGGACAGAAAACACCCTGGTCAAATGAAAATATTGACAATACACACACCAAGAAAGAGACTTGAGAGGGAGATTGGTGCAACCTTGTGTGTGTTAGGAATGTGACAGGGCTGTTGACCATGCAGTGAGGCGGAAACCTGATGGTGAGAAGGAAACACGCTGCTTCTGCCTTCTGCCTTGTTCCCTTGATCACAGCTCACAGACTCATCACAGCCTGGTTGCATGCAGAGCCTTCCATCTACCCAGAGATTAAGTGGATGGTGCACCACACCTCTTTTCTCTCCCTCAGGGATAAACCAAACATGCTGAGACAGTCGTTCCCTAATGTGCCTTTGCTTTCTTATAGCCTTTTAAGAATCCCCTATTATGCATTTAGAGGGATTTCTTAATCTTTCAATTAAACTTCTACATTGGTTACTATTATACAGAATGCTTATTTATTGAAATGGTAAGCCTTCTCTCATTGGCTAGCAATACTTTTTTTTCCCCAAAATGCCAGAACTCTCTTGCCAAAAATAAATGCTAGATAAACATAACCTTTGCTTTTCTAGAGGTCAACCAAGTAAGGCTAATTAGTTGCATTAATCATTGTGCTCTAAAGCATAAATTATTTAATCATGTAACACTTGCTTTGATGTTAAGTTTGATTCACAAATATATTTTTTCTCTTCCCTTATACCTAAACAAGTAAATAAAAGCATGAAGTGTAATATAAAGAGCCAACTTAAATAAAGTGAATTCTTGTCAATGAAATGAAATATGAAAGGCACACTGATAACTGATTTCCTTTTCTTACTATTTATGTTTTTCTCAGCCCAAGGGAGCAGAATGTCCATCCACACAGAATTAATCAGGATAAGCATTAGAGACATCTGGTAAAACAACATAATTGTGCATGCACTTTTAGACTGCAAAGGGAAGTTAGATGTGTCATTCTAAGATCCGTATGATTCATTATAATGCAATCAAGTATGTAGCTAACATTAAATTATAATTTAACACCAAAAAAACCCCATAGCTTTGAAAGTTATTTTGTGTAGATGATTATACCACACATTTACAAAAAATCATTATAAAGATAACTTTAGTCAAAGAAAAGTTTTTAATATTAAAGTAATATTTAAAAAGAAAATTATATCTTGAATATTAAGTTTCTTGTATTTTTTATGTATCTAACTCCAAGATAGAAGAGAATTGATCACCGTGGTTCATCCTTGTAGGTTTCTTTCTTTTTTTCTGTGGCATATGCCTGTGCAAGAGTGTGTACCTGTGAAGGCCAGAAATAGACACTTGATTTCTTCCTCAACTGCTCTCCACCATCATTTTTTTTAATTTTATTTTACAATACCATTCAGTTCTACATAACAGCCACAGATTCCCTTGTTATCCCCCTTCCTGCCCCCCTTCCCCCCAGCCCACCCCCCATTCCCACCATCATTTTTGAGACAGGGTCTCTCAATGATTGGTGAACCTCTGGGATCTGCCTCTCTTCAGTACTCTGGCTACAGGCCTATGCTACCTCACCAGCTTTCTATGGGTACCGGGCATTCACACTCAAGTATCCATGTTTATTCAGCATATATTTTCTATTCTTTCAGTTTTGACCTCTATCTTCTTTTTAAACCTTTTCCTCTGTGGCAGGGTAGAACCTTCAAGAGTAGAAGGTCAAGCACCCTGTCACTGAACCACACCCCAGAACAGTGCATTTTTAAAACTGTTTCCTTTATTTTCCATTATTAGTTTTTTTTAAGTCATCAGATATTCATATAGGCAGCTATCATTGCCACTGTGGACATTTTCACAGTATGTCAGTCAGTGCCTTTTCCCTTTGCCATTTCTAATAGTACCAGGATCTTCTTTGGAGCTAGATTACTCCAAAAGAGTTGATGGATAGATGCAATGTATGTGTGTGTTTTATAAAGACAGTCACATTTGAAGATGATTTTTTATCATTTCATCTCCGTTAAACCTCTGTTAAAGACAGTAAAAGATAAACTCAGCTGCAGGTAATGGGAAAAGGGGAAGAGTAGTGATGTTCCATGATTTCTTCTGTTTCCCTTGTGTCCGAGAAACACCTAAACTTCTAGGGGTTTAGTTGAATGACAATCATCGACCGTCCTCAGAGTAAACACCCTGTGGGGTCAGTTCATAATAGTCTGTGTTTCCAGGAACAATTTGTTCCTTAGTGATTTCTGTTCATGATCAGTAAACAGAGATCAGAAGGAGCAGTGAGGAAGGGTGAGAGCTAAGTGTCGGCTTCACATTCGTAATCCATTAGTGACACACACATCACACAGCTCCTTAATTCTTGATTAAAATGCTTGATTAAGATGGAAGATGTTCTAGTTTTTCACTGTTAAATATTCTTTAATTTGGAGCATTGACAGTGATGGATCAACTCAATGTAATAAATACATTATCACAGATCTGGAGATAACCTTGAAATGTCACCTTCGTCCCTTCATCTTGCAAGTTTCCCGGCATTTAACTTTTTAAGATCTTTGAGAAAGATCTCACGACTTTTATTTGTGAAAATGCATGCATGTGGATGTGTGTGAAGAACTTATACTTCAGAGGGTGGAATGCCACCTGTCCCAGAAGCCCTGGCCATGTAAAACTTCATTCACTTTCTGTTAACCAGTTCTACTTTTTAAAGCTTGTATTCAAGGACTCCAGGTGGGATAGTCATTTCCTTTACTCAGAATCTAAGGAATATATTATTGGGAAGAAATGAACTCCACAGAAACCTTCTAGGCCAGAGGTATTTTTATCCCTGCCTTTTTTGAAATGTAATTAGTGGCTGAAAGCAAAAGCATATCATTTAGAAAATTGTTTCCATGGCCTTCGATGAATCAGATGGAGAGCATCCTTGTTCTGTCCTTAGATTGTGGAGTCTTCAGGTGAAAAGCTATAGAGGCTTGAGTGGATGGGGTTGGAAAGGGAACCATGAATTGGCACTGATTAAATCCATCTCTCAGGGTGGTAGAAAGAAAAAAGAACTAGTCAGTTGTAGAAATAGCAGGATAGAAGGCAGCTGCTAGGGTGCAATTCTCAATAAGACATCAGACAAATGATTTAATAGCAATATAATTAGGTTTTTCTAGGGGAAAAATGTCTACTGCCATTCCCGACTAGACACTAGGTCTTTAAATATACACCCCAGTGCTTTGCCTCTGACGCCTGTGTTGCTTTTCTTTATTTGGACAGACATTACATTATCTTCAGACTTATTTCTTATGCCGCATTCTTACACTTGGCCATTTGTTTGGTTTGTTTTATTGTATTCTGAATTATTAATCACCAAGAAGATACTCTAATATTTTAAAAGGAATTATAAACATCATTAAAATGGTGCTGTTTTGAAAAAAACACATGGGTGCTGGCTTTCGTAGTTAAAAACAAATCTCCCTCAGACCTATTTCAGCCCTTCATCAGACTACTGGAACTGAAGTAAAAGGAAAAAAAGAACGACCCAGAAGGATAAGGAAGTTAACCATATACAAGTTGATGTATGTTTTCTAAAATGAGAGTGCACACCATCTTTAGATGTTATAATTAAGCATCATCTCTAATGTCTTTGTTCCACCTCAGTCTCTGTTTCTTCTTCCCCTTGCTCTTCTTGCTCACAGTTAGGCTCTGTATCATTGTTGCCAAGGCAAAGCAGTGACAGAGTTTTGCCAATTTACAGAGAGAATTTAAGACCTTTCAAGACATACAGAGCATTAAACGTGGTTCTAAGGTCCTTATGTTAAGCTGTAAAGCATAGATGTCAGTGTGAAGAATATCACTGCCCTAAGGATCTTCAGGCAGTAGCTTTGGTTGGATCCAGTCTCTAATCTCTACACTGTATTTTCCTACTTTAAATATACACAAATACATGTAAAAATACACACATATAGCATATGATTAGGTTACCCATATAGAATTATTTTGAGATTGTACTTAGATTACAACATTTTTCTTTTTTTTAACTTTCTATTTATTTATTCTTTGTGTCTTTCACATCATGCACCTCGATCCCATTCATTTCCTGTCCCTACATATCCACCCTCTGTGCTTGCAGCCACCCTCCCTGATAAAATTTAGGAGAAAAAGGAAAAAAGGAAAGGAAAAAAGGGGAAAATCTCTCATGGAAACTGTAGTATGACACAGTGAGTCATGCAGTAAATTGTTTTATCCATACATCTTTACTTGCAAGTGTTCATTGCAGAGTCATTGGTCTGGTTCGAGGCCTCTGGTTTCTGCTACACTATTGATGCTGGGCCCTCACTGGCACTCCTTTTGATTATCCTGCTGTTGCCCAGTGTTGTGGAAATCCTGCAGCTTTGGGTCTGCAGGACCAGTCCCTTCACACGCTCCAGCAGATCACAGATGGGGATGGATATTGGGATGGGCCAACCCATAACCCTGGTTCTGGGCCTGGGTAGTTGCCGGATTGGTCAGCCTGCCAGCTTTTCCTTGTCCTCACCTCCAGGGTAGGGCTGTCCTGCATTGCTTTGGTGGGTTCACCCTTTGCAGTGATGACCAAGGGGTGGGGCCAGTTCTCCTGGTTTCTTGTCCTTAGGGTCAGGTCTCACACACCTACACCTTCAGGGTCAGCTCTGCTGTGCTGCCCAGGAGTCGTGGAGGGGCCACTACTCTCCGGAGTGCTGCAGCAGATGAGAGTCAGGGCTAGCTAGCTCTCCTGCTCTTATGACCTCGGGACCAGCTCTCCCACCAGCTGCCTCAGGCATTGATTGATGGGGGTGGGGATGTAGGGGTCTCTCTCCCACCCATGCCATATGACAGGTGAGTAATGGGGACAGCTTTTCCATGCTCACAGTGTTGGGGCTGGCTCACCCACACCTCTCCCAATGGAGTTGGCTCTAACTTGTGGCCCACACAAGGTGCAAGGCCTGCTTTCCCAAGTGTTGCAGCTGTTCTCAGGCAGGGGCGGCTCTCCCTCCCTTCTGACCTCAGGGCCAGCTGTCCCACCTGCCTCAGGCATTGATGGGTGGGAGTGGGGGAGAGATTACAATATTTTTCTTCTCCCTTTCCTCCCTCAAAACCCTCCCATATATTCCTCCCCACTTTATTTCAAATTCATGACCTCTTTTTAAAAAATAATTGTTATTGCATATATGTGTGTGTGTATATGTATATATGTACATATACATATACACACATACATATATGCAATAATATGAATATATATATTCTTCTTGCAGCAATGTTAATGCAGGGAAGGCTGTGATCCTTATTATAATTTGTGATCTGTTTTAGACTCCTAGAAATGATTGAATAAGTGAGTAACTATTGAAAATATTAATGATGGTGCACTCCCTCTTTCTGTCTTTCATAGTCTGTATGTATAGATAGGTAGATCCAAGGCAGCACCCAGTCTCTTAAATAAATATCTGAAGCATTTAAAGGAAAAGCGAATCCCCATTATAAATGTGTTTCAGTTAAAGAATGATTAATATCTCTTTTCATGTCCCTGGTGAAAATGTTTCTAGTAAATTCAAAAATTAGTAAAAAAAAATATTTAACTGATCACATAGTAGGAAATTTAAAATGAGAAAAATACAAAGGGAAAAATGTAATTTGATTTCACAAGGTACAACTTAAATTAGAGATATGCATAGATACAGAAAGAGAACTAAAGCATACACATATATTGTTAAAAGTTATTTGTGTCAAAGGAGAAGTGATGGGCATGGGGTCTTGAATGAAGTGGGTTTTGAGAATTTACTCCAAGCACCACCTGATGTTTTAAGTCATAAATAACCACAATGTAATAAACTAATATATTATTTATTACATCAAAGTAATTAGCAAGCCAGTATGGTGGTATACTCTTGAGGCTTTGACAGGAGGATCACGAGTTCAAGGTCAACCTGTGCTACATGTCTCAGTAAACAAACGAGAATCAAACAACAGATAAAAGCAATTGAGAATGTGTGAAAAAGTAGACAATCGATATATGTGCTGGACCAAATAACTCACACGAGCCAGACTCAAATGGAGAATCTGGAAACACTCCTATTGTACCTTCAAATCTATTCTAAAGGAAGAGGCTTGTGGAAGCAATAGCTCAGGCTTATTACTAACTAGCTCTTACAATTTTTTAGATGAACTCATTTATTTGACACATCAAGTTATGCAAAGAAAAATATATGCAACTGCATAAAAAGAACCACATTTTCATATTACTAAACACAGAAGTGTCCAAAAATAATGAATTGTAGAGTGGACACCAGGATTTAATGCAAAAAACACCCTGTACAGCAAAACTTCAGGCCTCTAACTTCACTGAATCCAGAACTGCACATGCCTCTTTATAATCCTCAGGTTCTTCCAAGTTTTTTTCACTTTCTAATATCTGCTGAAGATCGGTATATACAACCTCTAACCGGCGCTGGCAATCTGGGCTCATCATCTGCGACTCTTGCAGGATTTCTGCTTGTTTCTTAATGGCGTAGGTTTCACCATCTTCAGCCTTCATTTTTTCTCTCTTTTCTTCTTGCTTTGCTTCTTTCTCATACATCACTTTTTCTTTGACCAACCGCTTCACCACGCCTGTCTTGATTTTGATCTGCCTCACATGAGGATTGGCCCTGGTCTCTAGAGCACCACAGGAAGGAGGGGCCTAGCTCTTACAAGTTAAATTAACCCTTTTCTATTAGTCTATGTTTTGCCACTTGGCTCCTGGCTTAACCTGTCCTCCAGCATGCCTTGCTCCCTCTGTGTCTCCTTGGCAACTCCACTGACTCCATCCTCCTTCCTCCAAGTATTCTCAGTTTGGCTGTCCCACCCATACTTCCTAGCTGATGACTGGACAGTCATTTCTTCATTAACCAATGAGAGTAATATATATTCATAATGGTCAGAAGGATTATTCCATAGCAGAGGCTGAGAGAGGAAGATGCCAACGTTATTCTAAGAAGCAAACCAGTATCACTGCATGAGGAGGAAGGGCTTTACAACTGGATTGGTAGTATCCTGGCATGGTATTCTAGCATCACTTCTTATTCTTTAGACTCTACAATCCTATTGTCTCATTGATTCACAGGCCAATGCTCCATCAAATGTGACCTGGTAGAGATAAAACATTTTGATATCTATGCAATTGTAGTTTCTTAAATTTGCTACTTGCATTCAATACAATAACTTGGTTTTCACTTGCAAAATTGCTCTTAGAATACCTCTTACAACTGATGTACCTGGTTCAGATTAATGGGAGCTCATAATGACTGGAGGCTTAACAACTGTAAACATCTGTCTAGTCAGTAAAATTGATGGTCCAAGTAAAGAGCAACACCCCCCGCCCCCCGGCAAAAAAAAGTCAAGTCAATCTAACCTCATAGGTTATACAACTACTAACTCAATATGGACCATAGAATTACATGTGATAGTAAACTGTTAAACTTTTAGGAACAATTATAGAAGGAAATTTTCAGAACCTAGGATCAGATGAAAATGTTTTAGATGTTATACTAGAAGCATGGTCAATAAAAGCATTAATGGCATGAACCTCATCAAAACTAACAACATTTGCTCACAGAAGACCCTATGAAAAGGATGTAAAGGCAAGCTACTGACTTTGACTTGCAGTCCGTATATGTGAAATTAACTTTGTGATTTGCGAAGCATAGTTATTGGTAAGAGTGCATTCTTAGGATGGGTAAGGCTGTGAGTTTAGTCTGAAGCTCTACAAAATGAAACAAAAATGTGAATTGTTAAAATGTACATTCATATCTTAGAATAAGAAATGACTGACTGGTATATATCACAATTTGATTTGATCTCAAAGAATTATGTTAAGAGATAAATGCCCCTCTCAGAATACCAACTCTGGTTTTATTTATATAATATTTCTGAATGACAAATTTACAGAGATGGAGAATAGATTTCACTATTGTGCTATTGTAGTATAGTCATGCAAGGTGTTATAATTAGGGAAGCTAGGAAAGGGAACACACATTCTCTCTGTATTTTTTCTTAGCTGTATGTGAGTCTACAATGCTATAACACAAAACAAAAGAATGAAAAATTAATCATCCTTTAAACTCAAATGAATAGGACAAAAGACTCAGTGTGTTTAAATAACTTGCTCAGGTTCTTCAAACACATCAATAATGGAGCTTTGATTTATCTCAAGACTTGTTTTGTCTTTTGAGACAGGAGATCACTCCATAGCCCAGGCTGTCCTTTGGACTCATGGAGATCTTCTCACTTTCCCCCCCTTTTTTGGTTTTCTTTTTGGAACAAGGTCTTAATACATAGCCTATACTAGATTTGAATTACTGTAAAACATAGACTGGCCCCTAACTTGTGGTCTCCTGGCCTCATTCTTCAGAGTGCTGAGATTACAGGTGAGTGCTATCACATCTAGAAAGCACAGATTTGAAAGTTTAGTGTTTTCACTGTACATACTACTTTCCAAAGGCCTTACTTAAAGTAAATGGTAATTCTTTGTCTTTGCAGGCATAACTTAAAAGCCATTCTTAAGAAAAGAAAAGAAAAAGAAAGAAAGAGAGAGATTCGCCCTTAGCTTAGCTATAGTCAAACTCACCTCAACTTGTGTTATTCAAAATATCTGGCAGTGCTTCTCACACCCCAAGGGTTGCCTGAGAAACCTGACAAAATACCAGCCCACATTCAGCCAGCATTGGTGGGCCTGGGGCTTTGCCTTTCTTATAAGCCTCCCAAATGACAGCAACACTGAATTTCCCAGACCGTATTCAGCAACCGTTTATTTGTAAGTAGGCTTTGTGACTTTTCAATGTGTAGAACAGATTCTATCAAACACACTCAGGATGCTGCATCAATGGCATTTGAGTGGCTAGGGAATGAAAGCATTAGTATAAGTGTGGAAATCTATAAGAAAGAGATAGATTTTGAGAAATTATGTACATTTGTACCACTGAAGGGAAAACAAGGAACTGGCATTTTGAGGATGGAAGAAGAAGAATCTCAAGAATTAAGAGCACAATGTTGAACCGATACTGTGTATCAGTTACTAGAATAACAGCTGTTTATTTTTACATGTAATGCCCTCTTTCGAGACGAATGTGTAAGAAAAACTACAGATGAAATAGGAAGTTTATTCTATCTGAAGCCTAGATTGTTGTGAAATCTGATAGCTCTTCATTTTTAGCCATCTAAGTCCTTGAAGATTAGATTTTGCCCTGTTGTCAAGCTAATTATGATCAGAACATCCATTTCTTTCATTTATTCAGAGGTATGCATGTTTTCCCTTTCCATTATTGAGTACTATGAAAACATGTGCCAAGGAATCTTCGATGTTCTACTTTCACTCATTAATTATTGATGCTCTTTTATCAAATGTTATGAGAGGTGCCATGTTCCTAAAGTAACTAAAACTTGATATGACTTTATGCTTTGATGAAAATTAATAAATGAGGATCAGAACTGGGAAAATGAACTGGGAAATTGTGTGGTATTTCAAAGTGTGAGTTTACTTTGTGATCTATATTTTATCAGCTACCAGCTCACGTTTAGTAGTTCATTTGCTCTTGAGTCATCAAATTCTTGTGCTGTGGTAGTTTCTTTAAAACTTCAGAACCAAAATGTGGAATAGAGGAAACTACCATATTGCAAGCCTTGACTTGCGTCTCAAGGAGTTTGTGCTGCTGATTGTTCTGAGGCTAAGCTGATGTGGCTTTCATTTGTCCTCCTCCCTTGAAATAGCTTGCAATGCTGGAAACAGTACTGGTGTACCCAACTGCTCTTGACAAGCTCACTTCCTCACTGCTCCCTGGCTTCCAGTCATGCCCCCAGCCTGTTTCTGGTAGTAGATACCCATAAATGCAAGTATTTATATACACAAAAGAAAAAGGCCAGACCACGTGCTGTAGGGCCTGGAAATAGTAACAAGGGCTTTAAAGGATTCATGCATGATGGCTCTTTCATGTAATCCTAGCACTCTGAGGACTGAGGCAGGAAAATCACTGTAAATTCAGGGCCCATCTGGGCTCAGTTGTGAGTTCCAGGACAACCTGGGCTACAGAGTGAGGCCCTTCTTTAAAAAGAATAACAGAAAGGGGAGTGTAGCCATGGAAGAGGGCAGTCAGGAGCCAAGGCTTCTCTCATCTCCATGCTGTCTGTCATCTAGCTCTTTTCTTTTATTGCCTGATCTACGTATCTGTTTTCATGGGCAGGAGGGTTCTGGTTTCTTGACTATATTGTTAGTGGTTTGCATATGCTTTTGTTTTTTCTTTACCCATATCAACTTGGCACTGTTTAAGAATTTTGAAATGGATGAATATCTTCTATCTGTTGTTCAAATTCTCAGGTATGAATATGACCAGTTAAGTCAAGTGGCCAATCAGTCAGAGCTGTGAAATAGAGTCTCAGTTTAGTGGGATCATCCTTTCCAAGACTAAACATGTTCCCCTACCCAGAAGTGTAATGTCCTTGGTCTTTCTCTCAAGCTTTTTTATTGAGTTCCTAAACAACACACTTTGGTTTGTTCCTCACTGAAGGGATCTAAATTGTTCAGATTTAAGATGTGCTGTCTTGCCTTATCTGAGGATATTCTTCTGTAGATCCTGGGCTCACTTGTCATGCAGGTTTCTGTGTCAAGGAGAACTTCTGGTTTTTCAGTATTCATGATCTCACAGTGTTTTAGTCTTCATTTGGTTGGCATAGTTATGTCAACACATAGTGGCAACATATTTAAAGTAAAACAAAAAAATGATCATATCTGATCTGAAAAATTATCCATTTGGATGAGCTAAAGATTATAAAATTAAATTAACTTTAATGTCATTTGACTTTCCAAACTACTTCTGAAGACCATGCCAGTGAGAATGCTTTAGATAAAAAGACATTTTTCTAGGAAAACTTATTTAGGTGGAAATATCCTAAAGATACTCAGTTAAAGCTGAAATGGTCAGAGAATTATGATATCTGTCTCTTTAAAGATATAATACATCCCCAAAAATTTCGGTAATGCTCTCTGTAGAGTATAAAAATATTCTGTAGAGTATTTATCGTATAAAATACCAGTTCTACATGCATGATGAAAAAGATCATTGTGAAAATTTTATTGACTGTTACCTTTGAAAAATACTGGGTTTCAAGGGCCCTGTTCCAAATAACCTGCAAGAGCTTCTTGAAAAGCCTCTTGCTTCGTGCTGAGATTTGCAGAAAATATGGATTGATTTTCCTCTGTGGGTGTCAGAAGGAGGGCATATGCCTAAAGAAGAAAAAACTGTGAGTGAATTGCCTTCCTTTTCTCTTGCCTTTCTGTAATCCTCTCACCAGAAGTCATAGAATTAAGTAGCACATCGCCTCCCCCACGAGATCTTGATGCCATACTCTTCCTTCTGTGACCCGCTTGACACTCTTGTGAATTTGCCTTACATACTGCTTCATTATAGAAAGATTAGAGATTGTCATGGCCCAGTTTGTGCATCTGAGAGAACAGAGATGAATAGCATGTGGCCCACCTTCTAAAGGGTTAATGTTTAGCTTTAGAGTCAGACAGATCTGGGCTCCTTGCCTGAACATTCTGAGTCAAAAGATTTGGAGCAGGGCCTACTGCTATTTTAACCAGCTGCTCAGTTTGTACTTATCTTTGGACAAATTTGGGAAATAATGATGAAAGATTTCATTCTCATTTTCTTCATTCATAATGTGTGGAATTAAAAAAAAATTGAAAATAGACAGTGTGAATGATGATATCCCTGAAAAAGTACCCACATGATGCTTGGAACATGATGCATGCTGCCTAAGTGATAATGCTACATCTTTCAAAGCACTGTAAGAGAAATCGACCAGCCCTCTAGAGAAAGTATAAATTATGTCCTTGAAATTCAGACCAATGGGATTCACACCAATGAAATTCAGATTTCTGTTTGGGAAAAAGAGTCTCGCTTTCTGCTGGTGTTTCGCTAAGGGTATCTTATAGAACTTACCTTTTCTATTCATTAGTCAGTTACTCTAGTTGATATCAAAAGTCTTTGTGGGCATTATCTCCCTCAGTTGGGCAATGCAGATGAATGTGGGATTGTTACAAAGCAGGAAAGCAATTCATTCATGAATTCCACACGTGGTAGAGTACCTGCCATCGGTCAGTCATTTTTATGGGTGAGAGAGATGTATCAGTGAACCAAGCAGCAGCAGCAGTTACAGCAAGCCACTGTTAGTTCGTACTCAAGACATGCTAGCCATTTTTATGGAGTGATAAAAGCTCTGTCCACCCTGTGTCTAACTAACGTGTTACGACCACAAGTATGAGGTAACTAGGGTTGTAACTATCTTACTGAAATCACAGAATCAAGATTATAGAGATTATAGCTAGAAGGAGTCTCAGCACTTCCGTGAGATATTTTAGTGTTTGCCCGGTTTATGCAAAGTTGATAGATGTTTATGCACCATGAATGTGAGGCATAGTTCATTTTTATATACTTAGTGAATGACTAATCAGTGACTGGATCAGGCTCAGGCTCCCATTAAATCCCTCTCATCAAGCAGGGCTCACATTTTAAAGAAATTAGTGGTAGTTGAATTTGTAGTCATTGACCATAGAAAAAGAATACATTTTACTAATTCATCTATAGTGTGTTGCTGAATTTGTAGTCATTGACCATAGAAAAAGAATACATTGTACTAATTCATCTGTAGTGTGTTGTTGAATTTATAGTCATTGACCATAGAAAAAGAGCCCATTTTACTAATCCACATATAATGTATATGGATGTGTTAAAACCAAAGACAGGTAAAGGAGAGGGCAAGATGAGGTTTTAGCGCTTTAACTACATGTTTTTAATGTTTAAATTGTTTTTGTTAATTGAAAATAAAAATTTTCATACAACATATGATGATCACAGTCTACCCTCCCTCATCTCCTCCCATATTCTCCCTCCCCACCTCCCCACCTCCCCACCTCCCCACTCATCCAACTTCATTCCTTCTTTCCTTTCTTTTGCTCTTAAAACAAACAGGCAAATAGAAAAGACAAACAAGACTAAAATAAAATGAACAAACCAACAAAAA
Source organism: Peromyscus maniculatus bairdii (assembly GCF_049852395.1). Taxonomy (NCBI): domain Eukaryota; kingdom Metazoa; phylum Chordata; class Mammalia; order Rodentia; family Cricetidae; genus Peromyscus; species Peromyscus maniculatus. The sequence continues at coordinate 15,575,727 of NC_134864.1, forward strand.
AGAAACAAATAGCATGTAAAATGAATACACACACACACACACACACACACACACACACAAAACCCATAAAAACATACAATTGGAAATAATAATGTACAAGCAAAAAACCAGTAAGGTTAAAAAGTAAAAGTCCAAACAAAGCAATTTGAGGTTAAAAAAAAAAAAAAAAAACTTCAAAAATATCTTAGAGTCAGTTTTGTGTTGACTTTATACTGTTGGGCATGGAACCTGCCCTTCAGTATAGTCTGTATCTTCAGTGAGACTCCCTTGGATAAACTAATCTTTCATTTGCAAGTGGTGGTCCAATAGGAACTCATGTCTATTTCTCCATCTCAGCACTGGGACCACGTCTGCCTTAAACCTGTGCCAGCTCTGTGCATGCTGTCACAGTCTTTGTGAGTTCACATGTGTATCAGTTCTATTGTGTCTAGAAGGCGTTGTTTCCTTGATACCATCCATCCCCTCTTGCTCTCACAATCTTCCTGCCTCCTCTTCCACAGAGTTCCCTGAGCCCCGAGGGGAGGGATTTGATGCTGACATCTCATTTAGGACGAAGTGTTCCACTGTCTGTCTAATTGTCAGCCTCTGTATTTGTTCCCATTTACTGCAGAAGGAAACTGTCTTATGATGGCTGAGCAAGCAATGATCTATGTGTATAACAGAATGTTGTGAAGAATCATTTTATTACCATGTTCCTTTAGGAGAACAGTAAGTAAGTACTTCATTTTCCCAAGGTCCCTGATTTATCTGGTCTCAGGTTCTTGGCCCCTCTAGCAATGTCAAGCTTAGGTTCCATCTCATTTGAGCAGGTCTCAAATCCAGTCAGTGTTTGTTTACACCTAAAATATTTGTGCCACTATTGCCCCAGCATGTCAAGCAGGCAAGTCATTATTATAGATTGAAGAGTTTGTAGCTGAGTTGGTGGTCACCTTTTGATTTGATCACATACAGAATACCTTCCAGTACTAGGGCACTAGTCAATAGAGGAGAAGGTCCTAGTAAGGCACCAGCTCAACTTCTCCATGTTCAGTGAGATATGTAAATGTTTGCTTGGGCAGTAGGGCCTTACCATCCATGGAGAGCAATAAGTAGTAGCCTTGGCAATAGCCTGAATTGTTTAGAGGTTTCCATGGGGCCCCTTTGGCCAAGGATTCAATTACATGTACCCCACTCCTGACACTGGAGGTTTCACTTGGGGGTGAGAGAGGTCTAGTTGGGGTTTTGTCTCCCCTGTTACTGGGTGACTCCATTTAGATTTCCTTCAAACATGTATATATGTTAAGAAGCTTCTACTGTAGTAGGCTTCCTCCCTGTATTCACTCCTTAGGCCCTCTGCAAGAGGACTATAAGGTTGTAGAAAGCCTGGGCTATGTTGCAAAGGCCTGCCTCAAGCCCACCACCCCCATCAAAACAAAACATTAAAAAGAATGGGACAGAAGAGAGACAAACTGCTTCTTGCTGTATCATCAGAGAATCTGAGCTAAAAAAAACATTTTGTTCTTTATTTTATGTGTATGTTTATTTGTTTTTTGAGGTTGGTGTTTACTATGTAGAGCAGGCCAGCCTTGAACTCACATGTACTATGTACTTTTCTGGTGCCCCAAAGGTCACCTAGTTGGTCATCTATTTGTATCACCTACAACTGGAGTTCTGAATGGTTATGAGCTGCCATGTGGGTGTTTGGAACTCAATCCAGGTCCTTTGCAAGGAATTAAGTGCTCTTAACCACTAAACCACTGCTCCAGCCTCAAGGTTTACAGGTTCTTTGGAAGAGTATTCTTGTTTTCAGCAAAACCGTGTCTCTCTTTAACTAGTCATTAATATTTGCTATTTGTGTATACTCCCAAAATTTCCCATGCTCCTTGAGTGCTCTTTGGCCCTTTAGAAATTCTTTGGAGTAGCTTGACGGATGACAGAGTCCAGATGCTGACACTGTAGTTAAGGATCTATGGAGAGTACATTGGATGTTTAGGAGCAAATCGTCTCTTCCTGTTTGATCTGGGTTTGGGGGTAAGGAGGGATTTAAAGCCAAACATTTTGACTTCTTCATGCTTATGGGCCTTCCTTTTCCTGATAGAACCCCTGTGGGGTAAAAATCATATGAATGGGTTTTGTTGCCTTCTTTAAATACTTGTAATTAGAATAATGCTGGGAAATTCTGTGTCAGGGGAAGCTTGGGCATGATGCCAAGACATCAGCCAACTTGATGCAAGAGCAAACTCAAGAATTGTTCCTGAGTCAATGAATCCTGGTTTGCACAACACCTAGGTTTATTTGCTATAAATTAAATCATTTACTTCTTATTTACTTCTTTATCTTCACTCAGTTAAGTAATAGTTTCATCAAAACACAGTCTAATTGCATATTAGTGAGTGAGGATGACCTTGGTTAGATAAAATGCACACATTTTAAATCCGTAGACATTTCTAAATGGGACTAAGCTAGACATAGAATTAGAAGGATGGACATGTTAATATTTTGGTAACAGATTAAACGCTTTTTGGTTGTTCATGCTTCATTTACTGAAAGCCTTTGCTTTATTTTGGAACACTGAGCTGTACGTCTCTACTTAGGTTGACAAAACCAAGTAAGGCCTCACTTTTTCCATTGAAAGAAGAAATATTTATGTCAAGGTCATAGGGAAGTAGAAGGTTTCACTAGCAGATTGCCATGGAAATAACAATTTAAAAAACTGCTATTGGTTTTACCAGAGTCCTATTATTTATAGCAAACAATTAGTTCCCAAAGGAAAATGAACTGTTGACTGTTGAAGTGCATTTTCTGAAGTGTCCTTTCTCTTTTGACATGTGACATAGAGAAAATTGTCAAAATTTTGGATGTTAGTGACACTCAGTGAAAATTTTAAAATTTAATAAATGTACTCATGGTTTTGTCTTATAATTAATCTTTTAAGTCATTAGACACTGTGTCTGTCCTAGAATTATTTAAGTTGATGCCATACATTTTAGAGTAGGCACTTCAAAACTACTGTATAATGTAAGTAGAACAAAAACTGAAAAAGAACCTATTGTTTCCACAAAACAGTTGACAGACATTAAGATTCTCTGGGATCTCAGTTTGTTATGTGGACAGAGCACGGAAGAACAAGTGGTGGTTCTGTGGTGTATGTGGCCTGGGCACTTGTCAGAAGGCCCGGTGGCAAGGGCTACTTTGCAGGAGTGGTTTCCCCCTTGGCTTGTTGAAAGTCTGTGAAATGATCGCCCCTAGCTCTTCACAAATACTCGGACTCAAGCACACCGCCTCTGTTCAGCTTTTACCTAAATGCCTGCTGCTGGATGAATGCAAGCTTCACCTTCCTCATGGAACCTTTTAAAATTAGCCCAGCCTCGGGGTGAACCTGTCCTCCCAATACCATGGTGCTCATTGTGTTTGACACATGGTGTTCAGCATGTGCTCCGCTGAGAAGTGGGGTTTCTTTTTGGTTATGTAATTAATGGATGATTCAATGGAATAGTTCTTTTTTTTTCTTTACATCCAGAAGACAAATGCAATATCTTTTCCTACAGAGACCTATTAGGTTAGACAGAAACTAGACTAAAAGGACATATGATGTTTTATCCCTAGTTCACTGTTAGCTTGAAGAAGTAACTATGAGGTGAGCATGTACCTTTGATTCTTCCTTCGACTGATAGGTGGGGGAAGAAAAGCAGATCATCTCCAGATAGTCTACTTTAAAGATATATCTCTAGGACTTCATGTTCAATCTGGCAAAGTAAGTACATGATTGTAGTGTGAATTCTGATTGGTCTTAAAAATAAAAACCCCGAGTCAGGTATCAGGGTAAAGGCTGAAAGATCAGAGAAGTAAAGAGCAGCCGCAGTCACCACTTACCTCTCTGATCCTTCTACCGAAAAGGGCCAACCTCTTGTCTTTGCCTGCCTTATATTCCTCTCTCTGCCTAGCTATCTCTCCTACTGACTCCTGTCTGTACAGACCTCCAGACCTCTATGGTTAACTAATGGCTAGCTCCACCCTCTGATCTTCAGGCAAGCTTTATGTGTTAGAGCATAAACAAAATATTGCCATACATGATTCTCCTTTTTACCTTCCCAACTCTCACTAAACAGAATGTTGAAAGAATTAAAAGTTATAAATCTATAGAGATAATGAACACAGGAGTCTCTAGTAAATAAGAGTGCATATTTAAAAGCATAAAGAGGACTACCAATTCAATATAGCAAAAGTTGTTTCAACTAAGGGCTCACCATGAGTGAACACTAACAAAAGCAAGGAGACCTGCCCTAAACCCAAGGCTCAGGCCTTGGCCATGCCCATATATGGAGAATAGTTTTTAAGAAAAGCATTAGATAGATTAAAGTACTCGAGTTTATCTGAGTCAAGAATAATTCACAAGTCAAAGAGTGGTAGAGCTTTTCTAAGATGGACACATGTGAAAATAGAAGAGGTGCCTGATTGGCTCATGTATGTATCAACCTTATTTGGGTGTGATGAGTTCTCTGCCTGTGACAATGTTCAGTTTGCTTCTAAATTAATAAATTAATGTTTGTTTGGTTGGTTGGTTTTGTTTTTGTAGTGGTTGGGTTTTGGGGGGGTTTTGTTTGTTTGTTTTGCACACCTTATTAGGTAGGACTCCAGACAAAAATAGTTTCAAGCTAATGTCCTCCTGATACTTGAATGGTAGGGATTCGACCGAGGGTTAAAAAGGTGTTAACCTGAGAACTATTGCCAGCCCTTTATCCTCTCTCTGTTCCTACAACACTGGCTACACATTTCACCCTCTCAAGACATAGAATAGTTGTTCTCTAGGGAATTGAAAATGCACTGGGTGGAAAGCCAGAACTCTTCATGTCCTAACTGCCTTGTGGACAGTCATCTTCCAGTGTGGTATCAGGTAGCTTACCGGTAGCCTGTCTCCTTGTAATGTAAATACACCTTCAGGAGTCTTGGGCTCTTAAGGAGGCTATGACTCCAAAGGGAATCAGAAGAGCAAGAGAAGAAGGGGCAGGGAAGAGATAGAGAGAGGGGATGGCCTTAGTAAAAATCAGTGATATGAGGAGGGACAGAAAATAGGAAGAGATAAATCTAGAAAACAGAGTTGATATGAAGAGAAATTGAGACATGTTACAATTATGAGAAAGCAGAACAGCTTCTAAAATTTCAGTGATAGAACTGTAACAAAATTGGAAAGCGGTGCATTTAAAATCCCCAGAGGAATCGGTGGTCAACTTATAATTCTCTAACCCCCCAACACGAGGATGAAGCTAGGATAATGCTATCAGCCTCAAGCATGGCTTGAGAGCCTTATCCTGTGGCTGAGCTCCATCAAAAGAACACAGGAGAAAGGAGCTATCACAGGCCACTGCTTTCCTACTGGGGAAAAGTTAATTTAGCTCTAGCAAATTAAATGCCAGTAGGACCAGAATAGTTTGATAATACTTTATTGGAAAGTTGAGGAGATAGGAGAGTCAACCTGTCATCACCTAAAATAGGTGAAAAACAAATAAAAATGTATAGACTTTTGGATGTAAGCCAGAATTTCAACATGTTGGAGGAGTGGAGGTAAATAGGACAGTTTGCTAAGACTGGTGAGGACTTACATCTTACGAGCAGAATCTGGGGTAGTTGGGCAGAGGACTGCTGTTTTTATCATAGGTTTTTAGTGCATTTAACTGTATGAATATACTAGTATTAAAAGACCATTTAAAAATAATCACCATTTCCAAAGCATTATGTGTGTGTGTGTGTGTAGGATATATCTCCTAATTCTCATGAACCTACTTTATGACCTTGGAGGACTCTAAGGTATATTTCTTTGTATCTCTTGTTCCTATTAATTTGTGTAGCACTTACTGAGTTTTTCAGTACATGGCTCTTGCTTGGTGCATGGATGTGACAGCTGGAGGGGACTGGGTGAGGCTCTTCACTCACTAGGTTAGAAGGAGAATTTCTGTAAGTTCTCAGCAGATGATGCACAGAAGTAGGGACACTTGTTGAAATTTATATCCTGCGTTTTTGATGACTTCATTATAAGCCTCTATCCTGCCAAGAAGTTGTGAGATAATTGTGGTTTCCTGGAAGAGTTGTCTTTCTTTTTCAGTGTACTCTTCTCTTTTCATGTAAATATTTGGGTATTTTCTAAATTCCAGTTTCTCTAATGGGACTAGGTTCAAGCTAATGGGGCATCACCAGAACACTGGTCAGTTGCAAATTGGATTTTACAATGCAAGCTCCAACACAGTTCCTTCCTATTTCTGTCTCAGTGAGCACAGGAAGTCGCATGGCTATTTGATGGCTGGCATTTGTGATTTTCCTACCCAACAGGGTCTCCAATTCCAATAGCTGTGCAAAACTCAGACATATTTCCTTTACAGCAGGCACAGTATTGGAGGATAAAGACAGATTTTCCATCTGCTTGCGGAAGGTTTGATGGAACAAAATGACAATATTAAATAGGGGCAAAGCATGTATATTTATATTTGAAATGTGAAAAGTACATTATGGAGGGAAACCCCAGTCATGTCCTTAACCAGTAAGTGTGAAATACTAAGAAGCCCAAGTTCCACTGTTTTTAAAGGGGGGAAGGGAGGGGAATGGGGAAAGGCAAGGGAACAGGAAATGGTTTCTAGGGGCTTGGAGAACCGTACACTTGGAGGACCTGTGTGGGTTTCAACTGTCTGCCTGGCCTACAGAGCACCTAGCAATTTGTAAATTATTCTCTTTGGGACCAAAATCAAGAGAGCATCACAAAAGTCTTATCATGTGTGTTGTAGACTCTGTTTTTGAAAGTAGAATCAAGGAAGGAACCAACATGTTTCCTGCCTTTAAGTGGACAAGGGAAGGAGTACAAGAGGAAGCCCCTTTCAACCTTTGCTGGTGAATTTCTTTCATTTCAAATAATCATCAGACCGAGTGTCATCTTTGGGGGGTAACAGCCCCCAGGCACCTTTTTTGTCTTATAAATAAGTTCAGGATCTCACAGAAAGAGACTACAACTTCAGCTGAAGTGTCTGGACATGGTGGCCATTACTCTTGATCAGGAGGTTGTGTTCAGAAGGACAAACACACAGGGACATGAAGTGCACTTGCTTTCTAGTCTAACCCAGGTGGTGGTTGTGTCTTCTCCACACAAGGAGAAATGATTGTGGCTCCAGGCCATCAAATTCCTACAATGGAACAGTGGGCTTTTGTGTGAATAAAGGCTTTCCTTGGAGAGGGCTTTCAAATATTTCCACAAAAGTCTTCAAAGTTCCAGGGGCGATTAAAAAAAAAAGATTTTAATTCCTTGTCTTAAATACAAATTGGATACTATTTTATGGAAAAGACTCATATTTGGCATTTCCTACAAGTACCCTACAGAAATGAGATGGTTGGGAAATTCAGTCTGAATATGGGGGAGCAAAAACAGAGCGTTGATATGAGGAAGAGAAATGTGGGAGACAGAAGAGCAGCAGTCGCTGGAAGTAGATCTCCCATTCAGATTAATCTGTGGGCCAGCTTGAGGGAAAGGAAACCAGGTTGCATTGTGAAAGGTCCAGTTCCACTGCTACCTGATGAAGGCCCCGGCAGGGAAAGAGTGATGAGAGAAGAGGCTGCTGAATGGATACCAAACTGAGTAGAAAGAAGAGAGAACGCTGACGCCCAGATTCAGGGCTTGGGCGGGGGGCATGCAATGACAGAGAAACTTACGTGGTTTCTAGAGCATCGACTTTGGCCACAGCCAGGTAGAAATCAAAGTGGTCATAATTTTGGCTTAGTTGACTCCTTTGACATGGTTTTGGTATTGTCCACAGCTCCCCAGGCATCCTGTAAGCCTAAAGAAAGATTGCCAAGGAGGCCTATGACCAGACATGCTCTTTGATGGTTTCCTATACTCTTATGTCTCTACTGGGCTGACTTGAAGAGTTAACTTGAGAGTAGGCCTTGGTGAATTGTGGAAAGGGGGAACAGAAGAACAGGCACTTGTCAGTGCTAGGGGCAAACTAACTCTTCGTTCTCTGCGTTAAGAGATTCATTTGAGGAAAGCAGAATGACGTGCTAGTAGGATGTGTGCTGATGGAGTTGGAGCATGGGCTTGGGAATACCTAAGACTGATTGCGGGAGACCCTGCTCATTAATCAGATATCCTTACCAGTTAGTTTAAAAAGTCCAATCTTATGTGGACAAACATGGGATTGTTCCTCTGTAGAATTCTCTCTAGTTTTATTAATTAATGTTGACTTTCTTCTTAGGAAAAAATTCAGATACAAAGGTTTTAGAAATGTGAGTGAAATGCTTAATTTATATCCATAAATGTTTTGATTATATATTGGAGCATGTTGCATCATTAAATGTAAGTATTTTTAATGATACCTCATTTGCTATGTCCTTGGAAGATAATTGTAACAGTAAAAAAATTTCCCTTCCAGTGTGTTTTGATATGATATAACAAAGGAGGCATTAATGAATCTTTATCTCATTACAATGCTGTACCAATAGTGATTCAAGTATCAAAATGAAAGGGAAATTTTTACTGTAAATTTTAGTCTTTCAGACAAATAACACTACTGCTTCATTCATTTTTTTGTGATTTTAAAATTATTATTTGGTTAAGGTAAAAATGTACTAATTAAACTGTTGGCTTCTTTGATAATAAACAGAATTTTAATATTTTGTGAAAAGGTAACAACATAATCATGAAGTTTCAGACTCAAAAAATAAAGTAGGCCATCTTAAAATATTGATTTGGCTAATTCAGAATGAATCAATAATGCTATTGTTATGTATTAAAATTACTCTGTTGTCCTCAAGAAAAATGTAGCACACTTTAGTGCCGAGGCATTATATTCATCCATCTTTATCACTTAACTTATCATTTGTATTTAACCATAGGTGAAGCTACTGGGAAGTAAAACAAAGGTCCTTGCTGGGTGCCCAAAGAGCAGAAATCAGCACAATATAGTCAGAATTATCTAGATGTGTGTGTGATTATACGTAGTCAATCTAGAAACTATTTTCTCAGATGACATCTGTTCCCAAGTCAATGAGGTGGCCCTCTGCACTAGGCATTATGACTTCAAATGACTGGGCAATACTTTTGAATGCATGGATAAAAAGGAAAAAGTCTCTAAAATGTTATTATATATGGATGGCTTTCCTTATGTACATTCTGATTAAGTCTGATTGGGGGTACTGCTGAGTGACTGTAGTGCATTTTTTCCCTGGTGTTAATAAAGATCAAACCAGGGCTTTGTGCTTTCTGGGTAATTATGGAACCACTATGCTACATCCTTAGCCCTTAGTGTGTTTTTAAGTAATAATATGAGCTCTTCTAAATCCATAATTTTGAATATTTATGAATTTCGCATGTAAAGCCACAAAGTCCCTTTAGTTTCTGTTTTTAATAAATCTTTTGGCATGTATCATTTCAAAGTAGTCTGGATGGGATTATTAAAAGCATGTTTTTGGAATTACAGTGAGAAGCAAGCTTAAAAATTTTTAAATTTTTGCAGATATACCAACTTTTAAAATTCCATTTCAAGACAACCATTTTCCATCAAAATAATTTAAATAGCCCATCTCTTTAGTAGTAAGTTAAGTTCAGGAGAATCAAGTGAGTCACAGTGAATGTCATCACCTTTATGGCACCTAGTGCTTCTCTAGTAGTGGCCATACAGCACTCTGCATCCTGTAAAATGCCTTCGTCAACAGTACTTCTCTTGGGAGATAGGCAAGTTTCACTAGTAAGAATCCACTTGTCCCATTTAAACCCCAAGAACCTGGTTTGGTCCACCATTCTAAATTCTGTTTGTTTCAGAAATACCTAACTGAGTTTAGAATATAAATGTATCTCTCTATTTCTGACTGCTTGGGCCAGTTGGATCTGTGAGTCTGAGTCTATAGAGTTTATCATGAGGCATAAACTTGTGACTTATTACATGTGAGTTCTTGCACACCAAATAAAAATGTTTGTTTAACGATTTTGATGCAGTGTTGATAATTTCATAGTGTTTCACTTTGATCTGAAATATCCTCCAATGGCTAAATGATGAAGCTTGTTCCCAGCTGAGGGAGCTCTTGGAAGATGGTGGAAACTTTAGGAGGTAGGGCATAGTTCAGGAAGTAAGTCATTGAGGGCATGCCCTTGCGGAGTTTCTGGTGAACTGGTTCCTTCCTTCTGTTCTGCTTGCTTCCCAAATGCCATGAGTAAGCAGCCCTGCTCTTCCACTTCTTTCCCAGCAGGATGTTCTGTCCTGCCACAGGTACAAAACGATGAGCCACTGGTACAGCCGATGAGATGCACGCCTCAACATCCTCCTTTTAAGTTGCTTGTCTGAGGTATTTTATCACAGTGGTTGGAAGTTGAGGAATATACTATGGAATATAAATTGGAATGAATATTGACCATGTTAATCAAGGTTTAAGTTGAAATTTTGGCTAACAGAGTTACTGTGTTTGTTCCCCGCCCCGCCCCGCCCCATATGTTGTGTGTGTGAGCACTCGAGTGTGTGCATGCACACGCACAATTGGATTAGGAAGAATGTTTGCATTGAAATCTCAAACTGTGCTTTTTTTCAGTTCTTCAGTAATTGCAAAGTGTCTGCTGTCTGAACATGTTCTACTATCTGAAAAGATACTTGAAGATGAGCTATAAATAGATTCAGAGTGAACAGTGCTAAATTAGGAAGATCAAAGAGAGATTTTTTACATTTTATCTACTGATAAAGCCAAATCTGAAACCCTAATATCAGATTATGATTATACTGTTGCTTTATTCTTCAGAATTGGCTCCAATTGTTTTTTCTCTTTTAAGAGCCCTTTGATGGACCATTGAGCACAGCCCTCACTTTAAGCCAGTGTGAAGTAGATCACTAAAATAAGACTTGGACCATGCTTTCTGACTCAAGTTCTAAGATTTTTGCCCTCTATTTCATACCAGTAGTTTTATTTTTCCAGATTCCCAGAAGAGTAAGGTGTGGGGGTTGGTGAGATTTACTATAGGAAACAATTAGTATGTCTTATTCCTAGGTGTACTATTGACTTTAATTATACGTGATAAAAAAAATGAATTCACTTAGGAGCATTGCTGAATCACTTCTTGTTCAGTTAGCTTTTATGTATTTTCTTATAATACCAGAAATGTAAGCCTTATCAAGTGTGGCCTGGTGGCTAACTGCAGTTCCTGCCTTTGAAGTCAACTAAACCTTTAATTCCATCCCTATCCCTCTCCTCACAACAGGGCAGCAAGTTCCTTAACTTCTCCGTTCCCTCATCTGTGAAGTGGAGAAAATAGTGAAACAGCTTGCAGGATATTGTAAGAATGAAAACATATCCTATGTGCAAATTCCTTAAAGCACCGCCCTCTTCATAGCAGCTACTCAGCGATGTTCAATTCTGGGTTGTTAATAGTATCATTGTTTTCATGTATAGATCCATCCTTACATGCCCTTATTTTTGAAAGGAATTTTTCTCCTTAAGTGATAGGAATCATTTTTCCACGTGGTCTTAATATCCCTCTTGATTTTTTCCGTTACTTGAAAAACCCAACCCTTAGTTAAAAGTCACAATCAGAGCTATAACTTCAGCAATGCTGAGAGAAGGCAAGCGAGATGAACGAGTCTGAAATGTTACCACTGGGACTGCACCAAGTGGTCTGTCAGACTTGGAGGCTCATGGGCATCTTCTTTGTTGAGCTTTCATGTGAGTTTCAGGTGTATTGCAGATCTCTCTGGGAAACCTTGTAAAGAGGATTAAAGGTAGGGAAGAGCAAAGCCATTCTGTAAGTGCCTTGTGAAAGCAAACCACTTCTTCCTAAGCTCACGACAGCGACAGCAAGAAACAGTTTACTAGCAATGAAATAAACTCGCCACCTGTTTGTGCAACCGCATCAAAGAAGCCTAAGAACGCTTTGATCATTTTCAGGCAGAAGGAAATTATGAAGCTCTCCACTGATAGTTCATGGGGTGTTTGGGGGAACAGATCAAAGAAAACTGTTGTTAATATGGACCAGAAATTAAAATCTGCATCCATGCTGCTTTATTAGACTGTGCCTCTTTCATTGGTGAATTGCATACTTAAAAATTGAGATGATCATCTTGTGATTAATCTGAACTTTATTGAGCAACTATGTTCAACTATGTACTTTTGATAATGACATATAAATTGCCTCATTGAGAGATTGAGTGGGCAGTTTGTAGAACATATTTTGTTTAATCCTTTTAGGTTCCTGTAAACCCAGTTACACAGAATTATATAAGAGAGGAAATGTTTTGACATTCTTCCATGATCTTTAAGAAAAACTCCCGTAAGTTTTCAATTATGTAATAGCAATATAAGATTATAGATTTCACTTTGAACACTATAATTATACAGCTGAGAAGCTTGAAGAAAAGAAGAGCAAAACTTTACAATAGGAAGAGCTGTATTTATGGGCATTTTATTGTAGGGAATCAAACATTTGAAATGGAAAACAAAAGAATTGTTTGCAAATACCACTCACTGCTGTGGGAGAGAAATCCATCTGAGGGATGCAAGAAGCAGAAGAAAACTCACTATTGCTTTCAATAGATTCCTTAAAGACAAAGACTATTTATTCTGGAAGTGCGTGGTCTAGGTCTGAGCCAGTCTCCAAGGTGTAGTTTTGACTCCTGCCTCTGAAATTGTTAGGAAGCTTTCAACAAAATAGAGATGACAGTGCTTCAGGAATAAGCCCAAGAAGGTAGAGCAATAAATAGGAAAAGTCATGAGCAGCTCATTAAAAATTTATTGACTAATGGTGAGAGAACACATGGACAGCAGGTCCCCACCTCTGCACCACATCCTCGGAAATCCAGCGTGCTAACATTTGCCTTTGAGCTCAAGAGGCTGCCTCCCTCTATGGCATTCTGTCTTTCTCTTACAGAGAATAAACTGCTAACACAGAGACCCTCAGAGGAAGAACCTTCGTCTTAATACTTGTCTGAGTCGGTTATTCAGTGATTCATACTTTATTGAAACAACCAAATTGACATTTGAAATTTAGTCAGATCATTGGCATTAGTTTCAGATGACTTCCTGGAAAATTCACTGAGGATAAAGAAGCAAGTTTATTAATTTCTCAAGTGTCCTTTGAGATAGCTTAGGAATCTGGGCCCTTGCCTGCTTCTTGGGTTAGGGCAGAAATCCCTTAGTCCAGAAATTCCTGTACTAAATTGCTGTGAGACAGTTAACAGCCTATCTATTCACTCAACAATGATATTGTTTAAATGGGAAGTGATGTCATAGCTGGAGAATTGTTATTACTTTTCTAAAACTAAATTCTATGCTTATAAATCAATAGACTCCCTGGTGGACAGGTGAGTAGGATCCCAAGGCTAGTTCCACCTCTGCGACATTGTCAGGCACTGCTAATGCTTTTCCGTGCAAGTCAGCAGTCCCTCAATTCCCTGTCAATGCAGCCCATAGAAGTGCAGGACAGAAATGGTTGGAAGCCAGTGATTTTAGAGTGAAAGTGCTAGCATCGAGTTAGATACATGTGTTCACAAGTAACATTTATGTTAGTTGAAGCTGAGAAATTTAATTGAGAATTATACCTCTTGCTATTTTCTTCATGAAAAGTTTTTACAAAACAAACTCACTTGATGACTAATAGACATTTAAAGGACATCTGGTACAGATCCCATAAACGATAGATAGATAGATAGATAGATAGATAGATAGATAGATAGATAGATAGATAGATAGATAGATAGACAGATGGATAGATGGATAGATAGATATCTGGTACAGATCCCATAAACCATAGATAGACAGACAGACAGACGGATAGATGGATAGATAGATATCTGGTACAGATCCCATAAACCATAGATAGACAGACAGACAGATAGATAGATAGGTGATAGACAGGCAACTAACTAAATAGATAGATATGAGAGAGGGGGAGAGGGAGAGAGAGGTGTTGCTGTTGACAAATTTTAAGTGCAGTGGTTCCCTGAGACCTTTTAGCATATATGTCCCAACAGATACCAAGTCAATTTTGACTTGCAAGCAAAGACTATTTCAGAGTGGCAGCATGTTAAAAGAGGTGATTCTCAAATAAATCCAAGAGTATACGGTGCCACCAATCTGGTTTCTTGTTAATGCCAAGTAATGAGGAGGGGAGTTGATTTAGCATTTGTAGATGATAAACTTCATACTATATGTAGGGTGAATTTTCCCTTCCTACATGAAGAAAAGAACTCTAAACATCAGTGATCATAGCACAAGTGATTTTAAGATATCAGCTAGTAAGTGGGAAAAGTGGGCTAGGTATTAAAAAAAAAAGCAAAAAGCAAATGAAAAGACAATCATAATGATTGCATATTCATACTGAGTGACAGAGAAAACTACTCATGACTCCAAGGTCTGAAAACATGTAGCGAGCAGTGGAGGCTGTGTCAGTCCTTATCACCAGCCTGACTAAAAGAAAAGACTACTTGGTACAGCTGATTGTTGCCATGGAAATCTGACTTTGATGTGAAATTTTGAAATGTTTACTCTGATTTTGGGAAGCAGTTGAGAAGACCCCTGTAAGCCAAACATAATCTACTTTTGCATCCACTTTGAAACATGGTCATTTGCCTTCTCCTTGTTTCCTACTGCTTTAGCTAAAGGGGCAATGTCTTGTAAGGTAGTAAGAGGAAGCATTAATGCTTCCCACTAAGGGAATGAGTGGAAGGCTAGCTTACATTGCACAGCTGAGCAGTTAATGGCCTGAAGTGTGCGGTGGGAGTGCCATGCTTATACCCTGGTTTTCTGCCCTGAGCAGGATTGCCCATTCTTGCCATATTCCAGTTTCCACTTTTGTAAAACAGGAGTGATCACACAAACTTCATAGAGCTACACCGAGAATCATGAGGAACTGAAATGCCATGAAGTGGATATAATAATTGCTCAATAAACATTGACTGTGATGGTTTTTTAACAAGAAAACAGTATTCAGAGATTTGCTTACTTATTTATATTTAAAGAGAGCATCCTTTGTAAATGTGAAGGCTGTGTTTCCTGGTGGATGATATGAGTTAAATGCATAGATATTGAAGTTTGAAAGTCAGGATTGGAGTCCAAACTCTACCACTGTATAATTAAAACAGTAAATTAATTTTTCTGAGCCTTGAATCTCTCATCTATAAAAGAAAAATTATAACCCAAACATCAAAGTCAGAATTCAGTGAGATAATATGGAAACAGGTATTATTTTCTGCTGTTTTTAAATTCTTTAGATGTTCTATATTCATAAACACATTTTTAGGTTTTTATGTGTATTAAAAAGAAATGACATTGCATTGGTTAACAAATTAAACTCCATCTTAATGAACTACAACAGAAATTCTTAGACAGGGTTACTTTACCCTTCAGATGACATTTGACAATGTCTGTTGACATTTTTGGTTGCCACAGCTCAGAGGAGTGCTGCTGGCTGCTAGTGGGTGAGGGCCAAGGCTATGACTAAACATCTGGTGACACACAGGACAGCTTTGCACATCAGAGGATGCTTCAGCCAGAATGTTAATAGTGCTGGGCTGTAGGGACCCTGCACCACAGCTGTATAACCACCACAACGTTCAGTCTGTAGCAAAGAAAATTCTGTTGTTTTCCCAAAATATTACCTAACTCAAATAACCTATTCATTGAAATCTGAAGACACTCATTCAATAAGATATATTTTTAGAGGCACATATGTTCTTGTTTTCCTGTGGTTTCAAAAGAAACCCTAGCTGATGAAAATTAAATTTAAATTTATGTTACAGAAGCATATTCACAGAAAATGGTAGCCCTTCATGTAAAAAGTGTTACTTGAAATACAATGGTTTTGGGGGTTTTGTTTTTGTTTTTGTTTTTCAGGACAGGGTTTCTCTGGGTAACAGCCCTGGTTGTACTGGAACTCACTGTGTAACCCAGGCTGGCCTCGAACTCACAGAGATCCACCTGCCTCTGTCTCCCAAGTGCTGGCATTAAAGGCATGTGCCATCACTACCTGGCTGAAATACAATAGTTTAAGTTAGAGTATCTCTGCTTTTTAAATACATACATTTGCTTTCTGTAATTTGCTTTATCAAAATTAACTTTCCTTCTTTTTCATTCTTGGATAATACAGTCCTAAAGCCATTAGATAGAGCACAGCAGAGTAGACATTCAGATAATGGGAAAGGCATAGGATAACAGAGAGCCCTACACAAGTAAGGAAGTGTGAATGTGGTTGGATTGGTGACATGGTGTTTCAGTTAGCTTTCTGTCAGTGTATCAGGTACTTGAGATAATCACTTTGTATGGGGACAGGCATCAATCGACAGTAGCAGTAGGCTTGTTCGGTTACTGGTTACTTTTGGTCCTGTGGTGAAGCAGCAGACCTCTCAGGGGGAATGTTGTAGAGCATAGCCATTTACTTCGTGGCTGGAACCACAGGATAGAAAAAGAAAAGATGGGGAGCACTTCCTTATTGCCTTCAAATGCATGCAGTCAGATACCCAAGACAACCTTTAGGCTTTAACTCTTAAAGATAAGGTTCTGCCACCTCCCAGGAGTGCCAAACTGGCCACTGATTATTGACATGGGGCCTTTGGAGAGCATTTCAGAGTCAAATAAATCATATGGCACTATCAGAATCCGAATAAAGTGAACAGTCCATTTGGGGATGTCAACAAAGACCAAGTGGGATTAAGAGGGGAAAGTTCTAACATTCCAAGAATCATGGGCAAATGGCAAAGATAACTTCGAAGGTCCACAACTGAGACAATTTTAGCATCAAAGTAATGTACATAAAGGTAGTAACTGGTTAAAACCCATTCAGCAAAACAGGGAACAAGGAGCCCATTGTGATGTAATAGGTAAAATAAGCTGAAACTCTGATGAAAAATTGAATGCCTGTAAAATAAAAATAACTTCCCCAACAAAAACATTAATTCAAAGGGAAACTAGTAACTGTGTAGTAGAAACCTAGGTGGAAAGACCACCTGAATTAAAGGGTCAGCATCACAAGGTCTTAACAAGACAAAATTCTCTTGCCATCTAATTAAAGCTTCCAGGGGTGGAGATCATCGTTGTGGCCAATAGGATGGTATATTATAGATGCATTTGACTTTTGATGGCACAATCATAAAAGACTACATTGGGAGAAGCCAGCTGCCATTTAGTAGGAGTAACCAAGAAGCCTTTAAAAGAAGACCACAGAGTGAGGACATTTTTCTGCTAATATCTAGCACCAATTGCTAGTCACATAATAGGATGCACTTTTAACATTCTTTTTAAGTTGGATTATTATTTATTTATTGTGTGTATGTATGAATGTGTATGTGTGGATATGCATGTAGATAACTAGATTTCTCCATGTGGGTCTTGGGGATTGAGCTTCAGGTCTCCAGACTTGACAGCAAGTGCCTTTAAGTGCTGAGGAATCTCGCAAGCCCAGATGTTCTTATTTTAAAACGGAAATCTCCCTAAAGTATCTTGGAGTGTTGAAGCATCAGGTCAATAACTTCCTGTTCAATGGTTTTAGAAAGAAAAAAGAAAGATTATTTGTACTATAATTGGAACATTCCTCTGAGATTCTTAAAATTTTTGGTTATGCAAAGTAAAAAAATAGTATATTATAGACTGCTCTTGGTTTTAAAAATTTGTCTTTTTAAAAGGGGTACTGATTTTTGTAAGTTTTAGTTAAAAAATATTACCAAGCTGCTTTCAATGTACATTTAAGTGGCTTCTAATACTACTATTAAAAAACATCTAGTCCTTTGTTATTTTGAACAATGCTATTATCTTTTTTTGACATTTTTGTGTCATTATTTAGGTTTTGTTCAAGAATAAATGCCCAGAAATCAAGTTACTGCATGAATGGATGTCAATTTAGCCATGGCATTCTGGGAAGCCTCATACAATGTCTTTAAAAGTAAATGAAATTCATAATTTTGTAGCTATTTTTCCCCACACTTGGAAAGTACTTTCTATAAGAGTGGGAATTTATCTCTTTGATTATCACTGTCCTGAACATTATGGCACTGAATATGTATTTGGAGTAGCAATAATTGCAAGCATTTAGTAAGCACTTGGCTCTGTCCTTAGGAGATGAATTTACTTATTCCTGGAATAGCTCTTACAAAGTAGGTGGTGTGATCCTTTCTGTTGGTGAAGAAACTAAGGCACAGAGAGACTCAGACGCCCTACGTCAGATAGAGCTAGATACCAGACAGTTTTCCTGCAGTTTCCAAGGAGCCACCACTCTGTCCCACTTCTCTCACTGAGTATGTTAATCCATGAACAGATAGTCAACATGTTTCTTGGAGACTTTAACCCGTTACAGACTTCAGGAACCTCTTTTTTCCTTGCTAAATAAAAGTATTGAGAATGACCCACACTCTCTAAGATCTTAGTTTTATGGTCCTCCAGTGCAGCCCCGACTTACTACCTAATGATCTGCTTCTAGAATTAATACCCATACAGGCATAAACTATAAATCATCCTTAGCCAGGGAAATTATGGAGATATAAACAGTATATGTGCTTTGTGTCTCAGATAAAATGGTGCATCCGGGCTTCCTGTCTCCAGGAGACAGCTTTTATTACTGTGCCTCAAACACATCATGTCCTCTGCCCCATCTGGGCCCTTTGCTCGTGCTGTCCCTGTACCTTCAACTGTGCCTTCTGTTGAAGATGCTGTCCAGCTTTTCATCTCCTTTCATCTTGAAGATGCCTCCATTTCTCAGATCCCTGAATCTCTTTTATGGTCTTTTCTAGGAATAGTTTTTCCATCAGTTGTGTGAAATTCTCGTTTCCTTAATAAATTATCTTCTCTTTTTAGGTTTAGTCATCTTATAAACCAAATTATGTATCATAATGTTTTGTGCAATATACAAAATTAAATATTTTTGAATGAATAAATGCATTATCTCAGGAACATATAATTTGAATTTTAAAAATCTTAAGACAAAAATTTGAATATTACATAGTCTACATTAATAGGAATTATGCAATAAAAATGAAATGGTAATGGTTAAACATATTTATTTCTGTGTTATAATTTGTATTCCATCTTTGAAAGGTTTTAAGAATTACAATTAGCTTTCATTTATATAGTGAAAGGTATTGTTTTTATAGTTATAGATATCATCCTTGCTTCTACCCACAGCTTCAATTCTCTTTTTTGTAAGTGGGTGTTTTAGGAACATCAAAGGGAATAAAAATCAATCAGTTAAGTGGAATTTTATTTCCAAGGCTGGTACTTAAGGGTGTATTCCTGTTACAGAATTTCAATAATAAGTTTGTTTTCAAGCGTTTTTTCAAGCGTTTTGTTTAATACCAAGCCCCCTTGGCAGGTAAAACAAGGACTGTCCTTGAATGCTGTTCTAAATGAAATAGAATTCCTTTCCTAATATATATATATATATTTAAAAAGAGAACTTTGGGGAATATACTATGTTGTCACTTGACAGGACTGTACTTGGTTGGTAGCAAAGACAATAGCACAGCCTTCAACACCAACACCCCCAGCCCCAGGAGGCCTTTTCCTTTACCAAGAATAAGAACTTAGCTGAAGGGTTTTGTTGCTGATCTCAAACAGGGAGCCAAAGGCAAAGATCAAACAAACATTATCAGTCTTTTGAAAATGTCATTGCTTATGTACATCACCTGTGATCCTTGGGTGCTGGTGAGCCTCCAGCACCCCTGAGGTAGCTGGATATTAAACTGTAGTCTATTTATATTTGATATATGGTGTTTAACTTAGATAGTGCTGGCCATGATGAATATTATTCAGTTCACTGTTAGTGTTTATGTTCTTGGTTTTACACACACACACACACACACACACACACACACACACACACACACACGGCTTAGCTTCACTATACTATGATTCCTAGAGAGCAATTTTAAAGGCTAACATAGTATTGTGGAGAATGTCTTATCCACTTATCATTCATTTTTTGGTACTAGCAATTGAACTCAGAGCTCCCAGCTACACATAAGCTGTACCATGAACCCACTGTCCCCCAGCTCCTGATCTTCATTATATGCAAGGGTACTTATTCATCAGATAAACTTACTTGGTATTCTCTGGGCCATATTTATAATTATAGATTAAAATGAAGATTTAGAACTCTGTTTTGGAGAAGTTATTTCCACAATGTGAATGATATATTTTAAATTAATGCCGACTATCATTTTCAGATTTAGTACATAATCTGACAAATGTTCAGAGCAACTGGTAAAGTCAAAGCATGAGTATGTTAGAGTTTAGCCTTGTTGGTCTTGGGACATCACACTTTTTTTATGTGGCTTCTGCAGACAACAAAGGGAAATTTCCCCTAAGCCTGAAGGACCCTCGAAGAAATTGACCAAGATCAGCCTGGGGGGAAAAGCATACAAATTTAGACACTTGTGAAGGGGGGATGGGGGGAAATCATAGTATAGGGGACAAAGACATGATTGAGACTATCCAGAAACACTCAGAAGCATGCCTCTTTTTCTGTAAGAGAGGTGGTGTTTGCAGAATGCAGACTGTAAATTTTTATTGAATATAATTAAGGCTCCAGGAAACAATCCCTTTGGTATTTGCATGTGCTTGGGATATGATCTGGTCATGGGAGTCTGTCCGGTATGGTTGCATTCTTGCTTTCCATAGTGAGGTAGTAGGTTTTCAGGCTCAGCATGGAAGACAGCTGCGTATCCCTTTCTGCAGCTGAGTGTCATACCTGGGGGAGGGGGGAGTGTGTGGAGTGGAGGAGGAAACATAAGAGGGCCTTGATCTAGAACCTTCTTTAAAGGCCGTCAAATTCCCTTTTGATAATTTTTTTTTTATCAGCTTAACAGTCAGCCATAGTTTTATGGTATCCTTCCTTCCCTGAGCCCTCACCTCTCCTGTTTATATTAATAGGAAGTTCTTGACCATAGTCTTTCTAGACATACTTTATTTGGAGAATGGCTAAGATCCTCCCCACTCCACTCCGCACCCTTCTAATTCTGTTATCAGTTTCTAAACTTTATATAGGATAGAGCATCTTTGGGAATACATGCCGCTATCAGGAAGAAATCATTGCTTTGTATATTAGATGCCAGATTTTCAATGGGCGTTTGCAAAGCACCTATCATGTTAACTGTGGAGTTTTAGTTTGTTTTAAAGTAATTCTGAGAACTTACAGAGAAATGTTTGTGCAGGCAGGGGGTAGCTCGCTCTTTCTCTTCTCATCCGTAGCCCTGCGGTGCATATACATGAAATGCCTTTGTTCTCGTCTTTTCTGCCTGATTATTATGGTCTCTAAGTGCTTTGTCTTCGCCCCTCCGGTGTATTCCTTGTGCCTTAGTCAGTGATTGAGTGAATAACTTTGTTTACATCGAACGGAGGTCTGGAGCACGCTTTTTTTTTTTTTTTGGTGAGATGAGAGATGGAGGAAGAAACCCATAAAGTGGGGTGGATAGGAGGGGGAAAGCAGAGGTAAAAATCAAAACAACAATAAAATGAAAACACAAACACAAGCCGGGAGTGGGTGTAGGGGAAGAAGAGCAAGCTAAGGCAGAACAGGGGCTTCACTCGGGGGTCTGTGAAGTCACGGGGGCTTGTCGCGGGGGTGGAGAGAGATCAACAGACCAGCATTTTCCCCAGGCTTGGGCGCAAGCTTGTGAAACTCCTCATGTATTAAAGAACCTCGGCTGGGATTTGCTGAGGACAAATGCTGTAATGTGTTAGTCATCCATTATCGGCTTCTATTTTTGCAGGTTCCGAATGATGACTGACGCGGGTCTGCGCGATAGCCCTCACAGCCCCTGTCATTGGGAGCGATAAGGACCTCGCACGTCCGGCAGGGCAGCCGCACCGGGGCTCAAGGCGCTCTGGAGGGCGGGCGGCTCCCGCGGGCGGAGCGGACTCCAGTGCCGCTTCCCACGCACCGGGACCAGACCTCCCGGACCCGGCTGCCCGCGCGTCGCCCGTCGCTCGGGGCCATGAAGTAGCAGTGGCCGCCAGCCCTGCCCTCCCGCCGGCCCGGCTGCTGCAAGCTGCCCCGGCCCCAGCTCGGACATGGCCGGACGCGCCCGCAGCCTGCTGCTGCTGCTGCTGCTGCTGCTCACCCTGCAAGGCAGCTGCCTGGCCTTCAGAAGCCCACTTTCTGTCTTTAAGAGGTGCGTGTTTGGCTTGTTTGTTTTCCTTTCACCGGAGGAAGGTGTTTGGGGTGGTTTCTGTGCATGCTCCTTAGAAATGTAGTCACTTGTAGTAACCAGGGTCCTTGGGAAAAAAAATCTCTACGAGGCTAGTCTTCTCTACCCAAAACGACTTGGAATTTTAGCCCCAGTAACTTCTCCTCAAGTGCCCCTTGCAGATAAAGCCCCCCCCCCAACGTCCTGTAGCCAAGCTGCCCCCCCTGGCTTTCGGAACTCCAATTAGAAGTTGTGACTTCCAGAACTAATCGCTCCCTCTTGGGGAAATATTTCAGAAACTACCATATAGTTGTTTAGACTCGAATGCCTTCCTGTGTATAACACCTGGAGAAATAAAGTATCAAGATAGATCGGTGGTGGGGAGAAGACCATTGGCTATAATAGCTCACTAGGAAATATCGAGCTGTATACACGTACCTCGTAATTACCAAATGAAATATTTATGTACTTGTACATTTGTAATTCACATCGCAGTCTTTATTTCTTCCTCCCATAACTGTACTTAGCAAGATTGTGGTTAGAGAGGTTTTGTTGTTCATTTCTGATTAGTAATGTTGGACTTTCATAGTTGACAAAATGTGACTGGGTTCCAGGTCATAGCCTTACGACTAGAAAATCAGCGTGCGTGTGAGGATGATAACATCTTCATTAAGTAGAAATAAATATGTATTACAGGCTTTTATTGAGCTGAACTTTAAGTGTGCCCTGCTTAGTCGCTTTGATTGTCCTTTGCTTACAAACTGGCTCTATGTTTCTCATCGACAATAATGTGATTCTGGGTGTCGGGTTGTTACCGAGTTGTGGCATTATAGTTTTTATTGGATCTGCATTAGTAATCCTTAAACTTAAGGTCATAGGACTTATTTCTGCCCTTCCAATTATGTTCAAGGGTGTTAAAATGATCTTCTTTAGGTTTAAAGAAACTACCAGATCCTTCTCCAATGAATGCCTTGGAACCACCAGACCTGTAACTCCCATTGATTCATCAGATTTTGCATTGGATATTCGCATGCCTGGGGTCACACCTAAAGAGGTGCGTGGAACGCTCTACTTTATTATTCTGCTGTTCTGTGTACTGTCCAAAATTGAAGCTTAAGCGAGGAACCTGCATTTATCACTGCAGTAACTTCTTCGCTTTCAGGCTCCCCAGATGAGGCTAGGATACTATAAAAGGGGTAAGACTTCAACACAAAATATTCAGTTAAATTATGTTCATTGAAGTGTTACTCGTATTTTTATTGTGACTTGAAATGGAAACTTGAAATTTTACAGTTTGAGATTCTTTATGGAGAAATGGCCTCTGTAATACAGCATTTAAATATACACTGAAGTAAGGAAAATGTTCTAATGAAGGAAATAACATTGAGCAGCTGCATCTCCCAGATTACCATGTTTGTTAAAATACCCTTCCAAAGCAGCCACAATTAAGATAGAAAATCCTGTTTGCTGCCAAGAATTTGAAAAAGCAAACATTCCACAGTTTGGAAAGTTGGGGAAACTATTCATACAGGTGGTAGGATGGATTTTCTAGAGATATATTTGAAGAAATAACAGCGGTACTCACACGGATGTGTCATGGTTCACGTGAAGTTGGGCAAGGTTGCTAGGCACCCCGTGTCGGAGCACACACAAGAAGCTAACACACACTGCTGTGTGCGCAAGGTGTTTCATTAAGCATGGAAAGGCCAGAATTAATTATGCTCTGCAGCCGGCTAGAGAGGGGATTTATGTATGTCATTAAAAGAGAGCCTTCTGCTTTTGAAGGGCTGCAGACAGGGAGAGGCCTGGACGGGGAAGAGCTGCAGTGGCCGATGACTCATTCTTGCAGATAATGGACTGTTTCCTCTTTTTCCCCTCTTAGCACTGGGAAAAGAAAAGTATTCTATTTATTGAGGAAAATGACTTTTGAAACGGACAACCAGAAGCTCTAGAAAATACACACAGGCCTTTTACTTCAGGGTAAAACCTGACAGTATTTGAAGACTGGGGTATGGTTCTGGGTAACTACTTTACAGCTATGTCAGGAATGGCCCTACTGTCTCCACATCCCCATGTCACCAGGCAGATACCTCTTCTGTACATTTTGTTATTTCTGCCCTGACCCCGAGTTCCATAATCACCTTATGTAGTATTTAATAAGAAACCAAGACCAGAACACAGAACCACAGTCCCTGACCCGAGAAATGAGCTGTTTGTTTCTTACTTTCTCTTCAGTTTTAAAATAGAGTTTTTACTATACTTCTTTAAACTTAGCTGCTTATTTTTTATATGAAGTAATCACTGGTTGGTCTTTTTTTTTTTTTTTTTTTTTTTTTTTTTTTTGAGATTGTCTCCTTCTACACTGTGGGCTGGCCTAAAGCTCAAGGCAATCCTCCTGCCACAGTTTCCTCACTGTATGAATCAGAGGAATGTGTTACCATGCCCAGCTTCAGTAATTGGTCTTTTAGCTTGTTTCCCACAAGAACATCATGTATACTAGTTTTAATCAAATAATAAATTAGCTCTATTTGGAAATATCCCCTTATCTTTGTTACGGTTTCACAATAGTAGTAGGCATTCTACTGCAACCAGTACTCCCAGAAAGACCAACTAGAAGAGTTGATTTAAAAAACAAATGTGGAAGAGCTCTGTTTTCAAAAGACAAATATTTATTATGATTATCAGAACAATGGTGTGGAAAGAGAGCATGTGGTATTTAAATTGTTGCTGTTTATTTTGCACTCTAGGCACAGGATTTTGCCTCGTGCAATGGCCATTGGTTGGTTTCCTTTGCAGCAGAGTTGCTTTCCTCCTTGCTCTTTCTCTAAGGACATGTGGTTCCCAGGAGCCATCTCCAGATGGGGCATGAATGGGTTGGGGTTAGCAGATGACTAGATCTTGCTTCCCTTCCACAGGGATTGATTCGGAAAAATATACACGTCCTAGAACAGCCCAATCAACTTTCAGGACTTTTGCTAAGAATGCACTTTCCTCTTTTATGTGAGTGACAAGCATGGAGTCCTGGTGTACACTAGCTTTATGAGAAGGTGCCTAGGATAATATAGAGAGACTGAAACAATGGAAGTTCTTGGTGACTTCATCACTTTGGTCACTTTTGCTTATGTTAGCCATTACTGTTTCATCCAAGCTGGGTTGAGGTTTGTCTTAACTTGCAGCTACAACTGTCTAACTGGGTGAGTGATTCAGTTGCTCTGAAACAGCTTAGATCTGGTTAGAATGTCCCATCATCTTCCCTCAACATGCTTGATTCAATGTGTTCTGCATACTGACTCACCTACAGATGATACGTCTTTATAAACATTCATGAAAAATGATAGGCTGCCCATGACAGACAGATAGAAAATCTCTTTCTTCCTCAACTTGGCATTCTTGGTGATGTGGACTCAGAGCTATGATACTGTAAATACTTTTAGTGGGGGGCGGGGGGGGGGAAGCAATCACCCTTGCCTTAAAATGCAGCTAAAACCAGAGTTAACACAGGTAAGAAGAAATGAGGTAAAGGGGGAAGAGTGAAAAGTATCAGAGTGAAGAAACAAAAGGTAAAGGGGACATGAGAGTTGACACAAACAAACAAAATCCAAGGAAGTAAAATGGTCAAGAACAAGAATAAATGGGCAAAATATAGGTTTTCTGGAATAGGGAGAAGAAAATACTTCTTAAATCAAGGAACAGCGAAGAGGGAAGGAAAATGTAAAGCTGGGAAGTATGCTGAGAAGAGTTCCTATCAGTTGTGGCTCAACCAGAAGAACAGAATCCACACAGGAAATAATGGAGAAGCCAGAGCTCAGTGTCAATAGCCAAGGGCTGTCCAAGAAATAGGTCATTCAATCTAGATCTTAGGAACTATTGCTATGTTTTGGAAATGTTGAGAATGGGTATGGATTAAAGCTGGTGGAAGGCTTTTGCTTGAAAAATAAGGCTGTAGGCTAGGGTAAGAAGGCAAGCAGATGTAGAATAGAGGTGGAAGAGACCTTAGGGATAATTCACAATACAACTAACTAACTTCACAGATGGAATACAAACCTTGATTAGTATCTCACCCAAACACACCCTGTTATGTCACGTCTCTGCATTATGGTTCTTCCTGATACTACAGGAGCTTAGAATGTTATTAAAAGTTACTCAATTAAACCTGAACTGATTTGTTTAGGAAAAGAAACTGGGACTCTATTACAATATCTATTGGTGGAAGTATTAAGGCAACTCCATGGAGTTAAAAAGGAGGTTTATTTTGTGGGGTAACTTACAAGTAAAGATATAGGTTACAGGGTCCAGGAGAGGTGAAGTGCAGTCCAGCAGTGTTCTCTAGAGAACTCTACTCGGTCTACATCCAGCATCCAGGATCCAGGAACCAAGAGGGCCGGCACATCCAGATCTCCAGTCTTAAGGGCTCCTGTCTCGCTCCT
Organism: Peromyscus maniculatus bairdii; assembly: GCF_049852395.1. Lineage (NCBI taxonomy): Eukaryota > Metazoa > Chordata > Mammalia > Rodentia > Cricetidae > Peromyscus > Peromyscus maniculatus. The sequence goes on from NC_134864.1 coordinate 15,602,254, forward strand.
GCCTCGTAGGCATGAGAGTTACCAAAAGCCTCAGTGGGGGTAGTACTTCCAGGACAAAGCTGGAATAGCGAACCAGTACAAATATTAGTTTTTAAATTTTATTTATAATTGTTAGTATGTGTATCAAAAAGGGGAAGGGAAGGGAGGGGAGGGGAGGGGAGGGGAGGGGAGGGGAGGGGAGGGGAGGGGAGGGGAGGGGAGGGGAGGGGAGGGGAAATGCATGTGTGTCTGAGTCAGAGGACAGCTTTCAGGAACTGATGCTTTCCTTCCACTGTGGTGCTGTCAATAAAACTCATTGTGAGGTTTGTGAGGCAAGCACCTTTGACCTGCTAAACGCCCCCCCCACACACAACCTAAAGTAGAAAACAGTATTTTTGTGTGTTCTAGGCTGTAATGGTCTTCATATTATCAACACAAAATTCTTCAAGTAGATTCTGAGGGATTAGTTGATCAGTGCTTTGTATCCACCTGGGACTGTGTTCAGTCTTCAGTGACAGATAGCAAAACCAAAAGACAAACCAAACCAACAACAAACCTAGACAAAGAACTGAGGAATGCTGAGAGCATGAGAAATGTCTTCCCCAGGGAAGAGCACCCGTTGATTGTCCTGTACCAAATGGTCAGTCCTGAAATCATAAAGTAACATTATATGGTCCAAGCAGACTGTATTTATATAGTTAGGAAGACAAACATACACACACACTACCACCACCACCACCAACAACAACAACAACAATTAAAGAAAAAAAGGGAGTGTGAATTTGGAAGAGAGCAAGGAGGGATACATGGATGAGAGGATTTGGAGGGAGGAAAAGGAAAGGAGGAAATGATGTGTTATATTCTCAAAAAGTTAAAAAAAATGTAAAATTTAAAAATATTAAGTAAACAGATAATTGGGGAAAAGACTTCTCAGTACGTATTTCTGAAACTCACTATCAACAAAACAGTCAAAGGCTAAAGGAATTCAACAGATTTTTTTTTACCTAACAGCTTAATTAAACAAAGGACTAAGTAACCAATCTTTCCTTTTCATATTGAAAAACTAGATAAAGGAAATCCCAGAAGTTCTAGATCTTTTATGTAAAACAGCTTTAAAAAAGGAGGTGAAAATTAACGCTACAACTACCACTATTATAATGCTATTCAATTCTGAAGGTCTCTGTATGTATCACCAAGAACTGTTGTTAGAAATATCAATGTAATGAGATTCAATCTGTAGATTTTTTAAAAGCAGACTTTTCTATATAGTCATACAGCATGCCATCTTATCTTGTTATGAGAATAATAGCATAATGAAAGATCTCTGGCTTTGATTATACACTCAGTTAAACTCACTCTGACATGGAAATTTTTATGTACTTCCTATTCTTTTATTCATTTCCAAGTCATGAATATTTGGGGATTTATTTATTTGTTTTTAGATTTGAGAAGCTGATGGGGAAGAGTAGCAACTTTAAAACTACCACTTGTAGAGGTTCAGTAAGGACCTGGTGTCCAGCGACACTATTTCAAACACAGCAGAGCTAGAAAGTAGCAATGCATTAAGACTGGTCATCTGGTGCTTTTTCTTTGCTGGACCCCTTAGTGATCTGGAACTCTGAACTATTGCCGTGACCAACTCTCATGTCTACAAAGAAAACAGTTTGATAAACTGCCTGTTCATTTATGATCATACTAAAGCATATAAATTTTGTGAGTTAACTGCCCCATGGATACTAAATGAGGCATAATTGCAAATAATGTTATATATAGTTTGTTTTTTTCTAAATTAAGTCAAATCCTGGATTTAGAATGTAGCCTCTCGAGCCAGGTTGGCAGTGGTCTTGCCTCAGCTCTTGAAGTGCCAATTCACCCATGCTTCTTGGCTCTACGGTTACTTCCTTCTGTCCCTTCACCTGCCTAAAGAATAGAAGTTTACCTAGGGTGTTCTGAGGAGTGAGAATACAGTAGCTCATTCATTTCAGTTCAGTTGCCCACACTTGGTAAGTGAACAGAATGTGTACACTTAACACTAGTGCTGTTTCCTGCAGTGTATGTGTTCGAGGACCAGAGGATGGGTTTTAAAATGAGAAATGAACTTTCCATCATGTCTCCATGGAGAAGGTGAGACAGCATAAGTGTTTTGAAGGTGAGGAAAGGCAGCCAAGTGAAAAAAGTCAGAAAGCCGGAACCTGGACTGGGGAAAGCTGGGTAAAGAAAGTGAAGAGGAAAATCATTCAGGCTGCTCAGTCACTTCAGGGGATCCAGGGACAATGGCTCTGTGATCAGAGAAGGAAGGGAAGCTGAGACCACCTGTTCCTGGGCCTTTACACATCTGTTGGAGTCCTTGCAAGACAAGTTTCCCGAAGAAGAGATATCAGTAGTGATGTAATATATTATTGTGAATGTATTAGCTTGAGTCATCCTAGGCTTTCTTGGTGATACTTCTGAGGACTTTGAACACTGACCTTATGAAATAACCAAACAACAAAAACCCATTCATGTCTAGTAATCCTAGTTACACAGAATTTATTTACTATTCAATAAACATTGTTCCTCTGATTACTTATGCTAATGGCAAAGTTGACAGGGATGGACCCTGAGTGATTCAGAAGGACAGCCAGCATTCTCTAGCTTTATTTATTTCTCCTCCTGTTCTTTAATTGTTAAGAGATTCTTTTCTCATTTTAGTTTTGAAAGTTTAAGATTGGTGGTGTGTGCCAAGTCCACAAATTATGTTTATTTGTGCATTGAGGTTTTGCTTCACTAGTGAAACCTAATTGTATCAATTAAAATACAAAAATGTTAAACAGTTCTTGTAAACTACAAATTAAAGTGGTATATAGTTTGTTTTTAACTATTTAAGCTTAAATTGTGATGTTTGGTCTATGTTTTGATGCAAGCCTGTTTAATGTCCAGTCAGGGAAGACTTGGTCCACAGTGTTTTCTCTGATATTTCATATTTACATCTGGGACTGCACATATGAGGACACACCGAACATTCTCCCCATTCTTTTTTTTTTTTATCAAAAAATAAGCAGAAGAAAAACACTGGGCCAAGTGATATGACCCCCAAGGCAAAGGTGCTTGCTGCCAAGCTTGATGACCTGAATTCAGTCCTCAAGACCTCTACGGTAGAAGGAGATAACCAGTTCCCACAAACTTCCCTCTGACCTCCACATGCTCATGTGGCACATGTGAGCTGGTACACACAATAAATTAATATAGATTTTTTAAAAAGAAGGCAAAGTTTTTAAAATTAGTTTTTGTGGTCTTTATTTCATCTCACACCTTAGAGAAGTCAGGGAAGCATCTAAGGAAGAGGATTACCTTGTGACCATCTGTGTCCTCAGTAAACTTCGATTCTTTTTTACTGTGTCTGTTCCTGTTAAGCATTTTCAAGGAGAGAAAATATTTTTTGAGTGTTTGTTATGGACTACTATTATTAGATACTTTACAACCATTGTCTCATTAATTAGCATAAAAAATGTACTCAAGGTCTTATTATTTTCATTTTTTTCCACAAGAAATTGAGTCCAAGAGAGATTAAAATAACCTGTCTATAGCCAAATGGCCGGTAAATAGAATACAGCTTTAAATTTATTTTAATATAAATCTGAAACTCATGCTTCTTTCATAATTCTGTCCTGCAATTCTATTAATGATTAATTTGAGGAGAAATTTAGCTATCATCATTGACCAAGACCAACTAGCTATATACCAAGAGCCATGACTGCCAATCATATACAGTAAATAATATATAGTAATAGAATGTTGCTATGTGTATTTTATATAAACATGTACTTTTAATTATACATACTTATAAAAATATGTATCATTATTTCTGTTAAACAAAATACAGATGACTGACCCCATCCTAAATCCCAGAATAATCTTTTCTTAAACACTCTCACGCAAGAAGAAAGAAATGCTGCTGAGCTGACTGCCTTAAATCACTCCTCATTCCTTAATTGTTAAAAGACACAATACAGGCAAGTTCACCTTATTATAACCCAAATTTTTCATCGTTTTCCTATCTACATGTAAGCCATAGTCTAGCAAACTGTTTCTGAACATGTCAAATAGTAAATGCTTTCCAATTGTGTGACATATAGTCTCTTGGCTGCTGTAGTTAGAAAGCAGCTATAGATAATATGTAAATGAATGGCTTGGCTGCGTTCCAATATGGAGTTGTATCTGCTAACACAGGCAGCCAGCCCATTGGCTGCAGTCTCTCTATTCCTGATCGAAACAACTCCATACGTCACTTAGGCTAATAAATGGATTTGACCTTTGGCATCGCATGAACTGTGTCTGACATCCAGGACAAGAGGAATAAAAGTGTCAATAAAAGGTTACCAGTGACTTAATCTTAGATTCTTAGTTACCTATTCAGTATTTATGTCTAAATGATTATAAACCTGGGTTCTTTTATTTGGAACATTGCTTTCAGACTTTACCATCTCCGTCGGTAGCAGTTCCTCTCATATAATTTTTCTAGGTAAAATACATGAGCAACTTTATCATCATGTCACTCTCTCTCTCTCTCATGGCTCATAAGCAATATGCCAGCACATCCTGTTGATGTCATCGCGAATACAGCAGCATCTAGGCGTTTTGTCACCACGGCTGTCTTTCTCATTTTGGTCAGAGAACCATGTGTTCTTTCTGCATTGTTTTGATACAGCACAACCTGTACCTTTGCATTGCCAGATTGTGCTCCACACAGCAGCCACGGGGGTCCTATTAGCACAGAAGTTAGGTCACATCACCCTTCTAAACACTTCAAATGTTGCCAGCACCACTCACACCAGTCCTTGAAAGCGACCGCCACAGCCCTTCATTTTTCCAGATACATTTCCCATTCTTGTCTCTTAACCCTCATGCCTGTGTTATAAGTCATGTCAAAGGGGGAAAAAACGCTGTTGGAAGTGGTAGGACACATTTTGAATAGTAACAACTGCTGAAGTAAGATGTAAAATCCAGTGTGAACTGAACAGAATGGCAATTTATGCTGAAGTGACTGAGCACTGCAAAGGGAGAATTAGGGAGCGAAGGGACGTAGTAACAACTGGGGACTCAGTAAAGCCAGAGGTGTGAGAAATTGCAAGGACTAGTCAGGATGAGTGTGATTAGGCCAGATGTGTCTACTTGCTGACAATGACCCAAGTTGTCATTCTGGCCAGTTACAGGGTCTGGGAGCCAGAGGACTGATTTCCTCGGATGTGCCTAGGATAGACAGCAAACCTGTTAGCAAATCTATTGGACCTTAGGTTCTCAGTTCGTCTTAGGGTTGAGCTGTGAAAGACTGTCACTGTTCAAGTCCTTATAAGTGAGGTTGAAGCCTACCCAAGGAGAAGGCTTGAGCCTGGCTTGAGTTGGGCCAAGGATATTCCATCTATGAGTTGTGATAGTACAGGGCTAGTTGCGGCATCTTGGATGAGATTCTTCAGTTGTTTCATTTCTATAATGAGAATGATAGTTTCTGTTGGAATTGTGGATAAATCCATTAATATGTATAAAGCTCAGTAAATGTTGTTATTAATTCTGCTCTGAAGAACACTATGATGGATAAGTTAAGACACACTGTCATGTAGGTAATATAAAGTCCTGTATACTGAGCTCCTCAGTATTGTTGAAATTAACAATGAGGGTCTTACAGTGCCTCATCAGGAGGATCACAGTCAAAAATCTACATCTCTCCCACACTGCCTTAGGAAAATATGTATGGAGACAGTCAAAGTTGGAAAACGAGGTAAGAAAAGATCATTGAAAGCAAAAAATTATTATATTTATAGCGATAACTCTAGAAATAAGGCTATGAACAGATGAATAACCAGACATATGCCCTTCATCATTTCATCTTTTAAAAAATCTGCGAATAATTAAAAGTTCAGTTTATCCAGTAACAAAATAGCTATATACCTTAAGTACCAAAGTGTCATTTCAAATATGTAAAATAAATATTCAAAGTAAACCTGATTAAAATATAGTTATGGAGTTATATGTGAGTGCTAGAGTGATGGCTTCCTCAGTAAAATGGTTGACACAAACCCAACATGAGGACCTGAGTTCAGATCATCAACACCCATGCAAAAAGCTAGGAATGTGGCTCAGTGGGTAAGAATGCTTGCTGCACAAGTGTGAGGACTTACATCTACTCCTAGCAAAATGTAAAAAAGTGGGTATGGCTGGTACTTACCTGTAATCCCAATCCTGTGGGATACAGAGGCAGGAGGATTGCTAGGGTTTGGGAGCTACGGTCCTAGCTTTAGGTTCAATAAGAGAGCCTGTCTTAAAAGATTGGGTGTGACAGAGCAGAATACCTAACACAAGCATGTATGCATGCACTGTACACATGTGTATGCACACACATGAAAATATGTGCATATTGTGTTTTAATCTTAAACCAATTTAACACAAAGTCTTGATATACGCATGTCTGTTTGATTAGATGTTTCTCATGTCTGTTTGTTTAATTTATTTTTACCTGTGCAATGTGAATGTTGGGAAGAGGTACCTGAGGCTCTAAGCCTTTGTTTCCTTGGAGAAGGAACAATGGAGGAGGATGACGGAAGTTTTTTTTTTTTTTATTTTATCTGTACTACCATTAAAAAGATCATTTGTTATCAATTGTAAAATTGTTTAAAAAAATGAAATACACATCATCCCCAATGAAAACAATACAGCTCGGTTGTGTGTGTCTCTCATATAAACCTCTAATGTTTAGAAATCTCTACAGGGGGTTTTCCATACAATGCCTCTAATTGATAAATTTTTAATTCCTATTCCTCTGCTTTGCAACAGTGCCATTAGGAGAGTCTGATTAATTAAAGAATTTAGGGAATTGGGTACATGTTTATAAGCAAAGAAAGGCAGATTTGTAGGGGGTCATTTTTCTATTATACTCAGTCTGAAGCTATTTGTGGAAGGCAACCATGCATCCATTTCCACATTAGCAAGGAAAGTGATCCTTTTTGCACTTACAAGCCACCAGAAAGATCCTTTTTGTTTCACTTATTTTCAGCTTCATGTAGTCTGAATGAATATTTCACTGACCTTATATAAGGAATACCTCTGGAGCTGTTCTGCATGGATGTCACATTCTTTGTTAAAAAAAAAAAAAGTACGTAGTGTGCTCTTTCAAGACAAGGATAACTCTTCATAGACGATGCATTGTATTTGACTGTATGTAAGGAGACAAATCAGATACGTACATGACAGGAACAGCTAGACCTTCACAAACAATAGTCTCCCCATCCAGCAACCCCCAGAGCACTGTTGAAGAGCAACATATATAAAAATAGAGGGTACATTTCTGTTGTACAGTCTGTGCTACTCCCACCTTCAGCTAATCCAGTATTAAAGGAAAAACATTTGCCATGGCAACCTTGATTTACAAAGGGCAAGTGATGTTTCTGAGAGATTGAGTAATTTCTTTCCATAGTTCCCATATGCAGCCAGTCAACTCTTCAACAACCTTATTTAATAATTTTATAGATAACTATAAGGAGGCACTTCCTGATTAAATTTAGAAGTTTCAGTTTGGAAATAGAACTATGAAAAATAAACTCATAACAAGAACTGACATCACGTTAAATACAAGCACAAAAATACCGACGAAGTATTTCAGCCTTCATTATTTATGGAAATGAACATCCCATACATTAAGCCTACTGTATTAGGGTTAAATCATTTGCTTCCAACTAAATTATCATTTTGCTATGGAAATGCAAGTTCTGTTTACTTCATTTTTCACAATTGATTATACCAGATATAATATTAAGTTTTGACACTGTAGATGTGTTAAATATTAATTTTATCTTCTTAATGTATTTTTCATCAATGACATAGCACTTCTTACAGATATTTTCCTGTTATAGTTTCAGTTATTTGCGGCAGAGAATGAGAGCAGTAGAGACAAGAAAGAAGATAGATAAATAGCCTAAGTAAGTGAAGGTATTAGAGAGGTAACTGTAGTGGGGGTCAAACAAATTTAGAAGTTAACAAATAGTAGCTATATTGCTTTTCTGCTTTTATAACCACTCCACAGTACCAAATGGAGAAAACTGTGCCCAGGAGTTAGGAAATTAAGTTCCTGTCCTAAATAGTTTAGAGTTAAGAGCAAAAATTTATCTTACTCAACATGAAATTTCTGTCTCTGCCAGAAGTAAATATCGCTCTCCCTTCTACCTATCATTTATTTCATCATCACAGTAAGCCTGAGTTTGGAAACCCACAGATATCGAGTCTACAGGACTTCAGTCAATTGTGGTGGGGGTCAGCTGAAATAAATAAGGCATTCATACAGTTGCTGCCCATAGCTTTTATGCTCTTTTCCACTTTTGTCTGTGATGACCTAAAACAAAACAAAAACTTAAAGGACCACGGATGCAAGTCAAAAGCCAAGCTATGCCATTGTAATGCTTTGGAGTCTGCTTTCATGTGGAAATCCCTAGTTCATTAGAAGATGTTCCTTCCCTTCTTTCCTCGCTTCTGTCTTTCCACAGTGTGTGCTCCCCAAGATCCAAGTGTGTCAGCTATCAAGAAACTTAGAGAGGCATGAATCTAAGATAGTTTGCTTCCTTTAAAAAATGAACCGTCTCTCAAATGTATTTATTGTAGGTAAGAATTTGTAATATAAGGGAGAGTTGCACACCGGTTTCCTTCTGCCCCATTTACATTTGTTATGAAGAACAGTAATTTAGTTAAGAATGTTGCTATCTCTTCATGTCAGTCAGTGCAGGACATCATCAGGAGGAGCTTTTTCTGCAAGGTGAACTGAAATCTAGTGAAATCTCAGCAGTGAACTGGAACCTAGTGAAATCTCCTCAGCAGTGAAATCACAGAGTCGATTTAGTATGCATCAGCCTTTACAAGATACTGGAGGATACAGCTCAGTGCCTCACATTAGACAAGCACTCATCACTGAGCTAAGTCTACAGCCCAACAGTTTCTAAAGTCATTTATGTCAAGGCATTTAAATAATAAGCAGAATTGTTTTTTAAAATCTTTTCCTACTAAATATCAGTCTTCTAGGCTACTTCTTAGCCCCTCCCCAGCCTTCCAATATCTTGTCATCACTGTTTCTTACATTCCCTTCTCAGTATTTAAATGTCACTCATGGTCATGCACTTAACATATTATGTATTGTAATTAATATAGTAATCTTGCTAATGATGCATTATTTATAATTGTGCCTTTGCTAGAGGAGCAAAAAAAAGTCTGAGTGTGTATCACTCTGGGGCATCTCCATTTCCTGTCTCTTCAGTGAAATACCTGCACTGCTGTCTTTCTTGAGATGTGCTGCTGCTCTAAATTTCCTATGTATATTCTAACCACAAAAGGGATTAGAAAAAGTGAAGTAATGCATTTGTTAATTAGCTAAATGTAGAAGTGCTGCAGTGTGCTGTCCATGACACTCATGCACAGTTTTCTGCCTACCAGATAAAATAGATTCCTTAAGACAATAGACAGACATGGAACATGTGACTTGATGAATGTGTGAAGGGGAATGTGTGAACTTCCGTTACCACCATCTTATTGAAGTCCTAACCCAGATTGATGGCAACACCTCCTGGTCTTGTTCATTACTGTATCCATCAAGCCTGAAGTGTTGCTTACTATCCAAAAAAAGATTAGCTTAATAAAATTTGAATAAAGGAAAAAGAATTCTTTGCAGATCATGAATGCCATCTGTCACAGAAACACATCAGTGTTTATTAATATGGATTATGAGTTATGAACCTCACTCTCATTCTCTTCAGGTGTAAGTGGCATTCTTAAGTTCAGTACTTTTATTTCAACTGCTTCCTAATTTCACACATTTACATGTGTCTTAGTTAGGATTTCTGTTGCTGTGAAAAGACACCATGACCACAGCAACTCTTATAAGGAAAACCTTTCATTGGTGTTGGCTTACAGTTTCAGAGATTTAACTATTATCACCATGGTGGGACATGGCAGCAAGCAGGCAGACATGGTGCTGGAGAAGGAGCTGAGAGTTCTACACCTTGATCTGAAGACAACAGGAAGTGAACTGTGACATTGGCCATAGGTTGAGCATAGGAGACCTCAAAGCTCACCCCCACAGTCACACACTTCCTCCAACAAGGACACACCTCTTAATAGTGCCACTCCTTATTGGGGCCATGTTCTTTCACACCACCACATGTGATTTTTCCTACTGTTTATCAGCTTATTTGTAGTATAATATCTAAAGTTCATGAATTTTAGGTGTGCATTTCAACAAAAGTTTGCAAGTGTGTGCATCTGTATAATTGACACCATAAAGAACATTTCTGTTGCCCCAGAGAGCTCTCTTTGCTTCTGCACACTCTCCTCATTCCTTGCTCACTTGTGTGCTGGTCTTTCCCTTACTGTGGCTTGGCATTTCCTGCATTTATATTACTTACAAATGAAATTGCACAGCAGAGTCTTTCTAGATTCCGACTTTCTAGATTCATCTATAACAAGTAATAAAGGTCCTTTGTTCCTTTTTATTTGGACAAGTGGTTGCAGGGAAAGCTGGATTCTTTTATTTGTTTATTTGTTTGTTTATTTATTTATTTGGGTTTTTTGTTTGTTTGTTTTGTTTTGTTTTTTGTTGTTTTTTCGAGACAGGGTTTCTCTGTGTAGCATTGGTGCCTGTCCTGGATCTCTCTCTGTAGACCAAGCTAGCCTCGAAGTCACAGAGATCCACCTGGCTCTGCTTCCTGAGTGCTGGGATTAAAGGTGTGAGCCACCACCACCCAGCTTGGGACGCTGGATTCTAACTGTTGTTGTCTCCATAGCCTGTGCTTTTAATCATTACATTATTATGGTTTGGGGTCAAAATAATTGTCTTAATACTTTCTGATATTACTTTCCTAGTCAAAAATTTTGACTGATTCTTCCTTTTGACCAAATGCATTTCCTGTAACATGGTGTAGCGTTAATTTCTCTGCTATATTGCCCTATTTGTGACACTTTTGAATCATCCTGTTTGTTCTTCCCTGAATCCCCATTTTCTACCATATTTAATGCTTTTGTTATTCTTCTTGTTTCAATGTTGTTTCTTATTTAATGTGTATGTATTTGCACTGGATGTGTGGATGGTGCCCAGAGAGGTCAGCAGAAGGTTTCAGATCTTGGAACTAAAGTTGCAGATAGTTATGAAGTGCCATGTGGGTGCTGGGAACCACACCCATGTCCTCTGCAAGAGCAGTGAGTGTTTTTCTCCAGCCCCACATTGTTATTCTGGTTTTTTTGTTTGTTTGTTTGGTTTTTTTTTTTGTTTTTTGGGGGTTTTTTTTGGTTGGGGAGGTTGGTTTTTTTGAGGCAGGGTTTCTCTGTGTAGCTTTGGAGCCTATCCTAGAACTCGCTCTGTAAACCAGGCTGGCCTCAGACTCACAGAGATCTGCCTGCCTATGCCTCCTGAGTGCTGGGACTAAAGGCGTGCGCCACCGCCGCCGCCGCCGCCACCACCACCCGGCCACATTTTTTGTTCTAATAAGCAGTTGTCTTTGAACATCTTGATACCCCTGGACCTCTTCGTGTTCTCACATCTTCAACTGTTGAAATCATCTTCCATCAACTTAGAATCTGAGTGCTTTTCTCTCTGAACCCATCAGAGTCTCCAGCGGAGTTGAGTGCCATAATTTATGCCACCCTTAGAGACCTAGTACATTGTCACGTTTGTAGGGATTGATTTTTCATCTATTAATGTCCAACACACACACACACACACACACACACACACACACACACACACACACACACACACACACACTATGTCTCTGAAAGCCCTGTTGGAATATTATTCCTCTTAGTTCTGATTATGCCAGTCTATGCTCACACTGAACAACTATTCCCATCTGTATTTAAAAAGAATCTGTTCCTTCCTACCAGTCGTTCCAACAATACGGCTTACATATTTATTGCTTTGTGCTGTGTAGGAAGTTGGCTTTAGGCCCAGTAAGAATTGTCTGTGTCGTTAGAACTATACCCTCAGTGCCTTGGAAAGTGCTTGGTACTTAGTGAGCATTACCAGGTACTCGTTAAGGATCGTTATGCTCTGGGCTGGCGAGGTGACTCAGTCTGTAAAGTGTTATGTGAGCAGGAGGACCTTAGTTTGATCCCCGACATCATGTGAATAAGTCAGTCTCCATAGTTGGTGCCTATGATCCCAGCGCTGGGGAGGCAGAGTCAGAAGGACTTCTGGCATTGGCTTGTCTTCCAGTCTAGCTGAATTGATGATCCTCTGGCTCAGTGAAACACCCTGTCTCCAGCAATGTGGAAAATGACCAAGGGAGACAGCTACCGACTTTGATTTCTGGTCTCCAGTTGCATGCACACACACCAAGAGAATGGTTATTTATTGGTTGTGTTCTTTGGTCAAGGCACAAAGCATATTAGCACATCTAGATTGATTAGGCAACTAGACTTCAAAGGAATTTATGGTTTAGGATGCAGCCTGTCTCTTTGGTTAAAATGGTTGGAACCACATCAGACTGTTTAGTGCCTTGGTGACTAAATTTAGGTCTTGCTTTGAAACCTCATAAAACCTGTCCTTTTCTGCTGTTTAATTCCCTGTGCTTACTGTATTCATCCTCAAGACTCTTGACCATGCTCTGTTCTTACCAAGCTTTTAGGTGTCACACCACCACCACCACCACCACTCACCTTTTAAAAAACTATTCTTTTGAGACATAATCTTACTGTTTCCCAAGCTAGTTTTCAGTTCCTGGGCTCAAGAGACTGACCTAGCTTCAGCTTCCTGAGGTCAGGGACTGCATGCATTCACCACCTCCCGAGCTCCTTCTCTCCTGATTAACCTGGTTAATACATTCTCATCTTTCAGATCTCAGCCAAGATATCACTTTCTCAGAGAGAAAGCCTTTCTGCTCCCCTCCACATCCTCCTTTTGAAAGAGTTATCTCCTCTGGGTACCCTGTACTTCTTCAGGAAGTACAACTGCAGGAAAACTTCATGTTTACCTGACTTTATTTTCTCAGTAGCCTAGAAACCACACAAGAACAGGAAACATATCTAGTTGTGTTCACTGTTGTATGGCTCTTCCCCAGTGCATGTCAATATGAGACTCAATATATATTTCTGTAATAGACTGGCATATGGTTAATAAGTGAATGGTTCTCCACTATCACCATCCAGCTAAAGTCTTAACTTGGATTGATGGTAATAATTCCTGGTCTGTCTCCCTTTCTCATCGTGCCTTCATAGCATCTCCTTAGTTTCCTCCAAGTTGTCTTCTGACAAAAATGTGCTCATGACTCATGGCACATGCCTCACTCACTCCCCACAGCTAACATGACATCCAGCATATCTAAATTCAAATTTAGAACAAATTAAAATTCTCTCACCAAAATCAGAAGGCATATTCTAATCAAGTCTGAGTCCTCCCCGTCTCCCACACCCTTTTCTGTAACCTTCTTCGGTCTTTGCAGCTTGTAGTCTCGGGATTTCCAGAGCTGTAATTTCTATGCCCATTAGTAGATATCAGTGTCTGCCTCTCTATCTCAAGGTTCTGTTCCAATTAATTTTGCAGCTCAGAGAGTCTTTCTCTTCTTTGTCTAAATTTTTCCTCTCCAGTATTATAAATCAGACTCTCTCTTCAGAGACCCCAGGAGCTGAGAGAAACCTAGGCCATTTCCTCTTGGTTTTGAGGCTTCAATTTTATAATTTTTAAAAACCAATGCCACAGCAAGGTGTAGCATAAATCTTAAATGGCCTTATTAATAAAATCAAACCCAGAGCAAGGTATTGGGGTGAACGCTGGAAGATCAGAGAGACAGAACAAGCCACAGCTACCCCACCTTGCCAATTTCTCAGCTGCTCCTGTTTCCTCAGACTGGATGCCTCTCAGCTGAACTGTGCTGCTCAAAAGCCTAAAAGCTTAACCGGGCTATAAGTTCCTCATCCATATACCTTAAATACCTTTCTGCCTCCTGCCATTACTTCCTGGGATTAAAGGCGTGAGTCATCATGCCTGGCTGTTTCCAGTGTGGCCTAGAACTCAGAGAGATCCAGGCAGATCTTTGCCTCTAGAATGCTAGGATTTAAAGGTGTATGCTACCACCGCCTAACCTCTGATGTTTAATATTGTGGCTGTCCTGTTCTCTGACCCCAGGTAAGTTTATTAGAGTGCACAATATTTCGGGGAACACAGTACCACCACAGCAAGGCTATAAATGCAGTGATGAATTTTGTGTGCTGGATATTCTCCATTGGCTGACCCAGACGGATTTTTCTGTCTTACTCTACTAAGCTACAAGGGGCAACTTTTGTGGATGTGTCATTGAGCTGCCTCGCCCACCAATTTCCTTACTGATTTCACTCTGAGGGTCCAGTGGCTGTTTCTAGTCTAGGCATTCCTTCCTCTTCTTACCTCGTATGACTGTACAGGAATAGTTTGCTGCTGTTTCTTAACCTCTGGGATGTTCTGATATCCTTTAGCTGCTTCTCTTAACCTAGCCCACATCTGTTCTTGGTTATATTCTCCTCCGTTGTACCATTGATTGGTACCTTCCCCTTCCTAAGAGAAAGTTGGTCCAGTTGTTTAAAGAATAAGTGCAGCATGTTAATGTTCTCGTCCAAAAGTGATGGGGGGGGGGCGTCAAGTTCTGTTCACAAGGTCTGGAAAACACATGAGCTCGGTGTGTATAGCAAGTGCCATTGTCTGGTTAGAAGGTGGAGACTGTGAATCAATTCTTTTCAGTTCTTTCATTGGTCTCTCAGACCGTGTAATCTTGCAAGGTGACAAAGCCTCTGTGAATGGCAGATGGAGTTGGGAAGGTGTCCTGTGTCCTCCCTTATCTCCAGTGACTTCCATCTGGGACCAAACAGTCTCTGCTATCCTGAATTCCCATCCTGTTTCCAGTCCTTCGAGCTTCACTGTTCCTCCTGGTGCTCTTAGCCTCCTCTATGAGACCACGAGGTTTCTGAAATTTGTATCAGTAAATATTGTTGTTCAGTTTGTAGGTTCTCCTATTTTCCGTTTTTAAAAAGCAACAATTTTTAGGGACAAGCCGTGTATTTCTATTTTAAAAAATTTAATACTTTTTCTGATATTGAAAGACTTGTGTGACAAACTTCAGTGTCTCACCTGTCTGTATTCTTCCATTTCATTCATTTCTCAGCACACTTTGAGTTACTTTGAAGTTATTTGCCATAAATCATGTGGATTTTTGTTTCGTAGTTTTTTTTTTAAAAAAAAAAAACCTTAATTTATAAATAACCACAATTTTATTTTCGTTACTATTTTCAAATATTATACTCATTGCCACATGTTTCTGATTGGTGTGTTGTTTGAACATTAATTTGTTTTCATGGGGCTCTAAATATGTTACCAATGGCAATTCTTACTAAAATGTTTCATAAGGATTTTAGAGGATTTCACTTTGTCCTCTTCCTTGTAATGTGTTTGTGAACAAAAATACCCAGTGCTTGTCCATGCTCTGGGTTTTGCTGCCTGTATCACCGCTGTGCCATTTAGCATGCCCCTCTATCTTTTGTGTTCCTTCTTCTGTTGCTACTAAATGCTTAGGTTTGTCTATTCTGCAGGGATATTTCATAGGTGTTAATAGATGCTACCAGTAGGAGATGCATGATATCTGACTGTCTCTGTTCTTAGGATATTGTAGTATTCTTTAATGATTGCAAGATCAGTTAACCTGTCATGTATACAGTCTCCTACCAGCTCTTACCAACTGGCTTTAGTTGGGATTAGTAGCCACAGATGACTACCATTGCCTAGATGTCTTAGAGGTTACAAATGACAAGTATTTCACTCATATCATTCTTTACTAATTTGTCAGTGGGGATACTTATATACAAAGAAGGTTTCCCTCATAAACTATTTAATCACCTCTAAGTACCGAATATGTGGTTTATAACAATCAAGCTCCAGAGGTATTGGCTGCTAGATATTAACAATATAAAAGGCAATTTTATTTTTCTTTTAAATTGATTCACAAGTTAATTTTTGGTGAGAATCTTACTGTATCACTGAAACATGTCTCCAATATTTGGCACCAGAAATCCCCTACCTACAGCCTCACAAAGAGCTAGGATTATAGGTACTCAGGTACCACACCCAGCTTGAAATTTTCTTAAAATGATTTCTAAGAGCCAAGAAGGAAGCTTAATTATGTAACAGTGATAATTTAGGTTTGTCTTAATCAGCACACTGTGTATGTTCATGTATGTGTAAGCCTGAGAAAACAAAGGAAAAACATATCTTATATAAAGCACCAAATTTAGTTTTTTTTTTTTAATTAGCAAATTTCCAAGCCATCGGGGAAAAAAGGAATGCCTACTAAAGTAAATGGAGTATTTATATTTATGATGCATATCTGAAAAAAATGGGAATTTGCAGTTTCCAAAGCTGCTTGGCTCATCATGACTACATTTGCTAAGTGACTAGTACTTACCCCTCATAGTTTAGAGGAATATATTTACAGTTTTCCTTCTCCTGAACTATTAATATTGCCTTTGAGGTTGAGAAATTAGAGTGAGATAAATTTGATTTGATGGCCACCTTATTAAAGAAAAGGAAAATAAAAATGCTTAAAGGAAAAAATGATCCAACACCCAGGAACTATTTTTGGAGCAGTAAGACCTTTATAAAAGTCTATTAGTCGTGTACATAACAAGATCAACAAACTAATTCAGCCAACAGTTCCGATGCCAGTTGGTCCCGGAACACAATGAAGAATTACCCAAGGCTTCAGCCCTGAAAGCACAGCCCAGTACCTGGAAATAGAGTGGCAGAAAGAGCTGTGTTGTAACTGCCTGTTGCTAAAATAGAGATGTTGATTTCATGCAGAGGAAAATCAAAGAGCGGTCCAAAGTATGTTTTTATATTTGATTTCATAACTCCTCTTAAAAGTTCAAGGAAAAGGATGCAAATTGGTCAAAGTGTTTGTTTTATGGATGGAAGTCTCAGAACAATGAAAATGTCACTGGAGAAAGGGACAAACACAAGGACTTTGCCCTTGATCACTATAGTAAAATGTATGGTACCATCACTAAGTGTTATTCCACGTCTTTGGAAGGAAAAAAGCCTCATTTTTTAGGAGGCCCAAGTGCCTTACATAACTGACTGACTCTCCATCTTTTGTACTCCAGAAGATCATCATCAGGTTTACTGACCTAGACATGGGCAATTTGTGTATTCTGTTCCTGTTTGCCAAATTCACTAATTAAGAGCTACAGCTGGAAAAGTCTAGATGAGTATGTTGAATTAACTTTGTTGTTTCACTAGATCAAAGCAAAAAGGTTCCCAAAAGTTCTGAGCATGCTAAGCCAATGAACTAAAATGAGTTCAGTCGTCCAAAGATTAAAATTAGAATTATGAGGATTTGGTTTTGATTTCACAAATATGCTGTTCTGACCTTTTGGCTGTCCATAAAAGACTCCTTCTTTTTGCTGGCATATGTTTTCCCCACTTCTGTTCCAGTATTTGCCTTCTTTAGCTCAACTCAGTCTGGATTTGACAAAGACAGTTGTGTTCTGTGCCTTTTCCTTATTGATGATTGGATTAGAGCTGGGTATTGAAGGTCTCAAGGAACTGAAGTGCTTCTTGAATAGTTTTAAGCTCAAAAGGGACCATGTGGGAGAGACTGTTCCTCTGCTGGCTTTGGAAGCAGCACTGTGTGGGTGTGATGCCGGGGACTTACTGTGTTACTGCATCCATCATGTTATGAAAAGATAGTCCCAGAGACAAAGGGCCAAAGAAAACAAATCTGAAAGCTGAAGTCGTCTAATTCCTGGATGTCATTGTTGATTGGCTGGTTGGAATAATGTTCCAAAATCTGCCCCAAATGCATTCATTCTACTGATGATTCTTTCTTAGTCTTCTTACACGTGGACAAGGTGCCGTATATGCTCTTTGGATAAGTTGTCTTCTTGATACTGTTCCAACAACTGAGTGCTTATAGGTTTTAGGAACAAACACTTCATAGCTATAACAATGCACTGCTATTTTGTGCTTGGTCATTGTGCCAATTTTAAGTGCCATGTACAATGAATAAAAATTGACGTGGAAATTTTAAGTGGAAAATTCTGCTAATAATTGCTATGTATCAATACAAGCTTAGGAAACAATCTACCAGGAAGTGGAATATTACGCCAATTCCAGGAGTCACAGTCTAGTGCAAGTAGCATACACTACTATGTAAATTTTATGCGCACATATATGTAACAGTTACAATTCATGCACTATTAAAATGTTCACAGAAAATTAGGATTTTAATTTCAGTATATAGTCCACCCATGCTGGCCTTGAACTTGCAGTGCCTAAACCCCAAGCACTGGGGTTTCAGGCCTGCACCATCACACACAGCTCTAATTCAGCACCTTGAGCTCCTGATCTCATACAAGGGGAGAAATACCTTAAACTATTAATAAGTTATCCCTGTGTCCTCTGGTTCAGACAGTCAGAACAACTATTTATTGAGCTGTCTCCTCTCCTCCTCTTTTTGTTTGTCAGTGTGGCATCTGGGTATTTGGAAAGAATGGCCCTAGGCATTTTATGAATGGCCTTGAGCAAGAAAAGTCTCAAATGAATGGAATGTATGGCTATCATCCCTCAGTTGCTATCAACTCTGGAAGCTGTAACTGTGGAATTACTCTTTCTTCCTTCAAGGGACTTCCTGTTTAACATCTCTGCCATGTTTTCTCCCTGTTTCCATCTTCAAGGCCTGCTAGAGAGCCAAATATGTTTTGTTTGAGAGAGGAATTTGACTACAGCAGTTTAATATTGTAAAAATATTAGTTCTCTTATGACCATGTCCTGTCTGTAACACTGGAGCCTTGCCCAAAGCTGTCAGATCAGTGTGAATACATTGAACCCTATTGTATTAGTACCCTATTGGATTCAAGTTGTTTGTTTTAATCTTGAATTTGTGTTTTTCCTTACTCTTTCATTCGAAAAAGTGTTCACTTTTGTAATACATCTCTTCATTAGTTCTTATGGATAATAATACATTTAAATCATTGTGTATTGGAAGAATCCAGTGTTCAGATTCTAAGATATGTAGAGCCCATTAGTCTATGAACAGTAATGGTTTCCTAGGTTGAAATGAACTGGTATCCATTGAGTTTTACTCAGTAGATTCTGCTAAGTATACTCTACTTAAGTAAATCAGTATTATTTCAATTTTTTTCTTTACATTTCTGTTTTGAATATTTGAAACATTTAAATAACTTACTGACTCATCCTTTTTCCTCAGCCTTCTCAATCTGTTTGATTTTTGTTGCTAGTATTGCTGTTTTTATTGTTTTGCTATTTTTATTTTATTGATATTCTTTTATCCCCATTTCCCATGTCACTCTTGGCCATGTGGCCATCACTGAGGAAGGTAGTGGGAAAAGTGTGTGGTGACTGCCATATACCACTATTGCAGGCATTATTTTGCTTGGAGAGACAGTACAGATAACAGGGCTAGAAGGGTTGGGGAAAGTCATGGGGACAGTGAATGTAGCTGAGATTGACCTTACCTGGCCTTGAGAAGGACTTGAGTCATGAGAACAGAGTCTGTAGTCAGAGTCCTTAGACGAGGATCCATAGGGAAGAATATGGTCTTTAAAATACATTAGGGATTAGATGACCCAATATGAATATTCTATTCTGACTATGCCTTTGAGCGTGCCACTAACATGGATTTAGCTTGATGCTCTTATTCAACATTGTCTAATTCTGAAGGCATTCCTCTCCATTGGCTCTCTGACATAAGTTTCTCATTATTTTTTCCACTCCTGTCCTGTTGTTCCTTGGCCATTGCATACTATCGTTAATTCTTTTGGGTTTTCTGATTTTTTTTTGATGTTTTACTCCTTTTATACCCACAAAGCAAAATTCTAGTCTCCCCATCATTCAGCTGTCATCCAGCTTTTATGTTGTACACATTTGCTTCTTGAAGCCAAAGTTTTCCACTGAACTCCTGGTGATCTAGCTGCCCTTCAAGCTTATGTGTTGATTTTTCAAAAGCACTTAGATATTTCCAAATTTGTCTTCTTGTGTTTTATATCTCAAAGAGTGATACAAATTGTGCCAACCATGTATCTAGATGGCTCTAATTTCATCTCTGTGGCTGTGATTAAAAAAAAAAAAAAAAACACATTCTAAGCAAAAAAAAAAAAAAAAAAAAAAAGGCAACTTAGGGGAGGAAACAAAGGATTCACTTGGCTTATTTTTCCACATCACACCCCATCATTGCGGGAAGACAAGGCAGAAACTTAAGCAAGACCTTGAGTCAGAAACCATGTAGCAACACTGCTTAATGGATCACTTGCAACTTCATGCTTAGCTAACTTTTGTGTATAGCTTAGGACCATCTACACAGGAAATGGTGATGGCCACAAGGTACTGGGCCTTACCACAACAATTACCAATCATGACAGTATCCCACAGACAAGCCTGCAGGACTGTTTTATCTGGTCAGTTCTTCAGTTCACAACCCTGTCTTCGCTGTAAAGTTGATGGCTAATGTTAACTAGGGCATGCACCATCCTTGACTCTGCTTCCCACTTCTACTCAAGTATACACTCAAGTCATATTTTGCCTTTCAA
The DNA here is from genome assembly GCF_049852395.1 of Peromyscus maniculatus bairdii. Taxonomy (NCBI): domain Eukaryota; kingdom Metazoa; phylum Chordata; class Mammalia; order Rodentia; family Cricetidae; genus Peromyscus; species Peromyscus maniculatus. The sequence goes on from NC_134864.1 coordinate 15,622,804, forward strand.
CCCTCTCCAAAATCCATTTTCTTCCTGCCTATTTTGCCAGCATCTCCTGGATTCAAACTATTATCATCATTTCTCTGAACACCTAAATGTCTCTTTGCAAGGCTCATCTAATTCTTCCCTAGAAATGACCATTTCTATGAGAAATTTCAATGGTTTACTCTTACTGTCCATAGATGCAAAATAGCTAAAGTCCATAGCAATAATCACAAGGCGCATGGATGTCGCATCAGCTTTTCCAGTCCAGTTAAAAACAATTTACTCTGCCATGTGCTATGGCATATATTTCCTCAATCACACCAAGTTTTCTCCAATTACAGAACCGTTGACAATACATTTTCCTATGCTAAATCATTGGCAGCTCTGCTCACCTGGATGATTTCCTCCAAACTGCTCTCTCTTACAGCTGCAAGTAGTTTTCCTATACATCACTTAAAACAAAAATTTAGTATTTATCTGTGTGATTATTTCCTGTAAAATAGTAGTCTATAAACTGTGCAGTGTAGATGATCCTTGTACATGCATATGTAGTACAGTGTCTGCTTCCTGGGATTTGCTCAGCTGTTCAGTTTTGTCACTTAATTAATAAAATATAGCCATAAAGGGATAAATTTCTGTGTGGTATGAATGGAGATTTAACAATGAACAAGTGTTAGAGACATGACTGTGACAAGATAGAGATATTACAATGGAGTCAGATCACACATAAGCCATTTGATGTTGAAATGCTGTGTTTAGGGTGGAGATGACGGGACCTTTTCCATGTGGACAGAACAAGTACATTTGATTTCCAGGTTTGGTGTGTGTGTGTGTGTGTGTGTGTGTGTGTGTGTGTGTGTGTGTGTGTATACATATGTACTAGAGGAAAGTATGTGTAACTAGGTAATGTCCCCAGTAAGTTCAGAATCATGACTGTTTACACATTTACGGAAACTTAATTACAAGGAAATAGCCAGTAGCTTCAGATTGGGAAAGCCCTTACTCAAGACAGTCGAGTTTCTGCCTCACAAATACCCTCCCCCAACAGAGACACAAGTGCACTTCTACCACTTTTAAAACCTTGTGGTGGCAAAAATCAGTTCATTACACCCCATTATAATGAAAAGTATGAGAGTGCGGAGAAGTTCCGAGTGGCGTCTTCCTTCACCAAGAAAATGCCTTTCGCACCATTGGCTCGTTCATGTTGGTGATTCCCAAAGAGCTCGTGCCAGCAATGTCTCTTCCATTGAGCTGCTTGGCATTGAGATACTGTCACCACCAGCCACAGTGAGACTGTAGTCTAAAAATAAAAGCAGACTTCTAGAATGAAGTAACTTAAGGATAAAATCCACTAACATTTGATTCTGTATACAACTCTAATGGGGAGCACACAAATTTCAGTTTGGCCTCTCTTAGACCACGAATTTATTGACACCAAACAAGATTATATGTTGAGATTTCAAGGAATAATGTTGGAGCTCTCAGTGTTTGGTGCGAGAGGGTTACAGTCTAGACTGGCAGGGCTGCCCAGAGTTGGTAGGGTAGAGCTAGGCATGATGATGAGGATGAGAAGAGCCTTAAAGAATCACTTCAGACGGCCTGACATAAACTCTTCACCATGGCTTTCACTTCCTGAGTTCAAAGGGAGGAAGATGAGTGAGACTTCGTTGAAAAGTGACATACTGGAATTGCATCTGTAATGAAGTTCTCTCACTGTCTATCTCTGTCTCTCTCTGTGTGTGTCTCTTTCTCTCTGTCTCTGTCTCTGTCTCTGTCTCTCTCTCTCTCTCTCTCTCTCTGTGTGTGTGTGTGTGTGTGTGTGTGTGTGTGTGTGTGTGGTGTGTGTGTGTGTGTGTAGTGAGGCCATCTTTGGAGGCTTTCTTCAGTCACTCTCCTTAGTTCTGGAGGCAGCGTCTCTTACTAAATGTGGAGTTTACCAATGTGGCTGACTGACTGTGTTTCATGCTCCAGGAACTCACTGGTCTCTTTGCTTCCTGTTCAGCCCCAGCACGAGGACTGTAGACATATGCCACCATAAGGGTATTTTTGTGGGTGCTTGAACATCCAAACTCAGGTCCTCATGTTTGGAGAGCAAGAACTTTAGCAAATGAGCTGTCTTTCCTGCCATCTTCAGTTACGTATTTTAAATTCTAACTTGAAAGAAAAAAAATAAGTTCAATGCTTTTGCTTCAAGAAATCTTCTTCTTTGAATGTTGCTCCTTTGCTCTGGCTTCTTTTTATACTAGGATGAAATGGAAGGAATATATTCCTCCAAGTCAGGTCAGCATCAATATTTTAGTCAGGGAATCTATTACTGTGATAAAACACCATGACCAAAAGTAACGTGGGGAGGAAAGAATTTGTTTTATCTTACGGTTTGGAGTCAGTCCGTTATCCAGGGAAGTCAGAATAAGAACTCAAGGCAGGAACCTGGAAGCAAGAACTGAAGGGGCCATGGAGAAATGCTGCTTTGCTCGTCTGTTTTCTTATAGAATTCAGGACTTCTGGTCCAGGGGTGGTACTACTCAGAGTGATCTGGGCCCTCCCTTAGTAATCATCAACCAGGAAAATGAACCACGGGCTTGCCCATATCAGTTTGGTGGGGCATTTTCTCAGTTAAGACTCCATCACCTAAAATGACTAGCTTGTGTCAACTTGACATAAAAAACTAACCAGCACAATCAGTTTCTTAAGAACATATATTCAAGTCACCTTGGGAAACAGCAACTTGATTCCATTACCTATTGGGGTTATATGTGTTAGTCAAAGTTCTCTAGAGATACTGGACTAATAGTGGATACTCAAATTTATATTATAGAATACTCTAGCTTGAGATAGACTGGGGATATACATGGGTGATTGAGTCTCATAATTATCAAGACTAAGAAGGGTGATTGCGAGGTAGGGGCCCTGTATGACTCAGTCCAGATCAAATGCTCTGAGAATCTGAGAGCAGCTGCTGTAAAAGCTGCAGTCCAGAGCCAGAGTCTGGGGTCTGATGCCCAAGTGCAAGAAATAACATCCCAGCTGTTCTTTCTGGGTCCCTAATTGATTAACTGAGGCTCTCTGTCACATCGTCTATACCTAGTTCACTCAGAGTAGCACACAGATTACCTCTATGACCCCCCCCCCGACATACACTTCTTCACCTCACCCAATATTCCTTAAGTTGAGTGCAAAATAAACCTACCCATATAAAGAAAAACACTGAACAATTATTTTCCAAGTGTTTTCTTTTTCTTGTGATGAAAATTCTTTTCAGAGAACCCTGATGTCCTTTAGTTCTTTTCCTGTGTGCATTGACAGAAGCATCAGATGCCCTGGGGTTCTCATGATCTCTGTGTAGAGATAGTTTGATGTTGTTGTTGTTATTTTAACAAAATGAATATGGAGAACATGTAGACCTTTGTGGATGCTTCATGGTTTGGGTTCGACTTCATGTGTGTATGACTAGGAGTTGGTAAAGAGATTATGACCCACTTTCTGAGTAACTACTTATTCTGCAGCACAAAACCAGTTTCTGTTACAAAATGGTTCCTCTTTCACTGGGTATTATTTTTTCATTGTCTCTGTTCATGGTGTATATCATGATGTTTCGGTACACACACACACACACACACACACACACACACACACACACACACACACACACCACTAAGCAATTTATATACTACCTTCCTTCTTCATCTCATTATTTTCGATAGTTCTGGTAATTTAACAGCAGATAACTATGGTAAGTTACCACTAACTTTACTGTACACAACAGAATATTTTTCAAGAGAGCAGACAATTGCAAAGCCAGAAATACTGAGCCATATTATCTGTTTGGAAACCTATTTTGGTCACTGCATTCTCTAGTCTTCTCAGTAAAGCCAGTCTGGGGAATTCTTTCTGCCTGCACAATAAAATGATATTATCCAATCAGGATCAAATCATAGCATTCAACACTAGAATGTGAATGGTACCTTTGGTTTCCCCAAACAAAAATTACTGGTTTTATGTCAACAGCTTCTACATGTAATAGTATACAGCTGGTTTTGTTTGTCCCATAATAACTTAAAGAAGCAGTTGGCTTTATTAGCCTCATTTTCCACAGAAACTATTGCATCTCAGTTTTTTTAAAAGGACTAAATAAAAACAAAGACTATTATTTCTTACAGTAATGGCCATTACCGAGCTGCTCTCTGTGTAGGAACTCATGGTTAAAAATACTTAGTAATAGAATATCACAGGAGTTCCCCAGCAATAAGATGCCCAACCTGTATTTCTAGCATACACCATTTTTTAAGGAAAAACAAATATGCTTCTCCTATATAGTTCCCCATAGCCGCAGTAGAGAGGCATCAGCATTATCATCTCTCTCCTGACTCAGAGTTGGCTGATATGCCAAAACAGATAGTACTGGAAAATGTGGCTATGTAGATTCTTGTTATTTCTCCCTTTTGTGCATCTGAGCCTTGTGCTAGCAGTTGGAATTTGCAGGACCTCGCAGACAGTCCCCTGGCACCAAGCTCTGATACAATGCTCTTCCCACAGAGTAGAAATGAACATTCATGATGATGTATGGAAAATTCTGTGTGCTCAAATGGAAAGACTATTATAGTGGTCAGTAAGGTACTATATTTGTGTCTTCCAAAAGCCTTAGAGAGGAGCATTGATTTGAGTTATGAATATGCATTTAAATAACTTGACTTGCAGAAACAAAATGGTGACAATTGAATGGCTGTGGGTCTACTCTGCGTCACTGTCTTCTATCATCAGGCTTTTGTGAAACATTTGCAGGTGATATTGGGAATTTAGGAGACTTGGACTAAAGCTTCTAATTAAATTTGTATGTATCTTTGATTTCCTTATGGCTTCCATTAATCAGATAAACAATTGAAGTTGTGTTTTAAAACTGATAATAGTTTTCAAATATAGAAGACATCTGAAAAATACCCTTTTAATTGCTCTTTTTGTTGTTCGTCTGTTTCTATTTTTGTTTTGAGACATGGTCTCACTATATAACCATCACTGTTCTGGAACTTGCTATGTAGACTAGGTTGGTCTTGAACTCAGTGGTCTGCCTGCCTCTGCCTCCTGACTGCTGGGATTAAAAGCATGTACCACCACACCTAGCTTCTTTTTCCATATTGTAAAGCAGAGTGCTATAATAAAGTAGATATTAATTTTATTTTATCAAGCTTAGATAATTGTTGTTCCTGCAATCAAGTTACTCTTCTTCCTTAGTGTCAGTTTTCCATTTTGAAAAAAATTCTGTCATTTACCTACCTGATGGTGTTATCTTGGTAAATTACTGAAATGGAAAAGTCTCAAATGAAACAATAAACCCAATAGATGTTCTCTCTTTTACAAAGAATCACAGGCTAAATTCTGACAGAGTCCATAAAATATCTGAAATGTTTATTACCTTTGTATATTTGATTATGAGTGCCTGTGGGCATTATATGGACATGTGTGTGACATGCTGAACTCGTGAAAGTCGGAGCAATATTTGGCAGTTTTCTCTCTCCCTCTATTAGGTGGATCCTGGGGGCTGAACTCAGGTTGTCAGGATTGACAGTAAGCCCCTTTCCCCACTCAGCCACGACTTGGATCCCAGTTATTTGAAATTTTTTTTTTTTTTTTTTTTTTTTTTTGGTTTTTCGAGACAGGGTTTCTCTGTGTAGCTTTGCGCCTTTCCTGGAGCTCACTTGGTAGCCCAGGCTGGCCTCGAACTCACAGAGATCCGCCTGCCTCTGCCTCCCGAGTGCTGGGATTAAAGGCGTGCGCCACCAACGCCCGGCAAAATATTTTTAATATTGTTGAACAATAAAGGCTGTAAGATCAAGATGTTGTTTAAAAACAGTGTTCTTTACATTTATCATTTTAAAAAGCATAATTGGCTTTGCTGGCCAATAGTAATTTATTATATCACAGATATGATGGTATTGATTCATTTGTTTCTATGTTGTGAGAAAGGATCTTGCTATGCTGTTCATTTTGGCTATCCCAGAAGTCATTAAATGGCCCAGAATGGCCTCACACTTTGGGCAATCCTCTCGTCTCCAGCATCATGAATGCGAGGATTGCAAGTGTGAGCCACATCACCACTTTTCCCTCTCTTTCTTTCTTTGATAATGTACATCCCTCTTTTCTAGACATCATTGCCTTCAGCGGATCTGCTATTTCATAAAAAGTTGTTTGGTCACTGCATTTATCATAGTTAGTACATGAAAACACATAGCACTAACATTTTAGATGGATTATTTCTTACAGCATGGGATTTCAGCTTAAAGCATATGCATTACTGGTGACCCACTATAAAATTAATGTGTTTCAGTAAAAAAAAAAATTATAATCACCAACATAATCTTTCAAGTGTTCGACAAATACCATTTTCCAAAACAAAAAAACTACATCCCAGGGATAAGAAACCAAAAATGGTATTTATTTACTTATGAAAAAATTTAATTTTATTTGAATATACGATTTAGTCTTTATTAAAAAGTACAGTTTGTGAGATTTTTAAGGGCTAGTCACAATTACAAGTTTAAATAGATTAAAATTGAACACAATGAAAATGACAAGAACTATATCTCATTATCGCTGATCGTCTTCAGGTATAAACTATAAAGGCTTTTAATCCTATTCCAACATTAACTACCTGGGTGGCCTTAAGTGGATCAACACAGTAATTTTCTGTTAAAAAAAATAAAGAGATGTACTGACTGCTAACTCTACTCACAATGCGCTTGTGAGAATGAAACAAATAGCATTGTGAAGAATATGCGCACTCATGTTCTGCCAACCTCGAGACCACTGAAGATGTCCATGAATCATCCGTTACCATTTGTCTGTCCAATTTGCACCCTTAAAGTGGTGCGTTCTTCACGTAGATTCTGGACTCTTACCTCAGTTCTAAGTACCATACTGTGGTAATAAAATAATGCAAAACCAAACCTCCTGTTCCTTTTACAGCTCTTTCCCCCATTTTATTGAACTGCGTGGTTTTTCAGAGCTTTCAGCTGAAGGCAAATTATTGATTGGCTATACTGTGTTTTTAAATGTGCTCAGTTTTAGGGAAAAGGCGTCTAGTCTTTTCTCCATAGAGAAATTATTCTTTATCTCAAAAATGGAGCATAAGTACGTTTGCACATCAGGCTGTGATGGTTCATGGTCGACACTGGTGCTGGGCTCGTAATAGACTTTCCTCTCCCCAAATAACTGAGTAAGATACTTGTCTATTTCTCACTTCCTTTTTCTCTTCCTTTCCCTCCTCTCTCCCTCTCCTTGTCCCTTTCTTTCCCCCAGATTTTTACTTCCTTTCCTGTCTTTATCTTCTTTGCAATGAACTTTAGCATCTTAGGAAATAACCAGCTGAAATGTAAACATTTTCGTGGTCAAAGAAGATATAATCTAAGAATGTAAATTCATCAGAGAAAAGACATTCCCAAGTTTTTCTAGTTTTAAATTGAGCAGTTGATAAGAGCAATAAATCACAGTTGATAAGAGCAATAAATCACAGCATGGATCTGATGTTAACAGTACTTTTCTATATTTTGTGTAATTATATATATGCATGCATATATATACATATATGCATTTCATTTTTGCTTTTAGATTTTGTCAAGAGAATCAGATTATGCAATTTGATGTATCCATTTAACTCAGTAAGTTTTCTGGTCCAGCAGTAACTTGAACTGGATCAGAACAAGAGAGTAAAAGCAGCACTTTTTTCAAATTAAAGGAATTTTGGTTTCATTTGAATTTCATCCCAGTGTTTTGGGGTTTTGGTTATAAATACATGCCTTAACTGCTTCAATGTGCTCTTGCTGCTATCCTTGCTTTTAAGTTGTTACTTATCACATTGCTTTAGACTATCTGTGATGTGTTAGCTGAGCTATGTTCAGACCTCAGCTGCTATATGTGTGGGTTTCCAAGACCTGATATGAGTTCACGTGAGAAGGATAGATTTTATTCAGTCGGGACTCTTAAGGGAAGCTTATCCGCTGTGAACTAAATGAACCTTGCCAGGACAACAGGGAGGCAACCTTTTAAGTTTGGGGTGTGCTGACGATTATGAAAAGGGTTTGTAGCTGTGCGTAGGCCATCTGGGTTTGTTAATTGGTATGACCGGAAGGAGAAATAGTCTTTGTGAACCTTTATGACAGGTTTCCTTAGTATGGGTCAGAGAGAGCCATCAAGAGCTGAGCAGTATTCCTTGGACGTGAGAAGACTGAGAAAGGAGACTTACATCTTAAGAGGCAGAGGAAGGTTGTAGAATTGGAACCTCTGCAAAGCAACAGTTTTAATAGGCATCCGGGGACCTAGCTCTATATACTAATTTTAGGCTAGTACAGACAAAACTTTTTGTTTGCAAAGTGAAGCAAGCATCTTAAAAGACGGTGGAGTCATGCTAGAGGTGCAGGGTTTAGCTGTGCAACTTGTGTTAGTGTTTTTATCGAGTCTCTTATATGTGTTTATATGGACGGGGTGGAAAAAGTGGTTTGAACTGAGAATCTAAAGTTTTTGAAGGCTCAAGTACATAGTTGAGAAGTGGGGCCCAAAGAGCATGACTAGAATTTGATCAAAGGGACAGTTTTGTCTATAGAACATCTTTGCCGAGCTGTTAAACCTGGGATTACCTCAGTTTCCCTGTCTGTAAAGTGACGATAATAATAGTACCTACATTGAAAGGTACAATTATGAAAAATGGTGGCACATCCTAAGATCTCAGTGAATATTCATTATTTTCATTCCTAGGTTTAAAGTGGAGTGATCATGTCTGTCTACCATATTGGATTGTTTTAAATAGAACAATAGAAGGACAACACTAACTCATGCGTGATACACAATAAGCATAATTCTAGAAATATCAGGGGTTATAGGAGTCACAAAAAATATAGGTTCTAATACTTATAGCTCATGATGTCCAAATACAAAAAAATATGGTTACTATTTTTAAAATGGTAGTGTTTTATAGCATCAATTTTATAACATTACAAAGATATTGATGAATAATTTTAGACACGGTTGTTCATGGTTTTAAGATGTTTAGATGCCACTTTATCTGCATATCTCGTAAGTCCTCCATACAGAGTTCATTGTTCTAGTCTTTTTGTGGCTCCGCCTTAGTGCAACTTTTAGCATTTCCCTCCCCATTTTCTAAAAGAGATTTTAAGAAATGAATCTATTTTCTCAATTGAAAAATGTCATAAAGAAAAGTAGTAGCAATGGCTGAATCATATCTTTGTAATTTTTCAAATTTTGCAACTTATTGTGTGTATTCCAACCTCTTTGTTTCCTAAGACAGAGGTTAAAAATTAAGTTAAATGCGTGATTTTTAGCTGCTAACTCTACATTTAGAGACACTCGGATGGTCTGTATCTGTGTGGCTGGGGTCTGTTGATTCTAGCACTCTGCAACAGTAATGTATGAAGAATGAATTATTAACTGGGTGCAGCTACCTCTGTATCATCAACCATAGCACACACTTCACTGCATACAGATTTCCATTTAAGTCTTCCTCATAGGCCTGCTGTCTTCAAGTTCAGGCTTTTATTACTCAATTTCTCCTGTTTCATTTCTTTATTTTAATGTATTGTTTAGAGCTAGGGCCTTGCTATGATATGCAGGCTGGTTTGAATTTCTGGGCTCAATCCAGAGTAGGGGGGACTATATGCACACTCCAGCACACCTGGCTCACTAAAGAGTTTAATGTTAATGTATGTGACATCCAAACAAGAAGAGTGACCATTTCAGTAAAGGAGCAATTAGTGGGAAAGGAAGACTAATTTGAGATTACGTTGAGTTCTTAAATAAATTACATGAAAATCTAAAATCAGAGAGTAACCATATGCAATATTATATCTAAAACCAACTTTTGCTAATAATATATATGGTAATTAATGTTTGTAGCGTGTTTAAAATGATATAGGAAATTATTTAATTTTATGAATAGCAAAGATGGTCAGAACAACCTTTTACTATTTTCAAAGCAAATGCATTTTACATATTTTTAGAAAAGCGTCTAATATGTTGCCTTTTAGCTGTGACCATGCTAGAATATCACTTATGATGATGACCCTTGTAAACAGGCTTTAAAACTGTTTAGAAAAGCACCATATAAAACATTTTAGTATCTCTGAGTTATTCAGACTCAGCTTTTCTGCTAACGTGCTGCCCAGCCTTCAGCAGGTATTCTCACCTCACTGGAGTACTTCCACTTTGTTCTTAGAGGCCATGTATTTAATAGTTATCATTTCATTCCTCTTCTTAGTCATTTAAAATGGGTTTTGTCTATTTCTCTTTTTTTACAGTCTGACACATACTTCTGCATGTCCATGCGTTTACCTGTGGATGAGGAAGCCTTTGTGAGTAAGTATTCTTTGGATAGTAGGGGACGGGAGAACAGCGATTTGAAATCAGTAAAAGGTTCGCTTTGGTGCTTATGAGTGTATTAATCTTCCACTGTCAATTTCCAAAATGCATTTATCATGCCTAATGCGAAAAGAAACTACAGGCAGCCGCTGGAGACGAGATTGCACACTGTATCTGGAGAGATTCACGAGTCGTGGTAGCTATAAGGAGGTGTGTGCCAATATCAGTGGTCACCAGTGCTGTGTGGTCCCATTTGTACAGTATTGGCTTTCTGTCTGTAGCTGGATTCTTAGTTCCTCTCCACTCAACAAAACTGTTTACCTGATGGTTCGTGTTATAAATAGACAACGCTTAGAATCAACACTGGAGAGGGTAATAGTTTACCCATCAGATAGGTAGGTGGAGAAAATAGAAAGGAAAGAGGAAGAGGGGGGGCAGAGAGAAAAAGAAGAGAGAGAGTGAGGAGGAGAGGACAGGAGAAAGAGAAGGAGCCCCCCTTCTCTTATTTACACTGTAGGCTAGGGAGACTCTTAAATGACAAGTCCTTCCCAGATGTGTCTTTCAGTCACCTAGGAGAAGCGACAAAGCACCATCTGTTTCTATCTAGCTTGTTTTAATTTAAGAATCCCTTATGACAGACTTTTAATATGTAGGGAAGACATGTGATTGACAGATTATTTCGTGTTCTTTTTTTTTTCTTTCTCTTTTTTGTTTCCTGCTTTTCTTTTCGGTCTTAAAATGTTGCTGTTGGGAAGTTAATGGTAATGAGAGTTGTACTTTGGTCCCATGCAACTAATTTTCAAGTGGGCTGCCTGAAATGGCTATTATGTGACTAGTAAAACGTGTACAGCGTAGCCATGGGGCAGTCTGGGAATAAATTTTCATGAGGTGCTTCCCGCAGGATTGTCCATTATAGACCTGCAAAGCCAGAATGATTTGCATGTAGGTTTTTTTTTTTTCTCTGCACTCTGGCTGCAATAACAACGAGAGAACACAACTTATAACAGCACTCTCTGCACAGAATTTGCTCAGTAGTGGCTCTCTGAGAATGAGAATAGCACCATGACAGGCTGAACGTTGCCTGAAGGGTTTTTGGTGTAGTAGTTGGACATTACCCAGGACAGGCTTAGTGTTCCCCAAGGCTAACCCAAGTAACTTTAAAAATAGAAAAACAACTTAAGGTCCTAATTATAGTGTTTTTTGAGTAACCCCAAATGTAACTTAAAATATATTCATTCATATCCTTGTGTTTGGCAGCCAAGGAAAGAAAAATATTTACCTATAAAATGCATTTTTTTTTCTTCACCAGTATTATATCTTCTCTGTTTAAGTTCAGGGGTAGTTTGAATTCCTCCCATTTCACACTTGCTCTATGGAGAAGGCCATCCTGCACACCTGTGTAAACACAGTTGTCATAGGTCACAGCAGAATTAAGGGGTTCACATGAACAGTTACTGCTTTGTTTCAGGGGGTTGTAAGAAGTGTGTGGTTTCGGGGCTGGTCACTCTAAGAACTATAAATATGCCCTGGAATGTGTTATTGCTGTCATAATATTAATGTGTTTACTTTTACATAATTTAAAATTGTGAAGTACAAGTAAATATATTCAGTCAAGTAACTGAATAGTCATGGGGAACACATGAAGCTCTGTTCTAGAACCAGGGTGCTAACATTTCTTTATTTTCATAGGCCCCTCTCTTCTAAGATGACAGTGCTTCCAGCTCCAAGGCCATCAAACAGTCTTCTATGATCCTAACATGTTTTTTAGCATTTCTTCCTTTTTATTGCTAGAAGGATCTCATGCATGCTACAGATGTTCTTACCTGTTGTAAAGACAATTTCTATCCATCAGTCTTTTGGCGTTTAGCAGATAGCCTGTCACCAACTTTCATTAGTGGCCACATTCTAAGTGTACCGTGGAAAGGCAGCTGTTAGCACCAACTGACCATTTCTACAAAGGCATACGTCATAGAATGGGCTTGGTGCCAACACTGCATGTTGGACAGGTGGTTCGATGAACCTTCTCAGAGTCCCAGAGTAGAAGCTGTGGCTGTGTGTTGAGTAGAGCTAACCTATTCCAAGGAAGTCTGATGAGAGATGACCTCTGTACTTTCCTGTGCCTTGCTCAGATTCTGAATCTCAGAATTTATCTCTTCTGATAAATAAGATTTGATAAGGCCCCTTTATAAGATTAGGTTGGATTTTCTTACTTAGTTTTCCTTTTTTAAAATATGGGTTATAGCAGCTCCATTTGTTCTTTCTTTTCTTGAGATACATGGCTCCTCTCCAACACCCTCTCCATGCATGTGTACACACATAGTACCCCACCCACGCATATTGTATACTCTCACACAAAAAATTAATAATTCTCAGTATTTGTGTTAAGATGACTTATTTAACTCATTTTTTTAAAAGATAATTATCGAGAAATGGCGTGTCCATCATCATAAATGTGAATTAAAATAGGTACTTACTCTAATGATGATATGGAACTTTATATCTGAACAAAATTAGAACTTTACCTAAAACATCGCCTTTGTTTATAACAAGCAGTCAGGGGCTTGCGTGGACAGAGGTAAACTAAAATCTGCATTTGACCACTGAACTGTGGTGCTGTCTGAAAGGTGTTTTACAGACACTCAGAGGAATTGGCTGTGACAGCAGCTCACTCAGCCAAGAAATTTGACTGTCATCTTCATCCACTCGCTTTCCCTCACATGGGTGACCAGTAAATAAATGTGTCTTTTCCTTAGTGAATGATGGCAGTGCCCTACCCATCAGATAACTCTGTACAAATGAGGTAAGCGGAGCTGAATTGAGAAATAGATGAAATTCATCTAATGATCCATCACTTCTCTTTTTCTTGAGCCTTTGCATCGATTACCAAGCAACTACTATTAACAGAACTGCACAGTTGGGATAGAACATTTCCAAATGTGGCTGTTCTTCAACAGCAGTTATGCTGAGGTGAAAAACTGCAGAAATGCTTGGGTTTCAGTGGTGCTAGACATTTACCAGATACTGTGCCAGCAAAACCCAAGGTCTATCAAGGTGCAGTGCTTAGAGGCACATTTTATGGCTTGGACAGCAGTAAACAAAAAGGTGTGTGTGCACACTTGTATCATTATGACCTTCCTGATTCCAAACAGGTGACTGGGTATCTTCTCCTTTTCTGGCCAGAATTTTATCCAACGTCAAGTATACAGCCTTCTGGCTCCCAGGTGACCACTGAGAGCCTTCCAACAGGCACCATCAGGAGCTCTCCCAGTTTGGCATTGGTGTTGTTTAGTGAAAGCAACTCTTGATAACACAAAGTGAATGATGCGGGTGGTCCCAAGTGAGTGGACAGAATCTCATTTCCTCGGTTAGAATCATGGAGTCAACATGGTGGCCACACCTTTTCTCAGAGTGTTTTTGAAGGTCCTCAATGCTTTGGCCGCCATGTTTCTGACATGACCATACCTAATCACACCTAGACTTTGCTCAGGCAATAAAGAAGTGTAAGAGTAGAAGTAGGAACCATTTGATTATGTTTTGTCAATGTAAGGGTAGGGATGTTTTTAATTAGATACAATAAAATGGTCTACTTGGGGAAATCCCCAAGAGGGAAGTAGGCAAGTTTTAATCAGGGCCTGAAAAGTTGGCCTATTTCCATATATACAGAGGTGAGGAATATCACAGGGGCTACTTGGAATGAGCTTCACCATGTTCTGGCTGCATAATGAGGGACAGGTTACCACACCACTCTCTTCAAGATGCATCTATATGTGAGGAAGAGAGACCTCACTCAGTGCCTTTAGGATGGTGGTTCTCAACCTTTCTAATGCTGTGACCCTTTAATACAGTTCCTCATGTTGTGGTGACCCCCAGCCATAAAATTATTTTCATTGCTACTTCATGACTATACTTTTGCCACTGTTGTGAATCATAATGTAAATATCTGATATGCAGGATAGCTGACATGTGACCCCTGTGAAAGGGTTGTTGGACACACACACACACACACACACACACACACACACACACACACACATGCACACACACCACCTTGGGCTGAGACCCACAGGTTAAGAACCACTGCTTTATGAGCAGTAAATGTGTGTCTGGCAAGGGTACCACACGATGAATGTTGGCACTTGTAGCAGCTGGGGAGCTGGGTTGTCTTACAGAATGCAGAGGGTATTTCGGGTGTTAGTGTGTTGAAGTCTGAGGTAGGACATGGCCCGATATTATGAATGTCCTTAAAAATCTAGAACAGGAATATAGGTTTCATTCTGTAGGAAATGAATCTGGGACCACTAAAGGAATAACATACAAATATAGAGCTTAATGATGCCTATACCATTTTCTGTCTTACAGCTTGGCTGATAAAATCTATTTATTGATTCTTTAGTTCGTTCTCCTATTACCATTAAAGGCATTTTTAAAAGGCCTATCATCTGGAAGCTTAATTCCTTTTTTATGCTAGACTTTCTTTGTTCATTCATCAGGATGATTCCATTTGCAATTTATGTTCAGTGTGTTTCTTGGTTAATTCTCCAACAGCAGCAACTGATAGCCTGTAACTGTGTTACAGATTCGTTATAAATTGTAATCAGTAAGGGTTAATGGCAGCTCTCTATTAAGCTTACTGTGTAAAAGTCTTCAGTTAGAAAGTCCTTTAGTGCAGGGTTGCCCTATATTATGGGGCAGTTGGCAGAAGATCACCAATGGTATAGTTCAGGCTTCTCACATACTGTCAAAGAATTGTATTGCTGTGTTTTTTGTTTTTTGTTTTTTGTTTGTTTTTTTGTCTGAACTGCAATATTATGAGCATTAAGGTTCATCATATCCTACATTTAAATTACAATTCAGAACATACTAGCTTCAGTTCCTTTCAGCCATTTTGAATTATAATCTTGATTTCGTCAGTAGGAAGAAATGCTTACAGGAGTAATATTAAGAACTAGGGGGCTTTCTTTTTCAATAATATCTCAGATTATTCAGTTTCTTAGGCTGTACACTTCCCTAGTTCTATTGAACATGACTTGAATCACTAAAATATTAATATAATACATCATATTTTTTTACCTATTTTATTTGAGGGTGCAGACACCGTGGTGCATATTTGGGGGTCAGAAGACAGCTTCTGGAAGTTCTTTTTTTTACCATATGGGTTCTAGGGATGAAACTCAATTTGTCAGGCTTGGCAGAAAATGCCTTTGGCTGCTGACCAATGTCTGGTATAGCTGCTCTCTACTGTAGATACAGGTTTAATCAAAAGCCACTCCGTGTGTTTTCTGGCTACAGCTCATCCAGAAAAATGACATGATCTAGTAGGAAGCTTTAGGAATCTCTTAGTAGGGCAATTAGGAAATCTCAGTTTTAATCTTTTAGAGCTTGTTTTTAAACTTTATTTTCAAAGAAAGCTTATTTTACTCTGTAAAGTTAAAAGATGAAGGCAATCTAAAATTAACTAAAAGTAGTTAACCAAAACCTGAGTATGGAGTACACATGCACAGTAGAGTATAGTCATCTACTAAAAACGTGACTGTAATTTAGGATCACCTGTGATCAGCAAACCTCTACCACGGGGCTAAACCCAAACCTACATTATTTTGATGAACTCCATAGGTAATTCTGAGGTATAACCCAGGCTGAAAAGTACTGTTGAAGAAAATTGTTTGACAGCATCTAGTAATATCCATAGTATACTAATGCCATTTATTTATACCAAATCAATCCAATAGGAAGAAATAGAAATATACTTAAGAACAGGTATCCTAATAGTTTTACACACACATACACAGTCGAATGTGTTTAATAGGCAAATAAATATCTAAGACTGGTGGTTTTCCTCATGCATAACCTTAGCAAAACAGGGTAATGTAGCCATTTCCATTTGTAACAGTGTTGTTTATATGTTCATGGATATCTTCCAGGTCGCTGCTTCCTCCACTAGGCTGAGTGTGTTCTTCTCGGTGTTTCCACGTCATGAGTTTGACGTATCCAATTTGACATGTAGTCTTAGACCTGGAAATCCACATGGAAAGGAAAAATGGAGAGAGAGCCAAGTGTTCAATGACAAGTTTCTCCCAGGTCACAGTCTTAGAAATGTGTATGGCCCTGATGGTAGTCTGATGCTAACTGTAAGAGGCCATGAATCCCTAGAACTTCATGCAGTTAGAACAGGCTTTGCTTAGAACTCCAGAAATAGAACTCAGTGTCTGTCTTTCTTCTTAATGTTCTTCCCACACATACTATTGTCTTTCGGTTGGGGTGACATTACCCTTTGGGGAGCCCGCCTACCTGTGCATTTCCCTGTCACTCTTTTCCTTTCATTGATGTGCCTGAGCTACTACTTTGAAGTCTTTTTCCTTCAAAGGTGTTTAGTTTCCAGGGCTTACCTATACAATTTTCCCTGCTCGTAGACATCAAGTGATCTTAACTGTTCACATCATTTCCAAGTAAGCCAGTGCTATCTTATTGCCCACCTGGGAGATTGATGGCAGTTGCTATCTAATCAGCTATAATACTCGCATACGTTCTCACAAGGCTGTGTTCTGAGCAATCTGTCACCCTTCCAAGGCTTTGTTTATTCTGCCTACTGGAAGAGCACACTCACATGGCACTTTTTTCTTTATTGCCCCTCTCTTCCTTTTCCCTGGAATCCTTTCTTTCTTTGTCATATGACAGGACGTCAGGGGCTGAGGGGGGAAAAGAGCAATTTCTTTGAAGATATGCTTTTATTTTTGCAGATTTTCTAGTTCTATTGAGATCTCCAAAATCATGTGTATGTCCTCTGCTCGGTAGACTTAATCCTATCCACCAGGGGTGGAGCTTCAGTATTTCTATAGGAAGTAGCAACGAAACCAGCCCAGAAAATGAGCCTGTCAAACTCTCTTTGCCCATTTGTTGCCTTTAGATGGAATTTTCTAAGCATGACATTATTGTAAGTCATCTGCTGTTTGCTTTAGATTTACATTTCAATATGACTCTTTTTTTTTTTTTTTTTAGCTGGAGGTATTTTTCATTCCAGTTTGCAATGAACTGTACTTTGAGCTATAATTATGAAAATACTTCGATATATTTTTCATTAGGATATGAAAAAAGATGATTAGTGTCATTTTTTTCACCTTCTACCCATAATTTCTTTAGCATTTAAATTACATCTTGAATTTCTGGGTGAATATATGACTCGGGAAGAAAGAGGTTTTGGAGGGCTGGTTTTTATTTGTTTTAGTAAAGGTTTTATGAGTCAGAACTGTGGGATTTTCTTTTGCCACTGCTCAATAATGGATTTTTCTCATTTTAGAAATGAAATCATACTTATATCTAGTAAAGGTTTGGTGTAAAGCAAACAAGTAGTGCTTAAGAAACTATGTCAGAGTTTTTAAAATAGATGGTTAGAGAATTTGCCCTTTGCTGAACAGAGGGTATCAGAAGGTTCTTGTGTTTAAGCAGATGCCTAGTGCACCCTCATTCTCCCGCTCCTTATAAAACGCCAAGACACGGCTTATTGTTGCCTTAGTGAATGATCCCGCACATCTGCATCTTTTTTTTTTTTAAATTACTGATGGCTCACTTTTTTCTCCAAAAAAAAGATTCTTATTTTGTTCCTCAGCAGCAGCCTCAACTGATGTTCTCTAAAGGTACCTGACAGTTCAGGGCCTTCTCTGACCCTTTGTTCCAAGCCTTCTCCAAGGTTCATACTTCCGTCCACCCAACAGCTCTGCATTTAATCTGTGAAAACTGCCAAATGGAGTGATTTCTTTCTCCCTCCCTGCCCGCCTGCCCCAAAGAGTCACAGTTCCGACCTGTGTGTCCACCTAAATGTTTAAGTGACTCCTGAATCAAAAATTGTCTGGGATCTAAAAGCTTAATTCCTGGAATAAACCACTCTTAGTTTTGTTGGTTTCTTACTGAAATTCTAGCAATGATTCAATGGTAAGAAAACTATGTACTCGTTAGTCAGATAATATAAAGGGATGAAATCAATACAAGTTATGCAAGAGACCAGGAGTCAGCCCCTTACTTGAGAACCATTCACAGATTGTCACAGTTACATTTTTGGTGGGAGGGACTGAAGAAATGCATCAGCAGGGAAGAGCACTTCTTGCTCTTTCAGAGGATCTGAGTTCTGTTCTCAGCACTCATGCTGGGCAGTTTAAAACCACCCATAAGTCCAGCTCCAGGGGATCTCACACCCTCTACTGGCTCTTGTAGGCAACTGAAAACACATGGCACATATTCATACAAACACATATAAACAAAAATAAAAATAGATAGTTTTAAAAGTAGAGATGTCCATAGAGTTCTGTCATCAATCTGAGAATAATAAAACACAAAATTACCAATTATATATTATGCCAAAATAAACTTAAGTTAAATAAAAGATGAATAAATGACAAGTGCTTATTACCCTCCAGAGCTTTTTTAATTTTGCTTCTGACAGAAAAGGTTCCAAAGGGGTCCCTGGGAAGATTCTGAAAGGGAGCAGGGACGCATTGTCCTCCATGTGAGAGTGGCCAATACAGGCAGACACCCTTTTCCTCTTCTGCTTCTCCTGCTAACAAACCATGAGTTTCTAGGAATTATGAGCTATTGTAACTTCAACGTATTCTTTACTTCCAAAGCAGTTTCAATCTCCCAGTTCCATTGTATTCTTTGTTTAGAGATGGCAGAGCCTCAGGTTATAGTAAGTCCGTGTTCTAGGCATCCTCTTTGTTAGCTTTTTAAATGGTGGTATGAAAGCCCCAAGATTTGGTTTTTCAGCTGTAAATTCTTATTTTCAGTGCAGTGAATGAAAAGCTTATGGTTTCCTGTGAAACTGTAAGTCAGAGTGGCACAGAGTACATGTCCTGTGCTTCCCGACCTGCCAGCAAGTCCCATGCCACACTTTGAATCAGAATGTTTTTATTTGATAAATACTCATGCCTCAGTGTGTATTTTAGCAACAAATGATGCTTTATTAATTTTGTCAAGGAACCAAATAAAAATAGGCAAAAGGTACTTCAAGAGACACTTGATATTTAACAACTTAGCATTTTTGTGTATGAACTGGTGACACATGAACTACTACTACATCACAGGTAGCATTTTCAATTGAGGTCAAAAGGGACACCAATCCCTTCCATGAACAGGAGCCAAAGTTCACCATCAACCATCGACAACACAACTGTGAAATTGTGCCTGTATTTGGCATTGTTTTTTGCTTATTGTAGTATCTTCCACTGCTGATTTTGGGAGGAAGGATAAATACTGTTACACAAGTGTCAGTATTCTTTTAACAAGTGCACTGGGTTAGCCTAGGATAGAATTTTACTTTAATATCTTTATAAAGATACATTAGTGCATGTATTTTGTTTCTGTGGGAAATCTCTATCTGTGTGTGTGTGTGTTTGTGTGTATGTGTGTGTGTGTGTGTGTGTTGCATGTGCAAAATGACTGCTATTGTGATATAGATATGTTGTGAATCCTTTTGCTCATGTTTTGACTGCTCACCATGGCTTCTGTTTTACTGCACCATTGTGCAATGTTTCTGGTACACAGCACTCTGCTGAAAGTGGGAAGAAAATATATTGTGAATAAATAGCCTGGAGCGTTCACATTATACCCACATAATGCACTCACCACATTAAAAGGGACCGTTCATTTTTAAATGTGCATGCGTGCGTGCGTGTGTATGTGTGTGTGTGTGTGTGTGTGTGTGTGTGTGTGTGTGTGTGTTAATGGCACTCTTTGCCAGCCCATTAATTATTATTTTCTCTTTTTAATATGCAATAATTTGCCATATTCCCACATCAAATTATTAACTCATACTCATATTAAAGAATATCAAATATCAGGGCATTTTTTTTATTGCAGCATCAAAGCATGATTGTTATATAGATATCCATACTGTTCAAAAATGTAGTCTTTTGTGATGGTGCCACGTAGTTTTACACCTTGTATTCACATTCATGTATCATTTTCTCATGACAGTTGACTTCAAGCCTCGTGCCAGCATGGATACTGTCCATCATATGCTACTTTTTGGATGCAATATGCCTTCATCCACTGGAAGTTACTGGTAAGGACTGATGGACTCACAGTAGAATGCCTGTGCTTTTTACAGGTACCAAGTTATAAAGGATTTGTATAGGAATTTACAGTTGATTAACATGTAAATAACACTGTTCATTGGCATCATGTGGTAACATAATTGTTTAGTACACTGTGTAGCATATCAGTCTTTGTCAGTGATTAAATGTCCCCACAAAGCATGTGAATTGAGATCATTGATACTCTGTTATCAGTTTTTGTGTAGTTCATATTTCCACCCAAAAGCAGTTCATTGGTGATTCCTTTGTCCCATACACTATGCTATGTAATCTGTATATATCATTTCATTTCAAGTATCGTCACAGACAAGAAGCTAGAAAGTCAGGTTTACTAACTTATTCAAGGAAGCAACTGGCTGGAGCACAAGGCATACCTTAAAATGTCTCATTCCAAAGTCCAAATATTTTCAATTTGACTATACGGTCTCCTGTTAATTTGAGTAGCTATTACAGTTTTAGGAATGATTATAATCACTCTGGTCAGTCTTTCTATTGTGCCACAATTAATCAATAAATAGTTATTAAATGCCTGTTGTGGAATGGCAGTAGATGATGTGGGGGAAGTCCTACAATAAATATGTTTTCCTTCCCCAAGAAATTTATGCTGTAATTATGTCGCGAAATTTTCCATTTCATTTTGTTCTTTAGTGTTTATTGAAGATCTGTGAAATCTGAAAATACCAATGCATTCTAAGCCTCTTATTTTTTTTTCACTGACAGTTGGAATCACTGTTTAATATTTAGCAGTCCGGAATGAGTGCAGTTTTGCCATGCACTGACATCCTGCTCCTACACAATTATGTAGACCAATAGACCTTTCTCCGTGTATCCTAATATTCATTAGGATGATGTGAGGCTTGCAGTAACTGCTTTCTAGTCATTTTTATAATAAACAATTGTAATATGTATTTGGAACTTTGAAAAGCACAAGGCAATTAGTGGAAATCTCCAGGGACCGAGTGCCATCAAAGCATTTGTTAATAGGCTTAAGTTATTTGATGTAATGGGCATATCACATAGGAACCAAACTCATGTGACTAGGTTTATGTAAAAAAAATGGAATCAGAAAAATCACATCTAATATCTTTTGATATCAACATTATTGTTTTATCTCCTTAGTAAATTTTTGTAAATAAAATTCCACATTTAAAGATTATTCTTTGACAGCCTTTTCTGAATCTTATTCTATAAATCACACCCTTTATTTTGTATGCTTCAAAAATATTCCTTCTGTAATTAGCAATATAGTCTTTTAGATTAGAATTATTAAATAGCTAGAAGGAATATAAACTCTTCATATGTGCTAGAAATTTATATAAGATGCAAGTTCTCTGTTTGCTGTTCTCATATCAAGGGAATGCCAAGGAAATTGCATTGTTTTGTCACTTAAAATATTTAATGGTATTCTGAAATGTACTATTTTGAAACTTTATATATAAAATATCGTGCTGAAGATGTCCATATTTGGTGGGGGTGGGTAAGAAAATACAAGTGAAAGCAGAATTGGGTGGTAATTGCTGTCTCTACGTATATTGTTTTGCTAAAATTAGTATTTGAAAGACAACAGAAAAGAATGAAAAAGCAGCAAGCCCAGCACTGGATGCCCTGGGGAGGCCTCTTAGCTTATTTGGTTTATTGATTTTAGATCTATGCTAGGTCAATCATAAAACCTCCTTTATGCTAAAGTCCCAGAAGTCTGTAAATATGCATTGCATACCTTCTGTGAATCAGCCGAGAAAGGTGAGACCAGCAGGAGTTGGAGGCACGTGCAGAGATTGGCTCACCCCAAGCACACAGCTGCTGTGCTTTGTCGGTGTGATGTACCACTGCGTAATTAGAATTTCGGCATAGCACCAATCTGTATCATTTCTAATGTAATTTAAAATATCTGCCTGGTAGCTCACATTCCCATTTAATCTATAGATTTGTAATAATTGACTGTGTAACCATAAAACAAGGAAAATAATTGATGCTATTATTCATCTTCTTTTAACCAACCCCGAAGTCTTCATTTAACATTTGAAAGTAGATATGGAAGCTTTTCAATATGCAAAGTAGAAGAATGCATTAAGTAAAACTGCCCTACTCACTTTGGCTTTAAAGTCTAGCCTTGCATTCCATTTAAAGTTAATATAGATTATTTTCTCTCCAATATCTGGCAAGCTCCATTCCTCTCTTTAAAAAATCAGAATTCATGGCACTTCATGGGCTGAACTTCCAGGTTGCTTCAAAGGACATTTTACCTTCCACCCCCACTGCCTTGCAGGCTCAGCACTAGAGATAGTCTGTGATGTTGGTCCATCATTTGTCTTGCTTACCTCCCACCTGGGTCACACTAATACCAAAAAAATATGTCAGTGTCCAAAATTCTGTATTCTCTCCTGAAGTTTGAGTGAGGAGATTTATCATACTCATTTAGGTTGCAAATCTATCATCCAACTCTTCCAAGATAGAAGGCTCTCCAAACTCTCATGTGTGTTTTTCAGTGTGATTGTCTGTATTCATTTTTTGATACTTAATAATATCAATAACTAGTTTATGCTCTAGAAAAATTCTTCAAGTAACACAAAGCTATTTTAACGAAATGTAAACACCTAATAAGATATATATAATTTTTGCCAGTCAAGCTTGGATTTCCTGTTTTCTGTTTGCTAGTAAGATCCTCTTCCGTCATCCCCGCCCCCATGCCTTTTTCACATGGGGTTTTGTTTTCGCTACCAGCTCATTGGCAAATGTGTCTTTACTATAGAAAGCATTTTTCGCCTGAAATTATGAAGTTATAATTCACCCTCTGTCTTCAGGCACCACTTTTAATATGAAGGCAAGGAGCCGTTCTGATGTTTCACTGTGGAGCTGCCCTCCTTTGCTCTCTGTAATTGCCTCTTTCTACTGTTCATTAAAATATATTTACAGTTATATTAAGTTTACATGAGAACAGTAGACACAGCATGAAGCAGTTTTCATTATGTAGTCATTTTAATTTTAAAGTTTTTTTTCCCCTTCCACACACATTCTAGTCTTTTGTGTCTCGTTCCAAATTAGCGGCTCACACTGTTAATGTGTCTAGTTAATTATATGCATGTGCACTTAAATCGCATACATTGATGCAAACCTTTTAATATACTGTGGGGTGGTCTCTTTATGGTTAGAGTGGGCCTGATGCTCAATTCCAAATTAACATACCTCTGGAGGATGCACATAGGGACCAGCTGATTGAAAAGCAGCCTCTCTGATGACCCATGTAAGAAGTCAGAAGTACCTGTCAGAAGTAACATAATTGCCTTCAGTCACCACCCCCCAACCCCATCCCCTCCCCCCGTTAATGCAGAAGACAATTAGCTACATCCAGGGCCCAGTGGTGAGGAAGAGCAGGAAGATGGGAGCAAAGCTGGTAGTAGTGTGATTTGTTGGTTGAAATGAGCCTAAGCAAGAGCTCAGCCACTCTACACATCTCCAGCCCGTCTTTTAGGGATAAAAAGAAAATGTAGGTTATTAACACTGATGCATGTAAATGGACAGATCTCTACTAATAACTAACGACTATGTAGGTCTTAGAAAATGTAATTCGCATAGTTCTGTTCTATGAGTGCATTACTGCATCTTCAGTCTAACAGTACTTTAACCAATAAGTAGGTATGCACTGAGAGTTTAAAGATTTGAAAAAAAAAATCAAGATTTTTATTTAGATGAATATATGGCATTTGGGGTAATAGTTTTGGAATACTATATTTTTTTAAGATTTATTTTCTGTGGTGTGTCTGTGTTCACCTACATGCATGTATGTGTACCATGCTTATGCATGATGCCCCAAAAGCCAGAAGAGAGTGTTGGATCCCCGGGACTAGTGTTACAGAGACCTGTGTGAGCAGCCATGGAGGTAATAGGAACTGAACTCAAGTCCTTTGTAAGAGCAGGAAGTACTCTTAACTGGCAAACCATCTCTGTACCTTGGAGTGCTTTAAAAAAAATGTGATTGTAGGATTCTACATTTTTCTGTTCTGTTCAGTGCAGAATGTGGTGATTAAACAACTTAAGGCAAACTAAGATTTTTTTTTCAAAATACTAAGTGAATTGGGGTACTAATGTAGAGAACAGTGACTACAGATAATAATTATATGCTATATACTTCAAGATGATAGAGGGTTTGTTTCATAAGTTTGATAAATGTTTTGAATGTTAGAGGGGATACATATGTGTAACCCAAATGAAACATCAACCATTGCACAGTACCCCACTAATATGAACACGTTTATGATATTTGGGCATCAGTTAAATTGTTTAGATGACCAAAAACACCAAAATATTAGGCTGTTGTGAGTTTGTGGAGCTTTTAATATCCAGCCGTTTGCTTCAGCGTGGTTGTCTGTGCAAAGCGAAAACTATTTTTAGTTCTTATAATTAATTTTTAATTTTTAAACTATTCCTAGTGATACTTATGACCAGCTCATCTTTAAAATCAAAGAGGGCTTCTACAAGTCTTTTGATGTTTTTTTAAAAAAGGAGAGTCCCAGCTGGCTAAAGGAGGCCATTTCCAGCTGTTCTGACTTAGCATCATTCTCTAGCTAAAGTTGTAGATCGCTTCACCATCCTCTGAAGTATTAGCTTAAATCCCTTTCAACTGCTTCTATTTATTAACCACCTGCTGTGTCTTTTTTAAATGCCACCGTCTCCACAGGGTTATAGATGCTGATGAGGAGAAGGAGAGAAAGTAGCTAGTGCATATATAAGCCTGTGTGAGACGCACTCTGCTTGGTTGCTCATTTCAATATCTTTTTATCTTAGTGATGACAGTTGCTAGATAAGGCCACAGTTCTGCTGCCTGCCTCCCGATCATAATGATTGTGGAAATCAGGATTTGCATACACTGCCTTTGACAGCTTTTCTGCATCCTGGACACTCACCATCGAACCGTCCAGGGCAACATTCAAAGTGTTTTCTGCAGTACTTTCTTTGTTTCTTCTCATGGAAGAAACTTCTAAAAATTAGACAAATAGAGCATCCTTCTCAGCAAAACAAAAATAGCAAACCTCCAAAACTCATACCATCCTTAATTTTAGGCACCATGTGATATGCATTTAAGTGTAGTCTTTTGTTACAAGTTTTTACTGAACTAGAATTAACAGTCTATATTGTCCTTTATTTATGTATTGATTGATTGATTTAGACAGGGTCTCTACTCCTTGCTGACCTTGACCTGATTCTTGCCTCCATCTCACGAGTGCTAGGATTAAACCACCTATTCTTGCTTATGTCACTGTAGGGATTGGACCCTTGCCCTCTTACAAACTAGGCAAGAACTCTACCAACTGAACTTCATCCTTACCTTGCCACTTCCTTTATTTTACCTTAATATTGTATCTGAGTTATATTAGGATAGAAAACCTATATCCATTGGTTAAGATACAGGTGGTATCTGCTCTGTGTCAACAATGATTATGTTCCTTAGCTAATAATTGTAGTTATGGAGTTGGTGGAAGGAGCTCTTTATCATCTACTTAAGTTACTAGTGCTGTGCTTGTAAACATTTTGACAGTTTCTAATAATAAAAAATAAAAACACACAAGAGGCTCGGGGAGCTAGAGATATGGTTCAGCAGTTAAGATGTTCTTCCAGAGGAAGAGGACCTGGGTTCAATTCCCAGCATGCATATGCAGCTCATAACTGTCAGTGACTCCAGTTCCAAGGGATTAGACACTCTCTTTGACATCAACACAGCAAAACAGCCATACACATAAAATAAATATTTTTAAATGAAACACACTGTGCAATTTTGGTTATCTTTCCTTACAAGATTAGCATCTGAGTTAAACAAAGTAGTGACATTATGCCATAAAACATTATTGAATATCTTGGGTTCAAATTTTGCCTTAGTAATTGTCGCAGGGCTATTTTTGTTTTGTTTTGGTTTTCTTTTTTTTAAAAGTTTTTATTTATTTGTTTGTTTATTTATTTATTTATTTATTTATTAGAAGCGTAAGTATTTATTTGTAACAAAGGAGTTTGTGTACAGTGTTGAAAATCCACAACTTCTTGTTAAATTCACATTTGCACTTCCCCTTTTTAAACAAACATTTATAATCATTATTTTATACAGATATAGATATGTAAGTACAACATTGAGTTCAGTGGTCCTTCAGCATTTTTCACTTAAATGTTTTTTTTTTTAACATAAAAACAGGTTATAATTCCAAAGTCCAGAGTTATTTGAAACTGGAAAACATTTTCTCTGTAGAAAATAGTAAAAATGATAACATTTCCCAGTAAGCCTTTTTAAGCCAAATAATAGCTGGAATATATATATAATTCTGGGATATAGAAGAAAACTATCTTCATCTGTTTAGAGAGCCATGTTTTACTTAAGTTGTGTAAGTGAGGTTCCTATTCTTCTTTCCCTTCACTGTTTGATTTACGGCATACATTTTTCTATCAGCTAATCCATAATCTAAAAAGATTTTAGCCTCCCCTCCTGAAAGTACAGACAGGATATGCTGGGTTTGGTTTTCTTGTTTGGATTTTCAAGACATGGTTTCTCTGTGTAAGATCCCTGGCTGTCCTTGGAACTCCATTTGTTGACCAGGCTGGCCTTGAATTCACAGAGATCTGCCTGCCTCTGTCTCCAGAATGCTTGGATCAAAAGCATGTGTCACCACACCCAGGGCTTCTACCCCTGCCTTACTGGGCTGTGAAAGAGTGAGCTCTGTGACCTACCGTGCTTGGCATGGTGCCTCCATAGAAGGGATGGCTTTATTTGGACTGAGAAATTGGGCTGCGTACCCTCTGTTCTTACAGCCTTCATTGACTCTCTCATTGGGATGAGAGGGTCTCAGGGGCTGTTCCTATGATGTCGTTCATCCAGCTGCTACCGTTCAACTTAGCTTTCTAATTAGGTGTTTTTGAATTACTGTGCGAATGCATAACTACTGCACTGAAGTTCACATAGGATTATCTGAATTGGCAGAAATAGTCTATAGGTTATAAAGCAATTAATTATATTTGGATATTTAACTCTGGTGAGTGCAATTTTGAAAGGTGACACTATTCTACCCATGCCATTAATTATTATGTTGTGTTTCAACAAACACAAATAAAAAAGCAAAACATCTCTAACTTTATGTTAACTTTTCTGGCTATGGTCGCTAGATACCTAATGCATTCCAGCTGGGATTTACGGCCTACCTGTATTACTTCCTTTTTCTATTGATGTATTAAAAGTCCCTTACAAAAGCAACTCAGGGAAAGGGATTTATTACAACGCACAGGTCAAGGGAACATCCATACGGCAGGCAAGGGAAGTCAAGGTAATAGGAGCTGGTAGCCTCCGTTCACTTCACATCTGAGGTCAGAAGCAGAGAGTGATGAATGCTAGTGCTCAGATCACTTTATCCATTGTATATGTAATCCCGGATCCCTGCTCAAGATATGGTACAAATGGCAACTAAGATGAGCCTTCCGACATCAGTTCAGCTAATTAAAATAATCCCTCACAGGCATGCCCAGAGGCTAAATAAACCCACACAGTTGTGCCTGGAAACTGTTTCCTAGGTGATTCCAGATCTTGTCAAGGTAAAAATGAACACTAACCATTATCGTGTTGACATTATCACAAAGCCATGCAGATTGAGACTTGGGTTTTATTATTTAGCAAGAAGAGATGATAAGGTGTCATTTCCACCTTGTCTAAGCAATCTTAGACATCAAATAGCCTTTAGCAGGTCCAGCCAGGGAGTGTTTTAACAGTCATTCATACTTTATCGAGATAATTCAACACCACAAGATTGCTCTCTTCAGGGTTGGCACAATCAGAACAAATTCATACCATCCAAAAGGTTTCCCCCTCGGGTTAGAGGTAGAAGCCTTCCATAGGAAAGATCCAAGAACCCAGAACCATCTTAACTTCAAATGTTAATTGTCTCTGCCCTCCATTAAACTGTCAGTGCCATTTTGTGTTAATAGAACGTAAAACTGTTTTGTGCCACCAACAAAACTCATCTTCTGACCTCTCATTTTGCCTGCTCTGCTTAGTTCTCATACTCGTTAAGATTATTTTCAGTATCCTGGTATCTTCCTGTGAGTCATCATTCCTTAGTCGTGTATTTAATACATGTTTAAAAAAATATATGGACATTGTTTGAATTTAGCTAAGATTTAAAAACAGTTATGTGTGTGGGTCTTTTGCCTGCTTGCCTGTCTCTGCATGTACCACCTGAGTGTAGTGCCCAGGGAGGCAAGAAGAGGGTCAGATTCTCTGGAACTGGAGTCACAACTGTTTGTGAACAGCCATGTGAGTGCTGGGAACCACACTCAGGGCCTCTGGAAGAAAAGTCATCACTCTTAACCATTGAGCCATCTCTCCGGGCACAAACTAAGTTGTTTTTTTTATTTGTGTGTGTGTGTGTGTGTGTGTGTGTGTGTATTCAGGTGCCCATGAAAGCCAGAAGAGTTCATCAGTGCCCTGGGGAGAGGTTGTGAGCCCAGTGTGGGTGCTAGGAACTGAACTTAGTCTTTTCTCAAAGAGCAGCGAGTATTCCTAACCACTGGGCCATCTCTGTAGTCCCAAGATATGTTTTTGACGTTGTTTTTCTCTCAGACCTGACAAAGGTGGAATGTGAAATTGTTTGACTTTGTGATTAAGTCAGAGCAGTTTATCCCACCTGAAATTGGGTTTGAGAACTGCGTGTACAAATTTCCTCCTCAGGTATGACGGTATCAGTAACAGTTTATCTTCATAAGTCATTCTCTGCCCGTAAATCACTATCACGAGTTGTGATGAAAGAGAGTGACAGCCAGAACTATGAGTTGTGGCTTAGCTGTGTGACCTTTGGACTTGCAAGAACGGACTGACTTACTCAGTTACAAAGTGTTGCCCCTTTGCAGCATTCCTAAGAGAGTGAGGAGAAGCCAGGCAAGTAATGATTCCAGTGTTCTGGCACTTATATTTTGCTTTCATTGTAAAGTTTTAATTATTATTTTAACATGTGACAATGCAGTATCCTTTTAGTCAACTCCGTTGTTTAAGTGTAAAGGGAAAGAAGCAAACCGCACGACCTGTTTGCTAATTTCCAGGCAGACTCGCAGATGCTCTGAGTACAGGGTGGAAGGCTCCACCTCAACACTCGGGTGCAAAGTTGGTCAAGATCATAATGGGGAAAACCACAGAGACAGCTGACCTGAGTTAGTGGGAACTCACGGACTCCAGACTGACAGCTGGGAAGCCTGTATGAGACTGAACTGAATGTGGGTGACAGTGGTGTGGCTTGACATGTTTGTGGGGACCCTGGCAGAGAGACCAGGACTGGGTACATTGGCCCGTTCCTAATGGTGGGATTCTTGCTCAGCCTTGATCCATGGGGGAAAGGGGCTTGGTCCTGCCCCAACTCAGTATGCCAGCCTTTGTTGACTCCCCAAGGGAGGCCTTACCCCTATGAGGAGTGGATGGGGAAGGAAGGGGAGACAGAGAAGGGAAAGAAGGCGGCATACTGTATAATATAATAAATATAATATATAATAAAATATATATAAATAATAATATAATAAATATAATAAAACTTCAGGTGCTCCTGTTCTCTTTATTGAGATGGATGAGCAGGCTGAGGCTTAGCGCCGTGCTATGGTTAAAGAAGGGAAATTGGTGATGGGGTCAGAGAGTTTTCCCTGGGGAGGAAAACTAGAATTCAGCCTTGAAGTGGAGTGTAGAGTTTCCAAGCAGAGAGCTAGGAAGGAGGGTCTCAAGAAAAAGAAGTGTGTAAACAAGAGAAATGAGAAGTGGACAATACCGTGGCACAAACAGAGGGTTTTCTCTGGAAATATAACAAGGTTCCATATCATAAAAGGTCTTTGTATCATGCTACAATATTTCAATTTCATTTTCTTGGAAGTGTCTGAAACATTTTTGAGCCAGAAAATGGCATAAATGTATAGCGTAGAAATATTTACTATACCGACGTTCTCTGTTGTATGTCCATCTGCTTCTGTATAGTCATACATTGAAAACTGACTTCCATATCAATTATCTTAACACTGCCATCACACTGATGCAAGGCACTTGTATATTTATGATCCTTGTTGTAAGGTATGAAAATTGCCACTCAAATCTTTAAGTTTTAATATCCTACAAGGAGTAAGATACACAGTTAATCACATCTGACATTCTCATTTATTTAACTGTTATACAGAGAAGCCAAGACAGTGTTTATACTTTTGGGCACTGTCCAACACCCTATGCTCTTTAACACATTTGGCATTAGGATGTCATAGACATTTGTTCCAAAACACAATTCTCACATGGTAATGATCCTTCATCTTTAGTGCATCGTACTTGACAGTGAACAGTAAGAAACAACTGGTTGGTGCATTTTACAATGCATATTACACAGTCTCTCTGCAGCCTGATTTATAGAAGAGAGAACATTTGCTACATGTAACGTTTGGCACCCCCTGGTGCTGGATCTCTCATTCTTAATTCTGAAAGATAACAGCACTATCTATACTGACTTCCTTTTCTCCAACCCTACCCCTGTTTGTAGCAGGAAATGTGGCAAGAGTTCCTGCCTGAGTTTGAAAGAGGGATAGACTTACCAATGGTTTTTGTATAGGTAACCTATGTATTTCCAGATCTGCAGCCTCAGATCTGTTTAAGAAGCCACAGCATTCTGCCTTTCCAATCTCTCCAGACCACAGGGAGAGTGTATTTTTCCCTTTGTGAGCCAGCTACCACCAAAGAAGCTGTATTTTTCTTTGTTCTTGATAATGTTCAACCTTTATGGTCTATTTTATTTCCTGCCTCTGACCTTGTTTGGCACCAGTTTTCCAAAACACAAACATAAAAGCAGTATTAAAAAATGTAGCCTGACCATAATTTAAACAAATCTAATTCAATAACAGGACAAACTGAGGGTTATAACATTGTTAGAAACAATGCAATTTGCCATCAACCTACCATATATTAAATTAGGTCTACCAGAAGTCCTGACTATAATAGTTGCCTGACATACATCGTTATCATAGCCCTGTCAAAAGGGTTTCTCTCTATGAGCTGCTGGATTTTCAAGGGATGATGGACACCTCCAAGAATCACAACTGTTGAGGGACTCGGGGGTAGAACTGAAGATAGGTTCTGTACTTGAGTGCTCCCCTCACCTTTAAGTCTATCCACAGCGGGTATTTTTTTTTTAAATAAAGTGGGTGTTTTATTAAATAGTGCATTACAGTGTGTAGTGCCTTGATTTATAAAGAGCTTTCCACTTACATCTCATTTGATTTACAGAACAGCTGTGTGAGGTAAATATCTCTGCATTAGAGAGAAAAGTAAGACACTGAGCAGTAAGTCGAAGTGGCACTTGCACCACATGAAAAATTTACAAATGCAAACCAGCGTTCACAATCTTTTTAAAGTATTGTACGTGTGTAGTATAATCAAAATCCCCGTGTGTGTGTGTGTGTGTGTGTGTGTGTGTGTGTGTGTGTGTGTGTGTGTCTGTGTGTCTGTGTGTCTGTGTGTCTGTGTGTA
Source organism: Peromyscus maniculatus bairdii (assembly GCF_049852395.1). NCBI lineage: Eukaryota > Metazoa > Chordata > Mammalia > Rodentia > Cricetidae > Peromyscus > Peromyscus maniculatus. The sequence goes on from NC_134864.1 coordinate 15,654,730, forward strand.
GTATAGTCAAAGGCCCTTTAAGTGGATGCTCAAATTTTGGTTATCCTTCTGAGGGCTCATATTTGTTGAGATGGCCAAAAATGTATTGATAGCATCACCAATCCCCAAAGGCAAAACATGGATGTCATTGTTGTCAGTCTCTGTCTAGAGATCCACCTCATTAGGTTGCAGTACAGTACTTATGCAATACAACATTTAGAGTTATGATTGGCTGTCCACGTGATTGCAAAGAGTGCATTTCACATAGGAGTGTATCCAGGCATAGGCTGTATATCCACAACACAGGACTGTTTCACTTTCCTTTTTGGGTGGTTCTTCCATTCAGAAATTGCTCCAGGCTTCATTAGGTTATTAAGCCTAAAAATACAATAAATATATATTAATGTGTTTGACTTTTAAATATCTGCCCAAATATGGTACTGTTTAAATATTTCACTACCTAAGTAGTCATTACTGCTACTTTCTTTTTCAGGTTTTGTGATGAAGGAACCTGCACAGATAAAGCCAATATTCTATATGCCTGGGCAAGAAATGCTCCTCCCACCCGGCTCCCCAAAGGTACATCTGAAATGTCTTGTATAGTCTAACTCGTGTTCATTGGCTTGTTAATGGTCATTTCTAAAAGTTCTTACCTATGATCCATATTGCAATTTCTCATTAAAAGTGTCAGCATCACCTACTTTGTACTGAAAGGTAGTTGACCACGTTTTCTCACCTCTTTGGTAAGTACATTGCTCTCAAAACAGTTTGGATTGGATTAGAAAATAATCAAGTATACCTCAAACCACCTTTGGCCTGAGGCACATGGGCTCTTGACAGCAAGAACATTTCATGAGTCAAGAGAGCACTAGAAATTAAATAAATTGCTGTTTCAGCAACAATATTTTTTTTAAGTCCTGGAACCTAGGTGTTTAATGTAATGCCAAACCTAGCTGGCTTTCTGACTTTACCTGTAAACCGTTGATAGTTTCTGACCTCTGAGGGAATGGCCAGACTCTCTCTTACTGCCTAAATGCTTCAGAATATTAAAGAGGGTGCATAATTCTGTCACAGAATACGTGTGCTGTGGTAGGAAGATGGTTTCCAGATGCACATACCTGCCCTTCCCCCCAGCTCATGCCGTTACCACTAATTGAACTCTACTTTCCATTGCTTCAAATCCTCAAGAATTCTCCCTGCACATTGCCATGTACCCACCAACAGGCCTAAGCATCATAGAAGGTCTGTCATGGGTGTGTTGACATGTTGAGAGCAGATGCATTTCCTCAGCCTGTGAATCGTATGTCTGTATATTTTAAACACATCATTAACAAACTCCATATAAAGAGTAAGGGCATTCCCTAACACCTGGATTTTGTGTTAGCAACTAGTTTTCTCTGTGTCACTTTTAAGACCCTGTCTTCATATGGGAGGGAAAGTAGTCACTCGGAGATACTTATAAGAATCTATTTCCTTTAATCAGAAAATGTAAATCATTATATATTTATTAAACAGAAATAGAATCCTTTCATGTGTTTGTTAAATGGCCGAGAGGGACAGAATTCTGTCCCACTGTTGCTTTCAGAATGAGTGGTCTGTTTGGTTAAAGGACCAGGGACCACTCTGGTTCTAAATTGAGAACTATGAATAGATTCTATTAGAGTTCTGGTTAAACATTCTAGCCAGTGCAGTTTCTTTCATCTTCTGTATGCTAATTTTATATGGTGTAAGTCATTCATTTTGTTCCCTGAGGACTTCTTGACCAGCAGCACAAAATTACTACCCTAATGCATTTAAGCATCCATTTATATAATAACAGTTTGCCTTGTTTTTCAACAATTTAGGTGTTGGATTCAGAGTTGGAGGAGAGACTGGAAGCAAATACTTTGTCCTTCAAGTTCACTATGGGGATATTAGTGCTTTTCGAGGTAAGTTTTAAAATGTTGGAACTGAGCAAAATGTTCAATACTTTACTACTTAAACTAGGTGTGGTAACATCCATGTAATAAAATGAAGAATTGTCCATATACTCTGCCAAGCAGGGAATAACTGCCTTTAGTTGCTTTAATTTGCATCTACTGATGGAAAGGCTTTGTTTTTTAAAAGTTATTTCCACAATGCACACTTCCATCCTACTGTGCTTCCATTTTGTTGACATCCAATGTGTTGCCTTACCTACTGGCTTTTATGCCTGCCAGAAGTGTCACTCAAACCAGTCAATACTGTTAGAAAGCATAGAAAGGACCTACTGGCTTATTGACTTTCCTCTGAGCAAGCTGCAGGGAGGGTCAACAGATTCTGCAAACCATCTCCAACCTGCTGTATTTTATGTATAATCCACACATGCACGCCTCCGTTGTCCACCGAACTGAGGCACTGGTCTCAGTCACTGGTTAACGTGCTGAATCACCCTACACAAGTTGTTCTACCTATGGTCACTTTGCTCTTCATTAAAACGCCCCTTCTTCTGTTACAGAACCATCAACATGACTAACGAGTTCTGTTTCCAAGGCAACCAATTTGGTGCTTCTCATTTGTTCTTTGCCTTGTAGCCAGATTCCAACTATGTTTTGAATTCGTGCTCTTGGTTCCATGAGATTGTAAATAGTAACAGAGTTCTCATTGGCTCATTGGCTGGTTTCCTATCCTGGGCTGACACACTTCCTCCAGAATTCTGTACTATGATATGTCTAATAACTGACCAGATGCGTTTTCTTCTTCAAACACACTTGATTTCCATCCAGGAACAATTTCTAGAAGTGGGTGTCTGTCTGTACCTATGAAATACACTCTAGAACAGTGGTTCTCAACTTTCCTAATGGTGGGACTCTTTAATACTGTTCCTCATGTTGTGATGACCCCCAACCATGAAATTATTTTTGTTGCTACTTCATAATTGTAATTTTGCTACTGTTATGAATTGTAATGAAAATGTCTGATATTCAGGATACCTGATATGTGACACCTATGAAAGAGCCACATGACCCAAAGGGGTCACAACCCACAGGCTGAGAAGGACTGCCCCAGAGCTCTTCCTGAGAGGTCCCCATGTGATGGCGAGACTCCATAGAGTCTCAGCCCTCAGAACTGGAGCACTGTATTATCTTCCTCTAGAAAAGCATATTGAAAGGAGTAATTTTATGTAGGTGAAAACTTTTAATTAGATATATGATCAACTAAGCGAGAACCCATGGACCAATATACAAACCTAACATACAGATAAAATTTGTATTATTAAAAAATAAAATAAAACTCCAGTTATAACAAAATAGTTTTTCATCTCTGCACCGTAACCTACTCGTAAATTGTCAGCAACTGGGATTTCTGAGACAAGGCTTTGCTGAAAGCAGAGGAATAATGTTTGTGTTGGAGGAACGAAGCCAGAAACAGTTTGCTCTGGAATGCTGCATCTGGCATCAGACGAGCAGGCAGCTTCTGATGCTGCCTGTGAAACACTGATGGAAGTCTTGCTTTGGAAATGGCCAGCAGGCTGTCCCTGAGTCCCACTGCCAGACCAGCTCTGCACACACACACACACACACACACACACACACACACACACACACACACACACACACACACCAGAGACCCTGTCCCTCTGTGAGACACTGAAATTTGCTATCAACATGATTCCCCATAGATTTTTCTAGAACTCCTGACAGAGGCTGACTGCATTCCTCGGAGATTTAAATGGATGAGAGGCACTGATGTTTGAAAAACATAACACATTCATAATTTAATTTCTCACCGATGACTCATTTTGCAATTTGTGTTAATATTAAGGTAATAATGTACTGATACTTTAATATATAAGCATGTAATTATTCTTACTGTAAGAGAGAGAGAGGCGAAATTTTATTTTGTGACTTTTCTCCCTTGTAGACTAGTTTTTCCAAATGAAGCTATATAAAAGGTAGAAAGACAGCTAGCATTACTATTCAGAGAGCTCACTGTAACATAAAATAGTATATCTGATATACTATTACTCTAATAGAAAAGTGTAAAGAATAATTCACATAATTCATTCAGTGCCAGTAGATACTATCTTGGTCCTTAAGTGTCTCATGGTACAGAACATTAGGTAAGCACATGGGAGAGTATCAAATCTCACTGAAATAGTAAAACAGACATTTTATATTTATTGAATTGGGGATGGATAGGAATTGAATTATAAAACTCAAGACTACCAGACTTGGGTAAGCGTGGTACAGTTTGAGAGGCTTTATAAATTAATATATTGTTTTGAAAAGCAATTTTTCCTTTCCATAAAAATTTATCACTTGATAATAAAAGTTTTCTAAAGACTTTGTTTTTAAAACGAGCTACATAGTCGCAGTTGTGTATCATTAAAACTGTTAAGATGAAAAAAATAGACAATTAGCAAAACAAAAGCAAACAGAAACATTTAAAGAGACTACATATACTTAGGTATGCTTGTGTGTGTAGGAAGATGGTAAGGCAGAAAGGAAAAAGGAAAGAGCTAATGAGCAAGAAAGAGATGTGTCATCATTTCCTTTTAAAATGATATCGGTGTCTTTACGATACCGTTTTCATTCAAAAACCTTTCATTGGGTTACTCCTTAAGTATCTGCCAGTGAGTGCACTCACACCAGCTGATAACAGGTTCCTGTATGAATGGATGGGCTCGGGCCTGCATGAATTCCTAGAGGAGTTATTTATGTTGAAACAGGTTCTGTGCAGAATTGGTACTTCTCTTCTTAAACAGTTAAAGAGGAGAAAACAGCATCATCTGTTTATTAAAGTGCGCTAATTGTGTGTGTCATGTGTGTACAGTTGTGCACAGAAGTACATGGACATATGCAGCGTCACTACTTGGATATCAATGTCAGTGAAGATGTGAACTTTATGACTTAAAAACTAGGGATGGCATTTTATGTATTTAAGCTGTACATTAAGAAGAGTGTGGCACTCTTAGGAAATTTCTGTTTCCTACTGAGAAGTGGGAAGATCTTTGGCTTAAGCAAGTAAGCATTCTCTTCCATTTACAGAATGGACTTTTTAAAAAAAAAAAAAAAAAACTTCCCACAATGATGGTAAAGAACTTCATTAAACTTGTGGGACTGTGATTGACAGTCAGAGAACATAACCCACAGCCAGAAACTCTTGAACTGTGATCTCTAGAAGTAGGAAAATGATGGGGTTTTTGAGATTGTATGACAGGCTCGCTTGCTTTGTTTTGTACATTGTGCCAAATGTGAAGCTAGCTGTAAGAGCTTCGTCAACAACCATTTGGCTTTTTAAGCGCCAGTCACGGGCAGGCCTGTGCCATTGCAGGGTGCTGCCCTTCCTGCCAGCCAGTTTACTCTAGCGGTAGTGCAAACACCGAGGGAGTGTGCACACAGGAAGTCGTAGGTGAGCATGGCCATTTATGGAGGCTGCAAAGAGGGAGGAGCATCCACTCCAGATCAACCCAGGGTGAAGAGGTGTGGTCTGGGGGAGGAGGCTTCTGAGGTGGAACCTGAGCCAGGTGCTGAAAGCTAAGCTAGAGCTTCCAGATGGGAGGCCCAGGAGGGAAGATCATTCCAGACAAAGGCAAAAATCCTGTACAGCTGCGTGAGAGGGAAACAGGCCCCCATGCACGGCAGACTCCTGGTATTATGACATTGCCAGAGAAAGAAGAAGTGGCAAGCAGTTAGAAAAGATGCGTTGGAGAGCAGTGACCCTGGTAAGACTTGGATCTGAGAGCACTTCCTCCAGAGGTATTCGAATCATAGTCTCAGTTTGTAATGCTGGCCAGTTCCATGCTTGAGTGTGCAGAAAAGCTACTAACCCTATAAGCCAGTGGCCAGAGGAAGCCAGGATGGGGGACTGGGAAAGCCAGAATGATTTATTAAATGTACACTGATTAATTATTCACAAATTAAATTTCAAGGGAAACTGCATATAGTCTAATTGAAAATGATAGCCTTTTATAGGTAATAGCATGGCTCAGAGTTTAACGACTAAATCCAGATAGCCTAATAATGGCACGTGCAAGTTTTATTACCTTTACCCAGTATGTAGGCAACTCTTTGCCCTCTTCATCTATAAAATGGGACCAGACAGCTCACATAGAGTTCTCTGATGAGTGTTCACTAAATATTAGTTGCTTTCATTGCGATCTATATAAACAAGCAAATACTCCTAAGTGAATCTTTTGTCATAACTGTCTGTACTGTAAAAGGGATATTTGCTATTTTCCGAGGGTCTTAGAGTTTAGACACAGAGCATGTATGTTCATGTTCATCTGTGTTGTAAGAAGTGCTCTAGTTATATGATGTTTCCTGTTCACCGAGCAGTTTTTATTATCTACAGTTCAACTGCACAAAAAAGCAAAGACCAACTCCCTTGTCCTTAGGGAAATGAGAACAGTAGCAACAGGGATTCCATCTGTCCTTCTCCTCATGTGATGGTTAATATTGTCAACTGGACAGGCTAGAATCATGTAGGAGACATGCCTCTGGGCTAGCCCTTTAGACGATTTCTCCATTGTGTTAATGGAGGTGGGAACACCCACCTTAACTGTGTCCATACCATTCCAGTCTGTGGGTTTGGGTCTTAGACTGAATGAAAAAAGAGAAAGGTAAGCCAGAGTATTCCTCATGCTCTCCTTCCTGACTGAAGACAGTGTGACCAGCTGCCTCACTGTCCTGCTCCTGTGACCTGTGTCCCACCCCATTAAGGGACTGTACCCTTGAACTGTGAGCCCAAATATCCCTTCTTCCCTTACATTTCCTTTTGTTATAGCAACAGGATGAGTAGCTAATGCATTCCACAAAAACATATGCTTTTGTCTTTTTTTTTTTTCTCAACCATGTCTTGTTCTGAAAAGAAATTTTTTTTTTCTCAGAGTTAGGTATAATCTTCTACAGGTTTTTCACCTAGGGGAATTTTTATAAAAATTGCCTTCTTATTTCGGAGGTTTCCTAGCATTGGTTACTAGTCTTGAACCATAAGTTGCTTCTCAGGTTGGAAGTGTCTTGGACTCATCACCTGAAGTTAGAACAGCCTGAGAATGAAAGTCAGAGTCTCCTCCTACATGCAGAACCCTATTCTCTAGCTTAGAAAAATTTCCAAGACATCAAAATCATCTCTTGTCATTAAGCTCCTACTAGAGTAAAAAGACCCCAGTGCACATAGACACTGACACATGTCAATCAGTGTTCTAAGTAGTGTTCTGGTTATGTGACATTTCCTGTTTCCACACTATCCTCATCATCACAACCCTGAAAATAAACCTGCATTTCCTATGTTTCAGCATGTTCCTGAGAGCATAGATGTAGATTCATTTTCCTGAGAGTGAGTTAATACTTATATCCTAAATTAAGTAAAGTAAACCTAGAAATCTTATTTTTTTAACTGATGTGAACTCAAGAATAATTTAATTTCTAAATTTCTGAATTATATTAGTACAATCGGGTCATAAAATTTTAGTACAAGCCCTTTGGGAATGGTCATTTTTAAATAGCAACATTTTCCAGAAAGCTAAGGTTTCGGCCCATTAAGTAGTATAAAGCATTTTAGACAAGGGCTACAGAGATGGCTGAGCAGTTAGGAGCGCATGCTGCTCTTGCAGATACCCCTAGATCAGTTCCCAGCACCCACATCAGGCGGTTATCGCTGCCTGTAACTCTAACTCCAACAGCATCTTCTGACTTGTACAGGCACCTGTTTCATGTGCACATCCACACACAGAGAAGCACGCATATAAACATAATTAAAATAATAAAATTTCTAAGTAAAAGTTGGCTAGAAGTCTTCACAGAATATATGCTGTGTCTATGAAGTTGTTAGAAGTGATGTGTTACATACGTGTTATGTAAGTGCTGACATGAAGCAGATGGGCAATAAATGTTAATCCAAAATCTCCTTATGCCCTCCTCACTTTGCTCCATGATTCTGATGTATCACACTAACCACTAGTTATTGTTCTATGGTAGTACATAGGCTTTTGCCATGTAACTGGGCATATTGCCCACATCTACCTGCTTTTCTATATTTTCTGTAGCTTCATTTGTTGTCCAGCTACCACATTAAACTTATTTTGTTTCAAATAATGTATTACATGGAGGCAAATGTAAAAAGAAAAGTCTGTCCTCATGCCATGTCCTGTCAAATAAAAGTGCATGCAAATGAAGAATATCCATAATAATGTAAGCAAGTAAACAAGGGGACTGAAAAACTGACATGATCGTGACTTCTTTAATTTTTAAAAAATATAATGTGTCTGTGCATGGGTAGACACATATGATTGCAGGTGCCTTTGGAAGCCAGAAGAGAGTATCAGGTCCCCGGGATCTGAAGTTACAGAAAGCTGTGAGGCTCCCAACATCCTGGGAACCAAACTCCAGTCTTCAGCAAGAGCGGCATGTGCTGTTATGCACTCAGCCACCTCTCTGAGCCCCAGTCACATGTACGGTAGATGCTTTTTAACCTGCAAGACTGATTTTCTATAACAGTCCTTCTCCCATATTCTAATTTTGTGCTTTAGATTTGGACTCCTGGCACCCAGGTTTCATTTTATTTAATTTCTCTGTGAATGCACAGTTAACTGAGTGGGAACCTTTGCAGGGAGCTGTTTGTATGAAATCGTGGTAACAAGAATGTCTGGATTTCTCCTTGCTCTCCAGCTTTGTTCTTCACTGCCAATAACCCATCTAGGTGTGGTTTCTTCTTCTCTTAGTTTCAGACAATTGCATGTTCCTAATCATAGGGTCCACAGGCTCGCACAGGCATATACATACACAGGATGCTGTTTTGCTGCACTGAAGGAGCAGAGCAAGCATGTGGGAATGGTAGGAACGGCAGCATGAAGTGAAACGGGATTTTAGAGGAATTGTCATTCGACTGGTTGCAGCCTTCTCCGGCTCTTACAAGGCTGCAGCCACAGGGGTATTGAGGGAAAGCTTTGAAATTGTGAGCCCAGGGAAAAAAAATCCCTTGCTAATGCATTTTTGAACAAGATAGAGCAGAGATCAGTGGCAGGGCAGCTGCACTTAAAATGATTGCATTCCAGCATAAAGCAGGCTCTTCACTTGAATGTGTGTGAGTGCTCCCAACTCTCTGATGTCTAAGTGCCAAGTTGGTGGGAAACTGGATCAAAGATTGCTCTCCATTGATTCCTCTGCTGTCTCCCCTCAGTCTCTACACACAGCTTCCACCTGTATATGCTTTCCTGCAGTATACACCAAGCCTGTTTGTGCTCAGTCCTCTGCAAAGTGAGTGCTGCTGTGGGTCCTAGTATTTACACTGGGTCCTTTTTGATCATTTTTAGTTACTTAACTTATTTTAAAATCTCCTTTGGAGGCTGGCAAAATCATGTAGCAGGTGAGTTTAATGCCTGGGACCCACATGGTGGAAGAAGAAAAGTGACTCCTACAGATTATCTTCTCCATGATGAGCCAGTACACATACACACACACACACACACGCACGCACGCACGCACGCACGCACGCACGCATGCATGCACACGCGCACACACACACGATGGAGTGGATAGGAGGGGAGAGGAAAAGAAAGAGAAAGGAAACCTTTGGCATTGCGGTTTAAAGAATATTCTGTCATGCAGGTGTGTGAAATTCTTGTCTCTTTAGAGTTGTTTAAGTTCTTTTTTTCTGCAGTGAATAATGTTAAGAAATATTTGAGGGTAGATATCTAGAAATGCTATTTTGAGTCACTGAGTGTTTAAACCTTAAGAGATTCCACCAAATTATCCAACAAATCACTTTTTACAATTTACAATCCACAATGAATAAGCAAACTCATTTCCTTATCTACACTCAATATTTTAATGCTCCATTTTTATGGAGTTTTTTTTTAACGAAAGAACTACTATAATGTCTCATTAAAAGAATTAGAATGAGCTGGAAGATCCTAATAGAGTCACCTCTGAAGTGCATAATCAAGCTCAAAGAGAATCTAATCTGAGAACTATTTACATAATACTCCTTTGTAGACAATAAAAATTTGTGCATCATACTAGACCTACTGGATGCTGTGCACAATCAGGCATGGGCTGTGGTGCTCTGACACTGTCTTGCATGTTTACAAGAGCAAACAGGTAATACTCTGTTAAATATACAGCTATCGTTCTTTTTTTTTTTTTTAAAGAAAGCAGTTAGTATTGATAATTTAACACATTATTGTTGTTTTACTATTAGCGCTACACATTTACATCTGTTATGTCTGGGTGCTAGAAACACTCAAACCATTTTGCCCACTTCTTAACTCTGTGTGTTCAGCGTTGTGTTGGTGATGGGAAATCAGCCATACTATAAACATTCACACAATGGAAACTGAAGAATTCTTCATGTCAATCTTTTATAATACTGGGGTTTATTTTGTACTTGTTTGTTTTGCTTTTTGCCTAGAGCAAGTAAAATACTAGAAAACCTATGAAGATTATGGTGATTGACTAAAATAAATAAAAAGAACTATTATTATAATATCCCAATTTCCAGGGACAGTAATGACTTTGTTATGCTTAAGGAGCAAATGCAGCTCCAAGATATATCTATATTAGTTCAATAAACAAAACAAAAATCAGTCGATATTCTAGATGTACTACACATTGCCCACTTACAGCCACAGGTAAGGTATGAAAAATGTTTAGAAAAGCCAGTGAAAGAACTTGTGAGACTCAGCTGTCTCTATGGGATTTACAATAAAGCATATTGTATATTTTCTCAGTTTTTATGAGTCGTATGCTACGTATTTTGCAAATAAAACCTACAGTAAATATATATTCACATGTGCATATCTTTGGCATAGAGCTTATACATTTATCAGTACACCAGTAGATCCAGGAAAATGACATTTTAACAAACTTTCCAGCTGATTTTTATGCAAACTAGACATTGCCAACAGGAGCCCAGATACTACTAGTAAAGATTGAAGATAGTTCTTTTTTTTTTCTTACAATACAGGTGTGTCAAGGCAATCTCCTGGGTTTGGAGCATGAGCAGAATAATTTTCATTTACCAAAATATGTTTAATTAAATCTCAATTCTCTTAAGAAAAGAAGAACTTTGAAAGAATAAAGTGCATTTAATTACTGTCTGGTTCTTCCCTCACTTTCCTTAGAAATTTGAATCTTAATTTATTTTTATTCTCAACGTTTACCCTCAATGTGAACTTTGGATTTCCGAATACCATGAGAAAAGCCACTACGGGGCATATGTGACATTCATGGAGATCCCCCTCCTTGTTTTACACCCATGTACGGGGCACAGACATCCTGCTTCACACCTAATCAAGTCAAACATTCTGAAGCTTTATTTATTTTTACTTTCTGTGCAAGTGGGAGTGCCTGCTTGTGTGTGTTTGCAGCGGGCGCATGACTGGTGAGCCCAAAAGAGGAGAGCAGCGGTTCCCTGAGAATTGTAGTGACAGGCAGTCGAGAGTCCCCCGTGTGGGTGCTGGGAACTGAACCTGGGTCCTGTGGAAGAACAGCAGGTATTCTAAAACACCGAACCATCTGTCCATCCCCAAGGCAAGCCTTTTGAAGAACTGACCAAAATAAGTTATAACCCTCCACCTTTATGACATTTAAAAATTTTTCAAGTGAATAAATGAATGACAGACAAGACATAAAGGAACCAGGATGTGAGCTCTAAGAAAGCAATGGTGGTCCAGAAGGTAACATTCTACCTGCTGAAAGACCCCTAAGTCTTTAGAGATGACCTGAGAATGCTGTGTCAAAGTGGAAATTCGCTTCTCTTCAGAAAAGAAAGTAGTTAAACCAAATAGGTTTTGCGTGTTGTGGACTAATTCATTTTAAAATCATTTGTTTTTTAAAAATCAATCGGAGACTGGGAACAGGTAATAGAATGAGGAGATGGAGTAGGAGGAATTACCCAGCCCAGCCCGTCCACCTCACAGCAATGAACATGAGTGTGAAAAAGGTTAGGTTTGGCCCAGGGTATTACAGCTGCATGTGCATGCTATTGAAACTGGAATAATTGAATTTGTGCTGTGCTTCTCATTTTCATGTGTGCCAGAGTTCGTGCCCTAACTATGTAAGGCAAGTGTTGTAACAGGCAGTGTTTCAAAGAGCCCTTTAAGCTGTAATTTCCTAGAGACCTAAACTCGTGAACAACATCAAATATGAGTAAAGATCGGGATAGTTTATTTCACTTCATTTCTGCCTTTTTTTTTTTCTGAGCGTGGGATAATCTATTTCCCTTACCCTTCAGGTAAGGGTAATACATTTCTACATTAGGTTGTTTGATAATCCCACTAATTTCAGGAGACTCGAGATCAAATCTTCTTCCCGTTTTTCTGTGGCCTTCACTAAACACAAGCAGATGATATGAGCCCTGTGAATGATTTAGGACTATCCAGTACCTCTGAAATGATCAAAATGAAGCCTATTATCCCTCAGTATTTTTTCTTGTTGCCAATGTCTCCTTAGAAATGTGAGCTCCATGATTCACTACATCCCTGCATTTCAACTTTGGTAATCATCTTCATTATGAAAGACTAAATGGTCCTTATTCATTTCACTCATTCCACTGGATAACTGCACTGTTTATTTTCAGTACCTTTCAATGAACATGTTTCATGGGCAGACGAAGGTTTTCATTCATGTAGTTATGTTTTCATTCATTTAGTTATGTAAAACACTGCAGTACCATTGATTGTCTCAAAGACTGCATTCTGAATGTAGTGCAGGAATTCTAAGAAAAAGCAGTTTGGCATAGAACACTACAGTGTTTAATTTAAGTAATCTTTTTCTTAGGGGCAGGGTGAACCTTTCTGAATGCACTTTAGCTTTCCAAGCTTTATGGTTATGTGTTGTTTTGCTTGTTTTCAGAATACCTATGCTTTGCCTTCATTTATCCTATCGCAGCTTTTTTCTTACATATTTATAATTATTAATCCCATTTTTCTTTAGTCGTGTTGCCTTTAGTCATTTATTACCTGTATTTACTTAGTGTGATACGCTATAGCACGCATGTGGTGGTCTGAGGACATCTTACAGAAGTTGCTTCTCTCCATGTGGGGTCCAGAGATTGAAGGCAGGTCATGAGGCTTGGTGGCAGGTACCCTTGCTTACTGAATCCTCCCACTAGCCCCAAACACCCTTTTTTAAGGTGATCAAAACCTTGGAAATGATACCAATCACCTAATTGGTTCCATTTATATTGTTAGGAAATGGCATTTTGTTTTTAACCCTTCCTAGTAACTGTTTGGAAATCTACTAGGAAGAGAAAAACTTACCTGTGGGTTGACTCATGTAAAATTAGAGGATATGCTTCAGTTTCAAGAGCCCTGATCCATGCTTGCAGTGGTGACTGGGGTGTTCTTTGCACTGAGCATGCACGCTCTGGCCAGCGTGTGATGCTGCACATGGTCTTCTGTTTCCTTACCTACATTTTAAGCTCTCTTGGAAGAGAAGGAAGTCATCAGGGAGAAAGAAGCACAGGGTGCACTCACTCCATTACCCATTTATGCTTAATTCCTTTATGCTACTAGTTAGTAAATCTGTTTCCCCTGTGAAAGCAAGAGAGCACCCTAAATAAATATGACAGTAAAACATGTGAGGACAGCAGACAGCAGTATCAAGAAATATCTACAGGATGGTCTTTAAGGAAAATAAGCCCAAATCTTCCTCGGAAAACACCCTTCTCGCAGTTTCTGTCCTTGCATATTTCTCCATCATCCAAAGCTTTCAAGAACTTTTCTTCTTCTAAAGTTAATTATTAATATGGGGAGAGCTTGTTGAGAGATAGGGGACCATGTGAGAAAGGAGACTGCTGTGTTCTGCCATTTGTAACACTGTGAATTGTTATTAATCAGTCTTTAAAAAGCAATTATTCAAGTCCAGTTGTTCTTTGTTTAAAATTTTTACCAGTAATTTTGTTCTGATCTTTTAAATTTTGAAGCCCTATTATGGCTTTTGAAAATATAAAATTTCCTATTTTCAAAATAGAATCTGATGATTTTCTGACTTCCTTTTTTTTTTTTTTTTTTTTTTTTTTTTTTGGTTTTTCGAGACAGAGTTTCTCTGTGTAGCTTTGAGCCTTTCCTGGAACTCACTTAGTAGCCCAGGCTGGCCTCGAACTCACAGAGATCCGCCTGGCTCTGCCTCCCGAGTGCTGGGATTAAAGGCGTGTGCCACCACCGCCCGGCTCTGACTTCCCTTTATCATTCCTAACCATGTAGATTAAACAAAAGTGCAAGAACACATTGTTGCATGAAATAGTTAAAAATTGCAAAGGGCGGGAAAGATATACTTTTTTATATACTACTAGGGATGCCCCTAAGATGATTCAAAGCTTGAAAATAGAGCATTTGGTATGAAAAATATATTTCAGTTTTTTTATTTCAAATATTATGTAAAAGGATCTTCTTGATGCTATCTCTTCAAGTCACTTTTGAATCTATGACCTATTTGATCTAGGTCCATCTGCCTGGTTCCTCCTAACCTTTTCTCATGCTTTCTGGTCTCAGTGGAAAAGACAAATAATAATTGAGAAGATTCCAAAAGAAACTCATAATGCCATTTAAAAGATGAATATATGACACATAATAAAATAGCAATAAAGAAGTGAAAAGTGATTGATAGGACATTTGGGAGGGTCTGGAAGGGAAAGGAAAAAAATTATAGCCAAGAATAATTTAATGCTGTCCAACAAAAACCACTGGATCTAGAGAACAAGCTGGCTGTGAATATGTCTGGTATTAGGCACAGGATATCTTCTTCAGTACAAATAAATTTTAAATATGGGATTTGTACAATATAGAAATTTAAAATCTAATGCCCCAGGAAGGAGACAAAAACAGAGTTTTCTCTATCTTGACTCTAGTGCTGGCTCTGTGTGTGTGTGTGTGTGTGTGTGTGTGTGTGTGTGTGTGTGTAACTCTTGCATATATACCATTTGATTTGAGTATTTGCTTATTTGTTTATTATAGTTTAATAAGGAGTTTTTGTAAGGACATTTAAAATTTCATGACATTTTAAAATTGAATTTATCTAGCATTGGTAGGCTGTCTTCATTTTACTTCTGTGGATGGATGACTCAAACCGGTTCATAATTTCAAGAGACAAAAAGAAATGTAAATTAATTTTTTTTCTGCTGTGGATTCCTTTCTTTGTTGCAGTCCTCGAAGGTGATAACAGGGAGAGACTCTGACTGTAATATACCCACACACCCTCCAATCACCGCCATTGTAAGAGTAGGGTGGTGAGCTTTCCTGTCTTCCACGGGATCTCTTGGGAACACACAGGCCATCAATTCTAAAAGTTGTCTTCTTGAAGGTTGAATAAACGCATTTTCTCTTCCTTGCCATGAGGCAAATGGAAGCTAAAAATTTCTATTCCCCTAGCAGTGAATACAAAATCAAAAGGGGCAAACTCACTGCAGTGGCAACTTCAAAGGGAATTCCTTTTTGAAATTCATAGCTCTCATTTATTTAGTGCTGAAGCTTGTCTGCTTAGCCTGCCTTCAATGGCCTCAGGAACCCTCTGCATAGCTCAGACCACATGGTAACAGTGCCAGTATTCTCGTCATATTTTACTGAGCAGGTATGCCTATGCCGTAACAACTGAAGGCTTCAGTGCTTTGTGAAGGGTTCTAGGGAGTGGTACTCTGAGATTGTGCCTTCAAGGATCCAGAAATTTTTCAGGGGAATTTTGATGACTCGGGTTATTGTTTTGAAGAAATAAAAAACTTAAAAACTAAAAAGTTAAAACATAATGATATTCTCCTTCATTAGATGATTACCTTTGTTTCCTGTTCAGTATTAAGAGTGTTTTTTTGTTTTGTTTTGTTGCTTTTTCATTATAAAACTGGGGTTCATTCAGATGCCTTTCCCCTGAGTAAGCAAAGGAACTGATCTTCTGCATTCTCTGTAGTTCTCCTGTTGGCCTCTTATGTCTGTGCCTAGGTCTCTGCAGCAGAATTTCAATTGCACAGAAATAACCTCTATAATAGACCAGTACAAGGTAGTAGTACAAAAATACCTTTTTAAAAAATGGCCCTATTGGCTGCACTCTATTCCAATGCCAAGTTAACTGGCTGTGGTGGGTGTGTTAAAAGACCTCACCATTTTCCAAAGGGATTTTCAAAGGAATTTTCATTTATGAAATCCCAAATAATCTCCTATTTCTGATCATCTTGGGAGCTATGCTTTTGTCTCAGGAAATCTTCACCTGTCCCATTAATTCAACATTAGTAATTTAGAACAAAGAGCCATAAGATACAGATCAAGACAACATAACAGACTTAAAATATTTATGTATTGTTATTTGCACTTGCTGTGACACCTTTGATTCATTTTTGTTTGTATGTTCAAGACAGAAAAGTATTCTTTATATTCAGAACCTTTTGGGGAGGGAAGGAGGAAGGGAGAGTAGACATGATAGAGTTTGGAATTATTTGCTTTCTAACACAAGTCTTATTGTCAAAGACGTCACCTCTTTGTTTTTCTAACATTTGTTAATGGTCTTCGCCTTGTTTTTCCATAGCTCTTTAAGGAAAGTATCCATTATCCAAACTGTGGCTTAGGAGAGTAGAAAACGGATATGCTTCCTCACTTCCCTTCCCTTCCAAAGAGAGTGTAGGGAATTGAAATCTGTTGTACTGTCTTTCTGAAGGACTTTCTAATTAGTGGGATATAGTTTATAACAATACCCCGGCTCCCTAAGGATCTTTGGTTGACCTATTCTTTTATTGAAACAGGAAACAAGCAGGACGAGATGAGCTCATGGAAAGAGGGCTATCTCTAGAGAGAAAACTAGGAGAGGCCAACAGACTACTAAGAACCTGAGATGGAATGGGATATTGTCATGCATTATTCTACATGCTTACTTTGCTGCTTAGCTATGAATCCAAGCAGGAATTGCAAGCTATTATTAGAAAAGCGAGCTAAATAGTTTGGGATGGATAACCTCATATCCCATGCATTCACTTCCCATTAAGAATCCAGCTTCCTGCTTAAGTGGATGTCTTTAAGTACTACTGGCTACTTATCCATTCTAACTGGAGCCCTTTATCTTTGCTTTGGGATATTTCCTTTTAAAAAATGCCTTTGAAATCTCTAAGAAATAGAACTTCCTTTTGGAAATATGTTTATTAAACATTAATATTGGAGAATTAATTTGATACCCAAGTTTGTCACCAATTACTTGAATTCCTTGAACAACATTCACTCTCTGAAGCATCTTTTTTCCCCTTTGAATAAAAGGCAAGAGTTGAAATTCATCTTCTCCAGGGTCTCTTTCAACTCTGAATTCTATGAGTCTATATAGTTGATAAAATACCGTGCTGTGGTTATCCATCTCTGGCTAGACATAGGAGAGTGATTTCTCATCAAAAGCAAGCTGGGAGCCTTATGAAGTGGTCACCCAGCTTTCATCATGCTCAAGATTCAATTCTGATGGAATGCTGATTTTGAGCCTCCTCTGGGCTCTGGAACTACTCTTTCTTCCATTGCTGGACCACATTTTAGGAGTGGTGGCTTAACCATTAGCACTGCGGTGATGTCCTGGGCATTATTAAACTTGGTTATTGCATGTGTCCTTTTTAAAATTGTATTTCAACTTTTCCACTGCATTCACTATTTACTAAAGCCTTTTATATGTACATATAACATTAAAATAAAATATGACATAATGAACTATCCTCAACGTCGTCTGCTATCTAGTAAATGAACTCTCCTCCTTATATTCTGAAATCCATTAGCGTACACTGTTTCCCTCAGTGGAAAAAAATCCACAAAATATTCCTTTACCATGAATGTCTTATATTCAATTCTTTGTAAATATGGAGCACAATTAAAGATCAGGTGTTAATCATTATATATCTTAAAGAGAAAAATAGAGGGGGGAGAGAGAGAAACTTAAAGACCATCTAAATGAAGGGAATAATACACTTTTCCATAAGAATACATGGAAATACCTCAAAAAAATGACATTCAAGACTATTGCATGAATCCCCGTTGAAATAATAAATTCAGCACCAGCAAAACTGGCCTCAATATATTTTGCAGATATGGGGTCTTATTGGACTGACTCATAGTCCAGAATCCAAAACACAGTTGGCCTCAGATTTAGTCAAGTGGAGTGTTGTATTAGTAAAAGTCAGTGGTCTTGAAACAGCATATTGACATATTGTGATCTTCAGAGTCTCATGGCTTCTAATCCAGAAATTTCACTTTAACTGGACCATGGCCTTTTTCTTACCAAACTTTCTTTACCTCACTGATGATTGTTTCTGCCTAGTTAAAACTTTTCTGAGAACATCTGTATTCAATATCTTTAACAACAAATTTCAAGTGTAATTAAGATATATATTTATTTATTCTATGTGTATGTGTGTGTTCTTGAGTGTATGGATGTACACCACATGCATGCAGGAACCTGTGAAGGTAAGAAAGGGGCCTATGATTCCCTGGAACTGGAGTTAAAGGAAGCTGTGAGCTGCCATGTGGGTACTGGGAATGGAACCCAGATCATCTGTGTAAAAGCAGTAAGTGCTTTTAACTGCTGAACCATCTCCCCAGCCCTGAAATTCCTCTTTTAAGAGGTATCTCTTCCTTTTTTAATATCCGCATCTTATTTTCTTATATTTCTTCCTGTAATAAGTTAGAGAAGTTTAGGAATGCCTCTATTTCTTCTATGTAAAAAATTTCAGATTTATAACTTTGAAAATATATTTCCTTAAACTAAAGCATTTTTAGTGTACCTCCCCCCCCCCAAAAAAAAAGCAAAAAAGTGGGCTAGAACGATGGCTTAGTGGTTAAGAGCACTTGCTGCTCTTCTACTGAAACCAGGTTCGATTGCTAGCACCCACATGGCAGCTCACAACCATCTATGACTTCTGTCTCAGGATCTGATGCCTTCTTCTGGCCTCCTTGGGCACCAGGCACGCACATAGTGTACAGATAAACACTTACACATATAAAATAAAACATTTACCTAAGTTCACCCAAAGCGCCAAATTGAATGCCAATTTCTTTACTCACCCCTTCTGTACACTAGAGTATTTTAGAGCTAAAAATATTGCTCATTAAGACTAATCTACCAAGAATTAATCTTCTAGATAACATCCATATTGGATGAGAGGACCAGCATCATTTTAAAAAAAAAAAAGCATCATTTTTAAAGTTCTAAACTTGGCTGTAGAGCTTCGTGACTAAAATAGGCCAAGCCCAACTTTCCCTCCAACAAAACTGCTGTGTGGGAATGCGTAGCATTTGTGCTGAATGTGTCAAAGGAACAGTTCTCTTCTGCCTTTCAGTCACACAGATTCCGTGCTACAATTTCAGAGTGCTTTAGTTTTATACTTACTTCTACTCCTGCCTCTTTAAAGCATTGGGGTCTTTTTCTTTTTGTCCTGAGTTAACTTTTCTATGCCTTCTTCCCTCTGTATTCTCACATTCTAGTCCCAGAATGAGGCTGGCCAAACAGTTTTCATCCAGTATGTGCTTTTGGTATGCCAAATTCCTTTTCTGTGCATGTGTTCACTCTTTCGATTCTGACTTCAGTTTCTTTCAGTTTTATTCAGTAAAGTATCAGCAGTCATTGCGGTGCTTTGTTACAGTAAACTTTTTAAAAAGTGCTTTCCATTTTAATGATGGTGTATATCCGAGGCAGATGTCACCTATAACCTAGTGAAATGAAATGAATTCATTTTTATGTAGGTTAATTATCTTGGGGCCTGGTGGTCCAAGCCCTGTGAGTTACAGCAGAAGGGCAGTCAACATCAGGGCACTCTGCATGTCATCAGTGAAATATGCAAAGCTATCTGGCTTATGAGTTTACCAGAAGATCGGGATAGAGGTTATGGAAATAATAATGAATCACTGTGGCAAGGGCTGTGTTGAGTTGAAAGGTCATGTTCATTGCACCAAACACTGGGGCTGAAATGAAAGTTCCCGTCTTCCACCAGAACTGCGATGGGTCTGGAGCATGGCCCTCTTCCGTGATAGATGGGGTTCAGTTGGTTCCCACTGGGACTCTCACTGTGTGAATATGCAAGCACGTGGGATCTTTAGGTCAAGCTGCAGAAAAACATACGAGTAGAGGTCAGAATCACTTCTAGTAATAAAATTCGATTTTGCAATAATGAATAGCAATAAACATCAGCAATGCCTAAAATATATGTAAATATGTTTTAGAAGTATTTACTTTGAAACAGCTTTTAGAATGTGTTCAACTAAATAGTGTTAGGATAGATGTTGCTGGAGGGCTTCTCACCAGGTTCCACCAAAAGCCCCGCAGTCCCACAATCCACGTATAAAATAATCACTCTGACGCTTATATTACTTATAAACTGTATGGCCGTGGCAGGCTTCTTGCTAACTTTTCTTATATCTTAAATTAGCCCATTTCTATAAATCTATACCTTGCCACATGGCTGGTGGCTTACCTGCGTCTTTACATGTTGCTTGTCCTGGCGGTGGCTGCAGTCTCTCCCTCCTCAGCCTTCCCGTTTCCCCAATTCTCCTCTCTCCTTGTCCCACCTACTTCCTGCCTGGCAACCTACTTCCTGCCTGGTCACTGGCCATCAATGTTTTATTTATATAGAGCAATATCCACAGCAGATAGATGTTCATCCATTACATAAAACAAAATCAGCATCATTCTTTTTCATCAAGTTTTATATAGTTTTAGTTTAGCGTACAAAATAATGGGCTTCTCATTGACATTTTCACACACATACATATACATACACACACACACACACACACACATATATGGATATATATATATATATATATATATATATATATATATATATATATCCTTGTACTTCATTCATATTCATTTTCCTGCCATCTCCCAATTTTTTCTCCCTTATCCCTGGTCCCCATGTTCCTCCCAGATGGGTCCCCTTCTGTGTCTATGTCTGTGTGTGTGTCTGTGTCTGTGTGTCGGTGTGTCTGTCTGTCTGTCTGTCTGTCTGTGTGTTAATTCTGCATATGAGAGATACTGTGTATGAGAGAAGATGTGGATATTTTCACTTTCTTCCTATTACTGTCTCATTCCCTCCCTCCCCTTCCTTCAGGTTCTTTCCTTTCCTCACAGCCCTTTTCTACTTTCATGTATAGAGTGCACACATTTATAAACAAAATACAACATTTAAGGTTCCACATTTGTAATTCTACCAAACCCAATTAAGATGTAAGAAAATTATAGATAACCTAAAGAATTACCCATAATTTAAAAACTATGCTGTATGTACACAGTCTTTAAATGCTTTGACGAGACGAACTTAATGGGAACAAATTATTTTCGCTACTGTTCAGCAACAATAGAGTGTAGTGTTGAAGTGTTTCACTTTGTTAATTTTCCTTTTATGTGTTCAGATTTCTGGAGCTTTTTGGAAAACAGGCAAAGGTTTTTATCATGGATCTATGCAACGCCCTAATCCAATGCAAGATTTACATCCTGCAAGACAAGACTCAGACTCACTAACTGGGCTTTTCCTGAAAGCCACTGTGGAGCAAAAGTGCTAAGGATGCATTGTGTTTTCTCCACGATGTTATTTCTCACATTATTATTGGATCTAGTGCCGTTTTATAACCACTGGGCAACACCTTTGATATCTTTACAGGATATATTTATAATTATCATATTTCTAGTGAAAAGCAGTAAACAAAAACACAGGAGCTGGCAAGATAAGTCAGGAGGTTTAAAAAAAAGTGCTTATTGCACACACTTGGGAGACATGAGTTTGGCTCCTAGACTCCACATAAAGGTAAAGGAAAGAGTCAACCCCACAAAGTTGTCCTCTGATTTCTACACGGCTGGTGTGATTTAAATGTACTCCTCTCCACATACACATCATATGCCCATACACAATAACAATACATATTAATGTTTTGAAATATAAGACATTTAATTTGGAAAAAAAACTATGATAAGGAGATTATAAACATCCTTAAAATTTGCTTCTAATTGATGTGCTTTCAAAGAAGCTACTAAATTTGGACACCTCTAATAAACACTTTAGTGAGAATTTGCATCATTTTATTACACTTGGCAATAGCTATGTGGCAAGATGCCATGAGTAACATTCCTGCTACTCTTATTTGGTAGCAGTTTTGGCTTTAAAGCTAAAACTTTTTTGTGTGTGTACTTTGAAACAACTTTCAGAATTTTGTTCAACTCATCATTTTGGGTTCTTAAATGTCTGTTTAATTTTCAACATTAAATTTTTTTAAGTCGTGGTACAGATGACCAGCCAATTTTGTGATTAAAAAAAAAAATCAAACTGATTTACTTAATGATTTCAGGCACAGTGCAATGAAAATACAGAAGATAGTTCATAATGCATATTGTGCTTGTTGTTTGCATTAGGATTGAATAGGAGGCAAAGGTGTTCCTTCGAATGGTGTAATTAAAATGAAAACTACTGAGGAAGGGGTGTTGCTCAATGTTGTTCAGTGACAGAGCACAAGCCTACTACATGCAGGACCTTTGCTTCCATACCCAGTGCCTCAAAACAACCATTGAATCACCAAAAACGTTTAAACTTTACATTCAGTACTTAGTGATAATGCTTAAGTGCCAGGTACTTGCTATGGGGGCACTTTACATGTCCCTGTCACTTACTACAGGGCTTTTTTGCACACAACATAAAACCAAGACCGTGAACCCATTATGCACACACGGTGAGCTATTAACATCGAACCTTACTGTCACCTGACAGCCTGTGTTTTACTGGGATGTCTTGACTCTGGCCCTCCTGTCCCACAAGCATACCCAGTCCTTCTGAAGCCTTTTGATCTCTTTCTTTCTGTGGTGTTTGTCTCCAGATCTTGAGGTTATGCCATTCACTCAGGTTTCGACGCATGGTAATTTTATGGATCAAGCTCACATTGTCTTATCAAGTGCATTTTATAGCCAGTTGGTATTTTGTTTTTCTGTACCTCTCCTTCTCCATTGTGTCTATTAGAGAGCAGGAAAACAGTGAATACTTTCCTTCACTGGCTGCTGGCTACAGCACAGGGATGAGCTGTACGCATTGCTCAGTGTTAATTGAATGAGGAAGATTGTCATTTCTTAAAATAACCTTTAAGCTCAATAGAATTTCCATGCACATGAAAAATGCTTCCTGCAATTATCTAAGCTAATTAGGTGAGTCCCTAGAGTTTGGGGTTCATCTGATGTGAGTGAAGGTCTACTTTAACCGTTCTCTGTCAATCACCATGGATACTCACATGTTCCTCAATGAGATCGTCAACTAATCATTTCAAAAGTAGTACAGACGAGACATATTTATTAAGTTGCATGTAGTTCATCTAAGAAAGTCTCCTCTCAAAAATCAATATTCTTATAAAATAAATGAAGGAATAATACTTATTTATCATTTCTATTTTTAAAAACATGGACAAATCTTAAGATAGGCCTGTATTCATTATTCAGTATTATTATTTATCTCCTGATTCTTCAAACTCCCTTAAAACTCTCATTCTTTTTTCAATTGAAAATAGAATTTTTCATACAATATATCCAGATTATTCTCCCTTCCCTTTTTCTTCAAGATCCTCCCCACCTCACATACCACAAGCCACACTCTTTCTTACTCTCTCATTAGAAAAATAAGATTAAAAATAAAAACAAACTTGAATATGAGAAAGCAAATAGATGAACAAGAAAGAAAAGAGCCAAAGAAAAAGTACAAGAAACACGTATACTGAGATATTCACATTCACACATAGAGAACTCCCATATAAACATAAAACTGGAAACCATATTATATATACAAAGGTTTAAAAAAAACAGAAAGAGCGCCCCCCAACCAAAAAAAAAAAAACCACTTCACAAATACCATTGAATTAGTTTTGTGTTGGCTATCAGCTGTTGTGCATGGGGCCTGCCCTTAAGTGTGGTTTGTATACCCAATGAGCCACCACTGGAGAAAATTAAAGGTTCCTTTGCGCTGTTACACAGTTGAAGATAGCATCTGGATTAGGGATGTGGGCTTGTGTCCACTCTTGCTTTCTGCTCTGGGACCTGATCTGGCTTGGACCCCTATGGGCCCTATGTATAATGCCACAGTTTCTGTCAATTCATATGTGCATCCATCCTGTTGTGCTGGAAGGCCTTGTTTTCTTGGTGTCATCTATCCCCTCTGGTGCTTACAATCTTTCTGCCTCCTCTTCCTCAGAATCCCCTGGACCCTGAGGGGAGGGATTCGATGGTGACATCCCTTTCAGGACTCAGCTCTCTATAGCCTTTCACTCTCTGCACATTGTTTATTTGTGGGTCTCTGTGTTAGTTCCCATCTACTGCAAGAAGAAGCCATCTGATAATGGCTGAGCAAGGCACTGATCTATGACTGTAACAGAATGTTGTTAGGAGTCATTGTATTGCTATGTTCCTTTAGCAGAACAAGAGCATTTGGTTTTCCCCTGGGTCAATGCCCTGTCTAGTCTCAGGTTCTAGATCACCGGAGCAGTGTCAGGCATGGGCTGCATCTCATGGAGTGGGCCTTAAGTCCAATCAGATAGTAGTTGGTTAATTCCAAAACTTTGTACTACTATTGCACCAGCCTATTCTGCAGGCAGGACACTAGTGTAGATCGAAAGGCTTGTAGCTGGGTTGTTGTTTTCTTTTCTCTCTTTGTAGAATGTAGAGTATCTTCCAGTACTATGAACACTAGCTAGAAAGTAAGAGTGAAGGCTCAAGGTTGACACCAGCTTGACTTCTCCATCTCCGGTGACTTTTATAAGTATTGTATTCAGCAATAGGGCCTTATTAACAGTTTGTGGAGAGTAACCAATAGCCTTGGCAATAGTCTGAGTTATTTTCAGGTTTCCAGGGGGGCCTCTTTGGTCAACAACTTGATTCTGTATAACCCATTCCTGGCACTGAAGGGTTCCTTTTGTAGCATACATTCTCATTCTTTGAAAAGCACTTGAAACTAATTTTAAAAAAGAGAAAAAAGAAAAGGAAAAAGAAAGAAACGTCCCTGAAATTTTTATGAAAATAGTACTTCCCAGAAACTGATTAACGAGACTAGACAGATATAAAGAAGCACAGTCTTAGTTTCTTTTCCTGTTGGTATGGTAAAATACTCTGATGAAAGAAATTAAGGGATACAGAATTTATTTTAGCTCACAGTTCAAGGTCCAGGCCATCATGACTGGGCAGTCAAAGCGGCAGAAGCCTCACACAGCTGGGCATATCAGCTTCACCAGTTTTCCCAAGTTTCTGCAATAAAGATGGTTCAGAACATGGGAGTTTCTTGCTCCTGTGCCTCCTTGTCTGCTGTCTGGGCACAAAACAGAGTGAGGAGGGAGTTTGTCTTCACTCTTGTGACTCATGGGCGGTTCTGGGACTTGATGAGCATGAACGTTCCTGTGAAGTGCCTCATAGAACAAATGTCACAGAGCTTTATGTTTGAAGTATTACCTGTTAAGTGTTAATTGAAACACATGGCTTTGAGGTCTGTTTCCACATGTTCTCATATTTCACATGTGTTTGTGTCTTTTCAGATAATCACAAGGACTGCTCTGGTGTGTCCTTACATCTCACACGGGTGCCGTAAGTGCCTCCAGTTTTTCCAGACAAGATCTTTGAGAACTTAGAAATGTTTTTTATTTATTTGATGTAGATTAATTAACCTGAAATTCCTGGCTCAAAGCGATAACTATTTGTTACCTCAATGTCAGGTGTCTTATAAGTAGGCTTCAATGAGAGGCTGTATGGGCAGTCAGTCCTTGTTAGATTGAGCATGAAAGAGTCACCTCCAATCCCTCACAGAGTTGACTGGGGCTCTCCCTCAGGTTGTTTGTTTGTTTGTTTCTTTGTTTGTTTGTTTTTCCTTACAAACTGTAAACAGTTTAGATGACAATATATACAGGGATGGAGGAAGAAAAAGGAAGAGGAAGATTGAGGACAGGGTGGGGAAGGAGAACAATGAGGAGACACGTTATGGGACTGACTAGTCCAAAATGTGTAGAGCTAAATGGAAATTCAGGACAGAGTTGATATGGTTGCATTACAAAAAAAATAAGCAAATAATAATAATGATAATGAAAGGGCTTGTATTAAAGATAAGATTTGAGCCATTTGTCATTTAATAAATTAATCTTAGCAGTGGCGTCACACTGGTTATATTTGGTAAACATCACTTACTATACTTATATTGCCAACACTCAAGAGAGAGAGCATTAAACAAGAACATGTATATCACAGCTTTGGATCACAACAACCCTGTTAAGGTCTCCAAAGAAGTTTGAATTATGGAGGATGGAAATAACATGAGCAGAAGAGGAGTAAAGGAAAGAAGGGAGGGATGGAGAGAGGGGGAGAGATGGAGGGAGGAAGAAAGAAAGAAAAATGGAGGAAGAAGGATGAGGACATTGAAGAGACATGCTTTAGGACTGACAAGTCTGAAGTGTGTGTCTGAAGGGCTAACTTGAAATTCAGGACAGAGTTGATCTGGTTACATTATTGGCAGTTTTTAGGGAGAATTCCATCATTTTAAGGGAACTCAGTCTTCTTTCTTAGGACCTTCAAGGGTGGAATGAAACCTACTCACATTATGGAGAATAATCTGCTTTATTCACTGTTTAGTTTTAAATGTTAGTTAAATCTAAAACAACAACAAGATCTTTTCCAACAATATCTACATTGGTGTTTGACTGAAAAGGCAGAACCCTTTAGCATAAGCAAGTTCCCATGTAAAATTAGCCACCCAGGAACCTTTCCAAAATACCTTCACAAAAATGAAGCAGTTTTTAAGGAAAAAAATAAGATATTGTATATTCTATATCTTTTTCCTCTCTGCTTCATTTTGATTTACATGAGAATCACATTTTATAAACCATTATGTCATATTTTTTCAAACAGGTATTTTGGCTTTGTCACAGAATCCGAGAAATATTATTTTTTCTTTTTCTTTCTTTCTTTTTTTTAGACAGCCTTTGATTGCTGGCATGTACCTTATGATGTCTGTTGACACTGTGATACCACCGGGAGAGAAAGGTAAGTAAGTAATGACCACACAGTATTTTCCATTACCTCATCAACTAGTCTATAAGAACAGAGTTATAGACTACCAGCTTATAGAACAGCCAATATTTATGTGCACATCTTAAAAATAAATCAGTTCTTTAGCGTCCATGGATTTAAAAAATTATTTCAAGCCAGCAATTTATTGGTTTTTTAATATTTATTTATAAATATGCCAAGAATGGAGGTTCATGGACTGGTCATGTGTTGTATGAAAACTAAATTTTACAAATAAGCTATTCATTCTTTAGATGTAAAAGTTAAAGTGCATACTGTATAGTGGTATAAACTATTATGTGGAAAGGTTCAAAATCAAGAGGCTAGAAAACCCAACACAGCTCAGCCTTAGTACTTAAATATATTAATTTCCCTATTTGCAAAATGGAAATAACACCTTAGTCTCCCAAGTTATAAAGCTACAAGAATACATATGGCATCATTGATCCAACGATAATGTCACATTGACTGTGATATGTTTGTTTGAGTAGGACTCTTTTAAAGTTAATGTTTAGTATGGTTTATCTATTACTGTTTTTAAAATCTATTTTAAAAGCGTATTTATTTTATCTTTATTATTTGCCAGACTGTAAATAAAAGAAAGAAAGAAAGAAAGAAAGAAAGAAAGAAAGAAAGAAAGAAAGAAAGAAAGAAAGAAAGAAAGAAAAGAAAAATATAGGGTTCATTGTAAATATGGGCATCCAATTTAATGTTTCTAGGTATTTTTATTCATTTTTAAAAACTCTTTTTGCACTAACATAAAACAAATTTAATTTTTTCCAACAGAATAAATTTCAAGAAAAAGGTAAAAAAATCATGCCTCTGTCTTAATAAAGAGTATTTTAATTTGCTCCTTATCGTTCTGTTGTTAAATGAAATAAAAACTTTAGGGAGAAATAAGATCAAAATGTATTGTATGAAGAAGATTTGAATAAATAAATATGAGGCACAAGGCTCTAACTCATCTTAGTAAAATGTCTGGCACAGAATAAATTTTTGATGTCCACTGGGTAATGAATGAGTGTTTATTTCACAAGAAAATCAAGGGGCAGCACCTGAGACTACCTCACACATATTTTTAACCAAAAACAAAACATGCACTATTCCAAATGCATAGTGAATTCTGTCTGTGTTTTTGTTTCCCACAGTGGTGAATTCTGATATTTCGTGCCATTATAAAATGTATCCCATGCATGTGTTTGCCTACAGGGTCCATACTCACCATTTAGGTAAGAACTCAAGCTACATGTTAAATTATAAATTATTGACATATACTTGCTGGCACCATAAATATAAAATTTAAATTATGCTAGACCTTAAGTACATTTTTATCAAATTCCTCAAATTTTTATACTGTTTCATCATGATTTCATTAAGATAGTACTTTGAATTCTGAAACTATTGGGGTTTTATTTTTGAAAAGAAGGTAAATATTAAATGTGGGTTTTGATTTTCTAAACGTTTATTATATTGTATGTTTCAATTTGTGTTTATTAAGGTAAGGTAGTGAGTGGATACAGAGTAAGAAATGGACAGTGGACGCTGATTGGACGCCAGAGCCCTCAACTGCCACAGGTATGTAGTGCCTAATTTAATGCTTCCCTTAAAGCCTCTCTAGATGTGATGGCAGTACTTTCTTTCTAAGAAATTTTTTTTATGAATTCTATGAGAATTTCATACAATTTACTTTGATCATGCTCAACCCTCCCCAGGTTCCCACAGATCCCACCAGGCCTCCCCACCCACCCAACTTCAAATTCTCACTTTTCTTTTTTCTTAAGCTGTGGAGTTCAGTTTATGTGGCCGACTCCTTCTGAGTGGACCCTACCCGGGCATGTGGTCAACCTAACCAGGGGTCACACCATTAAAGAAAACTAGCTCTCCTACCAGCAGCCCTCAAAGGACACGAGTTTCTGGGATAGTGGTGGGACGTCATGCCTACCTCTCCCACCTCCGTTCTGGGATTCTTTCAGCCTTGAACTTGCACAGGTGTTTTTTATGCTGTAACTTCATATAACATTCATGTAACTGCCCTTCATGTCCAGAAAACACTGTTTCCTTGAAGTCATCTACCACCTCCGGCAGTCACGGTCTTCTCTATCTCCTCTGAGGAGGTCTGGTGTGATCTAGACATCCCACTTAGGGCTGAGCATTCCAACCTACCTTCCTCTCTGCTTGCTGGACAGCTGGGGTCTCTGTGAAGTGTCATCTGTGCGAGGAAAAGCATTCTGATGAAGGGGTTGAGAGGTGCACGGATCTATGGGTACAGTAATGTCATTAGGAGCCATCTTACTAGGTTGTCAGTATTTTCTGCCCCGTCATTCAGTCTGTTTCAGAAAGCTCTTCTTCTAGACGTATTGAGCCTGGGCGGCAGGCAGGGAGGGGGGTGTTATAAATAGTGTTAGTTTATTTTAAAGTCTGGCACTTGTTCTGTAATGTGGAATTGATGGATTAAGGGAGAGCTCATTTTATCTAGCCGGTTTTGTTTGTTTGTTTGTTTGTTTGTTTGTTTGTTTGTTTTGTGCAAGGATCAGGAGAGCTGTGTGTCTTCATCTTTTCTACCCACAGTGCTCCAGGCCTCATATGAATCAAGCATGCATTTGTAAGTAATAGTAGTAATTTTAATGAATTGTTGCGTTTGTCTTCTGGGCAGGCTTTCTACCCCGTGGAGCACCCAGTAGATGTTACTTTTGGTGACATCCTGGCAGCAAGATGTGTATTCACTGGGGAAGGAAGGACAGAAGCCACCCACATCGGGTAAGAGTCTGCACTCCCCCTATTCACAGAGAGTATATCAGATGATGCCAGAATTGTAGGTAATAGTGATCTCTGTGAATGAATGAAACACACGTTTGGTATCACAAGCAATTACAACAAACTAGCATTGTATCACTCCCCAGCTGACTGATTTGGAAAAGCCTTAGAGTGTGGCCCTGCTTTTACCTACAGCATTTCATCCTGCCTCATCATTGCTTTGCTTGTTATGGTTATTGCAAGACCCTGTTTCTTCTTTGGACTCTTCTTAATAAAGGAAATAAGATGATTGTGAAATTTTGTTTTCACAAGAGTCCTTTTGCCCTTATTTTAAGTTTAAGCAAACAAATACTCTGGCCCATGGTTCTTTCTGTGTGCTGAAGCGATTTCCAACCTGAAATTTTCAGTTGCTAGTCTACCAAAAGAGCATAGTATCCATCCACTTTTTAACAAGGGATGTCAAGACATCATTACTTCTCAAAATGCTGAAGTGTGCCATCAAATAATTTTAATTTTGTCAAAAAAAATATATTGTGACAATCTGTAAAGCATTAAGGACTCTTCAAAAAATAGATTAGAGATTTAAAATGAAAGGCAAAGTTTCTGAGGCTTTCTGCTAGAAAATGATGTAGGTGCTTCCTTTCCGTGTGGAACTAGGTTCAAAGGTACTTACTTAGTCCACTTGGAAGCTTGAGAAGTTCCAGAGAGTAATGCTGATATAGAAAGAGGATTTTCAGAAGATTGGTAGCTACTGACATGGAACCACACTAGGTGGGAGAAAGGAAGGGCAGGGGAGCACTTGGTGGATTTTTCATATCACTCTAAGATGGGTTTTAATTTTTTTTCTTTGTAATGGGCAAACAGTATCCATTTGTGTTAAAGAGGCAGCTTCCTAACAGCTTTCATATTGCATGAGGTTTCTTAAATTTGGGGAGAGGACTGGAGACAGGCAACCAAATTATTGAGTTTTCATACAGAACGATATGATAGTTCAGGGGGAGGCTTGACAGCATAGACAAAGCTATACTGGAAAGAAGGAGCGGGCTGCTCCCTCCCTAACAGTCTTTGGCACTTGAGGTAAAGTGATCCAGAGCGTATTGATCAGCTGCTCTCTGCCCCGCATGCTTGTGGGGCCACAAGAATGGTAGTTAAGTGCCAGAGGTTATTCTGTTAACCTTCTCAGTAAGTAAACAAAGTGGTTCAAAATAAACGCGTTCAGAGCATTGCATGTATTGATTTACAAGCTTAAGTGGGAGAAAGTAGAATATTTCAGCCTCAAGGACCTTAACAATTTGGGTAAGGGACTCATAGCCTTGGCCAGATTCTATCCTTGCAGGTTTTCCTCTGAGGTTATTTCCAGCATAGAAATGAATGGCTTATTATAGTGCCAGAGTGATCTCTGGAGGCCTCTTTCAGTTTCATGAGACTAGAATAATTCTAGTCTTTTTAAAACTGTACATTTTGCTTTAAAATAATACCCTAAAATGATGATACTACTTTATCCTTTAGTAACTCTCTTGTAAAATTAAAGTAAATACTATTTTTAATATAAATGAAATAGAAAGGGATTGTAGGAAATCAAGTTATTTGGTGAGTCTATATTTTGAATATTTAATTTATACCACAGATTCATTTTTCCAGAAGAATAACAAATTAATAAGACAAGTTTGAAGAAATCTAGACATGAATAAAATTTTTATTATAATGCTATATGCCTGTGGTGCTTAATGTGCCTTTTAAATATAGAAAGATACTGTCTATAGTGTGTTTTGTACATTAGCAGGTATAATTTCCATAGAGTACTATTGGATCACAGTTGAAAATGTAATCAGGAATTGTGTGTGTATATGTGTGTGTGTGTTGTGCACCAACACTTGTGTCCTACAGTATATGTATTTTTGAAAGTTAAAAAAACTACTGGAGGGAGTCATCTCTTCTCTTCTACTCTGTGGGTCCCAGGGATCTAACTCCGGTCCTTAGGCTTATTGGCAGGTCTCTGTATCCAATGACACATTTTGTCAAGCCAGTGATCTTAATTTTATTTGTGGACTCTAAAAATGGTAAAGTAGAGTTAGAGTCATGGTAAAGCCGGAGCCAGAGACAGAGGGAATGAAGTGGGAATGAGTGGAAATTGTTGATGAGAGGTCATAAATTTTTAAAGAGACAAGAAAATAGCTTTTCATTTTCTGTTAGAGAAAATGACTATGTGCAATAATAAATATTTTAAAAATAAATAATTTTCAAGTATATAACTATGAAAAAGTGGCAGTTATGCAAAGTGGTGGATATACTAAAGTACTTTAATTATTCTTTGTTGTATGCACATGCTCAGATGTAATATTGTTCCTAATAACTGTGATTAATTAAGATGTGGCAATCAAAAGTGGTATTAAAGATATTTTTTAAACGATGTATTTAAATCTAGATAAATTAACAAATATACTCAAGGATAAATATTATATATAAATATACATTTATCTTAAATTATAAAATAATACATAAGACACTGTATAAACTATATACTAATAACATGGTGCAAGTGAAGTCCGTGAAGACATGATACTTTATGCCTAATGGTGGTACATTCTTTACATTCAATGAGACACTTCTCTAAATCAATTTCAAACATTTAGTCAAGTTCAAACAAATAAATAGACTCTATTTAAGTCAGTCAATTAAGCTAATTAAGTCAGCTAATCATCCTAAAAGTTTTTAGACTAAAATTTCTAAATCCTGAGGATCATCAGGTGGCATGTCCCTACTGGTCCTCTTTTCATCAGAAATGTATTATTTCGTGAGAATAGTAACAGAAGAGAATGTGACAATGTCTGAAAGATATTTATCCAAAACAAATAAACCACTTTAATCTATTTTCATTTTTCACTGTTACTTTATTATATCCGAAACAGTGAGTGTCGGTTGTGACATTTTATACATGCTCATCATACACTCTGTTCAATCGCCCTACATTACTTTCTGTTGTTGCCTTCCTTCTCCTCCAGTCCTGACTCTCTCCTTTCTACCTGATGTCTTTTTATTAATCGACAATGTACAGAACAGATTTGCAAAGGGGAAGGTATATGATAAATAATAACCCCTTATTGTGCATCTTTAAAAGCATGCAACTTTTATGAAATACATTATTTAGAATTTTGTATTAATTTACCAAGTTAGTATGACCCATTTGGCCATTTGTAATTCCAGCATCTGTTGATAATAAGAAACAAGACTAGGGGAAGACACCATTTAGCTGGCAGGGTATCACTGCCCACAACCTGAGCACGTCCTACAGACCTGGGGATTTTCTAACGATTCATTTCAGAATACTTGCCACTTTCTCAAATCTTCATTTCTATTATAAAGTAGTTTTATAAAAGCCCCTGTGTCACCGAAATAGATCATCAATGCAGATAAATATTTTTCAGAAATACCACCAAAAAAAAAAAAACCACCCATATACATTTGAACTAAACCATCATTCAGCAGTACGGTATAGCAGAGCCTGTGTATTAGAACATGATAAGTTACACGCAGCTATTCAGCAAGATTCTTCTTCATCATTCGCCATCCATTTCCTGAAGTTTTCATTCTTTCCAGGCTCACTAAGGCATATCTGATTTAGAGCTACTGGTATTAAGTATGCCAGTGTAAAGAAGAAATTATCACATGGGCACTTGGGTATGACAGAAATGCAGTGCAGCGATGTTGGAATACTGCTGGTACCCATGGTCATCATTTTAGAGAATACATTGGCACTTGGGAATATTTAAAAGTCCAGGAACGCAGGCCGACCCATGAACACCGCCTTCCTCCACCACTACTTTTCCATGTGAATAACTATTCAGATTAGCAGTTGAGTTGCTTATGTTGACCTCTGGGGAAAATAATGGTCTGTATGGTCAAAATACTCCCTCAGGAGTATAGAAAGCAGACAGTCTGGTATAAAGTGAATTTTGGTTTTCAGGAATACAGAAAGCAGTCAGTATGATATATGGATTTTTTTTGTTTTATTTTTGTTGTTGACTGTTGTTTTTAAGAGGAAAAAAACATGAAAGTTTGTGGAATAAAACTAACAAGCTGTGCATGCGTCTGCTGCAATGGACTCCTAACCATCCTTATCATGTGGTGGGTTCCCTGTTGGATAGGAGGAGGAACTCGGTTCCCTACAAGTCCAGTTAGTAGTAGATAGGAATTAAGCACGTTCCTTTCTATCCAGCCTTTCCGATGAAATTTTCCTTACAGTAGCCAATATTTATAAATTGTTTATCAACCCATCTTTGCATCCCCAAGTCAGTACCTCCAATGAACTACATTTGTGGGTAGATTAATATTTCTTGCAGAATCATGTTTATAGATGAACATATTCATCTGTCTCTAAGATGAACACATACTATTAATTGCATTAGTGTACCATATGAATAGATTTGTGTGCAATATGGGCACATATGTATAATGTATGTATACTTTTACACATTTATGTGTGATTTTTTTCAACATAACACATGGTAAGATAATCATGTTAGAAGTTGCTACATTATTTTTATTTTCACAAATTTACTAAAATAATAAACTATGATATTAAGTAATAACAAACAAAGTATTACGGGGTTTTTTGTTTGGTTCTTGGTTTTTGGTTTTTGACACAGAGTTTCTCTGTGTGGTTTTGGTGCCTGTCCTGGATCTTGCTCTATAGACCAGCCTGGCCTCGAACTCATGGAGATCCTCCTGGCTCTGCCTCCCAAGTGATGGGATTAAAGGTGTTCACCACCACTTCCTGGCCATGTTACTTTAAAATACTTAACCATTTGCATTTTCTTGATTGTTACTTGTTTTATATTTGAGATTATAATTACATTTCTCTCTTCCCGTTCATCTCTTGCATATACCCATCCTTGCTCTCTTTCAAATTCCTGACCTCTTTTTTTTCATTAATTGTTATTGCATGCATATATGTATATGCAGATATATACATATTCCTAAATGTAACCTGCTCAGTCTGTATAAAGTAACTTGAATATATGTTCTTATGGCCAACCATTTGCTATTGGATAACCAATTGGTGTACTCTTCCCTGGGGATGAGTATTTTCTTCAACTGTCAACATTACTGAATTGTCTGCAGCTCTTTATGTAGGCTTAGTGTCATGGATTTTTTTTTCCCCATCCAGTTTGGCACATCAATTGTTGTCCTTGTGCAGCTCATATTTGGGCAATCATGTTGGTAAGACTGGGTGTAGCTTCTAACATTATTAGGAGACAATCTCACAGCAAACTCCCTGATGT
This sequence comes from Peromyscus maniculatus bairdii, assembly GCF_049852395.1. Taxonomy (NCBI): domain Eukaryota; kingdom Metazoa; phylum Chordata; class Mammalia; order Rodentia; family Cricetidae; genus Peromyscus; species Peromyscus maniculatus. Next base: position 15,689,717 of record NC_134864.1, read on the forward strand.
TCTGGGGCTTTCTTCCACAATGTTCCTCAGCCTTACATGCAGAAGTGCTTGCTAAGAGGTATTCATCTGGACTGGGCTCCAGAGCTCTGCATTGTGATTGGTTTTTCTACTGTAGTCTCTGTTGCAAAGAGAGGTTTCCTTAATTGGAGGTAAAGGTTATACTTACCTGTGCATCTAAGAACAAGTGTTGAGATTATTGTTAGGGATTGTGCTAATTTAGTCCTACCCAGGTATGGTGGCTGTGAATTGTAATGACAAAAACAACGTGGTAGCTATAAGGATGCAGTAGTGGCACCTCAATTCTCTAATTAGACTGAAGACCTGCTCAATAAGAGGGAAACCATGTTTGGTAGGGGAAGCCTAGCTAAGTACTCAGACCTCATAAAGTCAGAGATATTGGAGGAGACATACAAACATATGCATTTTCTAATGTGTGACTTTATGCTTTCCCATGCATAACTTCTAATTTAGTCACTGTTTTCCTTGCCTCCATTATGAGTGTTAAATTATTTTAGTTTATGATACTTTCTTATTTCATATTCTAGCCCTTTATCAATTCCTTTTTCTCACTGACTTGGTCCTGAAAACAGGAGTAAACTATTTTCCTGATCATGTGTGGTCTGATAATTCTATTTAGCAAATATTTCATGGTTTAATTCCTTGTTCCAGGTTGATTACCATTTATGTACAAAGGCTGTACATAATGTATCATATTTGCATCATCTGAAAACAAATATACTTTGACCCCTTCTTCTCCTATTTGTATCCAGTTGATTTCCTTCAGTTATCTTATTGCTTTAGCTAAGACTTCAATAACTATAATGAATAGTGTCTTAGTTAGGGTTTCTGTTGCTGTAAAAAGACACCATGGCCACAGCAACTCTTATAAAGGAAAACATTTAATTGGGGTGCCTTACATTTTCAGAGGTTTAATTAGTCCATTATCATCATGGTAGGACATGGAGGGGTGTAGGCAGACATGAGCAGGAGAAATAGCCGAGAGTCCTGCATCTTGCAGGCAACAGGAAGTAGACTGAGACACTGAGCAATATCTTGAGCATGTATGAGACCTTAAGCTTGCCTCTGCAGTGACACACTTCCTCCAACAAGACCACCTTATTTCACAAGGCTGCACCTCCTAATAGTGCCATTTCCTTTGAGGGCCATTTTCTTTCAAACCACCACATTCCACTCCCTAGTTCTCAAAGGCTTATGATCATATCATAATGCAAAAATGTATTCAGTTCAACTTCAAAACTCCCCATAGTCTATCACAGTCCCAAACTTATTTAAAAGTCTAAAGTTCAAAGTCTTTTCTGAGATTCATTCACTCTTAACTCCTATCTTAACTGTAATCATCTGTAAAAATCAAAATCAAAAGCTGATCACATACTTCCAACATATAATGGCACAGGATATGCATTACCATTCCAAAAGGGAAAGAAGCACAGTGAAGAAATACTGGATCAAAGCAAGACCAAAAATTAGCTGGGCAAATTCTGAAATCTGTATCTCCATATCTGATGTCAAATGCTCTTCTGATCTCCAACTCCTTTCAGTTTTGTTGACTGCAACATACTTCTTTCTCTTGGGTTGATTCCACTCCCTGTTAGCAGCTTTTCTCTGCAGGTATCCCACGGCTCTGCCACTTCCAACATCTTGGGGTCTGCAAGGCAATCCAGGCTTCACCTTCACAGCTTCACAAAATGGCCTCTCTAGGCCTCCATTCAGGGACATTCCTGACACATGCCTGGCCTCAGAGGCTTTCCTTATTCACAGAGGCAAATTCCATAACCCCTTTCTTCTGTCCTTGACTCTAAGGCCAGAACCATGTGGCCAAAGCTGCCAAGTTCTGCTACTTGCTGGGGCTGGAACATGACCCTCTCATTCAATTACATCTTTGCCAGCTTTCTGTTTTCTGTGGTTTTCTTCACTGCCTATGCTTGGTTGTTATGGAACTTGCTCCACAGACCAGGCTGGCCTCAAACTCAGAGATCTGCCTGCCTCTGCCTCTGGAGTGCTGGAATTAAAGAAATATACCATCCACCACACATCTTAAGTTTTTCTTTAATTCCTTTTTACAAGTTGGAAATTGAGCTGGGTGGGATCTTGCCCTGAGGTTACCACTCCCTTTATTCCATTTCTTAATCCATTTATCTCCTTGAACACAGAATTTAGCTCTATTCCACTCCCTGATGCTCCATTTCTCAATCTGTACATTTTGTATTTTTATTTGCTCAGCTTGATCTTTTTTTTATTATAAATCCTCATCAGGGTTAAATAACCACACAACGGAGTCTATACTAAGGTGTTTTGAGACTTTCTTTGCCAACAGAATTAATTCAGTACTCTTCACTTTAGCCTCAGCCAAACTTTTTGGACAAGGGCAAAAAGCAGCCACATTCTTCTCCAAAATATCACAAGGATGATTTCTAGGCAATATACTAAAATTCTTCTCCTCTGACATCTCTTGAGCCAGACCCCCACACAGTTCAAAACACTCTTAGCACCACTATCTTTCATGCTCCTACTGGTATGGCCCATTAAGTTGCCCTTAAAGCATTCCACTGCTTTTCTAACCCAATCTCCCAAAGTCCAAATTCTTCCAAACAAAAGCATGGTCAGGCCTTTCATAATAATACCCCAGTCCCTGGTACCAACTTCTGTCTTAGTTAGGGTTTCTATTGCTGTAAAGAGAGACTATGACCATGGCAACTTTTATGTAGAAAAATATTTAACTGGGGTGGCTCACTTACAATTCAGAGGTTCAGTCCATTATGGTGGGACATGGCAACATGCAGGCAGACATGGTGCTGAAGAAGTAGCTGAGAATCCTACATCTTTCAGGCAACAGGTAGTGGACTGAGACACTGGGCAGTATCTTGAACATATAGGAAACCTCAGAGCTTGCCTCCACAGTGACACACTTCCTCCAACAAGACCACACCTACTCCACAAGGCCATACCTTCTAATAGTACCACCACCATAAATAAGTATACAAAGACTGGACAACCTTGCCTTGTTCCTGATTCTAGTGGAAATGCTTTGAGTTTCTCTTCTTTTAAGGTTGATGTTAGCTGTGAACTTACTATAAGTTACATTTATTATGTTGGGGTATAGCACTTGTATCCTGCACAGGCTAGTTTTATTTCAAATTGACAGAAGATAGAATCATTGGAAAGGAAGAAGACTCAAGTAAGAAAATGCTTTTATAAAACAGGGTGGGAGGCAAGTCTGTAGGGGCATTTTCTCAATTAATGATAAATGACTGAGGTCCCAGCGCATTGTAGGTGGTGATCCTAGATTTTATTTAAAAAGCAGGCTAAGCAAACCATGTGAAACAAGCCAGTAAGCATCATCCCTCTATGGCCTCTGCATCAGCATCTCCCTCCAGGTTCCTACCCTGTTTGAAATGTTGCCCTGACTTCCTTCAGTGATGGACAATGACGTGGAAGTGTAAAGCTAAAAAAGCCGTTCCTCCCCAAATTGCTTTTGTCATGGTGTTTCATCACAGCAATAGTAGCCCTAACTAAGACACACCCCTAGTCTCTCTAATACTTTTATCATAAAGGGGTGTGGTTTTTGTCTTTCAGTATGTTTTTGTAGTGCATTACATTTATCAATTTACCTGGGTTGAACCATCCCTGCATCTCATCTTCATCTGGGATGAAGCCAACTTGATCATGGTGGTTAATCTTGATGTCGTCTAGGATTTGATTTACAAGTGTTTTATTGGGAATTTTTGCATTTATTGTCATAAAGGATATTGGTAAAAATTTTTCTTTTCTGTTGCCTTTTTGTGTGGCTTTGGTATCAGGGTAATAGTGGCATCATAAGATGAATTAAGCAGTATTCCTTCAGTTTCTATTTTGTGGAATAATTTGAGGAGTGTGGTCATTAATTTGTCTTTGAATATCTGATAGAATTCTGTGCTGAATCCATCTGGCTCTGGTTTTTTGTTGCTGGGGGTAGGAACTTTTAATCAGTGTTTCTATTTCACTAGGGGTTATGGGTCTTGTATTAATCAAGAGTTCTCTAGAAGAACAGAACTTCTAGAATGAATCTATCTATATTAAAAGGGAATTTATTACAAAAGCTTACAGGCTGCTGTCCAGCTAGTCCAACAATGTCTGTCTGCTGATAGAAAATCCAAGAGTGTAAGTGTTCATTCAACAAGCCTGGATGTTTCTACTTGTCTTCAGTAATCCTTGGAATCCAAAAAAATAGGTTCTAATAGCAGCAAAAGAATGCCTCAGCATCATAGATGAACTTGCCTGTGAGAGAGAGGAGGGGCAAGCAGGCAAAAAGCAAAAGCTTTCTTCTTTCATGTCCTTTTATTAAGGGACCCCCCCATTCCTTTTAGAGTACATAATTTTCTGACCAGCCCTAAACCTGCTCAAATATAATTTGGGGTGGTGTCTTGACACCATGAAGAAGTGCATAGTGAACAGGTGTTTGCTTAGGATTGCTTCACTTCACTATTTGCTTTTATTTCATGGAGAAGGCAGTTAAAATGACGTATATCAGATTTGGAGTAAGAAGCCAAATGATTTCTGAAACATTACCGGAGCTTCTCCTTACTGCGAGAGCCAGTTCCTGAGGTCTCACAGGGGCCGTACATTTTCACAGCTTACAGGAATCACATCCTATTTGGAAAAGATTTTTATTTTTTTTCCCTTTTCTTGCTGATGTCATCTATGTTGCCATGGAAAAGAATTGATTGCCGCATGACACTGCTGGAAAAATCAACACTGATGAATTTCCCCAGAGCAAGCAGTCTACTTTAGAGCTGGTTTTTTGATTAGGCTTGCTAAAAATGGTTACAACTAATAACCAAAAAGCAATGTGCTTTTTCCAGAACTAAGTTGCTATACAAGCCTTCTGAAGTGTGTGGATGCAAAGCCTCCTTAATTACCAGAGAAAAATCTTAAGTACCTGGTAGCCTGTGTTGACTGAGGAAGAAAGCATGCTTTGTAAAGGACTGAGTGTTATTTCTATTGCCTGGAACTGTTTGCTTAGAAATAGCTGTTTCAGTGTTTTAAACATCTATGTTTAGCATTACCTATCAGCTATATGGTACTACATGGGTAAGATGTGAACCCCTTGGAAGAGGTTAAAGATAATTCATTGGGACTCCTTTCTGGTCATTCTTTCATTCCCTGCTCCTTCACTCAGTTGCAAGGTCAGATATCAGGGTTATACTTAGGGTGCACCAGGTGACACATGACCATAAAAAGGAGGCAGTGAATCCAGAACAAGTTTCTAGACACTGGACAGTAAGTGTACTTCTATATAATACATGATATTCCTATTGGAGTCCTAATTACGTTCCTGTTGATTTGATAATGTACCCCGATGAAAACCATCTTAAAGCAGAAAGGGTTTGTCAGCTCACAAGTCCAGGTCACAGACCATCTTTGCACGGAAGTAAAGGCAGTTGGAAATTGAAGCAGCTAGAGTCAACCCACTGTTAGACTGGTCTTCCAGACAATCACAAGACTTCCAAACAGTCTTGCCTGCAGGCAAATCTAATCTAGCTCCTTCTCATCGAAACACCCTTGCCAGATGTCCTTCTTAGTTGTTACTATTCACTTGCACAGACTACAGTCATTTGAGAGAGAAGTCTCAACTGACTTCCTAGATCAGCTTAGTCTAGTGTTTGCATTTGGGAAATTTTCTTCATTCTTAGTTGATGTAGGAGGGCCCAGCCCACTGTAGACGGCACTACCCCTAGGCTGGTGACCCCGGATTTATAAGAAAGCTATCTAAGCTTAACCCTGAAAATGAACCAGGTGATAGTGCTCCTCCATCATTTTTTGCTTAAAGTTACTCCTTGAGCGTCTACCCTGACTGCCTTTGATGATGGACTGTAACTTGTAAGTTGAAACACAACCTTTCCTCCCCTAATTTAATTTTGGTCAGAATGTTTTGTTTTGTTTTTTTTTTTCAGAGCAACAGTGATAAACTAGAATGTCAGATGATTCTAGATTCCTGAAAGTTGATAATTAGAACTAGAACAATGTAATTTGTTTAAAATGTAATGGATTTATGTGTGGGTTTTTAAAACATGGAAGGTAAATAAAGAATAAAAGGACTTTGGAGGGGAAAAAACTGCATCTCTGAGCTACTTCAATGCCATTTTCACCTGTGGTACTGGGCGATGCCCACAGAGTACCCAGAAACCGATACCCCATTGTTGGGTGGAATTGCAGCTTTGATAATGTGCTTCTGATGTTGGAGACTGTGATAGGTCTTAATGTAAAAACATAAAGCAGGTGCAGCTTTTTCACTGTTGAGTCCATTGTTGGCCAGATTTACTCATTTCATTTACCCTGTGTTAATGACATGTTCTATTTGAACAGTTTCTATGCTCTGTCTACTTTTTTCCCCCTACAGTGGCACGTCTAGTGATGAAATGTGCAACTTATACATCATGTATTACATGGAAGCCAAATATGCAGTTTCCTTCATGACCTGTACACAGAACGTGGCCCCAGATATGTTCAGAACTATACCAGCAGAGGCCAACATTCCAATTGCTGTAAAATCTGACATGGTGATGATGCATGGCCATCACAAAGGTAAGCGAGACAATTATGTGGTCTTGTGCTCTGTATTTTCACTTGTTGTCTCACTGGACTATATGATTAATCTCAAATTATTTTAGCCTCTGTAGTCAATCATTAGGCATGCTACTTATTATTAAGGTCAATTTAAAAACTCAATACGAGTAGATTGTTGAAACTTTTTTTAATGCTCTGTAATTAATAATGTTACCAAAAAAATAGTTGGCCTGCTTATATAACAAGACAGGTAACTGGTAGTTGTGCTGGGGGTGGCAGAAGATTGTGAATGAGAGCATTCTAACCAAAAAGTTTCTTGATAATGTAATTAACACAAGATTCTGAGTAATATTCCTGTTTTGATGGCAGAATCCCAGTAAACTAGTAAAGTATGTGACATGTGCTATAATTCACACTCAACTTCTTTGATCCTTTACAGAAATAGAAAACAAAGATAAAACTGCTCTAACCCAGCAGCCAAGGCATGAAGATGAAGAGGTGTTAGAGCAGGGTATGTATACTTACTTCTATAATCAGCCTATAAAAGTATTCATTATCAAAATAGGTAGCCAAATTGCAAAGCCATCAAATAGTGTGTGTCTCTATATCAGCCTCAAACCATATCGTTACTAATCTGATATGATGCATAATGTATAAGGAAATGGCCAATTGTGCTTAGCCACAAAAGCATAATTCATTAATGTAATTTAGTCATCTTAGGCTTCTCTGTCTTTGCTCGAGTTTATTCACTATTGTAACTTTTTAATATAGTACATAGGTGTGCAAATACAACTGTGAAAAACAAGCATTGGCCTGCTTTTGAAATCCAGTGAACTTTTCTATTTAAATCCTTATGTTTGTTAACTGCATTTGTGTTTCAGCAAAATAGAAATTGAGAATTAAGCCTGCCTGTTTAAGTCACTCTTCCTGCCCTCAGAAGGACAGGAGAGACTGCTGCTGTGCATTCATAGTCTTGTGTTATATTGCCATGAGTTAAGATAGTATCGTTTTCCCCTGTGTTCTGTGTATTTGACGTAGGACTGTTTGTAGCTATTATGTCATAAACTATATGTACTGGCAGTGAGAAAGTATTCTCCAGAGATTTTGTCTCTTGCAAGTTCTTTAGAAAATAATATTTGGGGTTAGATATTAGAATATGTCTCCAATTAATTCATTTTGGGTTAAATATAATATGCTTTTAAACATTAGCTTAATATGAATGCAATAGCATGTCAATATAAGACAAATAAATAAATGTCTTCTATTAACAATGTATGGAAGTTTGGGCCAAGGAGATAATTCAGTGGAAAAAGCACTTGCTGAACAAGCATGAAGACAGAGTTCAGATCTCCACCAGTCACATAAAAGGCAGGCAGGCATGGTGGCCCATCTGTAATCTCAGAACTTAGAGGGCCAAGACAAGGGATCCCCAGGGCAAGCTCACTAGCTAGACTAGCCAAATGGATGAGCTCTGGGTTCAGCAAAATACCCTGCCTCAGAAAATATAGTAGAGATCAGTTGAAGAAGAAGACCTACATCATCCTCTGGCCTCTGCATACATGAGCACACACATGTGCACCCCTAGACACACAAATGCAAACACACATAAGTGCATTCACACCACATACACATGCAAAAAAAAAAAAAGAAAGAAAGAAAACACCGTATTAAAATAAAGCATTTTAAATGCAGCTTAGCTTCAAGTGTTTCTGTGTATGTGTTAATTCAAAACCAGGGAGATGTTTTTGCAATAAAAAAAAACTGTGGGTATAACTTAAAATAGCTAATTTTATCAATCCTGTTGATACACTTGTTAGGAACTCAGGAGTAGCAACCTGATTACAGATAGTGTTAACAGAGTCTACTGTTAACTATGCTGAAATTTGCCCAGGTTTACAAATAATTGTTTTGACAGTGAACACAATTTGAATTTATGTCTTCAAAATAATTTGAACAGTCTTAAAACTCCTTCACAGATACTAATATACATGTGATAGTGTCAGATGAGAGTGTCATTTGTAGATATGTAACCTGAGGCTGGATTATCACTTCCTTTTCACGTTAGTTTAATTGGTTGATCAAGGTAAAAACCTAAAGACCGCATAAGCAAATCATTCTTACTTCTAATCACTCAGATCGAGGTAGTTTCAACTATACATACTGTTTCCCCTTAAAACACCTAAAGACCTTCATATTTGCCATGTAGTTACCCTTTGTTTTATAGCATCAAACTTTAAATGTGCCCAGACTCTTGTGAATTCCAGAGAAGAATTTTTCTACTGTTTCTGTTTTCTTCTACTTATAATTGGAAGAGAAAAATACTGTAAGGAAAGTAATATAACTTGGAAGGAAATATTATTCTGACTCTGATGTAGAAAATAAGCTCTGGTGCTCATGTGCTGGAATGGGTATATCCATTATCCCCTCCAACATTCTGTGAAGTAGTAACTAGCAAAGCTAGGCCAATGGCTACGGTAGTCTCTGTGTTAGCCCAGTGGTTACTGAAAGCCATCAGCTAAAGATTTAAGTAGAGACACAAAGCTATGTACATTCATACAGATTATCTGATATACTAATGAGATCAGTCTATTTCTTTACAATGCACAGAACAGATGTACTCATTACTGAGAAAGCAGGCTATTATTCAGAGAGACATTTGTTTGCACAAAAGATCTATTTATTTCACTCCCTAGGAAGTCGTGCTGACCAAATAGGTAGTGGGAGGGCTGTAATTATTCAAATAAATTACCCATGTGTCATAATTTTTAAAGTAAGCCCTTAAACTTAACCTATAACTTTATTTTGTTATTCTGGTCCAATGTATCACCATGTATTCCTCCAAATTATATTAACTCTTTTAATGTTTTTACCTTCAATAAAAAAATAATAGACCTAAATTATTTCTGTAATGCTAGGCACAAACCAGCAGATATCAACTATATTGATTCCACAGAAAGTCTCAAACTGTGGTAAACAACAGAACAGTTGTGAGACATGAAAACGATTACCTGTAACATCAGGAACCTGTCTGTGAAGGCAAGCTCTATACTGCCCCCAGGTCCAGGTTGTTCTGCAAACACTATAGATAGTTCTACACATAAACATATTTGTGTACTCATACACATAATACAGTAATATGCTATCTGTCTGAAAACCTACATATCAAAAGTCTGTATGCAGCATTTGTTGGAAAGCTGGTAGGTCTTTTTAAAAGTACAAACTTTACTAAGATCATAAGATTGCATGAGGAATGTCCATATTCCATTAACTAAAATAAAAAAAAAATGTAGCTACAGGGACTGGGGAGGTGGATGAATGGGTCAAGTTCTTGCCATGTAAACATGAAGATCTGAATTTGAATCCGAGCACCTCATAAAAGTGGATGCAGTGGCATGCATTTGTAACCCTAGCACTAAATGAGTGGAGACAGAGGATCCATAGGGCTTGCTGGTCATCTAGACTACCCAGTCAGACTGTGTCTCCAACATGGAGAAAAAAAATCCAATGAAACTCCACTATCCTTTTAACATGTGTTCATCTAATTCTTTTTTTTTTCTTTTCTTTGAAATTCTCACCACTAAAATTGCCAGCTATTAACTTGGTTCCCAGAACATTAATCTTGACTGAAAATCAATAGACATCTGAGTCACACGAAGCCATGTGGTATGGCCTTTGTGCTTACTTTTAGCACACTGTCCTTCTACAGCATCCTTGGCAAGAATGTTTCAGACTCTGTTGCAGATGGTGTAATTTTGAAACACCCAAGTGCCAGTACTACATAACTATTTTACCCTTCAAATTATCTTGGATAACACAACAATTGAAAACATCTTAACAAGGTGTTACACCAGTCTGCAGGGTTTTTTAAATAATGGGTGCTTTGAGCTTTTAAATACTATTCATTATAAAATATAACTATACAAACTATAAATAAGCAAAAGGTTGATAGTACAAAGAAATACCTGTATGTGAAATATATATTACACTTATATTACACTTATATTTTAAATATGTATGCATGTATTTATACATCATACAGAGAATATTTATATTAGACTATAATATATATAGTTTATATTATCTTTTAAAAACTATTATATTTTTCATATTTCCTATTATAATAAAAACTGTTGACAAGGGTGATATTTTTTCAATGCTGAGAATCAAACCTAGGTAATGTTAAGCAAGTATTACCTACCTACGAAGGTACATACCCAACCTGCAACAGTTATTTTTAATGGATGCATAATTAGGTTATACTCCTATTGATTTTTAAATATCTCATTTCTCTATATATGAGCTTATATGTGAACAAATTAATTAATGTGTTTCCATGCATAAAGATAGAAATATCACCATCCCTTAAATCATTGTGAGGAATTACCTACATATATGAGTACAGTAAACAGTGAACGATTACCTGTATTTAATAAGTACAGCAAACAAGTGAACTAGGGCCTACATGTATAATAAAGTACAATAAATTAAGCAATGAGCTACTGTGTGAATCCAGTTACAGTGGTTGTAGGTGAAGGAAATGAGTGCTACCAAGCTATCTGAAAGGAAGTGGTCCTGAGATCTTCCAGAGCAGATATGGACACACTCACAGAGATCTCTCACATGTCTCTGCTGACACATTTTCTAAATTTTCCTTATTCCGTCTCACACTTGTTTGCTGTGTACAGCCTGGTGTTTCTATCAGCATTATTTAGAAATGGAAGCTTACCTGCCTCAAGCAAGAATCTATACAAGTATATTTATAAGTTTTGAAATTCAGTATTGCTATCCTTAAAATTCAGAATACAGATGTTGCTCTTAAATTATGTTGCTTGTATAGTGTGGTTCAGTGTTTTCCATAACTCAAGACGGAGTTGAAAGCACTAATGTACAGTACCCACACATCCTCAAAATGGTGCATTTTCCTCTGGACAGCATTTCGTTTGCTGCAGAAAGGACCTTAGACATGTTTTATTCAGTTTGCTCAAAACCCTTCTCATGTAGTCTTTGTGCCCATATATAATCAATCTTTCTACTCAAAGGTCAGAATGAGAAGCTATAGTCCCAAGGCAGGGAGAATGGGACAAAAATACAATTTGTAGAGGGAAAACACTCCATGACCCCAGGCAGTTAAAGGTCATCAGACACTTTCTGTGAAACAAAATAATTTCGCAGTGGTTTTATGCTAACAAAAATGAATTATCATTGGCAAGCTTTATCAAATAAGCAAAATCAAGGAAAAGGGTTATAAAATTAAAGCCATAACAGTAGACTGGAAAAGCTTTCTGAAGTAAGATCTGGTCAGCTGTAGGAGTGAGGCACACACGGATGCAGTAGCTGAAATGTACAGTTCTTTGCGTTATTCAGAATGAGACAGTCATTTGATGCCCCTACAAAGTACATGTGATTAATATTATATTCTTAGCTGATTCCAAGGACCCTCAATGTCATTTGGCCCAGTTTTAAATACACTACAGTTCCTGTATGTGGTCTCATTTGCTAAAATTTATCAGTTTGTTGTGATTTATGAGTTACTCACAAGTCTTTATTTATTGAACTCATATATCAAACACAATTCTAAATACCCCCAAGCCTCTGAGAAGCTGACTGAATGCTGTTTAGAATTGGTTCCCTAGTAACAGAATGTGAATGATCATTTATCACATGACTGCGCCTTCCCATATAGATTTGTATACATGGTAATTGCAAAAGCCTTCTCCCCTTTGATGTTTCTCACCTATCTTCTCTTCTCCTGTAATAAGAGTCATTTCACCTGTAAGCCTTGAGCTGGGCATCATGATCTCACGTTTATTACTCTAAGGCTGGAGAATAAATGTTGTGAGTTAATAACAAGTAATCAATCAATAAACCAAATTGATATTTAACCAATAGAGAAAGTTGGTATCATAAAACCAAATATTAAACTATTTTTTAAAAGGTACTTTTTTTTTACATTCCATACATCCTTCTCATTAATCATTTATCTTACATGTGATTATTGGCTTGTTGCAATTTATTATTGTGGTTACTTGGCATATCTTGTCAGTGTTTAAACTGCCCATGAACTGCATATTTCCTCACTGTGTACCATGGAAATCACAGAGGAGTCCTGGGAGTGGTCTTCTGTGTATAGTAAGTACTAGTGACTTCTTTAATAAGTGGTCATTCATATCCTGGAAAATTACTAAGAGGTTCTTAGTCATTTTAAATTGTTATATTTCTATTTGTTTACTGTTACATGTATGAGTGTTTTGCTCACACGTATGTAAGTGTACCATGTGTGTACAGTATCCACAGAGGACAGAAGAAGGCATTGAGTTCCCTGGAACTGGAGTTACAGATGGTTGGAAGCTGCCATGTGGGTGCTGGGATGTGAGCCTGGTTTCCCTGCAAGAGCAGCCATCCTGGTGACTGCTAAAACATCTTTCCAGCTCTTGCACCTGGTCATTATTTTTAAGGTGAACCATCTGCCACAGTTCAGATTTTACATTTTCTAAAAGTTAAAGGCAGTTGTGGTTTTTTTTTAATCCAATTATCTTTATTTAAAAGAAACTCACACAGCAATTTTTTCTTCTACTTTTTTTCCCATTTTCCCTCTTTTATATTTTTTTGAGACAGTGTCATTCTCTACCCCAGCCTGGCCCAAAACGTTATTTAGCCCCTGCTAACCTAGACCTGTTATCTCCCAGCCTGCGCCTGCTGAGTGCTGGGATTATAGGTGTGAACCACCACATCTGGCCTCATGAGTCGTCTTTATTTTTTTAAGTGTATATTTGCATTCATTTTAGTTTATTCTCATCATGTTCTTGGAAGTAAACAAGAGAAATTCCTTTCAGGGAGCAAGGATTAGTAAATGGTTCCTACCAAGTAGAAAAATTCTTGTTGTTCCCTTAGGTAGTTAATGCAAGCACACAACTTAGAAATTTAGAGTTTAATTGTTGTTTACATTTGTGTGGACTGCGAACTCCTGTTTTTCTCAGCACATTAGTCACTACTCTAATTGTGTTTTTCAAATATCAAACTGTCTCAGTCAAATTACATCAGGGACCTGCCTATGCATTTCATAAGGATCGAAGTGTTAGTGGATGTCGGAGGAACAAATAGAGTCTCTCTGCAGGATCAAATTATCAAGGAAAAAAATTGTCTCTGCTAACACAGAAGAAAGGGCAACATCTTGCACAAGCTACTTTTGTAAAACCAAGAATCATTTATTGGGCTGTCCCATGATAGGAGCTGCCCTGATCAGTGGGAATATGGTAGTGGATAGGAAAAGAAGTTATTTCATTATTGACATTCATATCATAATTTCTACATTCCCAGAAATAATTTAAATGTGTTAAAAAAAACTATTTTAGCACATTGTGTCTGATTTGATCTTGCATGAAAGATTATGTTGACGGTGTTAGGTAAAACTGATGAGGAAAACAAAGTACTCTTCTTCGGTGGCATAACAAAGAAACTAGTCATTATCCTTCAGTTCAATTTTACAAAGGGACTGCTGTGAATATGCACTAATTGGTTTACAAGTTCCTAGTGCTATGAACAGGTTAGAACAAAGAGAAAGTTATTTCTTTAAAAATAAACCTGGCTTCTGAACTAGGAAGAAAGATAATTTAAAAGAAAAATAACATAGATCAGCAGATTGGAAGTAAATTTGTAGGAAGGGACTTTGGCCACTATGAACAAGAGAACCGATCCTGGATCCAGTACAGGGAACAGTTCACACAGTGTATTTGTCAGTTTTGTTACTGTAACAGAAGACCCAAAGAAATGTAACTGTGTTTTAAAAATAGGTGCATTTAGCCCACACTCTGGAGGCCAGATGGCATGTATCTGTTAATGGACTTCTTCCTATAGAATTCTGAGATCTTATACAGTAATCTGACTAAATTTCCACCTTGTTAATAATTAGCAAAAAGAAATCATTTTTGACCTGCAAATCCTTAGGAGACACAAGTGTATCCAAACCTCAGTAGAATTTAACTCAGTACCACTGTGCTTCCAACCCCTGCTGAACTTCCTAGCAGCTGGGCAAGATAGAACTGCCTTTAGTTTCCACACCAGGTATGAGGGAAATAATAATAGCGAAGTCATAGAGATGGAATGTGTTAAATTCTATGAGGATGTCAGCAAAGTTATGAGGGCATGCTAACCTAAAACACAGTGGCTACTTCTGCTGTTCTACATGGGCTGGAAGCTACTTACGTGACTGTTATCTGTCAGCTACAGATATGGTAACAGACAGTTTTTAGGATAAAATTAGCATAAATATTAATAACATGATCTGCCTTGCCCAAAGTATCTCAGTTTTGGAAATAAATTGTGCGGTTACCTTAGCAGAGAGTCTGAGACAAGAATTAGAGAAATCACTCAGAAATGCACAGATTGACTGACATGAGGGGAAGGTGTCTGGAGTGTCACCCAGAGGGCTTTGAGGAGGCGGGCCTCTGTCAGTCACAACCCAGTCAGCAGAGAGTCAGAGGCTTCAACACCACATGATAGGTTTCAAGTCCAGATCAGGATTGAGGTCTATTGGGAGGAAAGGGAACAACCTTTCTCTCAGCATGACAACCAGAGGATGATCGGAATCCCTGATGAGTACTTATGGTCATTAAGCAAAAAACATTCCTAATCTGGATCATTTGGACTGTGTGGGTCACTAGAGAGAGAAGGGCAAATTCAGTGCTTTGGATTGAGAGAATAACTATGGGGAAAAAAAAACCTATAAAAATGGAAAGCAGAAAAATAATTAAATTTTAGACGTTAAGTTTCTAATATTTGAAAGGGGGTATTAAAGGAGGACATTTCAGAATGCAGGGATTTTTTTTTAAGATTTTTTTTAATTGTGTGGTGGGGGATGTGGGTGTATATGGGTGTGTGCATGTTGTATGGGAACTTTTAAACAGTGTGAGGAGTAAGAGTCTGTGGCATATAACCCAGAGGGCTCTAAGTAGGTATGGCTCCATCCATCAGCAGACAGTAGAAAGCAAATTCAACATTATGCATCAGAGGAGGAGCTCTACTCATGAGGAGGTCTGTCCTCCATGACCACTGAAGCCTTCAGTGAGGCAAAGAGAAGGTGTAGGTAGAGAAGATTAAGATGCGAAGGAAGGATTGGCAGAACTGGCCATCCAATGCACCTAAGTAGGCATAGCTCCCTCTTCTTCTGTGGACTTTAAAGACATGTGGACCAATGAATACCCAGAAATAACCAACAGCAAAGCAAGCCACCGAAGATTTTTTAAAATGTTGTTAATTTATCCCTTGACAGTTTTATACATGCATATAATCTACTTTAAATATTTACTCCATCTCACTTCCTCTGGACCCCTTCTTCTTCCCAGCAACACACACACACACACACACACACACACACACACACACACACACACACACACACACACACACTACTCATAATTTATAAGGAGGCAATGAGTCTAATTAGGGTTGTTTCTTGATCATAGATGGGGTGTTATTAACTGGGACATGGCTAGCATGGCAGTGGCTACATCACTGAAGAAAATCGTCTCCTCCTTCCCCACAATGAAACTTGCCAATAGTTCCTCATCTACAGATTGGACATCATGAGCCCTTCCCCATCCGTGATGGAATGCTAGGGCTCAATCTTTTGAAGTAGCCACAGCCGCTCTGAGTTTGTGAGTGCAGTGGTCAGGACCACAAGAGAACATTTCACAGCAGCCACCCTCCCCATTTTCTGGCTCTCAGATTCTATCTTCTGCCTCTTCTGTGATGATCTCTGAACCATGGAGCAAGTGATACCATTATGGTGAACACTGAGTAATCACAATTTTCAGCTGGTTTTTTAACCAGTTATGAGTCTCTACATTAACCACTGCCCACTGAGAGCATCAATAATCTCTGTGTGTGGATATGTCCTTGCTCCTCCAGCAACCTGCTCACCACTGCCTTCCCAGTAGGGATCCTAGATTCACAAAACCAACTCCCCCAGATCCCACTGCCTGAGGAGAGGTCCTCGCACGATGAGAGCTAGTGCACAGAGAAGTCTCCAGCTCAGTGCCAGCTTGCTTTCTCTAAGTCACGTAAGGAAAGGAATTGGTGTCTTTGGGTCTTTGCATCTAGTTCTGGTGAGTAACCAAGGGCAGGGCAGGAGCCTTGATTGCTTTAGGGGCTCTAAGAGCCTTCCTGACCAAAGAACTCAAGGAGTGGTGTCTCATGCCTGGTTATGGGATTTTTCTTTAATATTCTGTGACTTCGGGGAGAAGCATTATTCACTCATGCATGCTTTCTCAGTTCAAACTCCTTTAAAAATTACATTTCTTAATTAGCTTATAAAATAGTGGGTTGCCATACAGCCTTTTCATGTATCCTTGGCTTTATTTAACCCTTCCCCTCAATGTTCTCCTCCCTTCCATCTCCTCAGCCATATCCCCTCTTAAAAATCCATCTTTGGACGACACAGAGGTGTCAAAAAGATGCATTTTAGCCTCTCCAGTAAATGGTGTTGGGAAAGCTGGATGCCAGTATGTTGAAGAATTAAACTAGACCCTTGTCTGTTACCCATATCAATTGAAAGTGTATCAAAGACCTTAATGGAAGATAAGAAACTCTGAAAATGACAAAGGGAAGTTTGAGTAAAACACTTCAGTGTATAGATATAAGCAAGGACATTCTGAAAAGGACTCCTGCAGCTAGAAAAATAATAGCAGGAATTGACAATTGGGACTATGTGAAACTGAACAGCCCCTGCACCAGGGGGGGAAAAAAAAACATCCGCAGAGCAGAGACAGTTTACACAATGGGAGAAAATCTTTTCCAGCCAATCTCTTCTGTTTATGTCCTGCTCCATCTAAAGTCTCATCAGACATAGTTCTGAAGTAGAGACACCCTAATGTGCTTAAGAAAAATGGTTAGCCATTCAATATTCCATCTATCCAGGAGCAGCCAGGAGAGAGGGAGAGAAAGAGAAAGGAAGAGAGTGATTGACTGGTCAGTTTCCTGTATAAAAAATATTGGGAGATAATGAGACAGCCATCTAGTGGTCTCCAGAGCTGTGTTTTCACAGCGCAGTGCAGCCAAGCCTATCCTGTTGCTTTAACGTTTAGCTTTCCTAACACAAAGATAATTTTAAATGACTGTTTCAAAGGAACAACAGTGTTCTGCACTTGGTATTTTATGACTGACTGCTGTTAGACTTGGATGAAGCTTGTGGGACTCTGCAAAGTACTCAGTCTGCATTCCTCCTTTCATATTAACGTGATGACATTAATTCAAGTTTGAAATTATGTTTTATCTCTTCTTGAAATAACATTGTATTTTATTTTTCTATGTGAAATGTCTCATTACTCAAGCATGATGAACTGTTTATACTTTGTGAGAAAGAAGAATTTAGCTGAAGTGGATGAACTTTCTACTGTAAGGCAGAGTGTGACTGTGACCTAACCAGTTTGGTTGAGTCATGACTTGTTTTGTATATTTTGAAGAGATCGCCCCATTAATTAAGAATTGTTTTCTGATTGAAGATTTCACCTAGGATAAGCTGATTTCATGGGCAAGAATTTCAAACCTACTTTGAACTATTAAGCCAAGATTATTTGTAACTATGACTATTGTGTTAGGTGTAAGTTTGGAAAGACTTTGTATACCCTTGCACAAATGTCTTAAGAATATATTCTTCAGTGGCTTGCATCATACCTAAACCATTTATGACTTTTTGGCTTCTCATAGCCCTGTAAAAAAAAGGCTTATAGAGCCGGGTGTGGTGGCGCACACCTTTAATCCCAGCACTTGGGAGGCAGAGGCAGGAGGATCTCTGTGAGTTCGAGGCCAGCCTGGGCTACCAAGTGAGCTCCAGGAAAGGCGCAAAGCTACACAGAGAAACCCTGTCTTGAAAAACCAAAAAAAAAAAAAAAAAAAAAGGCTTATAAATGTTAGCCAATGGTGATGCAGATGTAGTTCAGTGTAGGCAATCAGAACCTACAAACATGGTTTCTCCTAGTAGCCAACCTGTAGAGTAGATTGAGAACAGCAAGACCTGGGGATTGCCAGGGGACCACATGTGTGTTTTCCATTCACGTACCAGACATAATAGATTGGATCACGTAAATGATAATGACTAAAATATTGTATGGGTTTTCTTTTGATAATGTATCTAACCACAGTTTATCCATGATTTGTTTTCATAAAATCCTACCCAAGTTCATTCTTTAATATACTCATAAAAAAAAAACACTTAGTGATAACTCAGCTAATGATTTTTCAGGGTTTTTTTTTTCCCCCTTTTATGTTCTTTGTTTCCAACTGCTTTTAAAGGATTCTTATATCAAAAGAAAATTATTCTGGAACTGCTTCATTTCTTGCTTAAGAGGAACAATTGGAACTACTTATGCTAGCTACTGGGGAAACCATAAGACTGGCTTTTCAGTTGTCACATATACACATGTCTGGTAGACTGGTTATATTTCACAAATAGTCTTGAGAAAAAGTATTTGATTTCTTATAGCTTATGCTTTAACAGGTTTTTAAGACAAATTTAAACTGTTTGGTTGTGATGATAGCTTTCTTTAATGCATCTGTGACAACTTTATTTTTGAAATCTGAAGGATTCCTAAATTCTTAATTTCCATATCAGTTAAACTATTTCTTACTTTCCATGTCGGTTAAACTATTCCGTGAAAGCCAATGATTAAAACATGCCATGCCATCATGTGTGAATTATTTTGTTTTATCTCTACTAATATGTCAATAGTCACAGTGTGTATGAAGTAGCAGGGAGAAGATGGTGTATAAATGAAATGTAAGAATCTGTTTCCAGTGTTTGAGTTCATTCTCCTCTCTTCTGTCCATCCCATTCCTCCATTCCTATCTGTGAAAGTCTGATAACAACCTTGCTTCTCACTCACTGTCACATTCAAGAGATGATGTTTTTAAGGAACCAAATTTTGTAAAATTTACTGTCTTGTAAACACTCTGCCTCTTTATCTCTTTTCCCCCCCCACAGGTGATTTCTATTCACTGCTTTCCAAGCTGCTAGGAGAGAGGGAAGATATGGTTCATGTGCACAAATATAACCCTGCAGAAAAGGCAGAATCCGGTTCAGACACAGTAGCTGAGATTGCAAACGTAGTCCAGAAAAAGGACTTGGGTCCGTCTGATGCAAGAGAGGGTGCAGAACGTGAGGAAAGGGGCAATGCTATCCTAGTCAGAGACAGAATCCACAAATTCCACAGACTAGAGTCAACTTTGAGGCCAGCTGAGAGCAGAGCTTTCTCCTTGCAGCAGCCTGGTGAAGGTCCATGGGAACCAGAACACTCAGGAGGTGCGTTCAGGGTTTCTTTTAAGCAATAAAGTGTGAAACACTGCAATCCACATTAGCAAAATCTGAAGGGAATAAAAATTAATAGGTGATAAAACTCACCAATAAAAGGGACTTATTGGAACAAGTATGACTCAGATTTGGGCTATCAAATGCCACATTGGTTAGGAAAAGGGTTTTTTGGGGGGGGATTTTTTTTTTAATTTTTGTGTCGGTCTTGTACTACATAAATTCAGCATTAATTCAGTGAGTGAATCCAACTTGAGTCATTTTGGAAAGAATGGTATGTGAAATTCAGAGTAACAAATCAACATTTTCCCCTTAGCTCAGTGGGAAGAAATTGAAATTTAAAAACCTCACCTGTAAGTCCCAGTGTATGTAATGCTTACACTGTCTTTTCAAGTAATTAATGTGCCCTCAAAGGAATCAAAAGACTCTCAGTGTTCTTATCCCACTGACTTGTAAAATATAACCATTTTATGACTGATTTCTTAAGTTCCATTAACCAGCGGCTATCGTAATTGAAAATTGAGTATATATTTCTGAAGGGACCCTCCAGTAAGTCAATAATTATCAGATTTATCTTTATTTCTAGCCAGGATTTGGCTTCCATAAATTAGAGAACAGTACCTTATTCCCTTCAGGTTTCTGTACCGGCAAGCTGTCGATGCCTCATCTTTGTCTTTAATTACGCTGTGGCCTCTGTGATATTGATTGTGTTTCGTGTGACTTGCTAATGTGGAAAGCCAAGTAATAAAGCATGTGGAGAGAATCTCCAGAAAAAGTAAGGGATATGCGTGCATGGCAGCTGTCCATGCGTGGGCTTGGATGGCACAGGCTGCCAGCTTGATGTTTTCAAATTCAGCTTTGCAGGAAGCCATGAATTATTCAACACCCAGCTGATTTTTATTTATAATTGAAAAAATTAGCATGCAGTGCATTTGCTCACATGGAAGTTTCAAGTATTGTCCATCGGGACTGGCCTAATGGTCTGTATGAGCTGTTAAGTGGAGCCTGGACTTTTAACTCCTCATATTTTAACAGGCTCTAACTAGTTCCAAATTCATCTAATAAAACTGTGTTTCTCAAGGGGTGATCCAGGGACACTTCTTGCTTGAGAATTACCTAAGATGTTTCAGAAAAACCTCTGTATCTTATCAAGGAACAAGTGAAATGGTGTCTGTGAGTCAAGTGCCCCAGATATGCGGCTGATTATGCCTCCACCTATCTCATCACCATGAGTGTCTGTCTGAACCTCTGTGTCAAGAACATAAATATCAGGCTGGAGAGATGCAAGAGCACTGACTGCTCTTACGGAGGACCTGGGTTCGATTCCCAGCACCCATATGGAAGCTAGCAACTGTCTGTAACTCCAAGAACAAACTGACACCCACCCATAAACATACATGTAGGCAAAACACTAATGCAATAAAAATAAATAAATTTTTTTAAAAAAGAACATGAATACGTAGGAAAAGGCTCCTGGTGAGTGCAATTCTGTTCACGTATTAAATGTTGAAACTGGTGCATGCATTAGTCCATCACTTGCCTTTTAATTCCTAATTTTGAGATGTCACTGGCATGTTTTTATTATCATAAGTGGCTGTGGAAACATCAGCGTTCAGGGACTGGAGAGATGTTTCCGTAGTTGAGAGCACACACTGCTCTTGAAGAGCGCCTGAGTTGGGTTCTGAGCACACACATATAGGATGGCATACCATTACCTGGAACTCCAGTTCCAAGGGATCCTGTGCCATCTTCTGGTCTCTGCAGGTGTCAGGCACACATGTGGTGCCCATAAGTACATGCAGGCTGTCACATCACATATTTTCAAAGAAGAGTTTGTATTTCTGAAGTCTTAGTTTTACTAAAAATGAAATCTTAAAAAGTGGGAAATACATTTTTTTGCTATGTCACTTGCTATTCTTGGAGCTAGTCATGAGGCGGTGCTCGGGAGAAGAAATTGCCTCTGAAGATCTCAACTGGGAAGTTTTGCTTCATCATATAAATGTGGGTAAATGTCACTAAATTTAATAAGGCACTGAGTGTTAGGCAGCACATCCCCCAATTACTGAAAGAACTTTGTGTGCCTTTCCTTTCTGATGAGGCTTGCTTTCATGTCTTTTCACTATCCTAACTCCAACGTCTTTAAAGCTGGGTGCAAAATAGTAAAACTCACATTTAGTGAGTCTAGTTGTGACTGCCTTTTTCCAAGTCCTCTCTCCTGTTTGCTATTAAAGGATGCACCATGCAATAACCAAGTTTTTTCTCTGGTGTCCTTTCACTGCATAAGTCAGAGGAAGCTGGAATCTGCAGCAAGCTTCCATTGTTCAAAAAGAAAGTAGCAAGTTTTCCACATACAACAACCATAAGCAATCAGTATTAGGCTAATTCATGTGTACTTCTGAGAATATCGGCAAGGAGAGTAAATGTGAATGGATAATGTGCAATTGTTTCTTTTCTACTCTTCCTTTCCTCGGCTTAAAGCAGAGAGAGAATGGCCTTAATGGTCCAGAGGAATTAATTGTCTCTTTAAGTGCCCAATTTGCTAGATAGAATTGTATTAGCTGCAAAGAAGAAGGTAACTGTTTATATGGCATTGTAACTGAAGCAAAAATGCAAGGCTGTATTGTCACTTAATATTACAACATGGAGTCATTTCAGATGTCTTTAAGGCATGTTAATTTTCAGAAGAAACTGAAGCCAAGAGACGTTAACCGATTGAATGAGGTCCCGGAGTCTGGATTTAAAACTTGAACCTTATGATTTCCAATATGCACCATCTAGTGCCTTCATTTCAATCGATTTCACCAAGCGCCCAGCTCATGGAATCTTTCTTGGAATCCTGGCCCCTCGCAGCTCAGAAGCTAAAGGCATCTACTCAGAACCCTTTTCTCTGTCTCTGGTTCTCAGCATCTGTCCAACCTGTAACAGTGATGTGTTCAGCAACAGCATATTTTTTCTTCTCTTCCCTGTATGTTAGAACTTTAATATGAAGATGGATCCTATCCAGCTGACTTGAGGGTTCTAAGATGTAACTAGTAGTAGATTAGCTAAAAATTTTGTGTGTGATGCTGTGTGGTAGTGCTGGGGATTTAAGGTGTTCTATACAATACTACTGTTTATGGATGTTTAACTTTGTCAGAATTGTATGTAATGAGTTTTTCTCTGTCCCGCCAGCCAGCTCCCAAATAATGACATAGAGACTTCTTATTCATTATGGAAGTTTGGCCTTAACTTAGGCTTCTTCTTTCTAACTAGCTCTTATAACTTAAATTTCTGTCAGTCTACGTGATGCCATGTGGCTCATGGCTTTTGCCTCTCCTTCCTCTGCATCCAGTTAGCAACTCTCCCTTTTGTCTTCCCAGAGCTCCCCCAGTCAGGAAGTCTCTCATGTAACTCCTGCCTAGCTTTGGACGTTCAGC
Source organism: Peromyscus maniculatus bairdii (assembly GCF_049852395.1). Lineage (NCBI taxonomy): Eukaryota > Metazoa > Chordata > Mammalia > Rodentia > Cricetidae > Peromyscus > Peromyscus maniculatus. The sequence continues at coordinate 15,712,997 of NC_134864.1, forward strand.
TTTTTATTAATCCAGTCACAGTGACATAGCTTTACGTACTGCAATCAAATATCTCACAAGAATTATACTTGGTTCTGCATCTAGTGTCTGCATTATGCAGGGTTCTCTACATCATTAAAGGTTAGGTAACAGTGGTCTTAGCATTCTTCAGAACAGAGCTTATATGCTGTGTGATCTCTACATCTCTAGAATACATACTCCCAAAAAAAACTCCCCACTTCCCCCAAAGTCTGCATTTGGCCCAAATAAAATTTGAAAGCGCACTAACAAAGGTCATGTGATGGAGCAGACTCAGCCGTGGATCCTGCCTGCCTGCCTTTAAGTTCTACCCATACCATTTACCCTGATACCTTGGCATGTTGGTTTTTTTTTTTTTAATTCTCTAAGCTTTATTTTTCTCATCTGTAGAATGAGGATTGCAATCTTCAAAGTGCTGACATGAGGCTCAGATGAGATTATACACGGAAAAAGTTTTGAACAGTATCTGGCACATAGATGATATTGAATAATGTATTGATGCTTTAATAGTTATCATTATTATCATTGATACATTAGTATATTAGACTAATAACCCCCAAAGTTAAGTAAACAATGTCTAATTATTATTTTACCTTAATCAGAACTTCCGAATGAATATTCTTGTTCTTAGTGAGAATCCGTGAACATTTTTATTTTTTGAGAATTTCATACATGAGTATAACGCATTTTGATCATATCTGTACTCTCCCCCTGCAACTCTTCCTGTATCTCCCCATACTCCCTCTCAAATTTATGTCCTCCTCATCTATAGTGTGTGTGTGTATGTGAGAGAGAGAGACAGACAGACACACACACACACACACACACACACACACACACACACACACACAGAGAGAGAGAGAAAGAGCGACAGAGACAGAGACAGACAGAGACCTATTGAGTCCAGTTACCATTGCCCTTATGCACATGGGTATAGGGCTGACCAATGGAGCAAGGGCAGCTATCACAGGACCTTGTCCCTTGAGCAAACTGACTCAGCTTCCCTCAGCAGCCATCAACAGCATTTAGGTCCTTAACTAGGAGTGGGACCTCCTAAGCCCTTCCCTGATCCATGCTGGAATGTTGACTGATGTGGTCTTATGCAGGTCTGGTGTAGGCAGCCATGGCTTTGGAGAAGTCATGAGTTCAACATGCCTGCCATGTCCAGAAAATGTGATTTTGCAGCAGTCCTCCTGGGAAGTTTATAAAACAGTAGGTTTCCCTGGTGGTCTTTTTAAACAGTCTTAACATTGTTCATCCCTCCTACCTGCTCCCTCTGCTTTACCCTCTACATTCCTACACTCTTCCTATACTACTTAAGTCTCCCCACTGTGTTTCCCTTTCTCCCTTAATAGCATCTATCACCCTCCTCTCTATGGCTCCTTCTCTCCCTCTCCCACCATGGTCCCTCATTACTTTCCTGGTTTCTATGTGACTCTGAGTTGTGCGCTCTAACCTAAAGATTCAGAGATAAGGATCCACAAATAGGAGAGAACATATGTTTCCTGTTGTTGGTCTGGGTTGCCTCATGCAACATATTTTCTTGAACTATGTAGGAAGGTGCAGATTTTCACACATTAGCAAACTGTAATTGTTTGGTAGTAGTTTATCATAGAGTTTGTAGATCCTTAAATCTCTGACCAATTTCAATGATCTGCATTAGTGTTTGTAGGAGATACATGAATTACATAATGGAAATATTCAACTCAGTGACTGAGACAGATTTTCTCATTTGTACTTAATGTTGCTGAGTTTCTGTCATGAGTAGTTTAATACTTGTACTGAGAGAGCATTAATAAGAATAGAAATAAAATCTGAAGTTGCCTTCTGGAAACTAGGCTTATTGAACAATCAGTGAAAACTTGTAATTAGTTCTATCCAGCTTTAGCTGGCAGATTTTATCTCACTACTGTGTACAAGCACGCACTTGGAAGCAAGTTTCAGCCATTGAAACCTTCTGTATGTTATAAAATAGTTCTGTACTTGGTTGACACTTATCATTCAGTCCAGAGGTCTTTATTTTTATGATTCATTGAATTTTGGGCTGATTGCTAAAATCAACTTTCACTTAATTTTTGAGGCCATCCTTAAGACACATTTCAGTCAAAGGCTTGTATGTGGTACAGCCTTTCAGAATTCCTAGGTTAAAATAAGGCATCGGGCTGGCTGAGTTTTCACCTTTGGAGTGGAAGAGATGATAACAACAGACAACTATATAGTGCTTACTTTGAACAAGGCTCAGTGTCTTAGATGCACTAATTCATTGAATCCTTACAACAGCCTATTTTTAATCACATTTTAGAGAGGCAGAAGCTAGGGCATATGAAGGTTAAATCCCATGCTCACAGTGTCAGAACTCTGAAACCAAGAAGCAAAGACATGCAGACCTGCTCCTGAATCTTGCTTTTTGATCATTTTGCTAAGTCAGGACCCTGCAAAAATGATAGAAAGACAGGTGGATTTTTTCCTGCTGGGTTGTCTCAGCCTTCAATTGTAACAACCACAGTGCAGATTATTTTTCTCATGTTTGCTGTCTATACCTAAACAGTTTGGCCACCAAGAAAACCGTACTTGCTTCTATTATCTAAAGAGACTGTTGAGAGTTGATGGCTTGTTGGGGAAAGGAGATGAGTTGTCTTTAATGGTGTGACCCCTGGTGGGTTGGCTATACTCTGGTGGATGGCCCAAACTTGAGTATATGGGCTGCTACAGAAACCAGACTCTGTGGATGATTAAACAACAAAATGAAGAAGACAAGAAGTTAAGAGGGTTGAGTATTTCTGGGAAGATTTAAAGTAGGGTAAATATGATCAAAATGCACTGCCTACATATATGAAATTCACCAAGAATTAATACAAATATTACATAAAAAGATGTTTCAGTGTCAACTTGATCCAACTGATTTACATCTTTCTAGTTGGTAACATTATTCCATGAGAGTACCATTTAAACAATATTTCATTTTGAAGTACATTTTCAAATAGTATAATATAATGGTTTGGGCACACTAAGTCTTTGCTCTCAAATATATATATAATTATAATTCCTAGAAATACTTCCTACTACATTTATTCTTCCACTGCTTTTGAGGCTCTAGCTATTTTCCTCTTTCTTCACCCCTGTTAAATGAGACATTGTAATTTATTCGTGTTTTCTTTTTGACTTTTTTGTAAATATTTTCCCTATAGTGTTGGTTAATTATAGTTATTGCTGGAATTTCTGATAAATAATATGTCACATAAAGAGCATATTTACTCAACTAGTAGGAACTGACAAGTATAAAGGAAAGAACTACCACATTTTGTTGAAATGTAGTGATTTTTATCCAGTTTTTTTTTTTTTTGGCGGGGGGGAGGTTCAGGATTAAATGTAAGGAGTCTTGTTAGACTGAAATTACACAATAGTCCTGTGATTAAATTTTATCAAGCTTGAATTTCATGTAGCTCTGTTGGTCCTCCTGTGACACAGATAAGTGAATGCCCTTTTAAATGTGTATTAATAAGATCATGTGACATCAGCAGTGATCACCAGCATTACTCTCTTGGAAAGGTATAAGATTCTCTTAGTAATTTATTGATATAATTTTAATAGTAATGCTTACTTTTTTATGGGTAATTTTTTAAATCTCTAACAGAATATGATGCTACACATTTACTGTTTTTGTCCTAAGTGCAAGTGTTCCTTGATGAATAATATAATTTGTTATGAAATTCTTAGATTTCATTTGGAAAGAATATCATTTAAAGTCTCAGAAGAATGATTTCATCTTTCTTGCCATCTTTTTGAAAACAATGAATTGTGTTAAGGTTACTAGCATGTACAACTAATATGTATTTATGTTATTTTTTTTAAAAAATTGTTTCCTCTATTATATTCTCAAATCTGGGATTTTAAAAACAAGCAATTAATCTTAACCATGCTATTTGCCATCTGAGTTTAGCACAGGTCACATTTTAGAGTTGGGGATGGCTGCCCATGGTCATGGGTAAGAAATTTTTAATTAATATCTGATTTAAACCATAATCCTGCAACATTTAACTAGTCACATGCAGAATAATTTCTTAAGTAAAGAGTAAATGAAATCTGAAGTACATTTTTCTCTGTGATTGAAAGTGTCAAAGTTAAAGATAGAACCCAAGTACATTTTATCATAGCATTTCTTTGGTGAGGATTTTAAATGTTCCTATTTTAATAAATAGAGAAAAATTATCCTTGGAGTTGGGGGTCTCATGTCTGACCTCAGCCTAAATTCTGTTCTGTCAAATGAGAAAATGACATCGGTTGATTCCAGTGCAGTTGGAAGGTTCTGATTCTTGAGCACCTTATGGCATGGATTAAAGCAGTCAGTATTAGATCCATCTTCATAAGTATTCCGAGATGACTTTCATAATACTACACATTTTCTCATTACTCAAGATGTACTACGTCCTTTAGTCTTAAAGGATATAACCTTTAACTCTTAATAATAGTAATAATAATAATAATAATAATAATAATAATAATAATAATAATGCAGTTACATTGGAAGGGAAAACATTCATCTCCTGATCCAGTATGCACAAAGGAGAACATGAACTCATTTCCTTTCCCCATCCTAGAATCTGATTGACCTAAGAACCCAGATACCTAATATTGAAGTCTTAGCTGGGTATTCTTAACAACCTCAAAGATTATGAATGAAATATTTTAGCTTTTCAAACATTTGCTACTAGAAGCCAAGTTCTTCATAGTGTTAGAGCTAGTTTCCTTAGATATCACCTCTACTCTATTGAGAATTCCTGAAAGTGGACCTTTCAATAAAAACATTCTAGATATGTATACTGCTTTTGTGTTTTTGAAAAAACTCTAATCATATTGACAAGTATTTTGATTTTATAATTGGTGGTGGTTGGGTCCAAAACAATTTGTACATAATGATCCTTGTAGAATGTCTGCCTAGCCAAGTCAGGTCCTATGATGTTGGGACCATTCACAGACAAACTGAAGATATTTATACAGTAGTTCCAATATTTTATGAAATTAGTATCTGACACCAACACAATACATGCTTTTGCACATTGGATACTTTTATCACAGTAAATGCCATGCATCTTCATGAGCACTTAACCCTGTTACATGTTGGTGGTCTACTGAACTAAAAGGTGCAAGAGTGAGGACGTGTGTTCATTATCTTAAATGAAAGCAGTTGGTAAAGTCACACTTTTACTAAATAATCTTATATTACTGTCAGTACTACTTTAGGGTAAGAAGAGATAGTGACATACACACATTGCCAAGGTATAAGAGTGTGAAAATGCTGTCCTTTTATGACTGAAGCATGTGTGAGAATGACAAAAAATAAATAAATGAGAGGTATGTAACTGAAGTGGTTCTGGACTCTGAGAGTCTGAGGAGAGCTATTAAATATTCACTTTGGCATATACTTAAGATTCACTTAGAGTCCATCCATAAGTTCCAGGTGGAGGCAGAAGTTTCCTGTCCCACAACCACTCTCAAATAATCAATCAGAGGCTTACTGTTAATTACAAATGCTTGGTCGATAGCTCAGGCTTGTTACTAGCTAACTCTTACACTTAAATTAACCCATTTTTTTAATTTATGCTTTGCCACATGGCTTGGTACCTTTTCTCAGTACAGTGTGTCCGTCTTGCTCTCTCTGCATCTGACGGTGACTCTCTGACTCGGCCCTTCTTTGTGTCAGTATCCTCAGCTTGATTGTCCCACCTAACTTTGTCCTGCCTTGCTATAGGCCAATAAGCTTCTTTATTAACATGCGAGAGTAATACATATTCACAGTGTGCAGAAGGGTTGTTCCACAGCATTCTAGGAGTTGGCTACTAAGGACAGAATGATGACATCTAAATGCCCAAATCACAAATAAGATGAGAATGAAATGTACCTGACACCAAGCATCTCAAGACTATCTAAAACACTTGCTTTGGGGAATGATTTACCCATCTGTTCATCATCCTAGACATCCCTAATTATCCTGTTTGTGCCCTTCCTTCTAAAGCTAACTTTTCAAAGGCACAATTTTGATCACATCACCTGGTGCTTAAAAACCTTCAGTGACTCACAATTCACTGCAGCATCAATTTGCAGCCTTTTCTCCTATTTTGACAAGCAAGTGTGATAGATGATGGATGCTATTCATTCCAGAGCTCCATAGCATCTGCTGGTATACTCAGGGTGGATTGCAGATTCGAGCATGCTAGCTGAAACTATGCCCCACTTCTCTCTAACCCAGGAGAGCCTATCACAGTACACACAAGAGAAAATGGCATCGGCATGTGCTCACTATATCCCATATTAAGTTACTTCCCTACTTTGCTTTCCTGGTATTCAGAAAGTACCTGCCTCATGCCTTAAAATTAACTATAGTATAGGTTATGATACTACAAAGCAAAAAAAAACAAAAAACAAAACCTCTCATTATTAGATCCAAGGTTTTTGTATAATGTATAATATCTTTTCCTATCTGAGTTCAACAAACCTGATGGTTGCCTTCTCCTGTAGCCCAGCCTTAGGATTTGTCTCTTAATTTGGGTTTCTAAACGTTATGAAACATATATTGTAGTCATAAAAGTCTTTGCTTTTCTTCTTTCTGACAAAAGTGTTCTCTTCCCCCTTCTAAATCCACTCAACCTCTGCTTGGCCATGCTTAACTTGACATAAAAGCACATTTTTTTTTTTTGGCTAGACTAGGAGATCTTCTGAAGAGATTGTCAGTCCATGCTATGCCAGCCAAAGCCTCGTGATGGACTGTGGGGCCACTTCTGTGTTCTTATGCTCTTTTATGTCCCAAGTATTTGGTTCCCGTTTTCCCTTACTTATAAACTTGTCTTGCTTTGCATTCTGACTCTATCTTTATATTCATCAAGGCCAAGAATCATTCTTTTATTTCATGTTCATAGAATTTAGTGGAAAGACTGCACTTATCAGTTGAAACTGCTTTATTAAAAGTCATTGGTGGATGCTGGCATGTTTGTTACCCTATATCAAAAGCTGTGCATGGAAAGGTGAAATGATTTACGTGAAGAAGTGCTCTTTCATAATTGAGGAGATTATCTGTAAATGCCTATTCTTACACTGGTGCTCTCTCCAGGGGTCCAGTGCCCCTCTTGGCACTTGTGTTGCCACATTCTTCAGGAAGTGGGAAAAAGCAATGGAACTTGGATGACTGCTTTGATATTTCTCAGACTCTCCTGTTGAAGCATTTGGGGGCGCGGGGGGGGGGGAGGAGTCAACTGTGATACAGTAACTTTCAAGATCATCTTCATTGCTGCATATCATCCGTATAGATAACACTGTCTACAGTATCTGTTCATTCGTGAGCTAGTTTTATGACTTGGATTAACTCAAATGAACTCGGGCGTTCTCTGAAGATTGTATTCTCCAGAATACAGAAGAGGAATACTAGGATCAGAAACAGGAATAACTTGTCAGCCAGTAATAGAGTTGTCAGTGTTGCCTTTTTGTCATGTTAGCCAACAATATGTAGAAGTACAGAGAACTCCAATTTTTATAGGAACACTGAAGGTAAGACAAATGATGCTGTCCTACATAGTTCCAGGTATAATGGATAATCAATAAATAGCTTATCCTAGGAACTGCTGTCTGTTGATCATCTAGATTTTACAGGTGGGTGTTAGATAGATAGATGACAGGTAGATAGATAGATAGATAGATAGATAGATAGATAGATAGATAGATAGATAGATAGATAGATAGATAGATAGAGACAGGCAGACACACAGACAGACAAGAGAAAGTGATACATTGAGGGATTGGGTTTTTGCTAATTCCTGCTACTTATTTCCATTTAAAATTGTCTATTAAAACAATACCTCCAATGTTGGCATAAGTTTTCAAAGATATTAATCTAAAGTTAGGAATCTTATCAATGAGGGAGCGATTTCACCTTGGCTCTTTTATAGCTTAAGAACTGTCTGATTTTACAGGTGTCTCAGCAATGGAAAAGGAGAGCATATGGTCTCAAGACAAGTTCAGTCATTTTATCTCATAGCTCAAGAGGCTGCTTGGCATGTGCACGTGGTGTATTTTCTGCTCGATTTTGTTTTCAGTGTCCTTGCATGAGTTTTTATGCCAATGCTGAATCCTTGCTTCTGTTTTTATGCTGAATACATGTGTGGATTTATCTTTTAGATTTCCACGTGGAGGAGGCACTGGACTGGCCTGGAGTATACTTGTTACCAGGCCAGGTTTCTGGTGTGGCACTGGATTCTAAGAATAACCTAGTGATTTTCCACAGAGGTGACCATGTTTGGGATGGAAAGTAAGTAATATTTTTCTCCAGAATGTATATGAAAATAAAATAATATACATTGCTTTTCATTAAATTAAGAATACTTATAGGTGAACTCGTTCTGGTTCTATGGTAGCATTTCTTTGATTATTTCATGTCATCCCATGCCATTGAAAACTGTGAACCCTATGGACAATGTGATTGGAGGGGTTTGGCTGCCATGGGTATGTGAACCATCCGTGCCTTCACATTTTCCCACAGGTTTATTAGTATGTCAATGTATTCTTTTTATGAGCACCACATCTAAAGCCAACACTAGCACCGTTTAACGTCTGCTGCTTCTTCCTCTGCATTTCCTTTCTGTCCTTCCATTCCCTCTTCCACTGTATGCTTGGGAGTCACTCGAAGAACCGTGTCTAGGATTTACTGCTTACTGTTGACCTGTCAGTGTCTTAAATGGGCAGGCATGGTTATCACTGTGACAGTTCACATTTTACCAATGAACACCAAGTGCTTCCCTTATTGTCTCATCAGCCTCTGGCAACGCTTCAGGTCCTGTACATCAAAAAACAGAGTTGGCTACTTCATTGTGTGGTGATAGCCTTCAATGGTTTTAAAAGTATACTCAATGGTTATGTTTTTTGTGTGCTGCCCAAACATAGTGCATTGTTTTGATTCTACTTACTGATGAACATCCATTTGTAATTTCTTTAATTGCAAATTTACACATGAAAGTAAAATTTTGAATATGTTTTCAATGAGGTTTAATGAATCTTCTCCTTCCATATGTACAATTACAGAGTCTCATCTGGGAAATTGGGAATCTGCTCCTCTTTTTATGTGCTCTCGATTCAGATTGTGATAACTCATTCTGTCAAGCATACCTATATGAGTTCTTTTTGTGCGGTTAAATATGAAATTTAATCAACATTTCAAAAATAGATGGATACTTTTACTGCTGTTTAACTGTCCTTTCTAGTTGTCACACAAAGCGAATATAAAAAAAGATAGAACTTGGACGTCCAAAGCAAGCAATAGTACTCAGCATACCCATCACGCCGCTCTAGTCCATTGACTTGGTTGTTATTGAACATCTAATGGTATTTTAACAAGTGCTTTTAAAAGCAAACTATCACTACTCATTGTGGCATATTCTTCATTTTAATGAATATTGCTACATTTTCTGCATGGATTTCTTACCACATTTTGCCAGACAAGAAAATTACAGCATCATTTTCTCCCATTGATACAGTTTCAGCTGGCAAAAGCTAACGCTGGACAGAGTCCAGGTTTCCATTTTAATATTATATTCATTCCAAGCAAACAGTCGAGGCTGGGATAGTTAAGTAGCAAGGAAGGGTCAGTAGAGGCCAGCATGGTGGAGAAAACACAGGACTAAGAAACAAGAGCCAGTAGAAACATGTGGTAAAGTTCTGGCTGTGCAACTGTTTTTTCCTGGCACCTGGCATTCATGTAGGTACCCAGAATCATGTGGCAGTACATTCACCACCAAGCTCTGTGTGTGTGGCAAGATAAATGACATCGGTAAATGGATACTTTTGAAAAAGAGGAAGACACTGATGGCATTACTCACTATCTTTTTCGCCATTTTCCTCTGCTTTATTTCTTAGATATAAGAATGTTTATAGTCTCCCTCTCTCCCTGGCATTGTCTGTTGGTCACAGCAAGCTTTTCCATTCATAGTTTTTAAGACATCTTCAGGGTCACACAGATATCAGCTTCCAGACAGTTTCTGCTTTATTATTCATGAAGACAATTAGAAACAGGTTACTCTGTAGTGGTTTATTTATTTTTGTTGTTGTTGTTTTAATTGATTTGGACTTATTCAAAGAGATCCTTAGATGCTGTTGTTTGCATGGCCATGCATAGCTATCCTTCCTTTACCTGTGGGTTGGTATAAATTAGAAAGAAAACATAGTTTTTCTAATTGAAGGCCAGGCATTGTGCAGAGGTAATACCTTCTTGTAGAATTGATGCCATGCTGATAGAGACAAGAATTAAAGGTTGGTTGAGATTACATTCTTACTGCTTCATTGTTTGCACAGTGGCACGTCTTCCCTCAATCTCAGCTGAGAAGCCATGTGGCAAATCTTATGTTCATTTTCCTTGAAATCTTTCCAAATCCAGTTTCTCAGCACAACAAAATTCTACATTCCACAAGGCAAAGGCTTGCTCTAAATCAACTCTAAGTAATTTTTATCTATAGCGCTTACAAAGTGATCACTTCTATGTCTCAGACAGAACCTGGAGTTTATCATCTCGGAGCCCAATGCTCCTTTGATGCTGTTGCAGCAGCTCTCCTCACCAGCTGCACCCTGATAACCTCCATTACTCTCTCTGCCACTTAAGCTGTTCTACATCAGTATGCAACCAAAGTGAAATTAATAAGAATCCTAACCACTTAACATCCTGAAATATTATCTCCCTTCCTTGGCTTGAATTCCATTTCTCCTGACTGTCCCTAATGTCAACATGGCTACTTTCAAAACATCTCTTAGAGCAGAAATAGGAAGTCCCTATTGCCAGCAGGGAATAGTGACACTTTGAAGAGCCTTCTGTCTGCCCTGATGTGAGGGTGGCACAGCAACTAGCCTCCTTTAAATTTGAAGGGTAACATCTCAGGGACAGCTGCTTCTGAGTCTGTTCCTCAGAAAGCATCACCACAGTCAAGGACTTCTTTCTGGCCCTGTCCTTCCTTTGTCTCAGCCGAGGTTGGGTTGTATCAGGAATGATACATCACAAAACTCATAACTAACTTTGATTTTTAAGTGTTTAAAGTTTTATCCCCCATGTCATTTATCGTTTCCCCCCATGGAGTTGGAAGGAATTTTGGAAATTGTTTTTATTCAGGTCTTTAACTGCTATTGACAGGAAAGAAAACAAAATCTGGGGAAAGGCAAAATTTATCAAGTTGCATCAATCAAGGATATGGTAGCCCAAACGATATCAACAAGATCCCTATTAGAATTGTATTACCATACTAATTTCATAGAGAAGATAGTCTTCATACTGCTAATCCAACAAAATGTCCCTAAGGTGAGTTTTGTAGCAAGTATTGGTATGTCTTATTTCTTCATCCTTGCAAATGTCACATTTGGGTGCCCAGAATGTTGGGTCAACCAAAGAAAAGCCAAGGCCTCACTAATACAAAATGGGATACCATAGGTTGAGCACTGCCAGAAGGAAATAATACCTGAAGGTTTGGTTTTAGCTGCCAGTGCGCCTTTTCTATGTATCATTAATAGTTCTGTGCTTGGACTTTTTCCAATATTAAGAAAATCCCTGTGGGGCTAGAGAGATAGCTCAGCCATTAAAGGCTAGGCTCACAACTATATACATATATATTAGTCCCTGTGTATGGACATGCTATCCAGTTCTGAGGCTCTTCCAGATGCCAGAAAGTTCTTCACATGCTCAAATCGTAGGGTCCAAGGAAATGCTGAAGAAAGACCCCAGACTCAAATAGTATGTAAGAGCAAAGAACATTTATTACTATACCAGCATATGTGGGATTATTCACCTGTACAACATGGTAATGACCCCTTTCAAGCACAGCTAGGGGAATTTCAAGAATGGTTAGGTCATCTCAAACATAATTGGTTAAGCAAGCAGCAGTTACATTAGTATACTTTTAATTGGCTGAGGTTTTATCCTTGGACATTCTTGGGTAAGTTTCAGGGGGTTGCAGGAACTGTCCTCGAGACATTTTGGGACTGACACAGACCTTGTTCATGCACTCTCCCTTGTCCCTGAATGTAATTTGTTGATAAATGGCCCTTGGTTGGGAGAGACACCTGCTTGCCCCTCTCAGAAAACTGAAACCTTAATTCAGTTATAAAAGTGGGAAAATGGGAAATTTTAAACCCTTCAAAATCTGAGTCTATCTTCATCACGATAATTTAGGGTGGGTTTTCTCCTGTTTTTCCATGTCTTTATCTGCATTTTGTAAACTAATTATTCCCCAGGCTCTCAACTGTCTTCATAATGGTGTGATATTTCATCTGAAGTTTGGTTTCTTGTTGGACCTTTAATTTCTCTCTTCTAGAAGGGGCCACATGACCTCTTACTTCCCTTGGTGTTGTTGTATAGATATGTATTAGTTTCAAAGGATTGTATTGTTTGTGTGTGTTTATACATGTGCTGTGTGTCTATGGGTTTCTGTCTGTTTGTGTGTCTGTGTGTTTGTATGATTGTGTGTCTGTGTGTGTTTTTGTTAGTGTCTGGGTGTCTCTGTGTATATGTTTGTTTGTGACTGTGTGCATGTTTGTGTTTGTGTGTGTGTCTTTCTCTGTGTGTTTCGCTCTCTCCCCATACTCGTGTGTGTGTGCGTGTGTGTGTGTGCGTGTGTGTGTGTGTGTGTGTGTGTGTGTGTGTGTGTGTGTGTTAATGGGCACCATATCCTGAACTTTCCTCAGCTAGGCAAAAACTCTTGTCACTGAGTTTCACCTTCCAATCATTCTTTTATTTTTTTTTAATAAAAGAAAAGAGTACCAGGTTGCTCTCTGTTTAATTTTTAATCTCCTAAAAATCTTCAAATATGCTTATAAAATAAGTCAAAAAGTTTTTTCAGAAACATATATTTGCTGGTTTTTCAGAATATTAAATTTAAGACTTTACCACAGCTACATGTCACTTCAATAGGTTTAACATTGTTTAAATATACAGATATTTTCATGCTAATTATTCAGGGACTAAGATGTCCTTCCTATCCTTGCATCAGGAATCTGACAAACACACCTTTCCATGCTTTATAAATGTAGTTTAAATGTGTTCCTAGGGGCTGGAGAGGTGGCTCAGCAGTTAAGAGCACTGGCTTCTCTCCAGAGGACCCAGATTCAATTCCCAGCACCCGTGTGGCAGCCAACAACTGTCTGTAACTACAGTTCCAGGGGATCCAACACCCTCACACATACAGGAAAAATACCAATGTACGTGAAATAAAAGTAAATGAATTTTTTAGGATGTATGACTAAGTGCTTGGTTAATCCTGTAAGCTGTGTGCACTGAGATCTTGAGGTCTTCTTAGAATCCCCATGTATCTGACAAACCACGTCTTCATTGATGCCCATCTCCGTGGAATGTTGCTTAAATTTGCCGGTTTAGAAATTGATTTTCTTGCAAACTTGAGTTTAAACATTCAGTACAGGATTGGCCTCTGTAGCTCTCTGGAGCCTGCAATGATTTATCTGACTAAGGCTTTGCTCCAGCGTCTGCTATGTCTTTTATTCCTTAAGATTTGATTAGGTCCAAACAACACAGCTCAAAATGACTGAACCATTCTGAATCTCTGCGTGTCTGAGAGAAACTTGAGCTTTCCAGAAGAACTGCTCCCGTAGTGTAGTCTCCTCCTTTCTGCCATTTTGCAGTCACCCAGATTGCACAAGCGATCTTCTTCCACGTTCATGCCACTCTTTCTGACTCATCGTCGTCGTCATTTCACTATTCTCCCCTCTCTTCTACATCGATGCAGTAAAGTTGAGTCATGGAAATTCTCCAGCCTGATGATGTCAGCTCTAAAAACAGCCATGTTTTATAGAGACGAGTGACGTGACTTCTTCTTGGCAGCTGCTTCATAGCTTTGAGATAAGCGTCAAGATGCTTGAACTGCCTGTGTATCAGCTCTTTGTCTAAAGCAAAGTAGGGTTTTTAATAATTGCCTCATATTGCTTAATAACAGCATACATTTTATTTCATCCCTTGTGCCCACTGGTCATATTGACAGAATATGATCTAAAACCCAAGATATCTGGTACCATATTCTCTTCACTGCTCATTGGGGTCTCCAGGTACAGGCCCGTCAGAGTACCCAACAGCACCACTGGTTTCTTTGTGTTCCTCTTTTTCTTATCACAGGGGTTTTCCAAACTATGTATGTATGCAGGGTGTTTTTAATGTAATATTTTAAATATTCCCCACTTAGGAGGGAGCTGTATAAGCTGTTCCCCTAACAGTAAAGGCAATTTGTTCAATTGAAGACCTATGGTTCCTTTCCCAGTCTCTTAATTTATGTAATTACAACATGTCACATCTTTCTTCACGATATTACTTATTTTGCATTCCCTTAATTTTGATTGATAGCACAAAAGTTTATTTTCTACTTATTCTAGCCCTTTGTATGTGTGTGAATATGGAAAAGCATTTCTTCTCAGCCTTATCTAAACTGTTTGATTAGCTGCTAATGTGCGAAATCATTAATGGGGAATTCAAACTGTTAAAATAAAGAACTGATGAATTCCAGCCCATAGGCCACTGCTCAGTCTTTGCAACTGAGTGGTTTTTTTTAGAGAAGCATACAAAATCCATCAGTGCTCCGGGCACTGTGTGAAATGGGCAGGGTATTATTAGACCCCATGAAAAGTTAAATGTGGTTGAAATAAAGATTTCTCTGCAGCACAGAAAGTGGGGGGGGGGGCGGTGTAGCTGCTTTAGAACACTAAATAATCAGTTTACTATAGCAACAATATAATCTGCCATACATTTGTGAGCTGTTCAAGGGTTACCTTTCTTAGAATTACAAGAGAATTTATAAACTATTCTGTTTGGCAGAGAGAGAGTGCAATTTTCTCATTTCAGAAACAGAGTCTGTGCCTTTATTATTTGCCCTATGTAACACCCGAGACCAGCTGTTAGTTCATAGAACTCCAGCCATCCCAAGTGAAAGGCTTACAAAAGACAACCAATCATTTGAGTGACTGAATGTCCCCTGGTGCTGCCAATTTAAACATACAGACATCTGCTAAAGGATGTGAAATGGGAGTCAGGCCTATTGGACTGTGGTTGATGCCTTTGAAGCTGCATTTTTCCTGTGAATTTGATACTTTCCTTACATGTTATTCACATTACTAAAGGTGAACTGATCTAATTAAATGATGTTAATGTAAGTAGCTTGTTTAATATTTGGATTTTATTTTGTTTCCTTTGTGTTTCTTTTTCCTTTGTTTGTGGGTGGGTGCTAGCTACATAAACAGATTTCCTCGGTAGTAAATTCAAGAATATACCTACTCACTCACTGAAAACAATCCCTAATAGATGCAGCATAAATGTAGTTATAATCTGTAAAATAAATGTAATTCTATGAAAAAGTAACTAGTCCAGTATGTAAGATGACATTTTTACATATAGATGACATAAGTGTATCTGGAGATAGAAAATCAAACAAAACCCCCAATATTCAGTTGCTATATTATCATACAGTATTGGGAAATACATATTAATAAGCCAAGGAAGCTGATGGCTCCAGTTGTTCCAAATTATGATTATAGAGATTCCATTTATTTTCTTTTTCTTGTTAACTTTTGTTAGTATTCTCTTTCAGTTTACTATTTCATAGTTTTCTACCATACCATGAAAAAAAATAACTGATGAAATAAAAGGGACTGGTCCCTGAATTAATTTTACTACATTCTACCATTATTAGAAACCTGAAGTTTCTAGATGATAAGTGCAGACGCTATCACAGAATTGTGTTTGTTAGAGAAAAACATCAGTTACTTGACAGATGTCTGTCTACGTTGTGAGCAGTGTAGGACAGTGCATTTCATGAAGGGTGTTCTCCACTGACCCGGTCATCAGCTACAATGTTCTCTTTTGACCTGACTGGCATAGGACCTTGAGTCTGAATTATTTATATCTGTTCATTAATACAGCGTTTATTCTCAGAAGTCAAGCACAGTGTTCTGGGTCTGTGAAAACAAGGGAATCATAATTATATTTTAGAATTTGGGGATGAAAAATAAAGCTGAACTTCAAAGACAAATTCCTATTTCTTTCAATGAAATGAAGACGTTTTGTTTTCGTTTGTTTTCAAAAAGTTACATCATTTGAGATTGATGGTGAGTGTCTAAGTGAATAGCAAGACAGAAAGGAGGTAGTTAACTTACAGATTTACTACAACCCTTTATTAGAGAAAGCAGCTGCAAGGAAAAATATTGTGCTTCCATGGGGCTTATTATTCTGCAGGGGAGAGATACAGAATTAGGTGTGCTGAGGTCTGATAGGCTGCTGCTTTGTGAAGAGACACAATAGGCCATTGGAATGTGTCACAGTTACGAGCTATTAATGACGAGTTGGAACACTCACTACATGCCAAATAGACAACCCTTGGTAAGAATTGTGAGGCCTTAGGAATTTTCCATATCTGCTAGGTGCAATTGGTCAGAAAAGTGATGGGCCCATATATTCCACACCCAAGCAACAAAATTTTTAAGTATCAATAAAACTTTTAAGTATTATAAATGGAATAGGGAAATCAAAATATGAGCAGTGGATCTATCAATGTTAATGCCCTAGTTATGATGTTCTACGTAGTTTTTCAAAAATGTCATTATTGAGGAAAGACGAATAAAAATCTACACAGAAGCTCTGTGTCATTTCTTATAACTGTGAGTGAGTGAATCTAAATTCACCTCAATTAAAATTTCCCTTAGAAGGGTTGGGGAAAGATAGTCAGTTTATGTAATCAGCCTAGATGTACATCAGTGGATAAAGTATAGCATATGTGAGCAATGGAATTTTATTCACCCCTGAAGAATGAATTTATGTTATTTGTAGGAAATGAGTACTGAGCAAAGCAATTAAAATTCAGAAAACCCAATATTGCATGTTATCTCTCATACAAAAATATCAATTCAAAGTATTATGTGATGTGAAAGTATAAGTGTGACTGGGACAAAGGAATTTCATAATGGAGGTGAATATAAACAAAATCAAAATACATGATAGACATGTATGAAAATGTCTTAATGAAATCCATCTTATACAATGAGTACACAGTAATTTTTAAAACACCAAAGAATAGTAAAATAGAATACATTTAATTATATAAAAGACAGACATTATAACTGCTAGTTGTTATAGGAAACATAATTTTCACATTATTTATAGCCACTGAGCCTTTGCATATCACTTATGAATAATGAGAAACATTAAACAAACTTTAAGAGTTAATGAACTAGGGACTCCATCCTGTTATACACAAGAGTATGCTGTGTCAGGTAAGTTCAACCTCTGGTATCTATTTGCTTATTTTAACTTTAGTAATTTAACATCATAGCTTAGGAAGAGTAAGATTATTGATGGCTAAATACATCTTTATTTTCTAGAGGAACAATTTTAATATTCCAAGTAAAGAAATTCACTTTTAATATTGTTTCAGATATAAAATTAAGTCCTGGATGCTTATGATAGCAATAATAAGTGACAATCCTTTACCAGCCTCCCATGTTTAATGTTACCTTATAAATCCATACATTGCTTTTGTCCGAACAGGATTTTATATTTCAATTTAATCATGTTATCTCGAATATAATATGTGTTTTTGTTACTGATGCTGTGTATGCTTTATAAATATGTGACTTTTTTATTGGCTACTGCTGTGTGGTTTTAACTACACATGATAGCTTATGCCAACAGTGTTACTTAAGTTTTAGGCTGACAAAACTAAATCAATATTTTGTGTTCAATTGAATACATCATTAATAAGGACCACTTCAGGGACTTCACTGTTATCTTTCAGGAAAAATATGCCCCAAAGACCTTACTAGTCATGAAGCTCAGATAATTATCTGATGGATATTTTTAATGGCAAGACAGTATGATTTAAAACTTTATGTGTTCCTACTGGGACCTCTCTGTTGCTTCCCCCCCCCCAAAAAAAAAAAACAGCCAACTAATAAACTGATGCATGATAGACTTGAGTAGTCTATCATCTTCCCAAGTTGTAAATATATCTTGACAGACATTTGATGTTATTCCAATTCTTTTGATTATCCAGTTAAACTAAAGGAAAACACACCTATATAGTTTATATAGAAAACACATCTGTGTGTGCTGATTCATTGCTTTGTTTTTGAACATGTAAAATGGTTTATTGGTATTTGGTTCATTTAAATCTTTTCTACATAAGCTTAGATAGCAGCTTATCTTTGTAACATGCACAGTAAACATAAAATAGTATCCTTATTTGAGTTTTCACTTTTTGATTTCAGTGATTGCCATTAACCCCATCCAAAAATATTAAGTGGAAAATTCTAGAAATGAATAATTATTCATTTTAAACCTATAACTTGTGTTATTGTCTTGGCTAAGACTTGAATCATCTATTGACTATTGTCTACACACTGGATCCATCCATCACCTACCCATCAGTCACTCAGTAGCCGTCTCATGACCAAGCTGACAGCAGTAATGTTCTTTGCTTGAGTCATCCTTATTTTACTTAAAAATGGTCTCAAATCCCAGGAACCATGATGCTTGAATTTTTATTTGAAAATTTCATTATATTTATTATGTTATGGGTTATTATATTCAGTCTCTTGATGTTCCCAGGTTATAACTGAAACTTGCTCACCCTATAGCTGCATAGGAAAAAGTGTGGTAAGCTCAGGGTTTGGTACTATCTGTGGTTGCAGGCACTACTGGGGTCTAGGAATGTATCACCCAAGGATGAGGAGGGGCTGATGTCAGTTTTTGAAACAGGAATTGAAATAAGTAAAGGGTCTGTAGTAACTAACTGGTATTCTAAGAAAAGGTATTGCTATTTAAATGTAAATGTAAATTTTAAATATATGTACATAATATTTTATAACCCAGAAGACACTGAGCTTACAAAAGCAGGGATTACCATACTAACTTGAAATCAATTATTCTATAATTATCCATTTTGCTCTAATGAAAAGCTGCTAGAAAGAGAAGTTTCATGTCTCTTAAGTGTATTTTTTGTTTCAATAATAAATCCTGTTTGATTTTATTGAAATATGTTGAATATTCTATGTATATCCTTTTGTGTTCCTATGTCATACATTTGGCTAGTGCAATGATTCCTTCTCCTCACTCCTGTCCCACTGTAATCATTACAGAGAAAGTTAAAATAAGTTAAGTTCATATAATTGTAAAGAAAATATCACTCATTTATAAACTGTGAAAAGATTTTTAAGAAGTTTGAGTTGCCTTCACAGCCCCGGTTCCAGGTTTCTCAAACCCTAATGTGTAAATGAGCTCTTGCCTGGTGGCTCTAAGAATTCACACTGACCACATCACACTGACCATCCATGATGGTTTATAATACAGTTTAAGAGACCATGAGGTCAAGTACATCCCAGTCCTTCCGAGTTTGTATTAAGGTTCTCAAGTAAGTGGTCTGCATTTCTCAAGTGCCCCAGAGTTATGGGTTATTAATTTTCCATTCTAATGTTTTTGTTTAGCTCTTTTGACAGCAAATTTGTTTACCAGCAAAGAGGCCTGGGACCAATTGAAGAAGATACGATTCTAGTCATAGATCCAAACAATGCTGCAATCCTCCAGTCCAGTGGGAAGAACCTGTGAGTAAAATGGCATACATGCTATTCAAACTGACACACCTGTGCTGGATATAAAGTATATCATTGGGTCAGGAATTTGTCACAAGACGACCCTTACACAGGAGACAGATTGGGCCATCCTTTCATTTACTTTCTAAACAAGGGGTTCTGAAACTTAACTGAATGTTAGAATCATCTGTGAAGCTCAAAAAAATTCTACACACAGAAAATTGTCCACTTATGTGTCTTCTTTCAAAATACCAAGGATAATTTTCTTACTACAAAAAGTCTGAGATATCCTAGATTGTTAGCTTGATTTAAACGCTATGGGTTCTATGCATGTATCTTACCATATTTATAAGCCATATTAACTGGTCAGTTTATAATTTTAAAAAATTCCATTCTGACTTGGTCTGGGCTATGGCGAATACTATTATTATAACTTTCCAGGTGACTATTACACAGTCAAGATTGACACATGTAGGATGAAGTCAGATCTTAGTCAGTTAGACTGATAGCGTAAAAAAAAAAAAAAAAGTAGCATAAAAATTATATACTTGCCGGGCAGTGGTGGTGCACGCCTTTAATCCCAGCACTTGGGAGGCAGAGGCAGGTGGATCTTTGTGAGTTCGAGGCCAGCCTGGTCTACAGAGCGAGATCCAGGAAAGGCGCAAAGCTACACAGAGAAACCCTGTCTTGAAAAATCAAAAAAAAAAAAATTATATACTGAACTTACCAAGTAATCACTGAGACGAATAAAAGACTTTTTTTTCTCTTCCCATCCAAAAGTGAAGACTAAACAAATACCATTTTTAGCTTTCCCTTGGCTTGCACATGTAATTTGGATCTGAAAGCCACTCATTATTTGGTCTGATTCCTAGATGGCATTTGGCAGGCAAAAACAGTTGGCTGATATTCATGGACATTGAAAGAAAGGGACACCTGCTTACAGACTTACTCTGACCCGTTATAACCTGGCAGCATCTAGGACTATGCCCCACTCCATCTGCCTAAGTCCCAGAGAAGCCCAGCTTCTTTGAAGCGCAGATAGCCTCTGCTTTGAATGCAGCTACTACTAATAGAGATTGCTATAATGAAGCTTAGTTTTTTAAAATAGTAGTTTCAGAGAAGTCAGGGGCCAAATTATAATTCCATCTCTACTGTGTATTTGAGCCCATGTCTTTAGAGCTGTAGCCATTTATCAGAGGCATCCTCATCCCAGAACAGAATTAACAGGGAAGGTAGACCAACTGCTGCTAAGTCAACTTGGCTAGCTATGAGGTATCAATGCTACAAGCAAATCATAACCTTGCTTTCAATGGCCAAAACAGGCATCTAGTTCAGTCAGTTCATTAAGATCAAAGTGTCATGCACTTGGCTCATGAAAAAAAAAAATCTTGGTGCCAATATCCTACTTGGGCTAGACACACACAAAGAAAGCTTGGGTTCACGGATGGCATTCTAACAGGGTCACCTTAATCTATTTCCCATGTGTTAACTCTGTCCCGGTTTTTCAATTCTGTGGGCCTCTGTCCATATCCATTACATGTGCAAAATATATTGACCTTTCCTAGTGATTGTTCCAGCTCACCACTACACTGTGCCTGGAGGGTCACAGCCTTTCTGGAAGTTACTCTTTTTATGTTTCACTATCTTCCATAGCCAGTCCTAGAGCTTTCAAGTGACATACAAAAGATTCTGTGTTGACATGGTGTTATAGGGCTGGAGAGATAGCTCAGTTGGTAATGACCTTGCCATAAGGACCTAGAATTCACACAAAAGCTGGACAGAGTCACATCAGTAACCCCATTACTGAGGCCAACATGGGGCAGGGGAGGAGAACCCCTGGGACTCTCTGGCCAGCCAGGCTAGCCAATTCGTTTCAGGTTCAGTGAGAGGTCCTATCTTAAAGGATAAGATGGAGAGTGATCAAAATAGACAGTTGACTATACATGCTTGTATGCACACATCACGAACACTCACATACAAAAGTGCCCATAACACTATACATAACACTATATTTTCTTGAAATATATTTTAACTATCCAAACTATAGAAATCCAGTTATTTCTCAAGGCAATTTGTCTTATGCATATTCTGAAACATTAATATTTATTATCTGAAAACTTGCTTTTCATTTGATATTATTTGTGTTGCTTAATAAAGCATACTTTGTAATAAATACTTATAATTTTATGTAAACTTTGTTTATAGATCTTAATAGGATTAACTTCTGCTTAAGCTTTGTCATGAGGAAGTCTGTCTGTTCTAACAGGTTATTTTCATTTAACAATTCCTTTTGGCATTTTTCTACAATGATACAAAAACACTGTTCTTATTTTGTAGAAGTATGTTGCTCCATGGTTTTATTACAGCTAAGTTCCTCTCATGTGTTTGGAGAACTAGAACTAGAACAGTTATTTTTATTTTTCAGGTTTTATTTACCACATGGCTTGAGTATAGATAAAGATGGAAATTACTGGGTCACAGACGTGGCTCTTCATCAGGTGAGCTCCCTACTTGGCAGTGTTCAAATAGAAGCTGAGATGGGTTCGTTTTCAAAATTCTCTGAATTTTACTGAAGCATTTTCTATGGCTCAAAAATTGGTAGCAAAAAAAGCGGTGTGCTATTATGGAGTACCGTAGACTCAGTGGCTTATAAGCAACCAATGAGTTCATTTCTCACAGATCTAAATTCTGGGCATCTGAGATCAGGGTACCAGCATGACAGGGTTCTGTTGAGGTTCCTTCCTAGGTTTCAGACTGCCATCTCCTCGATGTGTTTTTCCATGAAGAAGGCAAAGAAAGTAAGCTCTTAAAAAAAAAAAAAAAAAAAAAAAAAAAAAAGATGATATGCCATAGCCAGGGGGTGGTGGCGCACGCCTTTAATCCCAGCACTTGGGAGGCAGAGCCAGGTGGATCTCTGTGAGTTCGAGGCCAGCCTGGGCTACCAAGTGAGTTCCAGGAAAGGTACAAAACTATACAGAGAAACCCTGTCTTGAGAAACAAAAGAAAGAAAGTAAGCTCTTGTTTATCCTTTCTCATGAAGTTTCACCATGATGGCCAGTTCTGTCCTGCTCCCATTACAGGTGAAGTTAGGATTCTGATAGATGAATTTGGAAGACACAAGTGTTTAGTATCTGTATCAATCCTCACCTCAACAGTTTTCTTTTTGTACTCTACTAGGAAAAGTCAGCATGTTATTAGGTCTCTCTCATCCCTTGGATGCTAATAGCCAGATGTTGAGCTTCCCTATAATATCTAGAGGCCTTCTCTTCACTTTCTACACTGCCCATTATTTCCTTTGTCCCTAGGTTTTATTTCCTTTCTTTTCTTTCTTTTTTTTTTGCTTATGTTTTATGAATTATTTCCTAAGCCAACTTCATTTTCTATAAATTAAAGCGAAGTCTATATCAAGTATGTAAGAATATCAAACTTTTGTCCTTTTCAAAAGATACTGTATTTCATGGAATTGTCTTAAAGCCTCATACCCATACAAGATAAGTTTGTTAAATGTAATGGTGGTGGTACAGAGTTAGGAAAAATAGGAAAGAGAAATCTAGAGCTCTAAAGACTCACCAGTGAGTCATTAACATGTTCTCTCGAGTTTTGAACATCATTTGATGAATACCTATGCCTCATATGCTATCTGAACATCATAGTATTAGTATTAGTAGTATTAAAAAAGAAAAAAAGGAAGTGGAGGTGAATGCAATGTTTAAATACGGGTCCCTATTTGCTATATTTTAAGTAGACAGCTTTGGGAAAACAACTTTGTTTCCATATATCTAATTGTGATATGAAGAATTAGACCAGATGATTTCTAGGGTCCTATCTAATTTTAAAAGCATCTTCTTTTGAATAAATCTCTGTCTGTCATTTACACTATAATCACTTGTCATGTGTGTCTGTCAACAATAATCAGAAGAGTAGATTAAGCTTGCTTTCTTTTTTCTCTTTCTTTCTTTCTTTCTTTCTTTCTTTCTTTCTTTCTCTCTCTCTCTCTCTCTCCCTTCCTTTCTTCCTTCCTTCTTTCCTTTCTTTCTTTCTTTCTTTCTTTCTTTCTCTCTCTCTCTCCCTTTCTTTCTCTCTCTCTCTCTCTCTCTCTCTCTCTCTCTCTCTCTCTCTCTCTTTCTTTCTTTCTTAAAGGTGTTCAAACTGGACCCACATAGCAAAGAAGGGCCTCTCTTAATTCTGGGAAGGAGCATGCAGCCTGGCAGTGACCAGAACCATTTCTGCCAGCCCACTGATGTGGCTGTGGACCCCAGCTCTGGCGCTGTCTTCGTGGCAGACGGTTACTGCAACAGTCGGATCATGCAGTTTTCACCAAGCGGCAAGTTCGTCACCCAGTGGGGAGAAGGTACTGACTCCCACTCCTGCTCTCTGACCAGAGTTCTGAGTCAGTAGGACCAAACACCAGAAGTGGGTTTGGTTTTCCTCATATAAAATCTGTAATAAACGGCTTGTTTTCGTGAATTTGAAAACGTATCCAGCTGTGGCGTCAGACTTTGAAGGACTCTCTAAACGGTGTGTCTGCGGCTTTTCTTTGTTCGTAGAGTCTTCTGGGAGCACTCCTAAGCCAGGCCAGTTCAGTGTTCCTCACAGTCTGGCCTTGGTGCCTCACTTGGACCAGTTGTGTGTGGCAGACAGGGAAAATGGCCGGATCCAATGTTTCAGAACTGACACCAAAGAATTTGTGAGAGAGATTAAACATGCGTCATTTGGAAGAAATGTATTCGCAATTTCATATATACCAGGTATTTCATTATTGTTTGCTTTATTATATTGTCTGCCCTTAACAGTTGTTTTTACTCAATGTGCTTTTTAAATAATCTTGTTCTTATTAGAAAGTTCCAGATACTTTGTATATCAGATCTGAAACATCTTAAAACTAGTACTACATTGTAAAGCACTTCAACCTAAGTGTCACTGTTCCTTTTGCAGACATAATAATGAAGACTCCAAAAGAAGTTAACAGCTGTTTGTACTGGGTTTAAAATGTTCCCAAACACTGATTCCTTTTTACTTATGATCATCTGATCTAGCTATTAAAAGATTAATATTGCCTTCACACCATCAAGAGATGGTATATGTCTGATAGAATTGCATTCAAACTATTTCTGTTTCTTGTTTCTTGAAAAAGTGCTGGCTGGCTTAGTTTTATTGCTGTGAAGAGACACCGTGACCATGGCAACTCTCATAAAGGAAAACATTTAATTGGTGCTGATTTGCGGTTCAGAGGTTTAGTCCATTATTATCATGGCAGGAATTATGGTGGTGTGCAGGCAGACATGGTGTTGAAGAGGTGGCTGGGTATTCCACACCTGGATGCACAGGCAGTAGGAAGAGCAGAGTAAAACTGGGCCTGGCTTGAACATTGAAACCTCACAGCCCAGTGACACACTTACTCCAATAAAGCCACACCTCCAACAAGGCCACACCTCCTAATAGTGCCACTCCCTAGGAACCTATGGGGGCCGTTTTCATTCAAACCACCACACCGACCAATTTATTTAAAACAGATTAAAATATAAAGCAACAGAGGTTTACATCTAAATGCCAGGAGAAACAACCAATAAAATCTTGATTTCTTTAACATTTTTTATATAAATTGTAATGGTTTTAACCATTTTCACAGGGCAGTGATGGTACATGCCTTTAATCCCAGAATTCAGGAGGCAGAGACAGGTGAATCTTTATGAGTCTTTGTGAATCTTTGTGAGACCAGCCTGGTCTACAAAATGAGTTCCAGGACAGCCAAAGCTGCTACACAGAAACCCAATTTTGAAAAGCCACCCAAAAATTGTTTTCAAATAAAATTTGAAAAGTATTCCAAACTCATAAAATAAGATTGCACAATTTACATTATAAAATAAGTTACCATAAGATTTCTTTGAATGTGTATGAAGCAAGTTAATGTGTTAAGTAAAAGTTTTATTAACTATGTCTGACTTTGGTTAACATACATTGACTATACTCCCCACTTTAATACCTACACATCTTAGGTCACTAAGGTATGAAATAAAAGGGCTCCAGTGACTAGATGGGAAATAAGTGTGTGTTCCCTGAGAAATATTAAAAAAAATTCATTGATGTCAACAAAGGAGACATTCTGTACTTGGCTTATCTTCACAGTGGAAGAATTAATTTGAAAAGATCATTCAGCTAGTAAGGAAGGTGATTTAAGTATATACAATATTTTTCAAATCTGGTAAAAGATAAGAACTGAAGTTAAAAAGAGAATCTAGCAAGAGCTGGTGTCTTTACAGTATGTATCGATAATTGGTGCTCAGACTGTATTGTGTTATGGTATATGTTCTAAAACTCGCTACAATCCTTTTAAGACAGATGAAAATACATCGACCACAGGCTTCACATCATATACACTTTTTGTGGCTTCGCAGTGCTGGAGCTCAAACATAGAACACATGCATGCCAGGCAAGCACTGAGCTATGCTCTCAGTCTCTTCTAAAGTGTACTGTAGATGTAACTAACCATCTTATTAAATAAGAAACACAGAACCAATGTAAAAGAGAAATCCAAGAGGTCAGAGCTCAGAGCTAAAATCTCACCCTTCCTCCTGCGGTGGTCCTAGCTTCCTGAAAGAGAGCTATTTCCTGTGTGTCTGTCTTTTCATAGTATTTTGTGCTGCCTTCTCATTGGTTGTAAACCCAAACACATGACTGCCTTGTCACTGTCTGTATGTACAGCCCTCTAGATCTTAAAGGTGTATGTCTCCAATGCTGGCTGTATCCCTGAACACACAGAGATCTATGGGAATAAAGGCGTGCACCACCACTACCACGCTCTGTCTATGGCTGTAATAGCTCTGACCCCTGGGCAACTTTATTTATTAATATACAATTAAAATCACATTTCAGTACAATTAGAATACCACCACAGTGTACTCTTCAATGTCTTCTTTGAAAATGCAGTACTCAAACTTCTGATTTGTTTAAGTCATCACCATTTCTATGATTATGCTTTCATAAAAAGAAATGTCATTTTATTACAAAGTATGTTCATAAGAAGGTGCTTTTTTTCTCCTGTAACAGTATGTCTTTAACAGTCTAAAATACACTCATGCTAGACAACAAGCTAGAGTTCTCTAAAATCAGGTTATTTCTTCTAGGTACTGCAACTCTCCTTATACCGTCTCTACATTCTCCTCTTATTCTTGCTATAGCAAGGCAGATATTCCATAGTTTTCCGACATAATCATGTTCCAAAATTATTGGCTTTAATAACTTGACTTTTCCCCCATTCCTAGTGAGGATGCCTATTATATCTAACCTTATATGCCAATATGCATATTTATCAGTAATTATGTATCCTGATTTCTTATGGCTTCCTAAGTGGAACAGGCCCTCCAGTTTCTGATTTTCTTATTACAATAAGATTGGTCATCTAACCTGTTTGGCCCATGCCTAGTAACTCACAGGATAATATCTGCTAAGTAATTTTTATTGTTGTTGGCAAATATAGGGACCATGTTGATGCTAACTATTTTGTTTATTTTTCTAATGTTTGTTTCTTCTGTTTCAAAGCTAATCTTAGTCCATATATTAAATCAAGACTGCATCTCTTGTCACAGGTTTGCTCTTTCTGGTAAATGGGAAGCCTTACTTTGGAGACCACGAACCTGTGCAAGGTTTTGTGCTGAACTTTACCAGTGGGGAAATTATAGATGTCTTCAAGCCAGTACGCAAGGTACTTCCATTCACTGCCTAGATTTGAATTTTCATAGGAAAATTAAAATATGAATATCAATGTACAATTTTTATTTTTAAACATAGAAGATGGGATGACTTCTTAGCTGAGTTGATGGTATTATTTTGTTATGATGTTTACTTAAAATAAATGTCCTTGTCTTTTCCTAGACCATCGGTATTTTCAGATGAACATTACCCTGTACAGTTATAACTTTGTAGTAGAATTTGCATACAATGGCAAATTTAAATTAACTATAGTTAGCAAGATGATATAGATACATTGATTGATAAATGGTAGACAGATTCTTTTCCTAGTTTCATTCAAGTGGCAAAGAACCCACACTGGGAATGTACTATTACAGTTCTCTTTGGCATCAGCAGGAGGATTTTTTTGTGGGTAGTAGTGTTAAGACTTTAATAATCAAGAATTGAAAATAGTACTTTGTGGAATCTGTTCAAATTCTAAAGACTTAGCTAGGTGAGGAGTTCAAGGCCCCACAGTAATTGGCCACTATGTATTTTAACAATGCTTTTTACACACTCAATAACAAAAGTGAGCATTCCAGGGGCTTTTGTCTTCCCACTGTATTATATATGAAGAGTAATTGCCAGAGCAATCATAATACTTGCATACATTGCAGGTATATTCCAGGACTTTATCGGATGTAGAAAGATCAGCCTACTAAAATGCTCAGACAATGGTTATTTTTCAAAATATGGAAAGATTTATTGTGTTTACTTAGATTAAAATGTAACTATCACAAGCCACTGAGCAAAGTATGTCTTTATATCATAATTCTTAAATTGTCTGTTAGGATACCAAGTTTGCTAGGTGGAAAAAAAAGATCTTTAAAAATAGCTCAGTATTTTAGAAATCTGTAAGAAGCTGGGCAGTCTTGGTTCTCTCAGAATTCACTACAGGTTTTATACTTGATCTTAAGGTTATAATCGTGTACAAGATAAGACACAATCTCTTCCTCAGTGTGCTTTTGTTAGGAAAAGCTACAGTATCTGAAACAAAACAAAGTAGATATGAACTAAAGAATTCCGTCACAAGTTCTATTCTTTTGGGTCTCTGTTTATGGTTTGTAAGCATGCGTTTTTCTCAGAAGATATTTTATCTGAAAAGCATTGTGCAATCCCATTGAAATCATTGCTTCTGTTAGAAGGGAAGCCATTACATTTCAAGTACATATTTTACCTGCACAGTGCTTTATCATTGATTGTCTGATCTTTAGAGCTATTCTCCTTTGAGTTGATTTCCTCATATTTATTGATTAAGAAAAGAAAAATATTACCTGCCATTCTTTCAGGTTTACAGTTTGTCTTGTCAGAATGTTCCTGTCTTTATGGTCTTTCTAGTGATAGTGTTCTGTATCAAGTAAGTTATTAACTTTTAATTGAAATGCACATCTGTACGTCAAAACTAAGTGCTAAGCAAGAGGCTTCTACTCATAAGAATATGAATATTTCTGAATTAGAATTTCAGAGAGCATTGTTTCTAAACATCAGCAGTCACCAAACTTGTGGTAATGAATGAGTCACAATATATGCATCATGGGAACCCAAAGAGAGTCTCATGCTAAGACAAAATTTGCTCTTCCTTTCCAAAACCAAGTTATCATATAACCCCCTACACATGGAATAGTATTCTGTGTTGATTCAGTAAAGTGAAACTGGTTTGTGTATCTCACAGAATTTTCACTTACTAAGACTATCATCACAAAAGATTCAAAGTCTAGGTAAAAGAAATAATGTGGTATAATGATTCGTTATTGTAGTCAAAAGTTGATATTTACAGTCTTGTCCTCTGTGCATATCTGTGGCTTCTTCCCTCGCATAGGTTGAGTCTCTCTCTCTCTTACTACTGTAGTCTTTAGAAATGTTTACATCTGAAGGTTGATCTCTCTTTTTGTTAGCATGAGGGAAATAAGACAATAACACTAATAAAGATGGTTTCACTCTTCTACATATGGACACACAGATTACTCAATACCATTTGATGAAGATGCTGTCTTTTGTCCTGTATTTTTTTGGCATCTTTGTTACAAACGACATGGCTATGACTGTTGTGAACTTTATTCTGGGTCTTCTTTTCTGTAGTCTTTCCTTGCAGCGAAAGACATTGGATGCAAAGACATGTGACTGCTCAAGGTGCCAAGATTAAGTGCAGGTTAAGTGGTCAGCAATAATAATATTTATAGCACCACCTCTAAGCCTCGGTGAACACTGCAGATGGGGGGAACAGAAAAAGACAGAAGATAGATTGAAGATCTGGGAGATACAGCTGCTGAGTGTGATATGGCTGTCCAGTCATGAGCCCAATGCAACTGTGCTTGTCTATAGAGAGCCTACTTGAGGATGGACCTGGCCTCAGTACTCAAGAGCTGTCTGCTCTTGCAGAGGACCTAAATTCAGTTCCCAGCATCCACACTGGTGACTTAGAAGCACCTGTAAATACAGCTTCGAGGATCCAGTGCCTTTTCTTGGTCTCCTTGGGCACTGGGCTTACGCATATACCCATACCCAGACATATATAGAGACACACAATTTTAAAATAATAAAAACTTAATCTTAAAAGAGAAAAGACCTGTTGACAGCCAACCATGGATAAAGGAGCTCCATTACCACTATTGGTCCCCCATTGCTGATCTAGTGGCTACTGATAAATTATGTGAGATAGGGAGTTACTGCTGTCAATCATGTAACCACTGGTGAGGCTCCAGTGGAGGGTTCAAACCCATAGTTACACAGATGGCCCCTGGCGAAATGGATTGAGTCTCAAAACAAAACCAGATAAATATGGTAAATATGGAAAGGAGAGAGGGTCGGAAAAAGTGGGAAAGGTAAGCTAAATACATAGTAAACATGTATAAAAATGTCAGAGGAGAAGCTTAAAAATCATTTTTTTAAAGATAGAAGACATATGAAAGCAAGAGTAAATATAAATAACTCATAAAACACCAAATTAAACAGCCCTAAAAAAAATAATCAACTTAGGAATTTTCAGCTTTGAAAGGAATTTCAAGCCAGTGGTTTCTCAGTGCCTCGAGTTACTCCTTGCAGAGTCAGGACCCAGTCAATGACTGCCTTTGGCTAGGGTTGCCCACTTTCGTTGGAATTGCATGTCTTGTCTCACTTTTCTGCCATTCTGTGATGTGTCTAAGCAAAGTCTTGCCGTGATAACACATGTCTTTACCTTTGGCAGCACTTTGATATGCCCCATGACATTGTTGCCTCTGAAGACGGGAATGTGTATATTGGAGATGCGCACACGAACACCGTGTGGAAGTTCACCCTGACTGAAAGTAGGTTGTCGAGCTTTTTATTTGTTTGTTTTTATGGTATTTTTAATCCATAATTTTCATCTGGTTGATTGTTTACAGTTGTGGGAAACAAAAACATTTGCTTTTGTTCTCTTTTTTTTTTAAATGCCAGGAATAGGAAATCAGGATGTAAGGGAGTTTGGGTTTGGGGTTCAATGTTAGCACATGTCTAGCATCTTTGGTTTTCTATTCCCTGTACTACAATGGACAGGAGAAAGGATGAGAGAGGGGGAGGAGGAAGGGAGAGTGTCCTTATTTGGTATCTATTTCAGAAATTAAAATAATGTCTTAAATGTAGGGAGAGAGAGAGGTTTTGTTTTGTTTTGTTTTTCTGGCAATCGTCACCTTGTTTCCAGAGACGCTCCACAGGAAATGTTTGATGTGTGAAGTAATGTCTGTTACATTAAAAGCCCCTGTGAATTCCAACTTGGTTACAGAAGAAGGAGACAGCTTTGGCAGAGGAGAAGTTGACTTGTTGCCACAAGACATCACCCCATGTGGCGCTCAGCTCTTTCCAGTCCTGAGCATGCAGAGACACCAGCATCCTTGTCTGACATGTTATCCCAAGCAGATTCACTTTCTGATTTCCTTTTAGGCCTCAGCTCCTCCCCCCACCCCCCAATTACTGGGTTGCTGTATTTTTATTTAGGTCAGAACATAAAAGAACAGATTTGCTCTATCAGAATCTATTCAATTAGTGGACAATTTGTTAGGTGTTGGAGTGAGGGGTGGGGAAGGAGATTCAAGGGGACAGTGAGATGGATCACTGGGAAGTAAGGAGTTTGTTAGAAAATGTATTAGTGCCATAGATAGACAGAGACAACAACAACAGCATGGCAGCGACTCTGGGGAGAGTTCAGGCCCCAGCATGAGAGACAGACAGAATGGCGGGGTCTCTGAAGACATGAAGCAGAGGCCTTGGGACAGAAGTGAGATCTGCTCTTGAAGCTGTCTAAAGATGGCTGAAGTTTCACAACAAGAGCCCCTTAGCCAGGGTCTCTGAATCGAAGGCAAGAGGCAGAGAAAAGGGTAGGGAATAAAAGGGGTGGCTAGGGAGAAGGATATGTGGCCAACATCTCTTTTACTGTTAACTCACTTTGCAGATGAGAACTGGCCCCAGGAATTCTGATAGCCAGGGACCCACAGTGTCTCTGCAGGGGACCTGTTAGTATCTGTCAGAGGGGAGTGCTGCAGATACTGTGGCCTGAGCCGAGGCTGAGTACTACTATTATATTCTTCATTAATGTTAGGATTCTCTCATTTCAACTTGGACATCATTACAAGTATACTAGCCTAGTCCCTGCTTTCAGACTGAATCAAAATTGTCCTTAACTGAAGTTCACTGAATGTTTACTTGGCTCAAAACTTCAATATCCAGAGATACTTTTTAAATATGTTGGGGGTCTAAGCAACAGGAGATAGTGGTAATAAATAAAGTAATTAGGAATGATAATTTGAGGTATCAAAAGCCATAGCAAATAGTAATATTAGGTAAAGAATTAATAAGGACATGAAAACTTGATGAATAAAATGATGTTAATTGTAACAGCATAAATTCAAGTTATAACAAGGAAAGAGAACAAATTGTTGGAAGAAAAGGAAAACCAGGAGTCTATAAACTTTAATCAGATAGAATGTAGGTTCTATGTTTCAATTCAGCCAATGCTGCATTCAGTAACTTTTGAGTTTTGAATTAATCTTCAAGTAACTTTTACTGTTCTGACATAAGGGCCCTATTAGAGTATCGTGAATATAGATTCAACTACTAGGTATATTTGCACAGGTGTGACAGAAATGTCCATAAGGAAAAACTTACTTTGCTTCTTGATCTCAGAGGGGTCAGTTCTTGGCTATTTGTGCAGAAAATGAGAGCGGCAGGAGCATGTGACACAAGGGACTGTATGGCCAAGAAACAGCGGCATGGGCCACACTAAAACACAGTCCAAGGACATGCTTCTACAGACCTCCATCTTCCAAAGCTCTGCCACCTCTTTATCACGCTGCAGTAAAGCTATCGTATTAATTCCATACCGGAAATAATGCACGATTAAGTCAGAGTCCTCATGAACTAAGTGTCTCTGGAAGTACCCACACAGACTTACCCAGCGCATGCTTTATTGCTCTCGTAGACATTTCTTAATCCAGTGAGGATTGCATCAGAGCCCCTGACCTATTCTACCCCCAGAAGTCACTTTACCTTTCCCCTGTAAGAGATGCATTCAGCACTTGTGTTTTTGACGAGGACCCTGGATGCATGGGTAGACTAAAATAAAACTAAAGATAACCCTCAAATGACTGACCCAGTTAGGATTTTTTAGAACAACAACAAAATATTGAATACCTTTTTAAAGATGGAAAAGACTGTATAAGGAGAAATAGGAATAATAATATGTGAGTTTTGAAAACTCTTCCTAAGTGGTTTCGGTACAGCCTCTGATCTCTGATTAAAAAGCAGTACAACAGAGCATAAAACTTCAAGATGATGAAAATCTTTCTGTGTAATCCAGAGCACAATAAATTGGTGAAATGGGACCTCTGGCACAGGAAGACTCTCTGCGTTTGCAGTCTACTGCTTACTCTAATTCATAGAAGACTGTTGTCCTACGTGACTTCTCTATTGTTGTGTGGAACACTGACCAAAACTAACCTGGTGAGGGTGGATATTGGACATGTCACTGAGGGAAGTCCAGACTGAAACCTAAAAGCAAGAACCGAAGTGGAGGCCACAGAAGGATGCTGTTGACTGACTTGCTCTCCATGCCTTGCTCAGCCTGCTTTCTTACATAACCCAGTACCACCTAACCAAGGGTGCCACTGCCCACAGTGGGCTAGGACCTCTCCATAAATCTTTAATCAAGAAAATGTTCCACTTACACCAAGCCAAGCTGATGGAGCAATTCCTCAATGGAGGTTCCTTCTTCCTAGGTGACACCGCTTTCTAGGCATCAAGGACAAAGCTAACCAGAACCAGAATGACTGCATTTTAGCTTGGCAATGTTCTAGAATTATATGCCTGCACACTTAGAAATTAATAAAGGAAAAAGCTCTTTAATTATGCCACGTGACTGATTCTGGCTAATGCACGAAAGGGAACCAACCTGGAATAGAAAATTTTACTAGTTTATATAGGTCCTAGGCATATCTATTCCACATACACTGTGATCCTTAAATCTCTTTTAAGTACTGGCCCCAGGTTAGACTTTGCACAATTTAAACAGAGACAGGATGCTACAAGTCTGTCTACATGGGTTAATGGAAAATTTACACAGCAAAGGTGTTGTTAGAATTATTTCTTTTTTAGAATTATTTCTTAAGTATACCAGTGTTGCTGTTGTTTTTTCCAAGAGTTGTTATCCAGGACCACCTTACACACTTGACAGAATTATACTTTTTCTGATAAGAGTACAGGAGGCAGAATGCAGATCAGGATTTAAAGGTGGTTGTGACCTTGCCTTGTTTCCATGAGCTGCCCACTAAAGGCATATTCTCTGATATGGGGATTGGCTCATTGGCCTGTTATAAGTCAAATTTGTCTCCTTCTGTTATGGAAATGGAGCCTAACTGGAGGTCAGTCTTGGTGAAAGAGCATTAGCAGAAGTGTTTTCTCAGCAACCCGAAAATAAACTTCAATAATGGCCCTGAAATTTCTTCCTAGCAGTTTCTAACAAGCCTGCTCAGAGCACTGCCTACCTTCTGGTCATATTGGGAGTCAGCACTCCTCCAATTCAATTCTCCTTGGCACAACTTAATAATTCCTAAGCAAGTTTCGTCGTGAATCCTTTCTAGTGTCAGTTTTGTTACTCCAAATACTCTGATGCATCAGTCGAAACCATCCTCAACTCTAAGATGTTGTCCAGGTGAAAACAGTGTAAGCAAGGGCGGGGTGAAGCCGCTGAACTGGGGTATAAGGAAAGGTTTATTGAGGATCAAACTACCATGGCTGTCTCTCAGGCGGAGAGGCAGAGGAAAGTGAGATGGTGGAAAAAGCAAGTAGATTGTTATATGACAGTCAGCAGGGTGGGGGCCTTTGAGCTGATACAGGCTCTTCAGAAAAACTGGGGATTAGATGCCCTTGCCTTAGATAGTTGACCCTGGGGGACAGATTCAGGGAGGTCCTGGTAAACAGAGATTCCTAAGGAATGATGAATTTCAGCTCCTATTGACCCAGTCACAATCCTTCTGTTTACCAGGCCGGAGTGTTATGCCTTATCATATATTATGTGCCCTCCTCCACTCAGAGTATCCCATGCACAATGGGCTGGTAGGTGACCCACCCATGGAGGCAGCAGCCGGTGGACATTCGCAACCCAGAGGCTGCATCTGAGTGGGAGTGGTTTATGATATGAGAGAGAAAGAGAAAGATAGGAAAAGACAGAAAGGAGAGAGAGAGAGAGAGAGAGAGAGAGAGAGAGAGAGAGAGAAGAGAGAGAGGAACAGAGAGGGGGGTTCAAAGGTGATCACCTACCTCACGGGAGGGAAGCGGAAGAGAGAGAAATGGGCAGAGTTTTTCATTAAAAAGAGACTTTTATATCTGGAACCAGGGTGGCACCAAGGGGCGGGATCTGAATATTAACACAGAGGCCTTCTGTTTAGGACATTGTTGCCAGCCCTGCCGTGAATGGGGTGAGAGGTAGGGGACAAACAGAATTTTTGTCACCAGCACTGCCATTTGGACCTAACAAACAGGACTACGTGATATTTCAGAAACTATGTGATAATAATAAGTTCCAAAAGGAAAACTCTATTCTAAATATAAAGGTATTAGAAATATTATTTCAACTTACCCAAGGAAGTTTTATACAGGAGTCAAGGACTTGACCTCCCATTAGACTTAGGAAGTATTTGTAACTGAATGTAAATGATAGCAAAGTTAAGTTTTTAAATGTTCTTTTAGAGGATTCTGATTTTTTTCTCTCTCCTTCCTGTGCCGTTACAGAAATGGAACATCGATCAGTTAAAAAGGCGGGCATTGAGGTCCCAGAAATCAAAGGTTGGTCAGAGTCCTCTTTTAACTGTGAAACCAAAAGCTGTTTTGTTGGATTATTTTTGGCTCTTGATTGCAGCTTAGAAGTTATCAGACCAAAATATATATAATGTGGT
Source organism: Peromyscus maniculatus bairdii (assembly GCF_049852395.1). Classification (NCBI taxonomy): domain Eukaryota; kingdom Metazoa; phylum Chordata; class Mammalia; order Rodentia; family Cricetidae; genus Peromyscus; species Peromyscus maniculatus. Next base: position 15,748,738 of record NC_134864.1, read on the forward strand.
AAATTATCCATGACTTCAGCTTTGGGCTGAGCCCTTACACCCACATGTTGTTATTTCTTTTCATGATAAAGGAAGTTGTTGGCGCACCCTCCAAACACTGATTCCCAGTAACAGAATATGGATTTGGATCTAAGAAATCTCTAACTAGCGAGCTAAAGATATGCAGAAAGGAAAATATGTAGCTAGTCATATTGGGAAGTATTGTTGATCTTATGCAAGAAAAATGATTTTTTTTGGTATGCTAGAAAAGCCTGCATGAGCTCTCATGTAAACAAGTGAAACCCCTTGGCGAGTCAATCCTATCTTGATGAGAAACATTAGCATGCCTGCCAGCTCCTGTCACAGTACCTCTTAGCCCACAAGATTGACTGGGGCTTGTTTGTAAAAGGCGTGGTAGTGAGTGTAAGAGAAATGAAACTACACCTCACCTCAGGAAAGTTACTGCCCGGTTAAAAGCATGACAGAAAGGGCACACACATCCACATGACCACATGCACAGGTAACTGAATCACTGACGTACAATAGCTGAGCTTTTCCACAGGTAAACCGCTGCTGTTCTCATTCAAAAATCCCTGTCAGCTTACCTTTCCCTCTCCGAGAAGCAGTTTGAAGCTGTGCTTTTTCTATGATGTGTCGGTGTTTGACTGGTGTTTGTTGTTAAGGACCCACCATGCTTAAGTAAGAAAGTGATTCCATTCTTCAGATTTACATGGCATAAAGAGCTTCAGACTAAAGTCTAGGCATCTTTGTTTTCCTGCCCCATGAAAGTAGGCTGGAAAGACATGCAAAGCCAGATACAAAAGGAAGGTTATATACACAGAAAGGAGAGATAGTAGGCTCAGCACTGGAAGGACTGAGGTAATGTTGTTGTGACAATAAACTGCAGTTGTTTGGGCATTTGTAGAGATTCTGCCCACGTGACCATACTGTGTGGTGTTCATAATACTCAAATACACATGCAAGTTTTAAATCATTTGCTCTTTATATAATATTATTGATGTTAGATTTACCCCCAAATAAGGGTGCTATAAAAGGTATTGTTGTTAATAACAGCTATCTCAAATGGAACACTAAAAATGGACAATCCAAAAGTTATCACACTTAATCATGTTAACCATGTGATATTTATTTTATGTATGAGGAACTAAGGGTGGGTAAAGGTAAGGAGAAAGCAAGTCTAAAAGGCAGGTTTTAAATGCAAGGTTGTTTGATGTCAAAGCCTGTGTTCTTCACCATTGCTGCGCTATTGAAGACGGGTCAGTCCTGTCAGCACGTCAATCTGTTCACTATAAATTCTTCCCAGAAATGCAGGTTAGCAAGGATTTGCAGCTTGTGTTGAAATCTATTGAATTGTAAATTATTCCAAAGTATTTCTGTTTAAATATGCCTTACCAAAATGTTCTTGATGGTAATATGTGCAAAAGAGCCCAATTATCCTGACCTCTGACTTCACCTTAGCTGTTTGATGAGGGGAAAACAATGAGTTTTCAGATAGAAAACCTCCCAGTCTTGGGGCAGGACCCAGAAGTTGAAATAGTAAATTTTGCTAAAATGTTTACAAGAAAGTCCAATCTAATAGTCTGGAATATCCCAACTCAAATGGAAGTACTTTGTTCCTTGAATCTAAATAATTCTTATTCTTCTATAAGATTATATTCTTATTACAAAAACAAACAAACAAACACACATCATGTCGGATCCCTAGATCTTATCATTTATCAAAATCATGAAGCTACCCTTTGTAACAGAGGCCAAAGCAAATTCATACTTGACAACATAGGAGGTGTTTGTTAATTTTGCAGCTCTAAAGGTGGGTTACTCTGGTGATACTTATCTCCACGAGTGGTCGTATCACTGACCATGTATAGCAAGGTTCCAGAAGCAACCTTTTAAGGCAGTTTCAGAAATAAGAGAATTGGAGAGGGCAGGAAAGCTTAGGAAAAGGATTTAAAATTTCCAATAGAGTTCCTAGGAATAGAACAGGTCAAGGCATGACTCTCACACCGTCCCCTGCCCCAGGGAAAGATGACAATGGTGATTAGTCTCCAAAAAGTAGAAAGGAGCTCTCAGGTGCAGTGAGCCTCTTAGGCCTTATTGAGAGAATGGTTACATGTGGCTGATGGCGGGATGGGGGAGGGGAGGAGAGAGAGTGTGAGTGAGAAGGAAGCTCACTGATGCTGTATACAGCTTCCATATTCTCCTAAGTTACATGTTAATGTGCTTTCTAAAATCTTCACTCTTCACTTCTGTCTGTTATTAGCTAGGTAGCAATTTCTGTATTGCTGTATTAAGAACGTACCTCCGTTCCTGTGTATTATCCCAATTGTATAATCCCAAATTATCCCAATTTTATTAAAGAAGTCTGAAGAGAGGACAGAAGGAGGGGATTTGAAAGATGGCTCAGTGGATTAAAGTGTTTGCCTCAGAGGCAGGAGGACTAGAGTTTAGATCCCCCAGAGTCCACGCAAAAGGAGAGCAAGCATGGCAGCCTCCTGCAGCCCCTTCACTGGGGAAGCAGAGACAGGGGTCCTGAGGTCAAGCCATCTAGCTAGACTCTCTGGAGTTGGTAAGCTTTGCGTCCAGGGAGAGATTCTAACCTTAGTAAATAAAATGGAGAACAGTGGAGAAAGACACCAATTTATTGACTTCAGGTCTAAACACACACACAAGTGCATTAACACATCTGTAAACATGCATACACACAGGTGCATACATGACATTGGTTATGGACTAAAAGAACCAGCTTAACACTCCTAGGAAATAAAAGAGAAACAGAGATGAACTTGCAAGTAGATGAGATGCAGTGATGAACTTGCTAAGATACATATCACTTTAGACATGCTTGGCTTCCACAGTTCTGGTATTTTGGATGTAATCTACTAAAAATACTTGAACATTCTAACATTTGGAATAAACTGAAATGTGTTTAAGGTTTAAAGGGTGCTTTTTTTAAAGAGGGTAGTTTTTAAATGTCTTATTGCCATGCAAAATAAATAATAAATAAAATAATAGAACGGTGTAAATACTATGTGATTACCCTCACAAAGAAGTACAGATAACTCCCCTTTAAAGAAGCATTGCTTTAAAGGGCAGAAGAAGAAAAAAATACTTCTTATCTATCAGCTTTTAAAATTATGGCTTTTTCTTTACATCTAGAGATGCTTTGACAGCTTCTGATTTTATAAGACATTTTTGTTCTAGGCAGGCTGTGTATGGCCTCTTATATGATACAAGAATGTCATATCCTATTCCCTTTTATCTACAGAAACTCAGACAATGGCTAATTTTAGAGTCTTTACACTTCTTCAAACCTGTTCTCCAGGGATACTCCAAAACATGGGAATGTTTAATAAAGAAATTTCAGATAGAGAGTGAAATGGTATAATTTTGATCATTCATTATTTGTGTGGAATTCCTAGGCTCTTTTGTGATAAGTGTTGTGTTAGACCTTTCATTCTACCTATATTGTCCCATCAGAAGAACAGCAATAATTCTAAGATTGGGACATTTTCAAACTACTCTCTTTTTAATAATGCACCTTTTAAAACTTAAACACATTGCAGTTTATTCCAAATGTTAGAATGTTCAAGTATTTTTAGTAGATTACAACCAAAATGCTAGAACTGTGGAAGCCAAGAATGTCTAAAGTGGTGTGCATCTTAGCAAGTTCATTACCGTGTCTCGTCTACTTTCAATGAATGTTAAGCTGATTCATTCAGACTATAACCAATGTCATCCCTGGTTCTCTCCATTTAATGTAACTCAGACCTGGCTCTGCCTCATCCATGGTACCAGATGTAAAGTGGCTTAAGGATTGTAGTAAAAGCAGGAAGTAACCAATAGAAAATATTGGGCAATAATTCTGGTCGTGTATACTGCTTTCAAATAGAAGCAGGCCTTCCTTCCAAAGGCAACACGTTCTTGAATACCTAAGACACAAGATTGTTCTATGTTATTTAATCCTGTGATTCCATTTTGAGGAAGTTTCTTTTTTGTTCTGTTTAAATATGGAACAAATTTAAATACTGAATAATTGTGTATATATTTTCTGTAGTAACAAAGAAGATGCTGGAACAGTGGTCGGGTTTGTGCGCCAATCTTTTTCCTTCCCTGCCCTCTAAATTTCAAGAGCCAGGTGATGAACATGAGAGAAAGTGTAGCCTCTGCTTTTGTAAAGTACAGGGAACAAAACGAAGACTTAGAGGCCTTCAGCAGAAGAGTAACAATAGCGCCTGCTCACAAGCTGTGTGTGTGGATTAAAGAAGAGCAAATGTTCAGTGAGTGCAGTGGAGACTGTAAAAGAGGATATCGCTCAGAACATTGAAGCAAAGAGCGTTAGTCCTCCATGTGTTCATATCCATAAACTATATGTGAAGTGTCCTAAGTACTTTTGGAAATGTCCAGCAAGCTGTTAAATTATCTACATGGACAAAACATGAACCAATTTTTCCCACTGTGTTAAACCCTCTATCCTTACCAGTTTGTCAAGGTCTGAGATTCTCTGTACCATGCAGTCTATATTCTATTGTAGGGGAGAAGATACACCAAGACATTAGTATTCTGGAAGCTTTGTGAGTCTTTTAGCAAACAAGACTGTAACATTTCTCCTGGCAAAATCCTTACCTGTTGCACATTAGGGTTTCTGTACACAGATACCCACATGCTTTTTGGGGGATGGTTCAAAGTTCATTCTCATTTCAAGTTAATAGTTATTAAAAAAAAAAAAAAAAAGCTGTAGTAGCTTCTACAGCTCCTATGAATCTGTTTCTCTGTGGTGCTTAATACCTGGTCAGCTTGATACCTACCCAGCCCCTGTCAATGTCTCAGAAAGTTGATGTTATTTTTATCACCAATAAAATAACACATATATTACACTTAGGTACACATACTTGCTGAGAATTACATAAAAGAACACAAAGGTACAGTTGCTTTTTCTCTTTGTCAGTCAAGAGTTAATGTCTAAAACTATATAGAGTACTAAAACCTCACAGAACATGAAAGTGATTCATAAACTAAAGGTACAGTGAACCAAATACTTATTAAGCACCTTCTTTGTGACCCACATTTAAATCCAACAGTTTTATGAAAGGAATAGTATCACACCTTTACAAATGAGATTCTGTTAGACCAGAATAAATTAACTAACTTGCCCAAAGTTATTCTGCTAGTATACCTGAGATCAAGTATGATTGACTCTAGTATGTACACCAGCTCCTCTCCTCTACACAAAGCAGTGTGTGATCATAACCTTGGGAAAATGCAAAAGGGATATATATCTTATGGAGTTACTAGCTAAAGAGAGAATTAAAGGTAGACCAAAGAATACAAGTTGGAAGGGAGAAACTATATAGCACTCATCATAGCTGCTGTTTACTTTGTAGATGCTGACATTGAAACCTGACCCCACATACACTGGTCTCAACAAGTTCTTGGTGAACCATTGTTGATTTGACTGGGTAGGGGTGGGTGAGAGGGTTTGAAATCTTTGAATCAGTTGCATACTGTGAACTCTTCTTTCCCTGAAGAAGCCGAGGCAGTTATTGAATCCAAAATGGAGAACAACCCCACCTCCTCAGAATTGCAGAAGATGCAAGAGAAACAGAAACTGATCAAAGAGCCAGGCTCGGGAGTGCCCGTGGTTCTCATTACAACCCTTCTGGTTATTCCTGTGGTTGTCCTGCTGGCCATTGTCATGTTTATTCGGTGGAAAAAATCAAGGGCCTTTGGAGGCAAGTAAAATGAGCCCCTTGAATTTGGACCCTGCCTTGGAAAGCATGTCTGGCCTAATTATCATTAGGAAATTTGTCATGATTGTCTGTTTGGTTTGGTTTGACTTAGTTTGCTTTACATGCTCTCTACCTTTTTATGATATTATTGTCTGTGTCTCAAAAGGTGATTAGAAATTATATTGAATATAAAATATATATGGAGCCTCTGAAGTTTAGGTAGTTTGCTTGTACTATAACTTCGCTCATTGCCTTTAAACAGTTGGCTTAAGCCCAAAATAATATCACCATAGAAAGCTGTGAGGTTGTAGATCTACTATAATTTTTTTGCAGATCAGGTAGAAGGACATCCCTGATGTTAGGAATGGGCTCAACTCACAATATTTGGGTCAGGTATCTTAAGGTTGTGTTTTTCCTCCATCAGATTGGCTCTAGCTTCCAGCTGTATGACATTGGGCAAGTTACTTAATCTCTCTAAACCAGTTTCTTCAGGGATAAAATGAGAATAAAATATGAGGTTGTGTAAAAATGAAATTGAGCAATTGGCGTTAAGCATTTACCAAAGTATCTGGCACCTACTATGTATTCAATATCATTAGCAAGTATAGAGAGTAATCTGGGTAATAGAGAATAAAAATAGATGCCCGTCTCAAGCCTCTGCTTTACCCAGAATCCTCCTGTCCTAGCAAACTACTTGGTTTTTGAATAGTCATAAACTTGACCATTAGATTTCCTAACTGAACGAGACAGGGTCCAGTACCACAAGTCAGTATTTTAAAATTAATTGTCATAGTATGAGACCCTTTCAGTATATTCAAATAAATGATTGATGGCATCCTCATATCCCACTGTTAAGTAGCAGCCTCTATAGTGGTATCTGGGAAAGAATCTGTGGAGCAGTATGGGAGGCAGCATTAGGTCAGGAAACAAAGTCTGGTCTTGTCTGAGGTCAGGCAGTCAGGGCAGAGATTCAGGTACCTGTGGCAAAAGCCTTGCCACGGGGGGGGGGGGGGGGGGGGGACACTGAAACAAAGAATGGAAGATTCAGTTTAATAAGTTATGAAAGTAATGTATTGTAGATTATCTTTAACTTTTTATTTACTCTTTAGTTAGCTCTTCCCAAAAAGGATTGTTATGAATCTGGAATTGTCATAAATATAAAGAAAAACAGCCATGTATTTAGACATGAGCTCTAAGAGAACAAATGTGCTACATATGGTATATACTGGATGTGCGAGCACAAACAGCAGTACTTGATACCAGTTGTTCAATAGGAAAATTGTCAGAAAGAAATGGATGAGAAGATGAAACTCACAAAATAGGCAACACAGAAAGGATGGTATTTAAAACTATAAGAGAAGATGGCAATGTGGTGAAAACAACAAGGAATGCCAAGAGTATGTAGGGCCTTGGCCATATGGCTGGACTCTTGGATATTTAACCAGGAAAGGAAGTGACTAAGGAGTTAAGCATCCCTGTTTTGCCATTTGCTATTAGGGACAAGTAACATGGAACTGTAGCATAAGGCTGTGTGGGAAGGGAGCAACATTGTTCCCCCATGTGTTAGTTAAGAAAATTGTAATTCTATGCAATTCTGTTACATTTAATTGAAAAGGTAGATTAGCCTGCTCCCTATTTTCAAGGTTTTTTTCCTCAATAGATTTCTATCACACACACACACACACACACACACACACACACACACACACACACACACACACACACCCTCTTAAAGGATTTGTGTTAACTGCACACACCCTGGTTGTGTACTCCACTGATGGGCCACCAGCCACCCAGATGGGCACGGGGCACACAAGACTGGCCAAGGAAGGCACCACGTCTTTGTGGAACTGAGTCTATTCTTGGCTTTCTTGCAGTTCTTTCTCTGTCTTATTTTCTACCTGCCCCTACTATCTGCCTTTAGCTCTTTCTATGAGGCTGCCAGGCACCCTGATGCTTCTCTGAATGTAGCCCGTGAAGGAATGATGAGAGAAAGAGAAAGCATGCAGGAAGAGACATAACAAGGTGACAACTGGAGTCCCTTGGGAGCTCTTCTTCCCCATAAAAAGAGAAATCGACATATCTTAGAGATGGGAACCCCAGGGGAAGGACTGTGGTCTCCCTGAGTGCATGGAAATTATCCAAGATTGCATGTCATTTGCTTTCACTTAGGCATCCTGTGAAGGGGGTTATATAGATCCAAAGCAGGATTGTGTGCTTCTATTAACAGAAAAAGAAAAGCTTGACACAAATATCCCTAAAGTTTTTAACGAAAGCTTCCAATTTTTTACAGTATTTTGCTAACTTAATTCTATCTCAATACAATACAAAGATTAAAAAAAGATTGAGCATCATTCAGCATGTTTTTACAATTTCATATAACATCTCCTCTCATACATCACAGATATGGAGAGATGGGTACTGATCTCTCATTTCTCAGAGGGGGAAAAAAACAAACAAAAATAAACCTTGAGGCTCGAGAAATTAGTTTGTCAAATTTACATTCTATAAAAGACACAGGCAAAAGGCTACCCCTTAAATACATCTCAATCTCCTTCAGCCCCCTTCATACTTCTCAATAATATATAGCCTTTTCTAAAATTGCATGTAAATGAAACTTTTTAGCCACTTGTGAGTTCCTGATTTCATGTTGAAAGTTGAGCCCTTGGATAGAGGAGGGTGACTGAGACACATTTAAAATATGCCATCTTTTTGCTTGTCTTTTGTTTTTTTGTTTTTGTTTTTGTTTTTGTTTGTTTTTTGGTTTTTGGTTTTTTTCTGTTTTGTTTAAAGCAGATTCTGAACACAAACTCGAATCAAGTTCTGGAAGAGTACTGGGAAGATTCAGAGGTATGCCTGTGACCATTCAGAATCTCATGTTGGGTTCAAAGTCAACAAGCTCATGTCTTGTACAGAACAAGGCACTGTTTTCTATTTTGACTCTGAAAATTGAACACCCAGTGGGCAGTGTAGCAGCGCCCAGCGTAAATGCAGAGTGAAGACCTAGAAACACGGGCCTCACAAGCACATCTCCCGGCTTTGTTTCATTTTTCCAGTTTGCCCTTCTGTATTATCTCATTCCTTTTCCCTGCCTTCCATCTGTTTGCATTTGTCTTTGGTAAACTTTCTGTCACCTGTACTGACTGGCATATCAGTGCTTGCTTAGGGAAGATGGCCTTTTCAAAAAGTCATTGAAATGAAGAACAGCTCAGGAGCTGCCAATTCAGAAGAACTGTAGAGAAACAGAATGAGGAAAAAAAAATGGATCTGAAATATGCCTGCAGAAAAACATATTCCAAGGGGAGCTTAGAATCTTATCATTTACTTTGATAGCGTCTGTTGAGTGGTATCCATCTGGTTAAGACAAATCTCTTTGAATATCACTCTTTTTAAAAAAAAGTCTAAGCCGGGCGTTGGTGGCGCACGCCTTTAATCCCAGCACTCGGGAGGCAGAGCCAGGCGGATCTCTGTGAGTTCGAGGCCAGCCTGGGCTACCAAGTGAGCTAGCTCCAGGAAAGGCGCAAAGCTACACAGAGAAACCCTGTCTCGAAAAACCAAAAAGAAAAAAGAAAAAAAAAAAAGTCTACTCTCTCCCATTCCCAGTTTCTGTCTTTATTTAAAATGTTTGACAATTTACAAGGAAACAGACCTGTTCGGGCAAATTTTAACAATACAATGACATTTGACTTTTTTTTTTCTCCCCCCAGGAAAAGGAAGTGGAGGCTTAAATCTTGGAACTTTCTTTGCAAGCCGTCAAGGCTACAGCAGAAAAGGGTTTGACCGCCTCAGTACAGAGGGGAGTGACCAAGAGAAAGACGAAGATGACGGAAGCGAATCGGAGGAGGAGGAGTACTCCGCCCCGCTGCCCACACCTGCACCCTCCTCCTGAACTCCAGGCCCTCATATAGGTTGAGTGGAGTTTACCAAGGATGCCCAGACCCCTTTCCCTTTAGTGTGTGTAAAGTTCTGTGCATTTGATTGTAAACTGTACTAGTCTATGTGGGACTGTACACACCTTATTTACTTCATTTGGTTATGTTGGCTTCTGTTTCTAGGTGAGGGGTTTCCTAACAGTTCACTACAGTGCCATTGTCTTTATATGAACTTAGAGTAGAGAGGCTGCCCTCCTCCTCCATCACAGCACTCCTGTCCCAGGATGGAAGTACCGCTCAGTTACATTTGGAGACTTTTTTTGTGGATGTAAATAGCCCCATTCTCTGCTTGAACACAGTATTTTCCCAATCCACACCCCTTGCCAGTGTCTTTCTTTGGTGCCTTTCCTGTTCAGCATTCTCAGCCTGTGGCAGTAAAGAGAAACTTTGTGCTACACGACGAAAAGCTGCTAAATCTCCTTCTATTTTTTTAAAATCACTAACATTATATTGCAATGAGAGAAATTTTAAAAAGTCTCTATTTAAATTCTTTTTTTAAATTTCTCTTCAGTTGGTGTGTTTCCGGGATGTCTTATTTTTAGATGGTTACACTGTTAGAACACTATTTTTCGGAATCTGAATGTAATTTGTGTAATAAAGTGTTTTCAGAGCATTAGCAGTCAGAGTGTATTTTGTGAATTTTTTTGTACACTTAAAACACTTCATACATATCTTTTAATAATTACGCAAATCAGAGAGTAGAACCAGTTCATTTTCAACCACAAGAAATGCCTTGTGTAAAATGTAGAAGATAATTTCATGTGGCCAACCTATGTTAACAACTATGTTATGAGTATTCATAAATGAATAAAACCAGGTTCTCTTTGAAAACTCATAAAGCATTTCACACATAGTATATCAAATAGTTAAAAAAAAATAGTTTATTGGGAGGGAGCCTATGTCTCAGAGGTCAAACACAGATGGATCCATCAGCATAATGCACTATTGTTGCACTTCTTTAAAGAATTACTTGACCCCAGGGTCAAGGGTCCTTACAATACAGAGGAAGTCCACACACTGACTACAAATGACTTTTTGAGAAAATTTTTTTAAATGATATATCAATGTACCTGAGTAGGAACAAGATAGTTTTTCAATTTAAATTTAACAAGATAGTTTTTTCAATTTGACTCGAGAAACCTTCCCTCAAAATGGCCAGTTGCGTTTCAGGCATCTTAGTAGTTTCCTTAAGTTGAACTTGCTCAAAAAGGTACTTGCTCAAAAATGTTATTGTTTAAAATCTTATTGAATTTTTTTTTTTAGTGATTAAATCTAATTGGAAGTGTTCAACACTTCCATATATGTTGAGCTCACCCTCAAGTAAAAGCATTCCTGTGTTTTCTCTTCTCAAATGAAAAAAATCCACTCTTTCTCTCTGACCATTCCTTATGGTCTTCTCACCAAATTGTTTTTGTAGAAAATACAAGAACAATGTTTGGATGTTTGTGAGCATGTTCAACTCTATAATATAACTCTCTGTTTCAACAGCAGAATTAGTCCAGTACTCAGGATGTGTATGACATACTGGCCTGGATGCAATCCAAGCTTTCTTACATTGAAGTTAGTCTGTTTATACCAAAGCTATCTTTGTGGCACAAAATTTGATGATCAGCTCCATTTGCTATAGTTTTAAAATACATACACCTATAGATGGATATTTTCTGTCCTGACTGGTCAGTCCCAAATAACCAACTTAGAGACTGAGTATGAGTCATAAATGTTTGACCAATAGCTCAGGCTTATTACTAACTAGCTCTTACATTTTAAGTTAGCCCCTATTCCTTATTTACACTGTGCCATGTGGCAATACCTTTATTAGCATGGCATATTCATCCCCTGCTTCCTTTGCATTTGGCTGGCAACTCCTGACTCCATCCTTCTCTTTCCCATCATCCTTAGTTTGGTCACCCTGCCTATACTTCCTGCCTATATACAGGCCAATCAGCATTTTATTAAACCAATTCAAGTGACAAATCTTTACAGTGTATGAGAAGATTATTCCACAGCATACACCTGATCATATCTGAACAGCTTTATAATGGATTAATTGATACAAAGAGATCAAACTCATAAAATACAAGAAGACAAGAAAAAGGAAGTATACTTATTAAAGTGGAATAATTGATACAAGTCTGTGAAACCTGCTTGTGAACAACAAATTTGACTCCAGATTTTCTAGTAGCTCATTAAATAATGCTTGATTACGTACATAATTCATGAGTTCATTAAACATTTAGTATTCTTAATATTAACATCAGAACAATTGGCTCCCAAGTGTCTTCAGAGAGATAGTGCCATGTAGGGTAATTTGAATTCTTCAGCAGTAGATGCAGAATAGACAAGTACATTTTGCAATCTGCTTTTGTGTGTGCCTCTTCACATGAACATGTGACATCAGAAGACAGAAATTTCAGAAAACATTTTTCCCAGGCATTATAACCCTGCACTACTTTGCCATAAGTACTCTACTTCCTTGTCTTAAATAAAGGTGGAAACTAGAAACAAATGACCTTCATTGACTTCAGGCAATCTTTTCACTGACTATTGTTCTTAGCTGAACTTTATTTACTGAGTCAATTAGAGATTGCTCTGCCTGAGACACAAAAGGATTGGCTCCCAGCCCTCAGTTGACAGAGGAATTTAAGAGCTTTGTTACTCTTTCAGACACCCTTATTTACTGTAGTTGACCTTTAATGGACCACAGATAGGGGTGATGTTCCTAAATTTTCTGTAGATGAGTCTAATGTAAAGTCACTGCCTTTGAGAATGGCCATTTCTGTCTACCAATTATATACAGATGGCTATATTTTCCCTAAATTATAATTTACAGATAATTTGAAAGGAAATAGGTTTTGAAGTAATTTTTTAAATTTTTTTCTTTAACAATTTCATAGATGTATATAATACATTCTGGTCAATGCACTCTGGATGTCTTATTATTTAATGTGTTATGTTGGATATTAAAATTGTGTAATTGACTAATTAAAAAGCATAGGTAAACAGCTGTGGTTTTGTTTATATTCTAATCAAGTTGGTCAGAGAATATTATCTGGAGATGTTAAATTAATGGCTTTGTCATTCACTGTGTTGGGCCTAAATTATATGCTTAAACATCATTTGTTCTTAGCTTCCTTCCTTTCTTTATTAAATCAGTGTATTCATTCTCATGCATCCCTAAACTTTTACCCCAGATTTTTTATAAATCAAATATTTAAGACAGTAATAATGAAAGTCATAGACTTCGCATTAGCACTTATTCAACAGTCACCTAAACTAAACAGTCACCTAAACTAAACAGTGTTGATGTGTCCTATGGCAGCACTTAAACATCAGGGTGGCTAAGAACAGGAATACGCATTTCAAAAGAATAGCCCTGGACACATTCCCACAGCTTTTGATTGAGTACTTGTCTTGTGATCCAAAGAGTTGCATTACTAAGAAATACCTTTGGTCATTTGGATTCACCTGTTTGATGGCCCATTTCTAAGAAATATATAATACGGAGAGTAGCTGCGCTTAACATGCTATCAGACTGTTTGACCCCAAAATCTGGGAGTCTCGAGTGGGTGCCCCAAGAACCCAGACTCCAGTCCAATTAATGTAATAGCACGAGGTTTTTTTATTAAAGCTTCTATATAGAGGGGCAAACTCTGCTCCTAAGAGCAAGAGCCGCATCTTACTGCAGCCCCATAAGGGCTAATAAAGGAAAAACCCACAAGATTACAATTCCCATACAATTTCATTTCACAAGATCATGGTCTGGTTACAGAGTGATCACAGAGGGGGTACAGTTACGTCAACAGGTACATTTTTTCCTGAAACCTCAAGGGGGTGTATCAGGGCGGGAGTGGAGTTTACACAAAGGTCACAGTGGTCCTTCCTGGAACACCGGCAACTATCCCAGTCACAGTTGAGCGCATCTCTTAACAGAAATCTTTTTACATTGTTATATGGTTGCAGAGGAGATTGAACAATGGCTAAGTCAGTTTAATAAGTTTAGTTTCTCATTTCCTGGTGCTTGAAGTTTCTCTTTTCCTGAGGCTTGGGGGTGTAAGCCTGAAGGGCTAGGGTCTTTCAAGACCAAGTTATATTTCCAAATATATCGTGCAATAAAGTGATACTTTTACTCAGAAGCCACCCATTCCAGTACCTCATACTCAAGTCACACACACACACACACACACACACACACACACACACACACACACACACAATCAAAAAAGAAACTTTATGGTAACTTCTGTTTAGCCTTTAACACTGAGTAATCCACTAGGGAAAATGGCTTCAGTGCATGCAAAAGCATCAGAAATCTCCTCAGATCCTCCTATAAAAAGATTATCTAACAAGGAAGTAGAAATAGAATATAGTGTTCTAAAGGGGTGATGGGAAAAATGGAACATGAGAGATTAAGTGGGGTTAGTGTTGGGAGTGCGAGGTAAATGAGGGAATGTAAGAAGGGATAACTAATACTAAAGGCCTTTTGAAAACAAAGAAACAAACAAACTATGGAAATTACCACTGTAGAAGCCTCCTAATATATATATATATATATATATATATATATATATATGGAGTTTAAAAGTTACCCCATTATCAGGAATAGGACCCCAAATCAATACCATACACTATGAAATAAAACCCCCAGTTCTAGGAATGGATGACTTCCTTTTGAGTTGAGTTGTTTGCCAATGGAGTCTTACAGAGATCCACTCCACCAAAGGTAACAGGCTATTGTCAATGGTAATGTCAATTGGTTATACTCCAGAATTTGTGAGAAGACCATATTGCTGAAGACAATATGTACTTGAGTCATAGAACATTTAAAAAAAAAAAATCTAGCTGGTGCTCCACAAAGGCTTCATCTGAACTGACTAGTGTTCATAGGACTGGAAGGGGCTATGCACGCCACTGGAGGAGAAATCAGACTCACCCAGTGTGAAGTTTGTGAGGTACATTAACAACCTGCCTGAGCTGGGTGCAATGGCGGCATGAATGGTAAGGTAGTCCCCAACTACTATGGGGAATGGGAGGCAAGACCTGCTCCAAAGTGGAACTCATAGATAATATTAAATTGGGGCTGATGGAGGTAACATGAAAAATTGGGGGAGGGGAATCAACCTCAACAGAAGCAAGGTGTCTTTTATTAGAACCATGAAAGGCAGGTGTCTCTCCATGGGAGATGGAAGCAGAGACTATGAAGAGGCAGAGAGGGCTTGAGGGTTTTATAGGGCAGAAAAGGGAACTTTTGGGGTGGTGAATCCCATATGCATCTCTGTTCCTCTACAGTCTCAGAGTTGTAAATCCCAGGGAAGGTTGATATGTTGACTTTCTTACAGTGAGATTCCTCAGTTCCTAACTGCTTGCAGATGTTATCACTTTGTCAACTTTCCTATCAGGAGTTTCCCAGCTCCCTTGGGCTTTTGAAGGTCATTAATCCCTTCTTTCAGACTCTGAGAACAGTTAAAATGATGGGGGAATGTGGGTCCCCTGACCCTGACCAGCTGTTGCACACTGGAGGTCCCATGTTGCAGGAGAGCTGGGGAGCAGAGTAAGGTGGGTATGAAAGACCTGGGAGACTTTCAGAGGACAAGTTGTTTATTGAAATGGTGGGACTAGCTTGTATAGCTCTAGTCAGGGAGGAAGGGGAGGAAAGAGGTCAAGGGAGGAAGTGCTGCAGGGAGTGGGGAGGAGGGCTCTCCAAGCGTATCTGTCAGATTAGAGGAGAGGGGAGGGGAGGAGAGGGGAGGAGAGGGGAGGGGAGGGGAGGGGAGGGGAGGGGAGGGGAGGGGAGGGGAGGGGAGAGGAGAGGAGAGGAGAGGAGAGGAGAGGAGAGGAGAGGAGAGGAGAGGAGAGGAGAGGAGAGGAGAGGAGAGGAGAGGAGAGGAGAGGAGAGGAGAGGAGAGGAGAGGACCATATATATATGGTCAATTTTGGATAAAACTCCAGGAGTTGCTGAGAAGGACACATATTCTATTGTGTTTGGGTAAAATCTTCTGTAAACATCTGCTACATCCATTTGGTTTATGATATCTTTTAGCTCCAGAATTTCTCTCTTTAGTTTTTATCTTTATGACCTGTCTATTGAGAAGAGTTGGGTATTAAAGTGACCCACTACCACTGTGTAAGGATCAATATGTGATTTTTAGCTGTAGTAATGTTTCTTTTGTGAATTTGGCACTTTTGTGTTTGGTACATAAATATTAAGACTTGCAGTATCCTCCTCTTGGTGAATTTTTCCTCTGATGAGTATGTAGTGTCCTTCTGTTTCTCCTCTGATTAGTTTTGGATTGAAGTCTATGTTGTCAGATATTTAAATGATTACACCAGCTTGCTTTTTAGGTCCATTTCATTTATCATCTTTTTACCCTGAGGAGATATCTATTCTTATTTAGTGTTAAGGTATATTTCTTGGATGCCACAGAAGGTTAGATCCTATTTTTAACTCATTTTGTTAGTCTGTGTCCTTTAATTGGGGAATTGAGACTGTTGGTGTTGAGAGTTATCAGGGAGCAGTGTTGGCTGATTTCCTTTATTTTGTTGTGGTGTGGGTCCCCTCTTTGATTGGCTGGTCTAATATTATTTATTCCTTGTGTTTTCTTTGGTATTTAACTTCTTCAAGTTGAAGTTTTCCTTTTAGCACTTTCAGTAGGGGTGCTTAAATTTGGTTTTACCAAATTTTACCAATAATGACCAATGTCATTATTTATCTATTGTGATTGAAAGTTTTTCTGGGTATAGTAGCCTAGGCTGGCATCTGTGGTCTCTTAGAGTTTGTAGAACATCTGTCCAGGCTGTCTGGCTTTTAGAGTCTCTACTGAAAGTTATGTGTTACTCTAATAGTTCTAACTTTATATGTCCCTTGCTTTGGGGGGAGGGTTGTTGTTTTTTGTTGTTATTGTTTTCTCTTGTAGATTTTAATATTTTTAATATTCTTTCTTTGCCCCGTACTTTTACCATTTTGATTATTATGTGCCATGGAGAATTTCATTTCTGATCCTGTCTATTTGGTGGTCCGTATGCTTCTTGTGCCTTTGTGGATACCTCCTTCTTTTGATTGGGGAAATTTTCTTTTATGATCTGGTTGTAAATATTTTCTAAGCCTTTGACCTGGGTTTCTTGCCCTTATTTTATTCCTATTATTCATAGATGTGGGGTGTGTGTGTGTGTGTGTGTGTGTGTGTGTGTGTGTGTGTGTGTGTGTATCTTTTTGTAATGTCCCAAATTTCCTGGATGTTTTGTGCCTGGATTTTTTTTTTTTAGATTTAATGTTTTCTTTGACACATTCATCCATTTCTTCTATCTTGTCTATCAGTGCCTGAGGTTCTCTCTTTCATCTCTTGTATTCTGTTGGTGAGGCTTGCCTCTGAGGTTCTTGTAAGAGTTACTAAACTTTTCATTTCCATTTTTCCCTCAGTTTGGGTTTTCTTTATTGACTCTGTTTCTACGTACAAGTCTTGAACTGTTTTGTTTTCATTTCATTCCACTGTTTGTGTTTTCATAGACTTTGTTAATGAATTTATTCCTTTCCTCTTTAAGGACCACTAACATAGTCATAACATCTGTTTTGAAGTCCCTGTCTCGTGCTTCAGCTATATTGCATTTCTCAAGGCCCACTGTAGTGGGCTTGCTTGGTTTTAGTAGAGACCTGTGGTCCTAGTTGTTACTGGTTGTACTTTTACTTTGGTGTCTAGTCACCTGGGTTTGGGATGATTGTAATTGTAGGCATTGATATCTAGTCTTGTCTTTGTTGGGTGTGTTCTGTTCCTTGGTTTCTGTTGCCCTTTCTGTTTCTTAGGAGAGTGTACTGGGTGTGTCTTGTCTAGTAGGGAATGATTCTGAGACCCTGCTCAGTTTTGCCACTGGAGGTTCCAGATATAATGTTTTTCTTGGCATTGGGACGGGATACTTGGTGATGGAAAGTGGCTAGAAGGGCGGGGGAGGAGAGGGGGGGCTGCTGCTGAGAGAATCCACAGGAGGGAGGAGAGCAAATTTTGCCAGGACATCTGTTTAGTCCTCTGGGTTTGGGGCAGAGAAGGGGGATAGGCCACAGAAGGTAGTCCATTAGAGAGTTGAGGATGAGACTAGAGAATTGGATTTGGAGGAAAGGAAGGAGAGTAAAGATCTGAAGACACCCTGCTCCCCTGGCCCTCCTGCTTTCCTGATCCACCTGCTCCCCTGGCTCCCCTGCTCCCCTGGCCCACCTGCTCCCCTGGCCCACCTGCTCCCCTGGCCCACCTGCTCCCCTGACCCACCTGCTTCCCTGACCCACCTGCTTCCCTGACCCATCTGCTTCCGTGGCCCACCTGCTCCCCTGACCCACCTGCTCCCCTGACCCACCTGCTCCCCTGACCCACCTGCTCCCCTGACCCACCTGCTCCCCTGACCCACCTGCTCCCCTGACCCACCTGCTCCCCTGACCCACCTGCTCCCCTGACCCACCTGCTCCCCTGACCCACCTGCTCCCCTGGCCCACCTGCTCCCCTGGCCCACCTGCTCCCCTGACCCACCTGCTCCCCTGACCCACCTGCTCCCCTGACCCACCTGCTCCCCTGGCCCACCTGCTCCCCTGATCCACCTGCTTCCCTGACCCACCTGCTCCCCTGATCCACCTGCTCCCCTGACCCACCTGCTCCCCTGACCCACCTGCTCCCCTGGCTCACCTGCTCCCCTGACCCACCTGCTTCCCTGACCCACCTGCTTCCCTGACCCATCTGCTCCCCTGGCCCACCTGCTCCCCTGACCCACCTGCTCCCCTGATCCACCTGCTCCCCTGGCCCACCTGCTCCCCTGACCCACCTGCTCCCCTGGCCCACCTGCTCCCCTGATCCACCTGCTCCCCTGGCCCACCTACTCCCCTGGCTCACCTGCTTCCCTGACCCACCTGCTCCCCTGGCCCACCTGCTCCCCTGATCCACCTGCTCCCCTGGCCCACCTGCTCCCCTGACCCACCTGCTTCCCTGACCCATCTGCTTCCGTGGCCCACCTGCTCCCCTGGCCCACCTGCTCCCCTGACCCACCTGCTCCCCTGACCCACCTGCTTCCGTGGCCTGTCTGCTTCTCTGCTGGTGTAGCTGGTTCCCAGTGAATACCTGCTGGAGTTGAAGACTGAGACAAAGGGGTGGAGTGGTGGGTGACTATGGGAGATCTGCTGATCCTCTGGAGATGGGGGCAGAGAGGAAGAGGAGCCTACAGCAGGTGGTCTGCTCCAGAGGTGGGGCTGAGACCGAGGGATTACATTTGGAGGAGAGGAGGGAGGGTGAATATCTGAAGATTGCCTGCTCCCCTGGCCTAGGATCATGTTTTTATTAGCCTCACTGTGAAAGGGAAACTTACATATTGTTAGACTGGGCAGATACATGTAGAACAAAGGAGTATTGAGGTAGGAAAGAACATTTCCTCTTGGAGGAAAATGGGCCCAGAGATACCAGGCATGAATAATAGATGCTTAGACCCAGCAGAGTCTACATAGCAGCTCCTCACTGGCAGGACCTTAGCAATTTATCCCGAGTCTCTATTGGAATATATGTTAAATTTCACAGTGTGAGCTATCTTGGTTTGTAGGCCAGTGTTCAAGGCTCATGGCTGGGAAAAGTCTTGGGTCCTCCTCAGGGGCCAGTAAATGTATCATGTAAAGTTCAAATTAAAACAAAACATAACATTAAAATTGCAAAAAGAAACAAAACAATTACCCTGGGGGTCAGGGGAACCTTGGAGGCCAGATTTTCCTCCTTTAATCTAATATAAAAAGGGGCAAAGTGAATCTCTGAGTGCTCAGTGGAACCTGGAAATTTTACCAGTGTTATCATTTTGGTTGAGCTCAGCTCCATGGTAACTTGAGCCCATGCTCCTTCAGGGCACAAGTCCCTGTGGAACCCACCATCCCACAGATTAAATGTAGATCTGTGGATTATTGCACCTTTTCTTTAAAATGGCATTTTAGTGAGGTTAATATGGATACAGGAAGAGATGGTACCTGTGGCCTAGGCAGGTAGGCCAAAATTAACAAAATAAACGGAGGAAGGAATTGCCTGGCCTCAGTTCAAGTTCATATGTAGCTGTTAGAGTAACTGGAATCACTGTGTGAGGTCTCACTCAAATAGAGGCTGAGAGGAAAAAAATGTAAGGATCATTTAATTTTAGTTCCAAATAGTATCGGGCCTTTCTCTCTGTCTCAAGATTGAAGAGGAGGCAAGAGGAAGATGGGAGGTACAGAAATCTGTATAATACAATATAATATAAAAAGTAAAAAAACAAAACAGGTTGTGTATCTCCAGGTAGAGAGCAACTTCCTAAATCTCCCTGAGTAATGTTACCAGCCCAGTTCCCAGAAGAGAGAAGAGTACCAGCAGTTCAACTTGTGTGTCCTTTCTCCTCTCTGTCCCACAGTCAGGGGACTAGTTTTTACACTCCGTATCCTTTTACGGTATTTGATTTTCATTATAAGAATGAAATTTATAGAACAGTAACCTATGGTAGAAGTAGCTTGTCTACTAGCCGTCTTTAAGGACACAATGCCTATACTCCCTAACTTTTTTTTGTTTTCTTTTTCTCTGCGACAAAGTCACCTGGCCCGGGACAGGGATTTGGAGGACATTTTGGGAAAACATTCTTGAGTCTGAAGCGAAATAGCCAAATCCCATCTCCAGAGCCAGCTCCTCAGTGAGCTTAAACAGCACAGGATGATCTGCCTATATACCCTATGCATAGTAACTGCTCTCCTGCTCCCCCTCCTCCCCCCCCCCCCACGGCTGTTCCTGTAGCAACTCCCATTTGACACTGTGACGATAAGATCTTATAGGGGCACACCTGGAATCATTTACAACCAGCATCAAAAACTGTCTTTGTTCTGGGCAGGACTTAGGACATCCATCCCTCAGGAAAGAAGAGATCCCCGATTTCATCTGGATCTTTTGTGCCGAAGGAAAAAGAGATCTAAGTGTCTACCGATTGTCCTGCCACATAGAGAGGCAGAGTGGGGCGGGTTAAGTGTGGTAGGGAGGGGCTTGTCATCCAGATCATCACTGAGGGAGGAGAGTCTAGGGAACTGGGTTTTGAGGTTTGAGCTGGTAAAACGCGATCTGCAGAAAAGAAGAGGGGAAGGCAGGAGTGGAGAGAAAAAAAGAACCTCACAGTGGAGAACTTCAGACCGCTTGCCATTCCATCCAGTGACTTATTGCGCCCAGACCTCAGTCCACAGGCATACTAATAATGCCTTGCTGAGGTTTGTTTTCAGGCAAGTCAAAGGCGTATAGGAATGGGTATCTTATACCCCATTTCCAAAAAGGTAAGGATAAGGCTTATTTCTGCTAATGAGTCCTCACAACCAGAAAGTGGCCAGGAATGGCAGACCAGGGGGCCAGAAAGTGTCCCCATTTTCAATAACATGAAAGACAAAGCCTATGGCAGAAAGCTGAAAGAACACCCGGGTTTTGAAATTCCATCACCCTAGCAGAAAAAGCGAAAGGCAGATAGCCAAGACCCACCTCCCCAGCCTTGAGGGTTTGAATGAAAGTCTGTCATCCTAAGGTTCCTCTAGACTGAACACTGACTTTATTTTGGTATTCAATGTTGGATGTGCAGGTGTGCTGAATTCATGGCAAAAGACATCTGCTCTGGGAGGTCAGAAAGGGTATTGGAGGTGAGAGAAAAAAGGGGTTTGTGGGACTGGGTACTGAGTTTATCCAAGTTATGAACAAAGCCTCAGAACAGAATTTGCACCACTCACAAAGGCACAGGCTATAAAAAAAAAACAAATAATAATAATAAAATAAATTTTTAAAAAGAAGATCTTCAGGTTGCAACAGGCAAAAATGGTTTAGACTGTAAAATGAGCTGGGAGGGCATTTTGAGGGACCCAGTGTGAGGAAGAGAGAGAGGAAGAAAGGGGAAAAGGGAGGGAGAGAGAGAGGAAGAGCAAAAAGAAGAAAAGGAAGAGGAGGAGGAGGAGGAGGAGGAGGAGGAGGAGGAGGAGGAGGAGGAGGAGAGTGTGTCTCATCCAAGGAAAGGGCTAAAGTCAAAACTCTTCCTGGTTTTTGAAACCAAATGTTAGATCTGGACTGATAGAGGTGACATGAAAGAAAATAAAGAGAAAACGGCCATCAACCTCGGCAGATTAGAGCAATGACGGGCAGCAGTCTCTAAGTAGGAGTGAAGACCATGTGAAGTGGTGCAGGGGTCCTGAGAGTGTGATAGGACAGAAAAGGCGACCTTTGGGGGTGGTAAATTCCATCTGCAGCTCTGCCCCCCCCTCCTCCCAGCTAAAGTCTGAGTTGTAAATCCCAATGGAGGTTGATATGTTGACTCTCTCATCAGGGGCTTCCTAGCTCCTAACTGCCTGCAGATGTTATCAGCTTGTCAACTTTCCTGTCAGGAGTTTCTCAGGTCCCTGAGGCTAAATGGGTTAATGACTTTAGGTCATTAATCCATTACAAAGTCATTAACTGGTTACCTGACACTGTCAATGAAGCTGAGAACTTAAGGCTAGTCAGGTCATGGGCCCTAGGGAAAAACCTTATAATATCATTCTGCTATATGGAATTAGCAATAAAATAAGTCCTAATGACATAATTGCTATCAGCATAGATCACTGCATCATTCAGCCATCACTAGAGAAGTTGCTTTTTTCAGTAGATGGCACTTATTATAGAGCACTTAATAATCTAACCAACATCTAACTCATCAACGTGTAGAGAATAAGAGACTTTGAAACACTTGGACCTACATGGTTTATCTGTACCACTCAAGGCTCAGGGGTCCATGCAGAAGAAGATCAGAAAGACAGAAAGAACCAAGGATGATGGATAACTTCAAGTGTTTTCCAGACAAAAAGGGAAGATTCACATATGAACTCAGAGAGACAGTGATAGCATGCCCAAGATCTACTTGAGCTAAAACCAAACAAAAACCAAGCATGGAAGGGAAGCAGATATGAAGTCACATCTGCAGCTAGAAACTGTTGTCATTTTATTACTGCTAGGAAGGGGGAAATCAATTTCCTTCAATGGAGTACGCTTGGTATACAGACCCCAATCCAGGACAGACCCACATCCAGGGGTAGTCAGCCA
Organism: Peromyscus maniculatus bairdii; assembly: GCF_049852395.1. Lineage (NCBI taxonomy): Eukaryota > Metazoa > Chordata > Mammalia > Rodentia > Cricetidae > Peromyscus > Peromyscus maniculatus. The sequence continues at coordinate 15,771,460 of NC_134864.1, forward strand.
ACACAAGCTGGATTTCACTTTTTTCCCCCCTATGGGAGTGGGGGAGGGTGCAGCAGCATGAAGTCGAGTTGGTGAGGAGGTAGGGAAAGTTCTAGGAGAAACTGTGGGAGAGAAATGAACATAGTCAAAACATACTGTGTGAAATTCTCAAGAAATAAATAAAAATACTACTTAAAAATCTGAATGTTTGGCTGGGACATTGTTCCCGAGCCCAGACCACGACTCTATGTACCCAATGCCGGCCCATTGTGCATCAGCAGTCCCAAAAGGTTCCAAGTCCAGGATAGCAAGTCTAGTCCCTCAAGGACCAGCTGGCTGGGAATTTTCTTAAGAAAGAATGCCCACCACCACCACCCCTAAGCACCCAGAACAAGATTATGGTTTGGGAGGTTGGTGCTGTTGGTATGCCTTGGGCCATCAGTATCCTAATGAAGGACTTGGCAGATAAGCTTGCCCTTGTTGATGTCATGGAAGACATACTCAAGGGAGAGATCATGGATCTCCAGCATGGCAGCCTTTTTTTTTAGAACATCAAAAATTGTCTCTGGCAAAGATGATAGGGTGACTACAGACTCCAGGTTGATCATTGTCACAGCAGGGGGCCTATCAGCAAGAGAGAGCTGACGTACTTTGGTCCAGGGAAATATGAATCTTCAAGTTCATCATTCCCAACATTATGACAGATAGTCCAAACTGCAAACTGCTTATTGTTTCAAACTCCGTGGATATCTTGACCTACATGGCTTAGAAAACAAGAGTTATCAGAAATGTTTGCAATCTGGATTCTACTCAGTTCTGTTGAGCTGTCACAGATGGGTCCTAGGGGAGTTTAGAGACTCCAGTGTGCCAGTGTGGTTTGGTGTCAATATTGCTGGCATCTCCTTGAAGAACCCGAACCCAGAGCTGAACACTGATGCCGACAAGGAGCAGTGGTAAGAGGTTCACAAGCAGGTGATTGACAGCACCTACGACATGATCAAACTGGAATACTATATGGGCCTTTGGCCTCTCTGAATCTTAGGAGGGTATCAGGGGCCTTATGGAGAGCCTGCTCCAAGGCCACCTCCATGGTAATGCAAGAAAATCCACTAAGGCAGCAAGGGCTAGACTTTTTCTATCTAAGGGTATTTAGAAATAAGTTGTTATCTGTCTGACTGGTAAAATAAGAAAACACATGTGCTTTCTGGTGTTAACTTTCTCTTTTACTTCATCTAAAGAATGGTCTCTCACTCTTTCTGTCTCCACACAGCTACATATCTCCACATTGCTACATTCTATACATACAGCTGCATGTCTTTCTTTATGTGCATATGGCCATACATCTCTATACACAGTTACATCTGTTTTCACGTGTCTACACACCTATCTTTTACATACATTCCTCTTCTATATCTCTATTCTATACAGCTTCATCTTCCTTGTCTCCACTCAGTACAAATCGCACAGCCAGTTAAACATCTCATTTACACAGCTCTCTCCCCTTACAGCGCTTTGCACAGTTCCTAGGCACAGCTCCTCTACAGAGCAGCAGCTCTTACATACAGCTCTCTCTCTCACACTCATACTTCTACATTACTCACTCATTCTTTACTCATTCACTCTTTCACCCACTCATTCCCTCACACTTCTCTCATGATTCTTCTTCTTCATGCTTCTTTTTCTTTATCTCTCACTCAACACACACACACACACACACACACACACACACACACACACACACTTCTCTCATATTCTACAGCAGTTCTCACATAACTCTACACGGCCATCTCTCTCCACACTGCTGCTACTGCTGTCTCACAGGCAAACTCTGAACAATCATAAGTTATATTTTCAGAGCCCTACCCATTCTCAAAACACAAGGTAAGTCACATAGTTTCTCTTCAGCTAGTAATGTCACGTTGACCCATGCATGTAGCTCTAAGTTGGTGAGGGGTCCCAGACAGTTAACAATTGGCTAAACCTTGAGTCGTCAGGGTACAATCAGAAAGAGAGCTACTTCAAGGGGCTATATCAATGTAAACATCCTGGCATTGATTTAGCAATAAACAACACCTGGGAATTAGTCTTTGCGTATATTCTGTAGGGGCAGCTTCGTCTGTTTTGGACAAGTTCTAAAGTCTTTGCAAGATGTGTAAAAGACTGTCTTTGAGTCTGAGAACACTGTTACTTTCCTGTGTCAGTAAAAAAGAATATTCTGCTAATGTTTCTGTTCATCAGAATTATACAGCTTAAACAGAAATTCACAACTAAATGTGTGCCCAGAGATGTCAAACACACTACCAAAAGGCCGTAGAGAGAGCACCCACAGCTGTTCTTATTAGGGAGGCATAACAGTGGCACCCGAGAAAGTCACAGACAGAAAACAACTGGTTTCCACAGCCAGTGGCCCCACAGCTTTGCCAGGTGGGGCTCCCCATCAGGGAGTTATACTTCTGCTGGGTCATCTTGTCCAACAGTAGTTGTCACTTGATGTGTACTTCCACGGCCCTCAGCAAGAGGTGCATCCCCTTTCCACCATGAATAAGGACCTCTATGAAGTCAAGGGTGACATCTTCAGTGTCCCTTGTATCCCGGACAAAATGGAATCTTGGATGTTGTGAAGGTGACTCCAATTCCCGTAAAGGAGGCCCACTTGAAGAAGAGTGCAGAAACACTCTGCGTGGGGGAATACAGAAAGCGCTGCTGTTCTAAGGTCTTCAGATGTCCTAGTACTTCCCTGTCCAGGCTGCAGCAGGGTTTCTATGGAGACCACACACTGTCCCCTTCTCATGTGAGCTGGAGTTAGTGCCGTTGTGTTAAGGTGGCCTGGGGAAAACCTCAGTTCCCACAGCTCTATGCTGATGCGAAGTGGTACTTGTGTGGTAGTCACCTGATTAGTGTGACAGTCCCATGATCTCCAAGACACACTGCCAATTGTGTACAGGCTTCAGTTAGCCTGTGAACCTGTGTGCATGCTGCACACCCTTACCAAACACATCTAAGCCAATGAGGTTCCAATGAGTCATAACCTGGCTCTAATATGTAAATCCATCGTGTGTATCTTGTACATAACTTTCCTAAGTACACATTGCAATATTATGTAAAAAGTTATATCTGCATATGGATGATGCAAGTGTCATGCCAACAAAAACTCCAAATAAACCTTGAACAGTGAAAGAAAGTTTTTGAAGGTTCAAAAAAGTTTTTGTTTTTGTTTTAAATTTAAAAACCAAAGCTGGGTGATGGTGGTACACACCTTTAATCCCAGCACTCAGGAGGCAGAGACAGGTGGATCTCTGTGAGTTTAAGGCCAAACTGGTCTACAGAGGGAGTTCCACAAGGCTACACAGAGAAATCCTGTCTTGAAAAAAAAAACAAAAACTAAATCAAACACAAGTAATGTCTTCAGCAACAATTTTGAATATTGAGTTTATAGCTAGAAGGCACAATGTCACAACATTATTTTCTGCTCCTCTGGCACTTAAAATCCTTTGGGTTCCCCCTTCTGCCATGTTTGTGTAGGGTTTGTGTTATATACATCGACTAGAGATGGGCATCTCATGGTCAGTTGTTCTCTGTATTTGTATATTTCTATAATGGCCTTTGCTGTAAAAAAGACACTTATTTAATGAAGTGTAGCATAAATCTTAAAGAGTATTATTAATAAAAATCAAACCCAGTGCCAGTTACTGGGGTGAATGCTGGAAGATCAGAGAAGCAGAACAAGCCACAGCCACCTCACCTTGCCAATTCCTCAGTTGATCCTGATTCCTCAGACTGGATGGATGCCTCTCAGCTAAACTGTGCTGCTTAAAAGCCTAAAAAGCTTAACCAGGCTCTAGTCCCTCATCTTCATGCCTTAAATACCTTTCTGCCTCCTACCATTACTTCTTGGGATTAAAGGTGTGGCTGTTTCCAGTGTGGCCTTGAACTCACAGAGATCCAGGCGGATCTCTGCCTCTAGAATGCTAGGATTAAAAGCGTGTGCTACCACTGCCTAACCTCTATGTTTAATATTGTGGCTGTTCTGTTCTCTGACCCCAGATAAGTTTATTAGAGTGTACATTATTTCGGGGAACACAATGTCACCACAATGAAGAGCAAAAGTTATACTTATCTGTGGATAGAAGGATAAGAATTTAGAATGAAGTTAGGAATTATACTGGTTTAGGAAAATGGCAATAGTAAGTTTTCTTCTAGGTTCATGAGCTCACCAGCTAAGGGTCGTTTCCTAGTGTTACAACATGGGGCATGTTTTTCTTCTGTTGAATGGGCCTTAAATACAATTAAATGGCTGTTGGTTACCCCCAGGATATGAGTGCCACCATTGTACCCTTGGGGATACCTGACCATGCTGTTCATTGTGTGGTTCATGGACTTGAGAGATAGTAGGACTTTTAATTGCTCTTCTTCCTTGGCATCTTGAATAGCATCCTCCAATGCTATGAGAACTATTCCTTAGTAGACAGGAAATCTCATAAGGCTCCACCCCTAAATGAAGAACTATAGGCAACTAATGTCTGCTAAATCTTCACCAGGGACAAGCCCCAGATGGGTTATTGCATCCCAAGTGGTCACACACATACACACATGCACACACACACACACACACACACACATGCACACACACACATAATCCTTAAATGGACTCAGCAGGTTGTATTTATATACACACATGTATAAATGTAATAATAATAATAATAAAAAGATCATTAATTTGAAAGAGAGTGGGAGGCACCAAAGATTAGAAGAGAGAAGGTAGAGTGGAAATGATGTAAATGAAGTACTTATGCATGAAATTTTCAAAATATAATAAATGTAAAAATGAAAAAAGGGACTGAGTGATTGTAAACACTTACATGTGCGCAGCCTCAAATTCTCACAAATAGTACTCATTGCAAAATGAAATATTAAATTTCCTTTTCACTTACTTCACCACTATAACAGGGAACAAATATATCTACAGGTCTAGAGGTAGAGATTTCAGCTCTAAACACTGTCATCTTTACACTAATATTTCTACCTAAACCATGTAGGTAGAAATAGGTAGCTTCTGTTCAACAAAATCAATTTTCCCCTTAGTTATAAAAAGGTAAAACAAGTGGCCAGGCCAGCCCGGGAATCAAGAAGGCAATCTTCACTCTCCTTCCTGTCTCTTGCTGCAAATACTCATCCCCAGCCCTGTAGCTGACCACTGTCACCCTCACTGCCTCCATTCCTGGGACTCCACCAAACCTCTGAACAGATCCAGCTTTCCTCCTTCCTCGGGACCCTCCCACCCCACTTTCAAGTTCATTCCCATTCTTCTGTGTCAGCCACCAATACCTAGAGGCGCTCTCTACCTGGGGACCCACTGGCCAGACTAGGCTAGGAATCAAGTAGGTAATCTGCATGCTCCTTCCAGCCCTCCATTGCAAATTCTCTGCTCTTACTCACAGCCCTGTAGCAGACTGCTTGCAGAGACCTTTCTTCCCACTTTACCTCCATTCCCTAGGGAGTCTGGCAAATTTTGCAGTGGACCCAGATTTCCTTCTTCCTGAGGACCCTTTCAGCCCCCCTTCTATTCTATCTCCATTTCTTCCTGACAGGTCCCAATACTTAGAAACATAGTCTGCATGGGACCCTCAGTGACCACAATGGGCAGGGCCTCAGAAGCACTGCCTACAAAGCAACCCACAGCACCCACACATTCCTAACATCCAGAGAGGGCAACAGAAATAAAGAATGAAACACCCACTCAACAAAGACAAAACTAGATACTAATACCTGGAATCACAATCATTCTAAACAGAGATGCCTAGACACCAGTGCAAAAAACACAATCATTGACACCCAAGACAATATGTCTCCCCCATAACCCAAGAAATTTACTACAGAAGGCCCTGAGATATGTGGTATAGCTGAAGCACAAGACAGGGACATCAAAATAGCTATGATGAATATGTTCAAGACATTAAATAGGGTATGAATAAAGCATGTAATGAAGTGAGAAAATACAAACAGTGGAAGGAACTGATGAAAATAGTTTAAGACATGAAAGTAGAAATGAAATCACTAAAGAAAATCCAGCCTGAAATAATACTGGAAATGAAAACTTTAGGAAGTCAAACAGAAACCTCAGAGGTTAGCCTTGCTCACAGAGTACAAGAGATGGAATAGAGACTCTCAGGCATTGAAGACAAGATAGAAGAAATAGATACCTCAATCAAAGATAATGTCAAATCTAAAAAAACCCAAGAAACATGGGATATTACAAAAAGAAAAAAAAAATCTATGAATCATAGGAATAGCAGAAGGAGAAAAAAAACAAGGTAAAAAGCACAGAAAATCTTTTAAACCAAACTTTAGAAGAAAAATTTCCTGACTCAAAGAAGGAGATACCCATCAAGATACAGGAAACATACAGAACACTAAATTGATTGGACCTAAAATGAAACTCCCCATGGCAAATACTAAATGTACAGGAAAAAGAAGAATATTAAATATTTAAGAGGAAAAGACCAAGTAACACATAAAGGCAGACCAATAGAATAACATATGAATTCATAATGGAGACTCCAAAAGCCAGAACGATCTGTAAGGATGTTCCACAAACTCTAAGAAACCACAGCTGTCTGCCCAGACCACTACCCCAAGCAAAACTTTTAAACACAATAGATAAAGAAAGACATTCCACAATGAAAGCAAATTTAAACAATATCTATCTACAAATAGAGTCTTATATGAGGTGCTAGAAGAAAAACTTCAACCTGAAGAAGCTAACCACCCAAATAAACACAAGGAGTAAATAATATCAGACCAGCGAATCAACAGGAGTTTTTTTTAAAAAAAAAAAAAAACCCACATCACCACAAAACAATGGGAATAAGCAAACACTGCTCATTGATAACTCTCAACATCGATGGTCTCAATTCCTCAATAAAAGAACACAGACTAATAAAATAGATTAAAAACCACAATCTGCTGGGCAGTAGTGGCACATGCCTTTAATCCCAGCACTCGGGAGGCAGAGCCAGGCGGATCTCTGTGAGTTCGAGGCCAGCCTGGGCTACCAAGTGAGTTCCAGGAAATGCGCAAAGCTACACAGAGAAACCCTGTCTCAAAAAACAAAAAACAAAAAACACTATCTTTCTGCTTCATCCAAGAAATGCATCTTAACATAAAGGATAGACACTGTCTCAGAAGAAAAGGATGGAAAAGCATAATCCAAGCAAATGGACCTACAAAGCAAGCTTAACTAGCCATTTTAATATCTGAAAAAATAGACTTCAAACCAAAACTGATCAGAAGAGATAGGGAAGGACACTACATACTCATCAAAGGGAAAATGCACCAAGAGGATATTGCAATTCTAAACATTTATGCATCAAACACAAGGGTACTCAAGTTCATAAAAGAAACTACTATAGCTAAAATTATATATTGACCCTCAAACAGTTGTAGTGGCTGACTTCAATACCCAACTCTTGCTAACAGACAGGTCATCAAGGCAAAAAGCTAAACAGTGAATTGCTGTGGGATGTCCTGTATGTTGTGAATAAATAAAATGCTGATTGGCCAGTAGCCAGGCAGGAAGTATAGGTGGGACAAGGAGAGAAGAGAATTCTGGGAACAGGAAGGCTGAGTTAAAAGACTGCCAGCCACCCTGCCATGAGTACCAACATGTAAGACACTGGTAAGCCACGAGCCATGTGCCAAGGTATAGATTTATAGAAATGAGTTAATTTAAGATGTAAGAACTAGATAGCTAGAAGGCTGAGCCATTAGACCAAACAGTTTTAATAATATAAGAGTCTGTGTGTTTATTTTGTAAGTGGGCTGTGGGACTACTGGGGCTTTGTGGAGAGCTTCTCTCCAGCTACAGAGAATTGCTAGAGACAAATGACATCATAAATCAAATGGACCTAGCAGGTATTCCAGAATATTTCACCCAAACACAAAAGAACACACCTTCTTCTCAACAACTTATGGAACTCTCTACAAAATTGACCACATACTTGGACACCAAGCAAGTCTCAACAGATACAAGAAAATTGAAATAACCTCCTGCATCCTATCTAAACACCAGGGATTAAAGCTCATGGAAACTGAACCACTCAGTACTGAAGGAAAAAAAAAAAGGGTTGAGAAAGAATGTAGAAAACAAATTTAAAGCCTTTTAGAATTGAATGAAAATGAAAACACAGCATATCTAAACTTATGGGTCACAATGAAGGCATTTTTAAGAGGCAAGTTTACAGCACTAAATGCCTACCTGGAAAAAAAAATGGAGCAGTTTCCAATTTCTAACTCAATGGAACACGTGGAAGCTCTAAGACATAAAGAATGATATCCAAAAGGCATAGACAGCAAGAAAAATCAAACTCAGGCTGAAATCAATATAACAGAAAAAAAAACAAGAAAAACCAATATGAAGAATCAATGAAACAAAGAGTTGATTCTTTGAGAAAATCATTAAGATTGACAACCCCTTTGCCAAATTAACTAAAAGGCAGAGAGAGGAGATACAAATTAACAAAATTAGAGACAAAAATGAGGACATAATAACAGACACTGAGGAAATCAAGAGAAGCATAAGGACATACTTTACTCCAACAAATTGGAAAAGCTAAAAGAAATGAACACTTTTCTTGATATATACCACCCACCAAAGTTAAATAAAGATTAGATAAGTAATTTAAACTGGCCCATAACCTGTTGTGATAAAGAAGCAGTGATTTATGTCTACCAACTCTCCCAATGCCCATCACCAGATGGATTCAGTGCAGAATTCTACCCATCTTTCAGTGAAGAATTAAGCCTAATATTCAAAAATATTCCTAGAAACTGAAGGAATGTTGCCCAATTCATTTTATGGGGCAACAGTTACTCTCATACCTAAACCACATAAAGACCCAACAAAAAGTATTACCAACCATTTCCCTTATGAACATAGATCACAAAATTCTCAATAAAATACTTGCAAATCAAATCCAAGAACACAACAAAAACATCATCAAATAGGCTTCATCCCAGGGATGGTTTAACATACATAAATCAATAAACGTAATCCACCATACAAAATGGAAAGACAAAATCCACATGATCATCTCAAAATTGCAGTGAAGACCTTTGACAGAATCCAACACCCATTAATGATAAAAGCCCTGGAGAGACTAGGGATACAATGGACATTCCTCAGCATAATAAAGGAAATTTACAACAAGCCCACAGCCAACATCTACTTAAATGGAAACAAGTTCAAAACAATTCCACTAAAATCAGAAATAATACTTGTTTTAAACTCTTTCCATCCCTATTCAATACAGTACTTGAAGTCTTAGCTACATCAGTAAAGCAATTGGAGGAGAACAACTGTATCTAAATAAGAAGTCAGTGTCTTTATTTGGAGACAACATGGTTATAGACATATATTATACAAAAAAAAAAATCCACCAGGAAACTTTCACAGCTATTATAAACACTTTCAGGAAAGTAGCAGGTTACAAAATTAACAGACAAAAGCCAGTAACCTCCCTATAAACAAATAAACTGAGAAAGAGATCAAGGAAGCAATGCTCTAAACAGCAGCTCCCCACTTCAAATAAAGTGAATGGAGAAAGAAATCAGAGAGGGAAACTGGGCACAAATCCCTTCCCCAACCCAGAAACTATCTCCAATTAACCACAGCTTGCAAAGGAAAAAGTGCATTTTTTCCAAGGGTCTTGTTGAGGATACGAAACCCTTTTTAGGGCAGGCCCCATGCCTAGTAGTAGATGACCAACACAAACCAAACCAAATAGAATTTTTGGAGGGATTTTGCCTCATAATGCTTTACCTGTGCATTATTTTTTAACCTTACAGGGCTTTTGCTTATGTATTATGGGTTCTGATTTTGTGTTTTTATGGGATTTCTGTGTATGGGTGTCTGTGTGTGTCTATATAGCTGTAGACATTGATTCAAAATTTCAAGGGCAAGAAAGTAGAGTGACACAATAATATCTGAAGTCTGTATGTGGTTGGGGTGACTTTTTCTACCTCTATCTCGCTGTGTCTTTTTCAAAGCTCTGTTTTTCCTCATGTTGGTTTCATTCTCTAGAATATCCTTCTTATTTGGGTTAAAATGTATCTCTGTCAGATACCTGGGAAAATGTAAAGCATGTTACTCTTTCTTGCTCCGAGTCTTCATACAATGCCACATACGTCTCTATCACCGGAAGAATTCAGACAGCAATACTCGTGTGTGTGTGTGTGTGTGTGTGTGTGTGTGTGTGTGTGTGTGAAATTATAGTGTGTAATGATAATAGATTTGCACAGATTTATTCACCGGTCTTTATAGCTCACTCTTTCATAAGTAAGACGTTACCTTGAAACCTCTCCAAAAACTTCCCCACACATATTGTATCAACATCTGGACAAATTCATGGTTAAGAAAACTGGGATTATTTTTAGGATGTCCAGGCTGATTTAATAAGCTTGGGAAATAAGCATCCCCTCAGGCCTCCAGGCCTCCAGAAGTGATAGACAAAATCTGGGATAGAAAGGAAGAAAATAAAGGCTGAGTAGATAACGAAATCGAGACTGACTGCGGTCTATGCTTAGGTAATAAAATTCTTTCTTTAAGAGCTTTGGTAAATTTGCTAAACCTAAGGTAGCCTGCCATCTAAAAGGGACATAAAGTCTAAATTTATTATATTCAACTCAGTAATGGAAGTAGATCCAGACATTCACCTCATGTACATCGTGTGAGGGTCTACAGAAGTGTGTGCATTGCAATGAGCCCTGCCTGAGAAATATGAAAACAAATGCCACTATAGCCATACAATTGTCCAAAGGAGCAAGGAGAGAGTAATTATCTAAAACAAAGGCTCAAAGTATTTAATTGATCTCAAAATTACTAGGATTGAATAGCCCATTTCCATCCTGTGTTTAAGGTTTTGTGTTATTTTCACATTTGTATATATGAATACTTAAATATTCTAATAAATTGTTTTCCCAAAATTACCTAGATATCCTTGCCACTTTTAAATAGCTTACAATGGATATTTGGCTTCTTAAAATTTTAATTGATTGATTGGTCACTGGCTGATTAGTAGCCTGATGGTCAAAGCAGGAATAAATGAAAGAAGAAGGAGAAGCCAGATAACAGCAGACATCCACAAACATACATTTTTCATAAAGATTTCTTCAAGGAAGTTATTCCAGCATAGTGAATGGCTGACATCTGGTGGTCAAACTTGGGAAAAAAATTCTTGTGTGGACTTGTACATTTATTTAAAAAAAAAAAAAAGGTTCTGTTAAAAGAATTATGGTGCCGGGTGGTGGTGGCACACACCTTTAATCCCAGCACTCGGGAAGCAGAGGCAGGGGGATCTCTGTGAGTTCGAGGCCAGCCTGGTCTACAAAGTGAGTTCCAGGAAAGGCGTAAAGCTACACAGAGAAACCCTGTCTTGAAAAATCAATCAATCAATAAATAAATAAATAAAAATAAAAGAATGATGGCTCTATCTTTAGGAAGAACAATTTTAGTTTAGTTGTCCAAATATAGCAATATATAATTTAGCTGTCCTATTGTTATCTCTGTGTCATCCAGAACATCTGAGTGTTTGTAAATATTTGGGAAGTGACTGATTCCATAGGTATTGAAATTGTCCAGGTCCTCTTCACAGAGCCTCTATTGGTACACTATAAAGACTTAATGATGCTTTTATTCTACCATCTTCAAGCTAATATGATTTCTAGATAAATTTATTGTGACCTAAATTGTTGGATTGTCTTTTATTTTATATTATTTGCCAATAAACATTCAGTGACTGCCTACCCTAGACTCAGCTCTATAGAAAATACTATTCAAAATTATAATCATAATGTGATCTTTGAACTTAAAAATATATAACTATTGAAAAGAAATGATTAACAAATAAAAAATCAAGAGCTACATAAAACAGTATGCATAAATATCTATATATAACTAACAGTATATGTACTATAATACTTTCCTCAGACAGTAAAATTATGAATACTGGCACTGTTGGGTAAGATTTACTGACTGAAGTAGCTAAGACTCAAGGTCGGTTTCCAAAGCCAATCAAGCTGGAGAGGGACTGGGGAAAGAGATAAGGCATAAACTTAAGATATGAGTAGGGACAGGAGTGTGAGGGAAGGTGGACTCACTCATAGAGGACTGATTTAAAAAAAAAAAAGTACAATATGTCGGAAAACTGAAAACCACTGTTAGGTAGGCTCAAAACAGAATGGACTTTGGGAAGGGTTGTTTTCAGTTCATTTGATAAGAGATAAGATCTTTTTTTTTCTGAAAAGATTGTGACACCAAAAATACTGATAAAGGAGATGAATGGACAAATAGGAAGAGCTGAATAAGGTAAGAAAGTCAGTCCAAGATTTGAAAATAGAATTCAATGAAAAGACAGACTTCCTGAAGAAAAACCAAACTGAAATGATGTTGAAAATGGGAATATCAATAAGCTAAAACAAAACTCAGTGGAAAGCCTCACCAAAAGAATGGATCATGTGAAAAACAGAGAATCAGGACTGAAAGACAAGGTAGAAGAATTGGGTCAAACAGTAAAGTTCAATGAAAGGAATGAGAGAGAGCTCTGAGATGTCATGAAAGGACCGAATCTTTAAATGATGGACATAGACATAGAATAATGCCACACCAAAGACTTACAAAATATTTTCAATAAAGACATAGAAGAGAGTTCCCAAATATAGAGAAAAAGGATATGCATTTAGGTACAAAAAGACTACAGAACACCAAACAGAACAATAAAAAGAAGTTCTTCATGACATATTCATAACATTAAATTACAGACTAAAGAAAGAGTATTGAAAGCTGCAAGAGAGAAGGGACGCACCACTTATGAAGGCAGACAGAATAACAGCTGATAATAATTCAGTGGAAAGATTTAAAGCAAAAAGGGCGTGGAAAGACGTTTCATAATCTGTGGAAAAGCACAGATGCCAATATATAGTATCAATCCCAGAAATCATCTACTAAAATTGAATGAGAGAGAAAAACTTCCCATGATAAAAATAACCTCGCAGAATTTATGACCACTAAATGAGCTCTGAAAGAGGATACTGGAAGGAATATTTTGTTCTAAAGAAAAGAATAAACACACTAAAGATGCCACAGAAAACAAGTAAATAGTATCAGGAAAATCAATCAAAAGAGACTTAAAAATAAGCACCACAAACATAACAAAATAAAAGGCATTAATGTACATCTCTCAAAAAACTCACCCTGAACATTAACAAATGTTATTAGCAAATAAAAAAAAGGCTAGCAGATTTGATTAGAAAACAAAATCCATCTAATTTTGCCTCAAAGAAGCAAACATTGTCATACAAGATAGCCACTGCCTAGAGTAAAAGATAGAAAATATATTCCAAGTAAACCTAAGAAACAAGTAGGAATAGCTATTCTCCAATCTAAAAATTGGACTTCAAACCTAAATTACAAGAGAATAAAGATCACTTCATACTCATCAATGAGAGAACTCAATAATACATATATATATATATATATATATATATATATATATATATATATATATCCAATTTCATAAATCAAATACTACCATATATGAGGTCACAGAAACAACACAACACAGTGATGGTGGGTGACTTCAATAATTTATACTTGCCAATAAACTGGTCATTTGGAATAAAACTCTAAATATCTGAGTTAAATGAAATCATAAATCAAATAGATCTAACCAATGTCTATAAAACATTCACCTGAATATTAAATACACATTCTTTTTTGCAGTTCATGGATCTTTCACCAAAATTGATCAGATATTCACACATAAAGCAAGTCTCAAAAAATAGAGAAAAAGATCCTTTGGCAGAATCCAACATTCCTAATGCTAAAAGTCTTAAAAAGGATAAGAATGGAGGGAACTTACTTTAATATAATAAAGTTTATCTACAGTAAGCCTATAGCCAACATGATAAAGGAAGAAAAAGTCAAGGCATTCTCACTAAGATAAAGTAATAAGACATAGGTGTCCATTGTCTTCACTACTAGACAATCAAGTTATTGAAGTCTATGGAATATAAAAGAAGGAATTAAAAAGATACAAATGTGAAAAAATAAAAGTATCCCTTGTAGATTATGCAATTCTATACACAAAAAACCTGAAGACCAATAAAAAACTTTTAACTGATAAAGACATTCAGCAATTGTAAGAATGCAAATCAACACATAAAAATCAGTAGACTTCTTATGTACCAATGATAAATGTACTGAAAAACACCAAGTAATAATTAAATACTTTGATCTGGTGACATTTACTTAGGTTTTGCCTTATCAATATATCATTCAGAATCTTGTACAAAACAGTTCTTCCTAAGTAATACATATGTTCATAGAAAAAAAACTTGAAAATGATTTTTTTGTTTACCTCATCTCAGTTTTTACTTATTAATTACAATGCATAGAAACTCCAAACATAGAAGTGGCCCAGTCACTTGGGGACATTAAAAAATTACTCTTTCACATTTTTCTGAGAGGTGAGAAAGTAAGCATAATAGAATGATTTTTTTCAAAGTTTCAGCTACAGATCCCAAAAGATATGTATGCAAAAGGCAATGAGTGGAATTTTTAAATTGGCTCTAGTGAAGAAATGTAAACATAAGTACTGGCCACTATTTCACTATAAACTCTAGGAAGGCAAAGATTTCTGTCTTTAAGATAACTTCAGTGCTAAAACAATATCTAGAACAAAGCACGAACTTCATATATACATTTTAAGTGCATAGATGAATTTCATAGCTAAAGGCCTATTCAGTTATATCATAAATCTTAGTAACTAATTAGGCTACAGATGATTGTATAATAAAATTATACTTGAAATGTTAATTGCAGTTAAAAATAACTTTTCAAATAAACTGATTAGTGTCATGAAAATAGATTTTTCTAGTTCCTTCTAGATCATGTATGTCTTTACATATTCATGAAAACACCACAGGTGGCATCCGAAGCTTCACGTTTCTGAATTCTTTTGGTCAACCTTTTTCACTCATTTTGCTTTTTAAGTAAATTGTATTAACCTAAATACTGTCAAGAGATGCCTATTCCTTGAGGAGTAAGCTGTGCCCAGCACTACCTTATGCCACTCACTGCAGAGTAAGACCTAAGGACCCACATTGGTTGGTTGCTTATTTGTTTATCTTATTTATTTATTTAAACTTGATTGGCATCTTTTTGGGTTCCCTGAATTGTCCCTATTGGGTAAATAATCCTAAGGCTTGGGCTGGAGATAGGGTTCCTCTATAAAAGCTGGGGTCATTTGTCCTTGGTAAAGGACAAGCATGGTAAAATAGGTACCTGTGAGACTGTCTTTTTGGTGAGTTGTGGGGTCCTATGGAGGCCCCATAACAGACTTTAAAAGGGTGTGTTGGTTTATCAGCTTGACTTATAGCTTTGAAATATTTAGGTATTTGTCATGTAGACCTCTATTTCCACTCTTAACACCATGAGAATTTTGAAGTTAAGACCGTGGATGTACAAAGCAAAAATGTTCTCTGCATATATTTGCTTACTTAAAATGCCTATTTGTAGGATCTGCATTATAAGTCTGAAATTTCAGTCATAACATCAGTAATTTATTAGGATAGTTTGTGTTAGCTATTAGCTTATTAAGAAATAAGAACTTTAATGTATATTTCATTTAGTTTTTCTTTTTTATTATATATAATGAAAAATTTTAACATATGGCTACTTTTACTGTTACCCACTAATATTCTTGTTTGTCTCTTTCTGGGAATATGATAGGATTTGCCTGTCCTTTATTACTAAGTGTGATTTGGCTTTTTACATCCATGGTTTAGATTTGTTGTTTTTGTTACAATACCGAGCAATTAGAGCAGGGCCTTGTTTCTGCTAAGGAAACTCTCTACACTGAAGAACATTCAAGCTTTATTGCCTTTTTTTTTTTTTTTAGTGAAAGGTCTCACTATGTTGCTAGGCTGGGCTTGCCATGAATGTAAGATTCCACTGCCTAGATTCCTTAGTTCCTGGGATTAAAAGACCTGGCTTGTGGTAAAGATAATAGCAGGCTTATTGAGATGTAAAAGAGCAGAAATGTATTCAGATGCCATGTGAATAAACTTCACCCAGGATTTGCTGGGGTAAAGTGTAGTTGAGACACCTTTGAAGCCGTTTCTATAGCTGCTTTGTTTCCTGGTCAGAATTGCTATGGAGTCTAGAATTATTGAATTACTTTTATTCCTCTATTTATTTGCGAATGTGTAGGTATAATTGACAAAAAAAATGAATACTACCATGTATAATGTGATATTTTCACATGCATATACATTGTGAAACAATTATAGTAAAACTAATGACCATCACCTCATATAGTATAATGAAGTTGACAAGATAAACAAGCATGGAAGGGGGTGTTCATTGTTAAGGAAATTAACACCATGAGAAAGGTTCCTCTGACTAGGTGATTTTAATTCCATCTTTGAGCTTGCTGATTGTTCTCCTAGATTCTGTTTTCGGAGTTCACAAATTGGCTAGATTGTACTTATCATAGGCTCAGGCTGAAAGGTATGAAAACATTCGGAAGACATGGCTTTGAGAAGACTATCAGGGTGGCTGCTTACAAATGCAAATTGTCTCCTTACACTCAGCTCATCCAGGCAATGGGAGGCTGCTGCATCTGCAATCCAAACAAGCCTGGCTGCTGCTCAAACTGGTCAAACATACAGGCTGTATCCATCCAGTTTCTTTCAGGCATGCAGCATGCAGGATTTATGGGATCACAGCTGATTCCACTGAGACTTCATGTAAAGCATGGTAGAAAATATGTGTAGTAGGGTTTGAAGCTTTGCAAGCAGCCTCTGAAAAGGGCATGGGCAAAACTGAAAGAATGAAGCCAAAGGTACAACAGAGACCTTAGAAACCTGAGATGCTAGGAACATGGGCAAAACTGAAAGAATGAAGCCAAAGGTACAACAGAGACCTTAGAAACCTGAGATGCTAGGAACATGAAACATTTGCTGAGGAAAGACTCAAAGAGGAAATAGAGCCAGTCCATGAGAGTGAGCACATGAGCTGCAGTCACCAAGGCATAGGACTAGGCTGCCCAACCCTTCTGGACACATTTTGCTGATCGTATACCCAAAATGCCAGGTGTGGAATTACAAGGCTTACTATCATGCCTGCTGCACCCCAGTCTTACTTTGTTTACTCTTTCTTTTTAGAATAGGAATGTTTACTCTGCCTCTCCCGCCACTGGTTGCTGGAAGTCCATTGCTTGTCTTTAGGGTTTTACTAGGGCTCTGGGCTGAATCACAGAGCAGAATTTAGACTTTTGAGGATTGTTGGGATTATTGAGATTTAGAGATGGGCTGAATGTTTTTGGCATTGTGACATTGTGGTCATGAACTTTGAAGATTAGTGGAAGATTGTAATGCTTTGAAATTGGAGAGGCTCGAGTGTTAGAAGTTTGGTTCCCAGTAAACCAATGTCCAGAAATGAGACTTTTAGTAAATGATTGGCTCTGAAGGACTCTGATCTCATCAACATGATGATAGATTTATAGGTTCATGATGGAATGGGCTATTAGAGGGGGCACAAATGTGGCAGGTGTGACTTAATTGAAGGTATTGGGCCATTGGGGATATGACTTTGGGAACTAGAGCTTCTACGTGGCCTTCATTTTTTCTTTTCCCTCCTATTCCTTTTCACCTCCGATTCTTTCCTGCCTTTCCTATCCTCTATGGTGACATGAGGAGCATGCCCACCTTTCCATAGGCCCACCTTGCCACAGGCCCACCTTGTCACAGGCCCACCTTGCCACAGGCCCACCTTGTCACAGGCCCACCTTGCCACAGGCCCACCTTGTCACAGGCCCACCTTGCCACATGTCCACTGTTGGCACCAAGTCACCATGGATTTACATTTCTTAAACCAGAGCCTAAAATAAACCTTTTCCCTGTTACGTTGATCTATTTCACGTATTTTGTCACAGTGATTGACTAGCACTAGTAGTTAACATCTTTCTGTGTGGTGAGCACATCTAAGATTAACTATCAATAATGTCAAGTTTACAATACAAAATTATTGACAAATTCTACATGGTATACACTAAGTATTGAGAATGTAATCTACATGGCTAATTGAAACTTTCTACCCATTGACAAATATCCTTTGTTGTTGTTGTTACCAACTCCTGACTTCTGATTTCTGCAACTGTTGTTCTAACTGCCCCATAGGTGTTTACATTTTGAGATTCCACATATAGGTCACTTCACACAATATGTGTCTTTATGTGCTTTGCTTGATTCACTTAACATAAAACTGTGCGTATTTATTCTTGGAAAAATGATAGAATTTCCTTCATTTGTAAGACTGAAAGCTATTCCTTTTAATACATTTATATCTATGTTCTTATCCATTTTTTCACTGTTAGTATTATGAATAGTGTTGTAAAGGACATGTAAGTGAGTGCAAATATTTCTTCTAGATACGAAGGTTCAAGTTCCTTTAGCAGTGGAGCTGCCAGGTGTTGCTAAAATTACTTCCTAGGGGAATGTAAGCAATGTCTACCCCTTCTTCTAAAACTAAGGTCCCAATGACTAACAGGGATAATCCCACAAAAGTTCACTCTGGGGAACCAGTGTTTATTGAGCTTTCTTACAGGGCACAGGTGAAGGGTTATTTACAGGTTGTGGGTGCTTCTCCTCCCAACTGGCTGCACCCAGAAAGCCTTCACCCAGAACAGAAGAGAGTTTCTCCATAGTTACACAGATCTAGTCTCCTTTCCCTCATTTCCCCTGGCTTATATACTCTAGCCCCTCCCCAAGGACATGTGCAAGTAAGGTAGAGGTGCACACAACAGGTGGTAGGGAGCAGCTCAATCCTGAGGTGAGAGTCTCACAACCCTCCTCACATGAAAAGGCATAGTCAACTGGCCAGTTGGGATAATTCTTTTGCAAGGGGGCTTAGCTGAACTTACCAAGATGGTGGTTTCTTGGATCAGAGAATGGTTACTGTCAACCCTGGATCACATTTAGTTTCTATTTTGTTTTTTTATAATTGTTACACCAACATACTTACTCTCACCCAGTGTATAAGGCTTCTAACCACTTGTTAACTCTTTCAGTCAGAGTTCTTTAAAGTAACAGAACATAAGAATTAATATATATAATATATTCATATATAATTATATAGTATACTTCATATAATTCATATAATATTACTGATTATAAATAATTATTGATAAAAATTAATGATATAATTATATATAAATATATCTAATTATATAATATGCATATATATGATATATGTGGGATTTATTATACTGACTTACAGGCTGTAGTCAAGCTAATCCAACAATGACTGGCTATGAATGGAAAAGTTCAAGAATCCAGTAGTTGCTCAGTCCACAAGGCTGGATGTCTCAGCTTGTCTTTAGTATATGCTGGAATCCTGAAGAAGCAGACTCTAATGCCAGTGAGGGAATGACTTGCTAGCAAGCCAGAACATGCAGTCAAAGAGAAAAATTCCTCTCTTCCATGTCCTTATATAGGCTTCCAGCAGAGGGAGTGGCCCAGATCAGAGATGTGTTTCTCCAGATCAAAAGATCTGGATTAAAGGTGTGTCTTCTTATCTCAAAGACCTGGTTCAGAAGTTGATCTTCCCACTTCAAATTAAGCAAAAATCCTCACACGTGTGCCTTCCATTTTTGTATTTTAGTTAATTACAGATGTAGTTAAGTTTACAACCAAGAATAGCTACCATACTACCTAATCTTTGAAAAAAATTGCCATTATATTTCTTTTTTTAAACTTTTTTTATTATTAAGAAATTTTTTATTCATTTTACATACTAACCACAGATCCCCCTTTCTTCCTTCCTCCGGCCCCCAGCCTTCCCCCTCGGCTGATCCTCCATTCTCTCCTCTAACAAGGTAAGGCCTTGCATGGGGAGTCAGCAGAGCCTGGTACATTCATTAGAAGTAGGTCCAAACCCCTCCCCCTGCATCAAGAACTCTCTGTTTAGCACTGTATCCCATTTTTTAATTGAAATGTTTGGTATTTTGATGTCTAGTTTTTTTAATTCTTTATATATTTTGGAGATCAGCCCTCTCTCAGGAGTGGGTTCCTCTAACTAGGTTTGAGTTTTTGTTTAAAAAATTATAAAGAAAAGGAGGAGTTATGAGATTGAATTATGTTCGCAGAAACCTATTGATATTAATGCACCTGGGTTTTGTGGAGTTAAGGAAATGTTTAAGTTTGATGTGAATACATTGAAGTTTTTCCTATGTTCTGTTAACAAGAAAATTCAAATGACTGAGTTAAAGTTGTAAGACGGAGAAAATTGTTAACTATATATAGCACCATATATGCTAATTCAAATGGTTCTGTTAAGAGTTTGCTTTGAGTTGTAAGATTGAGAGAATTGTGACTATGTATAGCAATATTTATATTAACCTGTTAATGGTAATGATGAAGCTAAGGGATTCTTTAAGTTTGTAGTCGCCTTAAGAGTTTTGGTTTAGAAAGGGCTTGAGGCAGCTAAGACTGCTGTGGTCACCTTGGACCTAATTCAAAAGAGAAATGCCATCTATATCATCCTCTACTCCCATACTGGGAGGTGTAACAGCTATGGAGATTGCTGTAAGCCATTAATAGTTATTTTTTTATATATTAAGAAGGGGGGACCTAGCCAGGCGTAGGTGGCGCACACCTTTAATCCCAGCACTCGGGAGGCAGAGCCAGGCAGATCTCTGTGAGTTCGAGGCCAGCCTGGGCTACCAAGTGAGCTCCAGGAAAGGCGCAAAGCTACACAGAGAAACCCTGTCTCGAAAAAACAAAAAAAAAAAAAAAGAAGGGGGGACCTGTGGGAGCCCGTTCTCGGGTTCCTCGTGGCTTTACCCAGCAGGTCCACATGGAGGATGATCAGGACCACAGGCCTGAGTGCAGGTGTCTGAGATGCTCTGCACTTGGCTGTGCTGGGGGAGGAGGTCTTCTGCTCCACCCCTTGGTGTCTCTATAAAAACCCTGGGCCAGAGACAGTCGGGGCCCGTTGGAATAGGTTCCAGGCCCTCTTGAGGCTATCCTTTATTTTCTATCTGTTTCTCTCCGCAAGATTCTCTGCTATAAATCCTTCTATCTAGTATTTCCTGTTGCTCGCACTCAAGAAAACTCTGGGGAACTGTGGGGTTGGTGGGTAAATGCCCCACAGAATGGCGCCATGAACAGGGAATAAAGAAAAAAGAAAAAAAGGGACAAAAGAAAAAAAGGGGGGACTAGAAAAAGGGGGGACTAAAGACAAATGAACAGGGGTTAGAGACAAAGTAATAGGGACTAAAGATAAAGGAAAATAATAGTTTTATTAAAGAGTTTTTGGTGAAAGTGCTGAGTCAGCCCTGCCAGTGGAAAGGCATGCCGGTGTTATGGAAAATATATATTTTTTATATATATTATTGAGAGACAGGAGTTTTATCCTCGAGAGAAAAGAAAAGCAGACTGGAAGGATGTCCGATGCTGCAGCGAAATTCTCTTCTGTCAAAATTTCCATCTTCTATCCCTTTCTCAGTTTCTATCTGTGAAAAATAAGTATAAGGTATACGGTAGTAATATAGTATAGGAAAAACTTAGAAGTATAAGATTGTGTAGGAAAAAATAAGGCAACTAGAAAGAAAAACTCTTCAATTTTCTAACTTTGGGGGCTATGAATGCAAACTGGGGGGGGAAAAATCTTTCTTTGGGCTTTACGGGTAGTAAAAAAGCTCTTCTTTGAGCTTATGGGGAAGAAAAAGTTTCCTATGGAAGCTTTTGACCTGGGGACAGCTGAAATGCTAAGTCCAAGCTTGGGGGGAAAATCTCTCTAAAAAGCCTTAATCTTTCTCAAAAGCTCTCTTAAACTTAAAAACTAAAGCCTTTAACTTTCTCAACTTTCTCAGAAGGACAAATTAGAATCACCTGAAGATATTAGTATGGGGACCACCTGTGATTATCTCTAAGGGAAAACGACAAACTTAAGACAGCAAAACTTCTCTAAGTTCTTTCAAGCTTTAACAATCCTCCCTGCAATGCAGGAGGCAGGGACAAGTTCCTAAAAACCTCTTAGAAGCTCTCTCTTCAAGCTAGTAAAAGACAGAGGGTCAGAGTACCCTGAGGGAAACGCTTGGGAGAGTGTGGGTGAAGAGCTATAGAGAGCCCCAAAGGGCAGGAAACTTTGCCTGAGAAAAGCAGAAAAACCAAGCTTTTCAGTTACAGCCAAGCTGTAAGGGTTTTGTCTAAGTGAGCATTTCAGAATGAAAAGGTGCTCCTAATCATCCTAATGCAAAGACCCCCTGAAGCAATTGCAAACTCTGTTAGCATTGTATCCTCGCTTGTGACCAAAAACCCAGAGGCAACTGGCCAGCATCTCTGAGTTGGAGTGCATTTCGGGGATACTAGGGTTCCTGCAGTTGTAAACTTTCTGGAGCACAGAGCTGAGACAGGAAGGTGCAGGACCCAGGAAAAGATTGCCAATGAACAAACAAAACTAAAGCTGGTGGGAACGGCACAGTTGTGTGTTTTCCTACAAGTCCCGGGTTGATAGGTCCACAGCTGCAAAAAGAAATCTGAGAAAAAGCTTTCCTATCAGAGTAAGGACCTTTCTGGGAAAACAGTAAAGCTGAACTGTGTCTGAAGCAGTCGTGCTGGGGAAAGAGCCCAGCCAGGGCAGAACAGAACTATCCAGGAGTAAAGCTTTCTTTTCTGTCAGAGAAAGCACCTCTTTGAGAAAAGCTTTGTTTCAACTGACTCCCGGTGAGATGAGGGAGTGTAGCCCTGAGAGGTGATGGCCTCTGGCATAAGCTCTGTCCTTGAGCACCTAGACAAGCAAACACAACCCACTGGGGGACTGGGCCAGGTGAAGGCCTGATGAGGCAAAAAAAAAAAACAAAAAACAAAACAAAACAAAAAAAAAAACCAAAAACCTGTCCTAATGGGAGTTTAGAAATGGCAAAAACCTCCCTTGTTAGATTTTCAGTCTGTACGCAAACCACACAGACCCCAAAAACAGAAACGGACAAAAAAAAAAAAAAAAAAAACCCTACCTTCAGTAGCAGGGAAAGCTGCCACTGTAGTGTCAGAAACTGTTTCTGGGGTAGCAGGATAAACTGAGACCAAACTGGATACTGTCAGGGAAAAAGATTCCGAAGAAACAGAGAAGGGACATTCCTCCCCAGAAAATGCATGACCTGACAAAGCTGCTAGAGTCTGAGGCAGATTCAGGGGGAGAAAAAAAAAGCCCCTACCTCCAAAGGCAGCTAGCAGAGGTACAGAGCCACAGACAGATACCTGAAGCTCTGCATCTGCGGGGGAAGGAACAAGCAAAATGAGAATAAGATCAGTGGGAGAAAATCTCTCTGAAAGAGCTATGGAAAAGCTGTTGTGCATGATCTTGTTTTTCACTGACTGGCTAAAACAAACACAAGCCCTGGGGAAAGTTGCTATCAGAAATGCCAGCCTCAATGCCGGCTAATGAGGCAGGTGTGGTTCTGATCCGGGCCAGTGTGTGATGAAGGAGAAACACCCGTTGAAGCCAGCTGAGACCAGAAACCTCCCAATGTGCCATAGCTGAAAATGTAAAATGCTTGTTCCAATCTCCCGTTGCAAAGGCAAGAGATTTTGTTCAAACCTCCCGGGCAAGAATTTGTAAGCAAGTCTAGTAAAAGAGAACCAGTTGACTCTCAGACCCGAAAAGAACTATGGGAAATGAATGATATAAGGAAAATGATATAAGGGACTGATGTGAAACTGATATTATTATGGACTGATATAAGGGAAATGCATTCTGGGAAAGGTAGTTTTTCTGCTAAAGATGGTGACATTGCCCCCAAACACTTTTGTCAGCTCAAAAATAGGTTCACAGTAAACTTAAAATACAGCTTTTAAAAAGAATAAGGGTGAAAATCATCTAAGAGTTTAAGTTTCAGTTCCAATGAAAAATTGAAAGAATACAGAACTAGGCGCCTCGTGGTTTGGGGATTGGTAAAATGCCTCATTTACCCTAATAGCTGTGCAAAGTTTTTACAGTAGTTGGATGACAAAAAGCTACCTTTAAGAGCAAACAAGCCACTTTAAAATCCTTAAAACAAGGGAAAGCAGTTTATACACTGAACGTTGTCTTAGATATGAAGAAACTTATGTTGAAATTAAAAAAGTTCTTTGCCTTTTGAACAAACTGCCTGCAATGAGTAATTCCTTTGCAAATCTAATAAGGAAACAAGGAAACGAGCATTCAAAAAATGACTGCTTTATAGATGGGAAACAAACTTCAGAAAATCTAGCTGTCTTACAAAATAGTTGCTTTATCTGAAATCCATGTTAAATATCATAGCTGCTAATAACACAAGGAGTTAAAGCTAATGAAGTGAAAATACTAAATCCTGAAAATGCTTTTTCTCAAAGTAAGCTAATGAAGGATACGTTTCATGAAAGAACATCTATGTTCTTGACTCCTTTGAGTAGTATCAGTTTTGGTGGAAATATTGGAACTAATAATCAAGTCAAATTGTTTCAACAAGTTCAAGATGCTATCCACAAAAGAAAGCTCCCATGCTTTGTGGGTCATATTAGAGCTCACTCCAATCTTCCTGGTCCTTTAGCTGAGGGTAATGCAATGGCTGAGCATTATCCCAAGTGGAAATGGCTCAACAGTCACTGCTCTTCATCAAAATAGCAAAAGCTTAAGAAAGCAATTCAATCTTACCAAAGAAGCAGTTCATCAAATAGTTAAATGATGTGGGGTATGTCCAAACATTTTCCTATCCCTCACTTAGGGGTAAACCCTCGAGGTCTTCTTCCCAATTATCTGTGGCAAATGGATGTTATGCATGTTGCGGAATTTGGCAAATTAAGATGTGTACATGTGACCACTGACACTTATTCAGGAGTTTTGGTGACTAGTGCACAACCTGGGGAAGCTACAAAACATGTAATTTTGCACTGCTTTGGAAGTGTTTTTCGTATATGGGTATACCAAGAATTATTAAGACTGATGATGGTTCTGGATATACTAGTAAGGCATTTCAACAGTTTTGTACCAAATGGGAAATCGTACATAAGACAGGTATTCCTTGTAATCCTCAGGGACAAGGTATTGTGGAAAGGGCTCATAGCAGTCTTAAAATACAACTTCAAATAATAAAAGAAAGAAATTTACCCTTAATCACCACATAATGCATTAAATAATGCTTTTTGTTCTGAACTTTTTTAATATGGATGTCTATGAACAGTCTGCCGCAGATAGATTTTGGCACAGTGGTACCCAAGCGACTTTCACTCAAGTGAAATGGAAAGATCCCTGCTCGGGATTATGGAAGGGTCCTGATCCTGTTTTAATAGGGGGTCAAGAACATGTTTGTGTTTTTTCACAAGAGGAGAATGAAGCTCGGTGGTTACTGGAGTGTCTGGTAAGGAGCGAGGAGCTAAGGAAGGTCAGCCCCAATGATGTTCCTATAAAGGAACCAGAATGAAAGTGGCTTGATTAGTATTTGAGGTTTTGTCACTGGTTAATGCAAACAGTGAGGAAATAAGAGTTTGGAGTTGTGCCACTTTTGGCTTTATTAGCTCCTTTAGAAAAATACTTTATATCACCTAATAGCTGTGCAGTATTTGATGAAGAGCTTTATAGTAGCTAAATACGGTAATTTCACCCTTAGTGTGAAGTGAAGTTTTTCGGCAAAACAAACCAAAAGTACTGCTGTAATAGAAACGTTTGTCTGAATTGAAGCACTTAAGGGAACTATTATGAATTTGGGTGAAGGGACAACCTCTAGTCTACCGCTGACAGTGCATCTCTGCCGGTTCCAGAAAGGCTGAGAGAACTCGGCAACTTTGGGGTGTGGCTTTGTCTGGAGAATGTTACAGTCCCCTAGCAACAAGTATCACAACTCTATAATGACAACACTCACTAAATCCCAGTGCTTTATAACAAAGCTGACTATAAACTCTAAACTTTAGAAATGATGTACGTACTACCTGTCTAGTTAAGAGAATCTTTCTTATAGAGATAGTGATAATAATTAGGAGTAAGAAGTAGAAAAAGATGAAAATAAGATATGTCAGTTTGTAAAAATTCTGTCTTGTTAGATCTGTGTTAAGAAATCTTTAGGTGTTTGCTAAGTTAGATATATGTTAATGGTAGACTATATAAGTTTGTAAAATAGATCTATAGAGTTCCTTTAAGAATATAAACTTGCAAGAAGTATCTAAGGTAGTCTTAAGACATGTAGTAATAAGCTTGTAAGATGCTAGTTGTAAATGTAAGTTTAAATAAGAAATAAGATGGAATGAATATAAGTATATAAGAATTAATAAGAAATATATTTGCTAAAGTAGTTCTATAGTTTCCTTAAAGTATAAATAAGTAGATGTTAATATGTTACATGTGAGTTCGTAAAAATGTGTAAATGTTGAGTGAGGTTATGCTTAAGCACATGTTATGTGAGTTTGTAAAAAAAGTGTAAATGTTAAGTGTGAATCTATTCTTAATGTATATGGTGAAAGAACCCGAGACACAGAAGGTTAGTGTCCCAGTAGACTGCAAAGTAGGCAGTTTGAATGGTTTCAAAAGCTCCAGAAGCTGCTAAGAAGCTAAGAATGATTTGATTTGATTTGATTTGATTCATTGGTGATTCAGTTGTGTATTCTGGCTTGAGAATAAAAGTTCAGAGACGCTTGTTTGAACAAAAATTATTAACTGCAAAAAGTTTTGGTTGAAAAACGTCTCTTCATATTTGGAAGTGAAAGCCTGATACCAGAATTTTTCTTGTTTGAACTTTTTGAACTTAAAATGAGATAAAATTACAAAAAGATTTTGATTATGGATTTCTCATATTTGGAAGGCTAGTACCAGAATTTATCATTTGAATTTTAAGACTTAAGAAATGAAATAAACAATAGAAATTTCATTGCAATGGGACAATTTTGAGCTTACTTATAGTAATGACCTAGGAATGGTTTTCTGGAATTGGGTTAAAAATGGAACTGTTTAAGTGAAGAAATTTATTTCTACCTAGAATCAAGATGCAGTTTTGTATGTGCATATATGCTTTATTAACTGGTGATTCATGAATTGTTTTGTGGAACTGTTTATGTAAAAATGAAATTACTTATGGAACTGGTTTTGTGTTACAAATGGAACTGTTTAAACAGAAAAGTTTGGGTTTTCTAACTAGGCTTGAGATTTTTGCTTAAAATTATAAAGAAAAGGGAGAGTTAATATTCCTTAGTCTATTTAATTTAAATTGTTGTTTGAGTGGATTAATGTCATGTTTTGTTAGTAAGAAATGCAAATGGGGTATACCGAGACTACTTTTAAAGTGTGTAAAGAGTTTTATTAAGAAACTGCTTTTGAATGTTTTGTTAAAAGTTTTCAAAGTGTTAATGGTTAGATTGAAAATATTGCTTTTCAATATGGGTTTGTAGGAATTGTGTAAGTTTGGGTTCTTCTAACTAGGTTTGAGTTTTTGTTTAAAAAATTATAAAGAAAAGGAGGAGTTATGAGATTGAATTATGTTCGAAGAAACCTATTGATATTAATGCACCTGGGTTTTGTGGAGTTAAGGAAATGTTTAAGTTTGATGTGAATATATAGAAGTTTTTCCTATGTTCTGTTAACAAGAAAATTCAAATGACTGAGTTAAAGTTGTAAGATGGAGAAAATTGTTAACTATATATAGTACCATATATGCTAATTCAAATGGTTCTGTTAAGAGTTTGCTTTGAGTTGTAAGATTGAGAGAATTGTGACTATGTATAGCAATATTTATGTTAACCTGTTAATGGTAATTATGAAGCTAAAAGATTCTTTAAGTTTGTAGTTGCCTTAAGAATTTTGGTTTAGAAAGGGCTTGAGGCAGCTAAGACTGCTGTAGTCACCTTGGACCTAATTCAAAAGAGAAATGCCATCTATATCATCCTCTACTCCCATACTGGGAGGTGTAACAGCTATGGAGATTGCTGTAAGCCATTAATAGTTATTTTTTTTTTATATTAATAAGGGGGGACCTGTGGGAGCCCGTTCTCGGGTTCCTCGTGGCTTTACCCAGCAGGTCCACATGGAGGATGATTAGGACCACAGGCCTGAGTGCAGGTGTCTGAGATGCTCTGCACTTGGCTGTGCTGGGGAAGGAGGTCTTCTGCTCCACCCCTTGGTGTCTCTATAAAAACCCTGGGCCAGAGACAGTCGGGGCCCTTTGGAATAGGTTCCAGACCCTCTTGAGGATATCCTTTATTTTCTATCTGTTTCTCTCCGCAAGATTCTCCGCTATAAATCCTTCTATCTAATATTTCCTGCTGCTTGCACTCAAGAAAACTCTGGGGAGCTGTGGGGTTGGTGGGTAAATGCCCCACAGGTGTATTACACTGACAGATTTTCCAATGTTGAACCCTTCTTGCATCTCTGGGATAAACCCTATTTGGTCATGGTGGATAATTTTTTTAATGTGTTCTTGGATTTGGTTTACCAGTATTTTATTGAGTATTTTTGCATCAATGTTTATGATGGAGATTGGTCTATAATTCTCTTTCTTTGTTGCATCTTTGTGTGGTTTGGGTATCAGGGTAACTGTAACCTCATAAAAAGAGTTTGGTAATGTTCCTTCTGTTCCTATTGTGTGGTGCCATTTGAAGAGTGTCAGTATTAGTTCTTTTGAAATTCTAGTAGAATCTGCACTGAAACCGTTTGGCCTTGGGCTTTTTTTCTTTTCTTTTCTTTTTCTTTCTTTTCTTTTCTTTTTTTTTGATTAGGAGACTTTTAATGACTGTTTCTATTTCCTTAGGGGTTACAAGTTTATTTAAATTATTTATCTTGTCTTGATTTAATTTTGGTAAGTGGTACCTATCCAGAAAATTGTTCATTTCTTTTAGATTTTTCCAATTTTGTGAAGTACATGTTTTTTTTTTTTTTTTTTTAAAGATTTATTTATTATGTATACAGAAGAGGGGTACCAGATCTCATTACAGATGGTTGTGAGCCACTGTGTGGTTGCTGGGAATTGAACTCAGGACCTCTGGAAGAGCAGTCGGTGCTCTTAACCTCTGAGCCATCTCTCCAGCCCCGAAGTACATGTTTTTTAAGTATGACCTGATGGTTCTCTGAATTTCCTCATGTCTGTTATGTCTCCCTTTTCATTTCTGATTTTGCTAATTTGGATGTTTTCTTTCTTCTTTGATTCATTGGTGATTCAGTTGAGCATTATTCAGTTTCTATGAGATTCTTTAATTTTTGTTGTTGTTGAAATCTAACTTTAAGCCATGATAGTTCTTTAAATACAGGAGATATTCCTTTTTTAAATATATATATTTGATGAGATTTGCTTTGTGACTGAATATGAGGTTGATCTTAGAGAAGGTTCCATGGGGTGCTGAGAAGAAGGTATATTCTTTTGTGTTAGGGTGGAATGTTCTGTAGATACCTATGAAGTCCATTTGATTCATAACATCTATTACATCCCTTATTTCTCTGTTAAGTTTCTGTCTGGCAGACTTGTCCATTGGTGAGAGTAGAGTGTTGAAGTCTCCCACTACTTGTGTGTGTGTGGAGTTTTATGTGTGATTTAAGTTTTAGTAATATTTCTTTTACATATGTGGTACCCTTGTATTTGGGGAATAAATGTTCAGAATTGAGACTTCATCTTGGTGGAATTTTTCCTGTGATGAACATATAATGTCCTTCCCAATCTCTTTTGATTAATTTTTACTTTGAAGTCTATTTTGTTAGATAATTAGGATAGCTACACCAGCTTACTTCTTAAGTCCATTTTATTTGAAAGTCTTTTCCTAGCCTTTTACTCTGAGGTAGTGTCTGTCTTTGAAGTTGAGGTATGTTTCCTGGATGCAGGAGAAGGATGTTTTTGTATCCATTCTGTTAACCTGTGTCTTTTTATAGGCAAATCAATTCTATTGATATTAAGGGATATTAATGACCAGGGATTGTTAATTCCTATTATCTTTTGGTGATAGTGTGTGTGTGTATTTCCCTTCTTTGGGGATTTGCTGATGTGGGGTTATTTATTGCCTGTGCTATTGTGGGTGCATCTAACTTCCTTAGGTTGGAATTTTCCTTCTAGTGCTCTGTGTAGAGCTGGATTTGTGGATAGGTATTGTTTAAATCTGATTTTGTCTTGGAATGTCTTGTGCACTCTGTCTATGGTGATTGAAAGTTTTGAGTGGTATAATAGTCTGCTGGTATCTGTGGTCTCTTAGTTTCTGCATTACTGTGTAGGACCTTGTAGCTTTCTAAGTCTTCATTGAGAAGTCAAATGTTATTCTGATGAGTCTGCCTTTATAAGTCACTTGGCCTTTTTTTTTTTGCTGCTCTTAATATTCTTTCTTTATTCTGTATGTTTAGTGGTTTAATTATCATGTGGTGAGGGGACATTTTGGGGCGGGGTCTAGTCTATTTGGTGTTCTCTAAGCTTCTTGTATCTTCAAAGGTATTTCCTTCTTTAAGTTGGGAATGTTTTCTTCTATGATCTTGTTGAATATATTTTCTGTGCCTTTGAGTTGCTATTCCTCCCCTTCTTCTATCCCTATTATTCTTGGGTTTAGGCTTTTCATGGTGTCCCAGATTTTCTGGACATTTTGTGTTATAGCTTTTTTTTTCTTTTTGGCTTTAGTGTTTTCTTTGACTGATGAATCTATTTCTTCTATTGTATCCTTTACACCAAAGATTCTCTCTTTCATATCTTGTATTATGTTGGTTATGCTTGCATCTGTAGTTCCTGTTCATTTACTCAGATTTTCTATGTCCAGCATTCCCTTGGTTTGTGTCTTCTTCATTGTTTCTATTTCAATTTTCAGGTCTTGAACTGTTTCCTTCACCTGTTTATTTGCTTTTTCTTGGCTTTCTTTAAAGAATTTATTGATTTCTTCCAATTTTTTGTTTGTCTTTTTCTCAATTTCTTTAAGGGAATTTTTCATTTTTCACTTCCTCTTTAAAGACTTCTATCATCTTCATAATGTTATTTTTAAGCTGCTTTCTTTTACTTTTTCTACATTGTGATGTTCAAGTCTTGCTGTTGTAGAAGGCCTAGGTTCTGGTGGTGCCATATTGCTTTTTATGTTGTTGTATGTATTTTTGCACTGGCATCTACCTATCTTTTCCTCTAATAGATTCAAGAGGTGTCTGTGTCTGAAGGAGCTGCTTTTGATCCAATCTGTGCTTGCTGTGTTTGTGTCTCAGGGGGCCACTCTAAGTCTAATTGGATCTGGGAGATTATGTGTCTCTGGGAGCTGCTCTTGGTCCAGAGATGGTGGGTTCTGTGTCTCAGGAAGCCACTGAGGTCACATGGGGGATGGGTGGGCTTGGGGTAGGGAGTGGGTCTTGTAGATTGCAGGGTCAGATGGGGGGTGTTGGTGGAGAAGCCTGCCCACAGGATTCTTCCCTGCTGGCTGGCAACTGGAGCAACAATGGGGTGCCATTATGTTTCTTGACTTTTACTTTCTGTGTGGAAGCCCACAAAAGTTTCCTAGTGATATCTGACCTTGCTTTACCTACATTAGAGGATTGCTTGACCACGTGTGTGATTACCAGGTATTTGAAAGGGTCTGCACTTGGATGTGCAGTATGCTTTGATCTAGCAAGGGAAGGTCTTTTGTCCTGCCCCTTGACATCCTTTTAAAAAGCCCTTTAGAAGAGACAGAAGGGGCTGGTGGATAAGGATACAAGCCCTCCAGAGCTATCCTGTGTAGCTAGAGTTTTCCTGCCTTGCCCACAGTCAGGACAAATCTTTGTCACCCGCCAGTCCCACAGCCACTCAGACCCAACCAAGTAAACACAGAGACTTATATTGCTTACAAACTGTATGGCCGTGGCAGGCTTCTTGCTAACTGTTCTTATAGCTTAAATTAGTCCATTTCTATAAATCTATACCTTGCCACACGGCTCGTGGCTTACTGGTACTTTACATCTTCCTTGTCCTGGCGGCAGCTCCAGGCAGTGACTCCTTCTGCCTTTCTTTTCTTTTATTTCTCCTCTCTGTTAGTCCCGCCTATACTTCCTGCCTAGCCACGGGCCAATCAGTGTTTTATTTATTGACCAATCAGAGCAACTTGACATACAGACCATCCCCCAGCACGGCCAAGTGCAGACCATCTCAGACAAGACACCTGCATTCAGGCCCGTGGTCCTAATCATCCTCTATGCGGACCTGCTGGGTAAAGCCATGAGGAACCCGAGAATGGGCTCCCACAGGACATACGAAACATCCCACAGCAATCCTGTGTTTCTATCTGTCTCTCTCCCCTCTATTCTTCTATCTAAATATTTCTTACTTCTTCCTCCTCAAGAGTATCCTGGGGTAAAAGTGGGAGTGAGTCTCCCACAGATGGTGCCTGAACAGGGACCAGGGACTTTGCATAAGGGGGGAGAGGGCCCCAGAGGAAGTTTGGGCATGCCTGGTTATGCTGAAAAATTATGGTGGGGGTATTCTATTTTGGGGAGTGAAAGTTAGGTGGTGGAATGCTGAATTGAAAAGTGAAGCTGCAGCTGGGTTGTTCAGCTCACCAGGTTTCCCTCACCATCACTACCCAGGCAAGCTCTCCAGTGCTTCCTCAGCTAGCTCACCCAATGCAGTCTACAGTGAGGAGCAGGGCCAGTTCTCCTGCTCCCAGGCCCTCAGATCCAGGTCCATCTTCTTCATATGACCAGGGCTCTACTGTTTTGCCCAGACAAAGTGCTGGGCCCTCTCTCCTGATTGCTGTAGGGGGCATATGAGGGGGAACAGGTTCAGCTCTCCTACACTCATGTCCTCAGGGTTGACTCACCTGTACCTTGACAACAGAGTCAGCTGTAGTGTGCTGCTTAGGTGCGGTGCAGGGCCTGCTCTCCTGTGTGCTGCTGCTAGTGTGGGGCAGAACTAGTTTTCCCTCTTTTGTAACCCCAGGGCCAGCTCTCTGACCTGCTACAGGTAGCAGGAGTTGAAGGGGGGAAGGCATCTTTCCATCACCAATGCCACTACATGGCAGAGGAGGAGGTGCAGGTTCAGGTCTCCTGCTCTCATGCCCTCAGGGTTGGCTCACCTGCATTCCTGACTACAGGGTCAGCTCTGGTGTGCTTCCCAGGTGAGGTACAAATCTGTGGTGAGGGGTGGGACCATCTCTCTGGAGTGCAAGGGAGAGCTCTCCCTGAGGGGTATTGCCAGATGGCCTGCTACAGTACCCAGTGAGGGGCAGGGCCAGTGAAGGGCAGGGCCAGCTTAGCACAGCATGGTTCCAATGACTTCTTGCTAACATGGACCATGGACATCACCACAGACCCCAGCTGTAGCAGGACCATGGACCCAGACATGGCCCTCAGATTACCATGCCCAGGGTGGCAGCATGGGCCCCAGGCCCCAACATGGTCCCAGGTGGCTGGCCACACCCCAGGCATCTTCAGAGCCCTCAGTGGCCACTGGAGCCACAGACACTACACCAGACCTCAGCCTCTACGGTACCACAGACTCAGACATGGCCCTAGGCAGCAGCCTGTGCCTGGACATCACCATGGCTCCTGGTGGCAGTATCAGCCACCCAGATCAGCATGGCCCTGGGCATGGCACAGTCATTGGTCACCAACATGGTCAGCCATCTACATGGCCTTTGGGAACATCAGGACCCCATTAGGAACCCCAGATATCAACTCAGATGCTGGCTGCTGTAGGGCCATGGACCCAGACATGGCTCTCTGCAGCAGCCCTGGTCAGGATAATACTATAGTCCCAAGTGACAGCACAGGACACTCTGATCAGGATGTCCCTGGTGGTGGCATGGCTTTCAAATGCCCTTATGGCCACAGATTGTGGCCCAGACCCTGGGCATCTATGTGGCCTTTGGTGGCAACATGGGCCACAGACATCAATACAGACCTTGTCTGTGGTAGAACCATGGAACCAGACATGTTCCTAGATAGCATCCTTGGCCTAGATGTCATCATGGTCCCAGGTGGTGGCGCAGGACACCCAGCATCACCATGATCTTCAATGATCTCAGGAGCCACAGACATCAACATAGACCCTGGCTGTGGCAGGGCCATGGACCCAGATATAGATCTCAGCTGCAGCCCCTAGTCTGGATGAAACCATGGCCTCAGCTGACAGCCCTGGCCACCCAAATTGGTCTGCTCCCACCCCTGGCAGCACAGCCCTCAGACACCAACATGGCCTCGAGTGGCGGTCTAGACCACTGGCCCTTGCACGGCCCCCAAGAGCCACGGACATCAATACAGGCCCCTTCCGCTGCTCCAGGGCCCTGGATCAAGTCTTGGCCCTTGGTCATAGCCAAGGCCCAGACATCTCCCTGGACTTGGGTGGTCACTCGTGTCTGCCCTTTCCTCACTAACCTCAACTCTCCCTCTCTTCCACCTCCCCACCCTGTCCTCTCTCATCACACAATGGTACCCAACTGCCCAGAGCCAGAGCTCTTGATTAGGTCACAGGTGGCTCTTGGTTGAGTACTGCCTGTGGCAGGGAGCTGCACCTTTCCTCTCTCTGGTGCCCGGGCCTAGAGATGTCGGGAAGTACTTGGTATGATGGTACCTGATTGATTGAGACTCCGGCAGACCCCAAATCTGGTGGGGAGGAGCGGTGGTGCCCATCTGTGTCCACCGCTGATTCAGGCTCAGGTCGGGCCAGCAGTTCCTGGTTGATTGTGTCCTGGTTTTCTTCTGGTAGTTTTCGGTGTTACATTTAAGTCTTTAATTTACGCTGACTTTAAATTACTTTTTATTATATAGTAGTCTTATATGTAGATACTTTCCCCAAGATAATTTGCTGAAGACTACTCTCAGCCATTTTGTCTTCTTGGAAACTATCAACGATCACTTAGCTGGGAAGGCGGAATGGCTCAGTGGGTGGAATACTTGTTATGCGAGTCTGATGACGTTAGTTCAATATCCAGAATTCAGATAAGGTGGATGGACAGAAACAACTTCACAAAGTTGTCCTCCGACATACTCTCCCTCTCCCCCTCTTTCTCTCTTCCCATCATAACTCATGCATAAATACAAAAATAAAACTCTAAAACTGAACGATAAATGCATAGATATTTGTCTCAGAGTTTCTTTTGCTCTGATGAAACATCACGACTATAAGCAACTTGGGAAGGAAAGTGTTTATTTGCCTTATACTTCTCTATCACAGTTCATCATCAAAGGAAGTCAGGAAATAAACCCAAACAGGGTAGGTACCCAGAAGCAGGAGCTGATGCCAGGGTCAAGGAGGATTGTTGTTTGCAGGCCTCCTTTCCTAAAGCACCCAAGACGACCAGCCCAGGGGTGGCACCACCCATGGTGAGCTATGCACTCCTATATCAAATATCAATCAAGAAAATTCAGCACATGTCTGGAGAAATCCACTGAGCTCTGCAAAAAGACAGATGTTGCAAGGCTACTCTAACCCCCTCGCTGATGCAACCCTCCTCCACCCACACTGATGTAATTGTGGGTTTATCTTTAAAAACACTGTGCCCCTGAGCTCTGGCACCAAAAGAGATTTTGAAGGCATTACTTTACTCTTGGTCTGGCCATTATTAAAGGTCCCATACTCTTAATTGGCTTAATTAGCATGATTGCTGGTAATTGTCCCCCATGGATTGTTTTACTCTGAATTGAAAACATTCCCACAAGGAAAGAGTGAGAGGCTTATGAGACTTGGGAACTGAATGAACTTCACATGGATGAGAAGAATGAAACTTAGAGCATTCACGGGGATTCCTTCCCAAGGATACAGAAACAGTTAAGCAACTGCTGGGAGAGGAGACTAATCACCCTAGCTACCAAGAAGAGATTCTCCAACCTGTCTAGTTGCCTAGAGGTCAGGTAGAGAGCTCTGAAGTTTTTACACCATCACCCATGTTAGGGTAGGCTTTGGTGATGGAGCTGTTTTGAGTCATCTCTGTTCCTGTAAGTAACCCCAATAAAAACTCATTGGCTCACTGGGGGGGGGGGCGGGCGGCGGCAGGTGTGTGTGTGTGAATTCACCACAGCCTCACAAGTCAATCTGATGGGAGCTTTTTCTCAGTTGAGGTTCCTTCCTCTAAAATGCCTCTGACTTGTATCAAGTTGACATAAAACCAGCACAGTATGGTTCTAGGTTACTGTTTCACTGGTTTATATACCATAGGCCTCTTGCTATACCAGGGCCATGCTGCTTACCATATCGATGCAGTACACTTTGCTAAGTTGCTTTTTTTGGTGATTTAAAAATTGTCTTTGGTTTTTGAGAACTTGATTATGTCAGGGTAAAGGTATTTTTACATTTAATATAGGTATCGTTCATGAATCTGCATACTGAGTTTTCACTTTTGATATGGTAAGGTTCTGACATTACTTCTCAAGCAATTCTTCACCTTTCTGGAGAGGAAAACCAATATCCAGACGCAAGGGCCCTGACTATACTGAATGTAAAGATCTTCAGCAAGGAGAGTGTAATAGTTGCTCTGTTGTTATTGCCTCTTAGGAACAGAAAATTCCTTAGGCCTTTTCTTTCCACAAGTTGTAAGTTTAACCAGTTTGGGGTTTGCCCTCAGGGTACTCCTCCCTTTATCCCAGTGCAGATTAGTCTCCCCCACAACTAGGGATAGTACCACACACAGTGAGAGCATATTCCCGTTTCAAACAATACAATCAAGACAGTCTTTCACAGACGTGCCGATAGGCCAAGCTAACCTAAGACAATTCCCCCTTTAAATGTTCTTCCCAGGTGACTCTAGACTGTGGCTGGGATATAATTAACATTACCTCAACTTCTTCTTGCTAAACCGTTTCTTTCTTTTTCCATGTATGGGTTTCAGGTTTCTTTTAGTTGTCTATGCTCACTGTAGAATATCTGAACTTCTTTCAGACAATTATTTGGAATTCTTCTCCAGGCACATTTTAGGTATAGGCTTCTTGAGGGTCAGGAATTGGTGATTATTCTACAACCTTGGTTGAATAATGTCTTTCTGATTTGTCATGATTTTCAGAGTCTTAATGTTGGTGTCTACACACCTGAAAAAGCAGCTACCTCTTCAAATATTTACAGACCATTTCAGCAGGGAAAGCCCTTTACTGGTCTGCCCAGAGTCCGTGGGTGGTTAATCTGATAATAACCTCAGAAGGTTGTTCACAGGGGTCTGTTCCATGGGGTCATCCTGGTGCCATCATCAACTGAGGAGAATATGAACAGTAGGCAAAGACAGTATGCCTGAAACACACTTGCAGATGGTAAAGTTCAGTGAATTTTTACATATTCACACTGTAAAACTTATCATTAATTTCAAAACAAAAGAAATTCTGTGCCCACAGCAGTACATGGCATTGAACTACTGTGGTGATGTGCACAATGTCTTGATCAACGCCCTTTGGTCTAGTGCTCAGTTCAACGTGTTACCTTCCCTTTGGCATGATGTATAGTGCCATTTCCGGAACTAAGCTTCATCACTCTACATTTGTGAGGGTGAAACTTCAAGCAGTCACTGATGACCAAGAAGGACACGTGGGTGGCCAAGAAAGAAGCCTTATTATTTTAAGCCGCTAAGATTTGGGGATAATTTGCACAAAGAACAATGTAGCCTGATATGACTCAAACACACATAACAGAAATCTGATGAGAAATTACTTAGGCAAGAAAGACTTTATTTTTAGCTGTTCAGAATCTGCGACTCAGAAATGAATCTGATTGCTAACTGGCCTCCTTAAATAGAACAAGTAAAATAGGCCAATTTCAAGTCAGATGATCTCTAAAAGAAACAGAAGAAAGTGACTTCATTGAGAAGAGAAATGACAGGATCACTTTATCTACCATCTAGGCACTGCAGCAGGATCCCTTCACAAACTCAGCCCTGCTGAGGAGAGAGATAAGGCTACAACAACCACACCTTTTTTTTTCTTTTTTTTTATTTCAACAGTTTCTTTCTAGAATTCTATCTGCAATTTCTTTGGTCTGTATTATGAGGCCAGAGACTTAATTCTTTCCCTGACAGTCACTTGCCTTTTAGCTACAGTATATCCTGCTGATGCAGCAGGTCCATGTTTGGTTCCCAATACTCACATTGGTTGCCTCACAACCATCTGAATCTTCAGCTTCAGAGTATCCGGCACCTTCTTCTAGACTTTATAGGCACTGTACTTGCATGCACAAAGCCATAGACAGAAACACACACACACACACACACACACACACACACACACACACACACACACACATACACACACACACACGTAAATACATAAATGCAAATTTAAAAAGTTCCAATATCACAGAAAAAAATGTTTCATTTCATTCATGTTATTGTTCACTCAATATTTATTAACTAAACCATAGGTAGTTTAAATTTATTTCAAAAGGGAGATATCCCTGAAAAATATTAGGCAGAAAATGCAGTACCAATACTAGAAAAAAGTTTGAGAATATTCTACTAGAATTTATTTCCAAAGAAGCAAATGGATTTTGTCTGTTCTCTGAGACGTTCCTGAATTCTATGCATGGTATACTTCTGTTACATATATTTATACGTATTTTCAACTGTGTCACAACTTTACATAGGATTAAAATAAGCCTTTAGAATTTAGTTAATAATATTGTACTAAGATATTTCTTCTATACAACATATTTTAATAAAGTGCTTACAATCTAGGAATATATACATTCTAAGCAAGCATTTTAAATTAATTTTGGTATTTACTAACTTAAGTACTCAAGAACTTGATTTGAAGAATCCAATAGACTGAAAGTCTGTTTCTCAAGAGAATTTGGATCTTCTACCAATGCAGAGATTTTGGAATTTCTATATTCCAAGAGTTCATGATCCTTGCTTGATGCCAATAATTCATTATCGGTTACACCAATAGTTGCATCTTCTACCAGAATATTTGCCTGGTATGCTCCAACTGAGATTTCAGGTAATCCAATGTAGTCGTGATCTGCTACTATCGAACCTTGCAAGAGATAAAGACTGTCTGAAAGAGAGAGATCAATGTTTGAAGGCAAACGTCATTTTAAAGTTAAACATTAAGTGACGGATGAAGCTCAAAGCAATACAAATTAGTTCATGAATATTAACTTCTGAAAAGCTTTCTTATCAAGCTGGGAATGGTAACACACATCTTTAATCCTAGCACCTGGGAGGCAGAGGTGGGCAGATCTCTCAGTTTGGGCTACACAGAGAAACTCTGCCTCAAAAAACAACCAAACCAGAACCAAACCAAAGAAACCAACCCCCGCCCCCAAACCAAACCTTTTATCCTCTTAAAACATTCATAAAAGTGAACAAAATTATGTGTACACACACACACACACACACACACACACTTCACATATAAAGAATGTAGGACCATCAAAGATGTTGAAACAAAGCTTCCAACTTCCTTGAGTGGTCCTTGGTGTACAAGGAGCAGGAGTGATATAAGTTGAAACAAAATTACAGAACTATAATTTTGATACTGATGATATCCTTAATATGCATCTACAAAGCATTTCTGTGTGAATTAATGAGGGTATTTTAGCCAACTGAATTGCAAAACTCTTACATTTCTAATTTCAGATGCCCTCCAATTTGTACAGAATTCACAGTAGTACAAGTATATCAATGAGTTATAATATAAAGCCATAAACTAGAATAAGATAAAGTAGCCAAAATCTGACTCATGTGACAGGAATGTGTGGTAAGGCGAGCTCCAATGAAGCAGCTAAACTTATTTCAGTTGAATCTGACAGCAAAAGCCTTAGGAATGTTCAAGATCTACCTGATCTACACTCAACAGGAAACCTTTCCTTGTCAGTACTTTGTTATATCTTTAGCAAACTTATCATAAACTCCTTGGAAACAGGTCTAAAATAAGTTGTTAAACTAAGAGCAAAACAGCAGTCTCTTTCACTATAACGAATACAATAGACAAAAAAATTTCTCCAGGTCTGATTCTCCAATTCATCACAAAAAGGAACTCATCTGCCATAGCTGATTAACGTCATCCCCGCATTCTCTTTCTGGATCTTCTCCCAAACATTAACAGAGTCTCTTAAAGATTATAATAGTTTATAGAACCCTTTAATCTAAGTGTAAGAAAATAAGACTAATTGCCTATTTAGATCAGAGGTCAGTGGGGATCACCCCAGAGTTGGTAGCATGTTTGGGAAACTTCTCTCTAGAAGTTCATACATTTAAAAACTTAAAATTTATAAACTTTAGGAGCTCTTAGAATCCACACTATAAACAGGTGGCATAAAGAACTTGTGTGGGAGTCTCTGTAAACACTATGACCAGCAGACAAATGATCCACAAAAGGAAATCTGGTACAGCATGACTTAGCCTGGCTGGTTCAAACTTGCAGAGTCTGACACCAGGCAGTTTATTTTAGGCATATTTAAGCACAGCTCATTTTTGGAAAGTAGTTTCCTGATAATTAACTCAATCTCATGTATACAACAAAGCCTAAGATATGTTTAGATTGAAACTCTTTACAAAATAGATATGGTTTCTTACATAAAGATGGGTACTGTTGACTCAGAAACAATCCTCAAGATAATCCTCAAGAGTCTAAGGAGAATGACAGGAAAACAAAATAGCCTGTAGGAGTCAGGACTGGTCTGGCTCTAAGATAAACACAGACGTTACCTAGGCTGTTATAAAGCACAAGTGACATCTCTCATAAAAAAAGGGAATCTCTCAGAAAGACGAGTTTTATTAACTGAGAGGCAATGCTCAAGATGTAGGGGGAAAAGTCTGGGATAAACAAATATAATAGTCTGGTGGATTTGGGCAAGGCCTGGTCCTGTAGATAGCAAACCATCACCAGGTAATAAACTACATCCATTTCCTACATTCCAGGTGGAAACAGGTAAACACTTCCTTCCTTTGAAGAGACAAGCCTGAGTGCTTAACTTTCCTGTCTTCCTTGGTGCTTATCTATGTGCACAAGGACCCCATACCCTCTACAGGCTTGGGCTTACACAGCCATTTAGTACATTATTATGCAAAATATGCCTGGGCATTAAGTGTTGAGAGGTTTTCCAAGTTACACTTTACAAATTCTTATGAAAGAGTATGTGTTGATCAGACTGAAATTAATTCAGGAGATGAATTATTTATGGGGGAATAAAAGTACACAGAATTGCAAGGGGCAAGAAAATGATGGGCTGTATGCTATTGTGGGAGAACTGCTGTACAAAAGGAATGAATTTGAAAGACAGGCTACAAATCATCCAATTAATGATTGAGAATTGTTTTGACTAAAAGCACCAAGAAGATGGAAAAGGGTCAATGAATTTGAAAGACAGTATTATTAGAAATTTAACATTGCAGCTTGCTTATTAGCTTATGCTTAATACAAAAGGCCAGATAGTTCATGAGCACAATTAAAAGGTTGGGTATGTTAGAAAGTGTTGTTGAATTTAAAATATTCATGAAGAATTCTATAAGATCAATGCCTGTATGTTAGATGACATCATCATTGACTGCAGACACCACAGCACCTAGGGTATGCTGGATGAGGTGATTGCTGATGGCAGACATCATAGCACTAGGGGATGTTAGATGGGGTCATCACTGACAGCAGACACCACAGCACCTAGGGAATTTCCAAGACATTTTTCAGGAATGATTGATAAAGGAGGTTTTCTGAAATTTTTTTCATATAGATGAGTAGGTTAGTTTATTGTAACCCTAGACAAACAGCCAACCCCTAGGTTGGCTTATTTTAGAAAAATATGCTTAGGAAATACATATCAGTGAGGGCAATGAATCTAGATGCAAGAGGCAAAACTCTCAGAAGCTGATTTTTTTGATCTGTGCTCAGGGACTTTATGTTTAGGTTTGTTTAACTGGACTTAGAAAAAAAATCTTACCAACATCACTTATTATTAAGGGGGAACATGTTTATATATATATATATATATATATATATATATATATATATATATATATATGTGTGTGTGTGTGTGTGTGTGTGTGTGTGTGTGTGTGTGTGTATGTATGTATGTATATATACTATACGAACACATGCATTTTTCCTTTCCATAAATGATGAATCTTACAGTATCTTATAACAAAACTATGCAGAGTATGGATCATATTGTAAGAATTATGTGAAAATGTCAAGGCTAGTTAATATTAAAAAACACCTCATTCATCCATAAGGAACGAATATGTTTCAATTCTAACTAGTCTCTAACTGGACCCAACTGAAATGTGATTCAATTTCAAAAAAGTTTATTAAAAGACTTTCAGACTCTTTGGGACCTCCCAAGTACGCAGATTCAATATTTTGCATATATTGTTAAATAAAACGAGACACCATTTTCATCTCTTTCTATTTAAAATGTGCTATTAGAAAATTTAAAA
The DNA here is from genome assembly GCF_049852395.1 of Peromyscus maniculatus bairdii. Classification (NCBI taxonomy): domain Eukaryota; kingdom Metazoa; phylum Chordata; class Mammalia; order Rodentia; family Cricetidae; genus Peromyscus; species Peromyscus maniculatus. Next base: position 15,813,763 of record NC_134864.1, read on the forward strand.
CTACATGTCACATAGATTTTGTGTCACTGGACAATACTGATGTGGATCTACAGAAAGATCCCCAGTAAAGGACACAGAAAAGAATATGCTGACATTCTTACTCTTAAGGCAGAGACAAACACCATATTAATGGAGTTTTCCCACCAAGTTACATTACACAAAATATATTGTATTAAGTAGTTTTATTTCCCCATTCTATTGATTCAGTTGTGATTATGATGAAAATACATTTAACAAAGGTAATTGTTTCAACTTTGAAAAGACTGAATAATGTCTTCAGTTTTTTTTTGAAACTCAGATATTTTTAGGATGCTTTTACAAACTTTCTCTTATGTGGTATTAAGGAATAAAAAATTTAAGATTAGGAAATAGATATTTAATTTTTAGGAAGGAATCTACATTTAATGATCACAAAATTTGAATGATTTGAGTGAATTAATGTTTTAAATTATAAAAATAAGGTTTCTTGTGAGTTAGTTTTCTTATTCTTATGTGAGATGTCAAAATAACTAGTCTGATAATTTTCAAACTTTTACACTATATTGCTCTTGTACTATATCCTTTCCAAGATGAAACAACTATAATTTGATGCTATTATTATTACTGTTATAATACTAATAGTAGCTACCAGTAATAAACTAGATGGGCTCTGGGTCTGGAGAGTATGTAGCTATAAGTACAAAGGAATGCTTTCTCTGCATAAACTATATTACTAATAATGTGGTGATCACAGGTATAGTGTCATAAAGCATTATGACACGATGACATAAAGACACATTGTTTTATTAATGAGACTGCTAATTGTCTTCAGCACAATAATAGTCTCCCAAAGTGTATACCCATTAATCTCTGCAAACGGTGAATATGTTGCTTTACCTGGCACAAAGGAATGTGAGTAGTCATGAAATTAAAGCTGCCAATGATCTGATCTTAAAATTAGTGAGATTATTTTAAAGTATTTGGGTGGGTTGAAGGACAAAGGTCCTCAAATAGCGAAGAGGGAGACAAGAGGAATTTGAGGCATGCTGGCTTTGAGAACGGAAGAAGAGGACTGTAAGCCAGGGAATAAACGAAGCATCTAGAACAGTGGTTCTCAAGCTGTGGGACGCAACCTGTTTGAGGGTCAAACAACACTTTCATCACAGGGATGGCATATCAGCTATCCTGCACATCAGATATCTACACTGTGATTCATAACAGTAGCAAAGTTACAGTTATGAAGTAGCAACAAAAATAATTTTATGATTGGGGGTCAACACAACATGAGAAATGATATTGAAGGGTGGTGGCAGCATTAGGAAGGTTGAGAACCACTGCTCTAGAAGCTAGAAAGGACAAGGAAATCCACTGTCTTCTCTTCTAGTCAGTCTAGAAACATGACTCGATCAGTACCTTAATTTCAGCCCAATAATACCCATGTAGAAATTCTAAAGTACATATGTTTATGGCAATAAATATGTGTTGTTTGAAGCACTAAATCCACTGCAAATTGTTTTGGCAGGAATATGAAATTTGCAAAATAAAAATTATTTCATAAGTGGGCATTTAATCATAAAGGAAAGAATGAGACTAAAACTTTAGTGAGGTAGACCCAAATCTATCCTCAATACAGCAGATAAATTAAAAACCAGTCTGTGTCAGATGGGACATCAGGTCAACACCAAGATCATCTCTTTCAAACAAGATTGCAACCACAATGGGACAGTAGAATATTTTTAAAAATTCCTATCAGAAAAAGGAGCTTAGCTGTGCTCAGCATCTAATCAGACAAACAGCAAATAGGCCTACTTAAAATAGCAACGACAAGTACTGCTAACCTAGTACTGGATGTGTTAGCTCAGTGCTATGTTCCAGACAAGAACGACAGGAACTTGGCAACAGAAGTTTTAGACTGTGACCCTTTAACACAGGCAAGAAATCAGCAGTAGTAAAGAGTAATATGACAGATATAAACAGATATTTGAACTCCTTTTCATTATTGGATGTTTAAATTCGTGTCAAATAAAAATGTTCGATGGTCAAAGTGACTGTTTTCACTAAATTCACTTCAGGGACTCTTCAAGGTCAGCTGCTGAGGGAAAGGCTTTGAGGAAAATGCATGATGCTGAGGCAAAAGATGGAGTAGGCCACGTTTCCTTTGTATTTCTGCCAATGAAACACCACACACACACACACACACACACACACACACACACACACACACACAAAAAAAAAAAAAAAAAGATCAGACACTATTGAAGAACTAGTTCATAGCATGGCTGACAGGACATTTTAAAATAAATCCCACTTATCAACTTCCAAAGTCTATGTTCATAGCAATACCAACACTACAATTTTCTTGTATTACTAGAAGAAACATTTCCAGAAAATTTCAACATGAGGCAATAACTCTATTGCTTCTGTTTAGACACTTGTGTTTTCAACTTGTTTCTGAAATATTCAGAAGGAAAATAACTGACTTCCTTTCTGAATGTCTTTGATAAGAGACAACTGAAGAATGACAACAAGATCCTGCACAGCAGCATTTTACATGCAAATTCTGTATGAATGAATATCAACATATTAGAAGGAAACACATTCCGAAGGCGAAGGCGGAAATCATGGTGGGATTAAAGAACTCATCCAATTCCCTTTTCCCTGCTTAGGCTGTAGAAGGGAGAGTCTACAGGCAGCTCTGGAGTGAGAAGACACACGAGAATGAATGTACTGCCCTCTTACAGGAAAGACGAAATCACCCATGTGTTCAGAGTCAGAACAGTATGAGGTAAGTTTGTGACTAGAGCAACTGGTTCTGCCACAGGAAAGAAAAGGACCAAGAGCTCTTAACAGAAGCGCTAGGGTCCAGACCAGAAGTGGATAAGAAGTACTATAATGATAAGCCCTATAAGGGCTTCATATCTCAACAAAGAAACAGGGTAAACATAGGTCATTGCTTATTTCTTGTTATTTACTTTTATCTATTAAGTGACTTATTTATGATATTTAAATATATATTGCAACACCATTAGATGTAACTTGCATTCAAATAATATTAATGCATCATTTTTCGTTTGCTCATATATTACTAACTAGCATATATTCAATGTACAAAATGAGCAAAGTATATGATAAGCATGCATGAAAATGGTACAATGTATTATATTCTTTACAGAAAAAGCATAATTATAAAGTAAGTACCACATAACTTCCTCTCACTTATCTACCTCAGGGAAGCTCGAAGGAACAAATACAGTAGGAATAAATGAAATAATCTTGAAGAAGTAGGGGACTTAATCTGAAAACTATGTTAAAATATCATTCAAGTCTTATAAAGGAAAAGATTAGAGATCAGAATGCTTGTTGGCATAGTTTGGGGCATTATAACACTCCTATAATTATAATTATGGGAATGCCATAATTCTATAGTCTGATAGCATTCTGAGTATTCTCCGTCCTCCATCCTTACCCACCCCAACCCATGACCTAATTATGAAGTCACATTAAAAGAAAATAAATTTTTAAAGTTCCCCTATTTATTTTACAATAAATTAGATTCTGGGCAATATGATTGCCTTTGGCATTAAATGATCAGAGCTGCTGTTTTTCCACATACAAATGAGGCAGAAAGTAAAAGGATATTATGCAAAACTGGAGACAGAATCTTTCCATTTTTGAAACAGGTTTAGCATTTTTTCAAACAATTAGGAAAAGTAAACATAAGTCAAAACAAAAATCCTGGTTTGTTTGCTTTTATAGCATACTACTACTACTACTACTACTACTACTACTACTACTACTACTACTACTACTACTATTATATGCCTGCTTGTTTTCTAACAAGAGAGAGAGAGAGAAAGCATGGATTTGGGTGTTTGGGAAAGCGGGAGGATCCGGGAGGGGCTGGAGAAGGGGAAGACATAATCACAATATATTGTATGAAAAAAAATCCATTTTCAACCATAAAGTAAAAAAAAGTTTGTACAAGTACATTCTGATCAGATGACTAGGGAGAACTAAAACTCTATCAAGTATAAAATTCAGAGGGGGTAGCAGTTTAACCAAAGGAGGCAAGAAAGTTTGCTTGAAATTCGAATCCCTCTTCTCAGGGCAAAGGACACACTAGGGAAGTAAGGGACGCCTACCTTGTTCAGTGGGCTCCCTCACGTAAGGCCGCAGGTGGGACATTTTGATGGGCCTCTTCAGTCGGGTCCCTGTGTTGTCCCTCAGGACAGCACATCCACTCTCCGTGATGTAGTCTATGACACAAGGGCCGACCCATTCCGACTGGAAACGGCCATCTTTCCACCAGTTCTTCCTCTGTCGTAGAACCTCGTGACCCACTTTTAAATGAAATGGATTTAACTGCTTTGGTTTCTTTTTAACAGCCTTCGTTTTGTTTAGTTCATCCAAATTGTTGTTCTCCGTCTGTCAATGCAAAACCAGAATTATGACCGGGCTTAATTTAAATGCATATACTGATCAGAGACGGTAGCAGTGGGCATCGACTGAGTTGTTACCGAAATGAAGGACTCCTAACTAGTTCTTTAAAAATATTTTCAAGTTGGTATCTCTCTTTACATAGACGGTAAAACACACAGGCTGAGTGCTTCTGAGAACTTGCACTAGCACAAGTACAGAGTACAAAGTTCTACAACTGCTAACGAGGGTACAGATTAGACACCAGGTCCACGCAGCCTTCCCAAAGTCATACCCTACTGTCCCTTTCTCAGACTTTCATCGTCTATCAGCAGACGATTCAGGGGCTGGGGAACAGGTTCAGTGGTCAACGCCTGATACACACTCACGAGGCCATGACTTCAGATTCCCAGCACCCACTGGACACAGTACCACACATCAGTAACCCCAGCAGTGGAGGGGGAGGGGTGAGCCTGGCACACCCGGGTGCACTCTGGGCAGCCTGGGCAGCTGAGTTCGTGAGCTCCAGTTTCAGGGAGGGGCCTTGGCTCAAAAGCTCAGGCTGAGAGTGAGGAAGACAGTGGATGTCTATTACCAGCCTTGACACACGTTCACACGTGTGCACATGCACTGCACAAATACATACATAATCGACATAAAGCACATACATACACATGAAAACAATAAACAAGCACATTACTTAACCAAAATAAGCAGGACTTGGTAGATAAAAACTTTTCATTTTAAAAATTTTTTTTTTTGCTTAAGGGTATATCATGTCCACATACGTGAACATGCCCACATGCTGAGATTTTAAACATAACTCCTCTTCTGTAGGGCTTCACAGAGCTTTTCCGGTACAGACTTACCTGGCCAGCTGATGGTGTCTTGTCCTCCAATACCACATCAGCCTCTCTAACTGCAGCTACGATTCTGGCAAACACGCTTGTATTTTCCCCACCCACTTCGGGAGGCCACTCCAGCAGACAGGGATTCCGGTTGAACATCTGGAAATATGGCGTGTTTTTAGTAGGCTCTGAGTGAGTCACATTGAAGGCAAAGGAAAGCGCAGGCAGATGCTCGTCCCAGGTGTTTGGGTGGTCGGCACAGTGTTTGGAGAGAAAGCCTTTGATTGTGCTAGGTGTACTTTCAGATGGATTAACGCTTCCAGAAGCATGAGAAATGACAATCTGTTTTGTACCAAACAATCTATATAGTTCTGTATTGATCTGGAAAATACGAAAAACAAAACTGACTGTTTGAAGTTCTTATTTTTCCTCTGGCTTAAAAAAGGTTTCAAGAAACCCAAGTCTTGTCTTTCATTGAACACAGGCATTCAGATAAAATATATAAGCACTTTGGGTAAAATTCTACTGAGTCCTTACTAAGTGCTGATCAACACATGGAATGTCATTTTTGTCATTACATGTCAGGATGACTTTATGATGTATTATTAACTCCGTTTTAAAGACACAAGCTTAAGATTTGGGAGTCTAAGCACATAATATATACACACAACAAGGAAACTGAAGGACAGAATTCAAAAATAACCTTGTGGTCAAGTAATTTTTGAATTCCGTAGACTATTTTTTTTCAAAGGACCACTAGGTCACATGACACAGTTTTCTCCTTTGTAAATTGAGAAAAACCCTACCCACAGCTACCTAGAGGCATATACAAAGTAATGCTTGTAAGAAATCAAACAGCTCTCAGCAAGGAGTAAGTACGGAATTTATAGAATTTAATGGCAACTACTATTGCTGTTATAATAATAATTTCCATGGCCTGGACTTCAAAGAATCCAGGATGAGTTTAGGACACTTGTAACAGTAAGTCTCTCAAATGTTAAACAACTATTTTCTTTCCATGTTGATGCTTTCATATTTTCTGTTATTTTAATTTAGTTAACCTTCAGCTGATTAATTTCTCTTTAAAAGAATATTTTCTACAAATAACTGTCAGGATAATTAGAAAGATAAAGATTATCAGAGGGAAGCTAATACATGCCTCACATTTCCCACGATCCCTAGAAGGCAGACGTGGTCACGTGAGAACTTGGCAGAAAAAGACACGAGTTACAATTTTTGTGCAAACTCAGCCAGCGCTAGCTTTTTTTTTTTTTTTTTTTTTTTTTGCCCACCGTTCTCCCCTGTTAACTGCAATATAAATATTATGACATGGGCTCCACACTGTCACACAAGACTGACAGCTGCTTTCCCAGAGACGGGAAGAAGCTGGGAGCCTGAGTTCCCACATGTTCACTGCTTTCCTCCCAACCTTACGTAGCTTACACTTCTTTCACTTGAGTACAAAAGGCGTTTCTATTTCCATTTTGGTTTTAGGGAGAGGAATTCTCTGTTGCTTGCACCTGAGCTTGACTCCTCACCCATTCTTATGTGGAAGACTATATGATACTTAAGTCATGTGACCACTCTATAAGGAATAGCTTTTTAAAATTTAAATTTTGTATTCATAAATTTAATTAGCTGCTGAAATGAAAGAATGAATAAGGAATCTACTTCAACATGTTTTCCATTTTGCTCTTACTGAACTTTATGTGTCATGTGTGACTACTGAATTACTTAGTTATTATCAATCTGTAGTGTTAATAAAGCCTTTTAGTTTGTATACCTATTATAGTTACCTATATAAATATATAATATGTACATATAAAATTATTCTTTATATTTTTAACATGATATAAATATGGTCAATCATTTCATGCTAGTTAATATCATTTTATTATATTTTTATTTTTGGTTGTTCTTAAGCTAGAAGTAAAAAATATTATTTAGTTCAATCATCTCACTTTAGTTTGAAGATATCAAAAGATAGGCTTACAATTACTTAGTAGTAAAGTAGTAATAAAAATCTTGATTTCCTAATCTCTAGTTCAACAAATCTAGTACTATACATTATATACCTCCATATCTAAAGCAATTTATTTGAGTGTATTAAATATCCTATAAGAACTGTGTGCCAGACACCAAGAGTGATAGCTGCTCCCAAATGTGAGCACTCTGTCCTACCTGTTCAATGAATTCATCTCTTTGGTCCATTATTATTTTCTGAGGAGGTCCATATAAGAAAAATATATTGATAATAGCTTTAGAAATTTCTGATGCTGAGACATCACATAAAGGCAAAATCATAACCCATTTTGTGAACAAATCAGTCACAATTATAGCATAGACATGACTCCTGTGGCTGGTATGGAAAGGTCCCATCAGATCCGCAGTAACTACACTCCATGGATTTCCCACCGTGAGAAGGTGCTGCTGAGGTGCCACCACAACTGTATTTTTTGCTACTTGGCAATGCTGACAAGCATATACCTACAGAGAGGCACACAACAAGAAAATGCATACAAATGTTAAAATAGTCACCATAATACCTCAGTTTTATGAAGCCGAATCTCTCTATTTTAAAGGAAGTTTACTGGCCTGGCAACAGCCCATTAAATGAAGCCTTTTATTTAGAACAAGCAAATATCGGTCACCACAGCTGTGTAGCTAGGAAGTCCAAACGGCTGCACCACAGGGACCGCTCATACTCTGATTAAATGATAATCTCAATAGGGCCTCATTCAAATGGAATATGATTCTGGTTCACATTCAAATATATATTAAATCAACAGATCTTAGAATAGTTTTTTTTTTATTATTTTATTTTTAATTGATGCATTTATGTAATCCTTTGACTCAGGATGCTGAAGCCTGACAGGGCAACATGGTAAATTCAAATCCAGCTGGGTCACATCATAGGAACCCAATTGCCAAAAAAAAAAAAAAAAAAAAAAAAAGAAATAGATAAAAAGAAAAAAAAATGAAAAGGAAGAATATAACAAAGAATCTCCTAATAGGCTACCATGAAATATTCCATTTTCTATTATTTTAAGCCAGCATGTGGCTATGCAATAATTTATACATACAAATGACATTTCTTCCTATAGTCTTTATTCTAAAGTTCATTCATTCACCCATTTCACTAATATTGGCTGAGCTATAATTTTAATCAAATCATATCTAAAGATGCCAGAAACCTCCCTATGTCCTAGGGGAAATCGAGGTCTCATGAAGCTGTTATTTAAGTCAGTGGTTCTCAAACTGGGTCGTGGCACCCTGGGGTCGCATATCAGATATTTACATTATGATTCACAACAGAAGCAAAAATACAGGTATGAAGTAGCAATGAAATAATTTTATGGTTTGGGGTCACCACAACATGAGGAACTGCATTGAAGGCTGAGAACCACTGGTAAGTAGATTAAGAAGAGATCAATTGATTAATTTATAGATGGTGCTGTTTTTAAAACATTTCCAGACTTTCACTTTGGAAGTTATTTCCAAACCAAGGTCTAAAAAAATAATTAAAAACAAAAATAAAAACACAAACCCTCATCATTATGATCAAAGTAATTCTTTTTTAAAGATAATAGAGACAGAGATGTGTATTAAGAAACAGAAAGTCACTCCTGAAAACGGGAGTGGACTTGCGAGCTGGGAAATGCTCATGATAACTGTTCTTCATGATCGCTCTCATTTTCAACTTTAATGCAGTCACCAGTTACAAAAAGCATTATTTTAAAAATGATACCTTTTCTCAAATTATAACCGCTTGATATTTATTTCACTGAATGCATGGAACACTTACAAATTGGATTTAGGTTCCTGCCATTTAGATTTGACAATTTTCTATCTCCAGGATAGGTACCAAAGCTGAGAATCCACACGGAGATTGAATTATGAATGCACTTATTTTGATTATATAAAAAGTCATTCATGGTGGCATTAAAGATATAATAGTTATCTAAAGAATTTCAACCTCAATTGAATTTGCCTGCAAAATGGAGCTCAAAGTTCCAATTCTCAATAATTTCCTATCAAAATATTGTATTTTCTTGGTCTAATTCATACTCTACTGATTTAAAATACTTATAAAGAAAAATAAACTTACTTTTAATTTAAATGTTTTATTTAAAAAATAACACATAAAGTACTTATCCCATAGGTGAATTGTACAGTACATTGTACAGCAATACTGACCTTTGTATTTATTAGAAAGACAATAAAAACGTTTCTAAACACACAAGCCATACCCACTGTTTGACGTCATTGGTCACGGAAGTCCAGTAGTAACTGGACTCCACTAGAGTGAGAGTTCTGGATATGCCATGGTGAACACCAGTGCCATTTTCGTGGCACTCTCTTAGGACTTTCTTTTTTTCTTCTTCTGAAACAACTACCAAACGATTTTGTTTTCTGTCTTTTCCAACATAAAACAGCTTTTTTTCTGAAATGAATGACATAAAAAAAAAATCTGTAATTTTCAAAGCTCCATAGTGTTTAGACCATTATAGCCTTAAATTAAAACCATGAAAATTTTTAATTTTATTTTTACAGAAATCTTTCTTTGAAACAGAATATTTACTTGCAATGCTAGTGCCATGTATTCTGGAGACCCAGAAGGGCCCCCATCTGCTATAATTCTGTAGGTATCAATGTAAATGGAGTAAGCTTGCTCACTAAAGCATGTGGTAACTCTGAGAATATGAAATGGCCCTTCTCTGGGAGTACTCAAGTTAGAGAAGTATTTGTAGAAGCTATTAAAAATGGCTTGGGTTATACAATGAATTCTGTATAGATGGAGAGCTTCTTGGTACAAAGTTTCCTGAACAACTCATTATAACTGTTTTTTTGTAAGCAGCCCCATTTCTTTCCTTGTTCTGAGTTGAGTAGAGGGGGGGGGCCGGGGCGGACAGAGGGGGATGGTGTGGGGGGGGACGGTGTGGGGGGGACAGAGGGGGATGGTGTGGGGGGGGACGGTGTGGGGGGGACAGAGGGGGATGGTGTAGTGGGGGACAGAAGGGGGACGGTGTGGGGGGGACAGAGGGGGATGGCGTGGGGGGGGACAGAGGGGGATGGTGTAGTGGGGGACAGAGGGGGATGGCGTGGTGGGGGACAGAGGGGGATGGCGTGGTGGGGGACAGAGGGTGATGGTGTAGTGGGGGACAGAGGGGGATGGCGTGGTGGGGGACAGAGGGGGATGGTGTAGTGGGGGACAGAGGGGGATGGTGTGGGGGGGACAGAGGGGGACGGTGGGGGGGGACAGAGGGGGATGGTGTAGTGGGGGACAGAGGGGGATGGTGTGGGGGGGACAGAGGGGGACGGTGGGGGGGGACAGAGGGGGATGGTGTAGTGGGGGACAGAAGGGGATGGTGTGGGGGGGACAGAGGGGGATGGTGTGGGGGGGACAGAGGGGGACGGTGGGGGGGGACAGAGGGGGATGGTGTAGTGGGGGACAGAGGGGGATGGTGTGGGGGGGACAGAGGGGGACGGTGGGGGGGGGACAGAGGGGGATGGTGTGGGGGGGGACAGAAGGGGGACGGTGTGGGGGGGACAGAGGGGGATGGTGTGGGGGGGACAGAGGGGGATGGTGTGGGGGGAACAGAGGGGGACGGTGTGAGGGGGACGGTGGGGGGGGACAGAGGGGGATGGTGTAGTGGGGGACAGAAGGGGATGGTGTAGTGGGGGACAGAAGGGGACGGTGTGGGGGGGGACAGAAGGGGGACGGTGTGGGGGGGACAGAGGGGGATGGTGTGGGGGGGGACAGAGGGGGATGGTGTGGGGGGGACAGAGGGGGATGGTGTGGGGGGGACAGAGGGGGATGGTGTGGGGGGGACAGAGGGGGACGGTGTGGGGGGGACAGAGGGGGACGGTGTGGGGGGGACAGAGGGGGGACGGTGTAGTGGGGGGACAGAGGGGGATGGTGTAGTGGGGGGGACAGAGGGGGACGGTGTAGTGGGGGGGACAGAGGGGGATGGTGTAGTGGGGGACAGAGGGGGACGGTGTGGGGGGGACAGAGGGGGATGGTGTGGGGGGGGGACAGAGGGGGATGGTGTGGGGGGGACAGAGGGGGATGGTGTGGGGGGGACAGAGGGGGATGGTGTGGGGGGGACAGAGGGGGATGGTGTGGGGGGGACAGAGGGGGATGGTGTGGGGGGGACAGAGGGGGATGGTGTGGGGGGGGACAGAGGGGGACGGTGTGGGGGGGACAGAGGGGGACGGTGTGGAGGGGACAGAGGGGGATGGCGTAGTGGAAGGGACACAATGCTCAGTTCTTTCTTTCGAGGACACTAAGTGGAGGAACAAGCAGGGAACAGGGAGAGTCATTATCTCTCTCCAGTTCATATGGGTAGCTACACAGACTCCAGAATACATCATTAAGATACTAAAGTGATTAATAAGCACTGCTTAAATTAGAAGGTAGGCAACGGGAATGTTGAATCCCTACCTTACTCACTAGAATATCCCAGGGCCTAGAATGTGATTACATTTTTAATCCCATAATCATTTCTAACATAAATGATTAAATGAATGAATGCACCTCCACTTTACTGTAAGAGGTCTCCCTAGTGTTAAGAATAGGAGTTCCTGACAAGGATCTGGGTAGGGATACACGAACAGGCATTTACTTAGGACTTTATATTCTGACCTGAATATTGGGAGAAAGCCTAAAGCGGTATCTCCAGGGGAAACTGCCATTCATAGCAACACCATTCATGTATTTAGTTACCTGTTGACTGTGCCTGCTGATTATCTCATGCTCAGTTTGCTTCCTCCATTGCAGGAGGGAAAGCTCTCATAACTCCCCCCTGCTTCTCAGATATTTAACGTACTGATGGAGTGTCAAGGCAAGAAAACAAACGTAATCCTGAGAACAACTAATGGTACAGTGTGTGTGTGGGGGGGGGGGGGGGCAGGTATGTGGGTAAACTCAGCTTTGAACACAGTTAGATCTTCCATTCTTTTATTTTAGTAAGCAAACTAGTTAACTCTGTTAACATTTCCATACTAAGCATCAAATAACTTCTTCAACACTGTGGCATCAATTTCTGAAAGTGAACCATTAGGTGGCAAAGGCAAGAGAAATTAATTTGTGTAATTTTCATAGTTATTTCTTTTGATCTACAACTTAATAAGTCATTTTCTTTTCATTTTTATAATTATTTTTTTATTTTAAATTATGTGTATGTGTGTGTCACTACGTGTGTGTATGTGCACTTGAATGCTGAAACACACCAAGACTAAAGGCCCAGATTCCCTTGGAGCTGGAGTTAGAGGTGGCTGTGGGCTGCCCAACACAGGCACTGCAAACTGAACTTGATCACTACGTGCTTTGAGCGGCTGAGCTCTCTCTCCAGCCCCGTAATAGGTCTTTTTCACACGTACCAGCCTTCAGTTAGCTTTATTTATGTTACTTTTGAGGCTGAACTTACATTTAGTTAGTAACTGCTTAGCAATAAGCAAATACTAGAGAATTTCCCAGGATTCCACACACATATATGGGAGATAATCTACAATTTAAGATTGAGACACCGATTTCACCTTTGAAGACAAATTTCTTCGCTGCTCGTCTTATGCCGCTTCTCTCGCTCGACAGTGTGGTTGGATGATATTCACCTGTTCGTTTGTAATATGCAATCTGCTTAAGATGGAGGTCACCATTTTTCCCACTACGGACCATTGTGAACCTAGGTAAGATTATTTAAAGATGTTACTTAAATGACAAGCTAATTCCACTGCTATTTCAGTTCAGGCTTCTGTCACATTTCTGCTTATGCATGAATTGAGCATTCCCAGAATATTATCTGCGAAGGAGGTAATTGCAGTACAGAACAGGGACAGAGTGATGTCTACAAACTAAAACATCTGAATGCTACTTTTGAGATCCTTCTTTCATGCGATGTAAGAAATGCTGAAAGTTTTTGAAATGCTAGGAAGAAAAAGGAAATGAGTCAGTACACTTCAGAACTTTGACTGGAGTCTCTTGTTTGCAACCAAGGAAGTGTTATTCACAAAGGTTGACTTTGTTATGTAGAATTTAAGGAGAGAAGCATAATCTCACATTACTTTTAAATGCATTCACATTCAAGATTATCGCAAAGTGAAAACAAAACTCTACTCAAATCACATTTGATGTCTTTTATAAATGTTTAAATGATAAATTCTAGTCATTTAACAACCAGATTCCATACACTCTGAACCATATATAATCCTAGCTTTCCTTTCACAAAAGTGGCAAAAAGCAAAACAATGCTCCTGTCCATTATGGGCTATCATTAATATAAGACCTTTTAAAAGTAAATGTGGGAGGCCAGCTCCCACTTTTTCAAGGATTCTTATGAGTACGAGAGAGGGATAAGAAAATATTAGGTAGAAAGATAGCAAAGAGGAGAAAGACAGAAACACAGGATAGCTTCGGGAGGACCTAGGTTAATACTCAACGGCCCTTTCTGTTTATTCAAAAGGGCTTTTTTAACAATGGCAAGGGGCGGGGCAAAAGCCCTCCCCCTTGCTAGATCAAAGCACACTGCATAGCCAAGTGTAGACCCTTCCAAACACCTGATAACCATGTCTTTGGTCAAATCATTCCCTTATGCAGGCCTGCTGGGTAAAACAAGCTCAGGTTCTCAGACCCTGAGTAAGTTCTCGCTAGGAAACCTCTGTGGGTCTCCATAAGTAAAAGAAAAAAACTTTTTTTTCCATATTTTCAGTGGCAAAAATGACATTATGCAGTTATCTAGTTGGCTATCAACTCAACCAACCAAACTAATTTTTGGTCTTTCTTTCTTGGCTGTTGGTTTTCATAGGTGGCACTGTTACCATGCGAGAAAGGTTACGAGACAGGACAAAGTCCAATATCAGAGCTTTATTAGGAGGAGAGGACAGAAGAGAGCGTGGCCAGGCTTGTTGGAAAGACACATGAGGAGGAGGGAGAGATGGGCAGCACACGAATTAAGTAGGACATAAGGTCCCTTGCTTGGTTACTGAACTGCACATGTGCAGTCATGCAGCTGGAGGAGTGGCTGGGAATTCCAACACTGCCTGCCATGTTTCTAGGAGACTGACTCTGTGAGGCCATATTTGCTGCTTTCCAAAAGGAACTGTCCACCATAAGGCAATGACGGGGAATCAGAACGCACAAGAGGTCAGGGTATTTACTTCTGAGCTCTTGCTAGAAGCTGACATCTCTACCGAGTCCTGCTGAGAGCCCCTTACCTCTGTCCTTTCTTTCTCTGTAAGTCAACCTCCTTTCTCCTGGAAACTTCAGTCACAGGGTGGCCATCTTCCTCTGTGCAGCTAATTCTCAGGTTTCTTTCTCTCTACACCTCTGGAAATAGGAGCATCGCTACAGTGCCTTCAAAAACCCCGAGAATGTATTTTCTGCTTCTTGCTGAAACTCTGATACCAATTTCAAAATTCTGAATAAGGATGTTTATGCAGCTGAAAGTTTTCCTGTGTCCCACCCAGCTGGCAGCCAGGACAAATCTCTCCCACTCGCGCCCCCCAAGTAAACACACAGAGACTTATATTAATGTAACTATATAACTGCTCAGCCATTAGCTCAGGCTGATTACTGACTAGCTCTTACACTTAAATTAGCCCATAACTATTAATCTATGTATCGCCACATGTTCCATGGCTTTACGTGCGTACCATTACATGTTGCTCCTTTGGCGGCTTGCTTGCATCTCTCCCTTTTGCCTTTCTGTCTCTCTCTTTGAATTCCTGCATGTCTCTAAGTTGTCTTGCCAATAGGCCAAACAGCTTTATTTATCAACCAATCAGAGCAACACATATTTGCAGCATACAGAAAGACATTCCCCTATCACTTCCCCTTTTCTGTCTAAACAAAAGCAAGGTTTTAACTTTAACCTATTAAAATTACAAATAACAAAACAGTTATCAAGCAAGATTACAGTTACAATATCTAGTCTATTTGTATTTTGTAAAATTAAAGAAAATTTTTTTATCTATTCTATATTTGTGAGTCTAAGGTATCATATCTAATTTATCTTTTATCATAACCAAGGAAAATTATAACTATCTAGTCTTCAACTATATCAAAGACCTCAGAATACTACTCATTAAAGTATCTAGGGATTGTGATGACTAATCTCGGTTGTCAACTGGACACACAAGGGAAGAGGAAGCCTCAACTGAGAAGTTGCCTCCATCAGATTGGAGGCTACTATAATATAAATATTCCATAATACTAAGATAGTCCCATCAGAACCTACAAATAGGTTAATTCAGCTATAAAGTATTATCATCAATGAGTTTTAATTCACCTTTTTGAAGACAGGGTTTTGATGAAGCTCAGGTTTGCCGTGGGACTTGTCATCCTTCTCCCTTAGCCCTAAATCCTAGACATAGAGGTCCACATTGCCATACCTGGCATGAGCCCACTTTCAACTAGAGATTTGAGTCATTTTATAGTAGATAGCTATACGCCAAATAAATGGTGAATGGAGCTGCCATGGTTTCTAAAGCATCTCTAAAAGAATGAAACACAATAGGGCATGTAGCTCAGTGATACAGTGCTTGGCTAGGATGTATAAGGTCCTGGGTTTTAAACTTGAGTCCCACACATATGCATACTGTACCCATACACATACATACATACATACATAGAGACAGACAGACACAGACACACACACAACCAAGTATCTGGCACATGCCAGACACAAAATTGGAGATACAATAATGATAACCCTCATGAAGTTTATATTATACTGGGGTTAGAGATTATTTTGAAAGCTAAACTCAAGCTGCATTATTGATAGT
The DNA here is from genome assembly GCF_049852395.1 of Peromyscus maniculatus bairdii. Lineage (NCBI taxonomy): Eukaryota > Metazoa > Chordata > Mammalia > Rodentia > Cricetidae > Peromyscus > Peromyscus maniculatus. The sequence goes on from NC_134864.1 coordinate 15,829,788, forward strand.
AGTTAGAAAATGGAAAGGATCCAAGTGCCCAATGACAGCTAAATAAACAAAATATGGCATGTACACATGCCTTAAAAAAAGAAATGATTCTAACACATGGAAGAATATGGATGAATCTTGAGGAAAGTATGCTAGTGAAATTTTTAAAAAGACAAATATTGTCAAATTCACAGAAACAGAAATTAGAATGGTGGTTCCCAGGAACTGAGGCTATGGTGGTTGACAGATAAATTCAGTTTCATAGCTCCTTCTCTAATTCTGAAACATGCTTGGCTGAGTCAGTAACAGCCTGGGGCCAGGATGTATGGAGGAACATAGTTCCTTCTCTAAAACCTGGAATATGCTTGGGGCCAGGGCGTGGGGGAGCTGTAGCTTCAGATCCTGAGAACACAACTCTTGCCACTGTACGGAGATATGGTGAACAGTGTCAAGGCTACTGTGTGCTCCGTCTGTGATGCTCTTGAGATACTCGGTGTTCCCTCTGTGCAGCATTGCTTGATTAGCTTCCTGCTGACTTTGTCCCATTGTGTGATAGCTTTCCAAGGACACTGTCCAATTTCTCTCCTAAAACCTGTATATAAAATGCTGTAGTTCTTAATAAACTTGCGCAGCTTACACAAGATTCCCTGACCCTGGCTTTCCTGTGTTCTTTATCTTCTCATCCTCTGGTTCTCCCCTTTAAGACCCGGTCACTGAAGAACAACCTGTTGGGCCAGGTTAATATGATGAGTACTTTACTAGAACCTAAAAAACAATTTTAAAAAAAATTTGTTTTAAATAGCTTACAAAGTAGTATGTTTCCTTATACAGTTTTCATTCATACTTAGTTTCTGTTGACCCTACCTCTCACTACTTCTAAGTCTCCCTATTCCTCTTAAACATTTACACTCATTTTTCTCTTGTCTACTTTCATGTCACATGTGTTCAACTGCTCTTCATCACCATCCCTTGGGACCTCCTTTCCCCCCATCTCCTGGACCCCTTTCTACTTTCTTAACCTCTACACATAATCACACACTTCTGTCTTAAAATTAGAAGCTAAGAAGAAAGGGCTCAAACATGGGAGAACATGTAATATCTGTCAGCCTGAACGTAAGCAATATTTTCCAGTTACATTCCTTTTGTTTGCTTTTGAAAATTCTGTAACTTCATTTCTCTTATGGCTCAACAAAATTCAGTGGCATGTATGTGTTGGGGCTTGAAGGAAAATGACCCCCAAAAGGAGTAGCACTATTAGATGTGGCTTTGCTGGAGTAGGTGTGGCCTCACTGGAGGAAGTGTGTCACTGTGGGGGCGGGCTTTGAGGTCTCATATATGCTCAAGCCACGCCCAGTGTCTCAGACCAGACCACTTCCTGTTGCCTGTGAGCCAAGATGTAAGAACTCTCAGCTCCTTCTCTAGCACCATGTCTGCCTGCATGCTGCCATGTCCCACCATGATGGTAATGAACTAAACCTCTGAAACTGTAAGCCAGCCCCAGTGAAATGTTTTCTTTAGAAGAGTTGCTGTGGTTATGGTGTCTCTTCATAGCAATAGTAAACCTAATTAAGACAGTATGTTCTACATATTCATTACCCACACATTCTGTGATGGATATCTGTACAGATTTGATTTCCTCACTATTATAAATAGAACAGCAGTAAGCACAGATATGCAAATATCTCTGTGAAAAGATAGAGACCCTTGGTATATGCCCAGAAATTATACAGCTAGGTCATATGGAAGTTCTTAATTTTGTGAGAAGCCCCTAGGCTTACTTCCATAGTGGCCATGCCAGCTTACCCCGCCGCCGCCCCAACTGAGTAAGAGTTCCCTTTTCTCACATCCTTGGCCTGTTTTTTGTTGTCATTTGATGTCTTGATGATGGTCACTCTTACTGGTCAGAGGCGGAAGTTCAAATTTAATTTACACTTACCTCGTGGCTAAAGATGTAAGACAATTTTTAAAAAACGGCTTCAGTTATCTGTATTGCTCTTTTGTGAATTTTCTGCTCAGTCCTTAACCCATTTATAAAACTGGATTATTGTTTATTTTAGGATTTTGATGTCTCTGTTTCTAGGTAGTAATCCTCTACCAGAAGCATACCATGGAATGATTTCCCCGTTGCGCAGGCTTTCTCGGCACTCACCAGTTCCCTTTGCTGTACGGAAGCTTTTCAGTTTTGTGAGGTGCGTATATTAGTTACTGTCATTACTGTTGCTAAGAAGACCCGGCAAGAGCACCTGAGGAAGTTCTGGTTTATTCTGGTTCACAGCTGGAAAGCACAAGGGTCAGGACAGGGAAGTCAGTGTGGGGGCCGTTTTCAGGTTTCCTCGGGGCGTTACCCAGCAGGTCTGCATGGAGAGGATGACTGGACCACGGGCCTGAGTGCAGGTGTCTGAGACGGTCTGCACTTGGCTGTGCTGGGGGGAGGTCTTTTGCTCCACCCCTTGGCATTCCTATAAATACTCTGGGGCAGAGACAGTCAGGACCAGTGGATAAGGATCCAGGCCCACCCTCTCTGTTTCTCTCCTCTCTATTTCTAACCAAGTCTCTTATCCCTCATTCCTCAAGAGTTCCTGTTGTAAATAAGTGTGGGGGCTGGTCTCCCACAAATAAGTTGGTTGGAGTGAGGCAGCTGGGCACATGGCGTTCTCCTAGGAAGCTGGGTATGAGGAATGTTAGGGCTCACATGCCAGTTACACTTTACCAATTGAGGTCTTCCTACCTCAATTCATTTTATCTAGTTAATTCCCCAAAGGCATCCTGAGACACTTGTTTCCCAGGTAATCCTAGAGCCTGTCAAGTTAACGTTATCAACTATTCCAGTGTCATTTTTGACTGGTGGCCTTATTTCCTGAGTAACTGGAGTCCTAGTCAGGAAATCCTCAAATACGCCTATATCTTGATGTATATACATTTCCTCTAACAGTTTCAGAGTTTCAGGTCTGCTGTTAAAGTCTTTAGAACACTTGGAGTTAATTTTAAGCAAGGTGAGAGATAAGGATCTAGGCTTCATTCGTCTATGGGTAGATTTCCAGTTTTCCAAGCCCCATTTGCTTGCTAAGGAGGCTGTTCTTTACTACAAGAATTTTTGACATCTCTGTCAAAAATCACTTGGCTACAGCTGCACAGGTACAAGTCAGGAACTTTAATTTGGTGTCAGTACCATGCTGGTTTTGTTACTACGGTTCTGTAATGTAACTAGAAATCAGATATGGTGATACCTTCCACCCTTATTTATTATTGCTCAGGATGGGCTTGGCTACTTTGAGGGCTTTTGTGTTTCCAAATGAGTTTTGACTGTTTAAAAGTATTTCTATGAAGAATGGCATTGGGTGGCATTGCTTTTGGTAAGATACTCATTTCATAATATACAGATTCTTGTAATCCAAGGACATGGAATAGCATGGATTCTTCTAGGGTTGTTGTTTTTTTTCTTTTTTTTTTTTTTTTTGTTCCTTTTTTTGTTTTGTTTTATTTTTTAGGCAGGGCCTCACTGTGTAACCCTGTTTGGTCTAGAACTCTCTATGTACACCAGGCTAGCCCTGAACTCACAGAAATCCGCCTACCTCTGCCTCCTAAGCCCTGGGATTAAAGGCACAACCACACCACACCTTATTTTAAGGGTTGTGTTACAGGGCCCTTTCACTTCACTGTTGAAGGTTACAAGGAAGGTTGTATTGTTGAGATTTAGACGCTTGTGAATGGGAACCTTTCCTGCTCTCGTCCTCAGCACGCTGGTTTATCATAAACAGGAAAGCTAGTTTTAGGATGTTAACCTTTTATCCTGTCACTTGCTCAAAGTGTTTTAACCAACCTAAGAGTTTTCTGACAGGAGTTGTTAGGGTCTTTTATGTATAGACTCATTATATTTGTAAATAAGGATACTTTGATATCTTCCTTTCCGATTTGTATCCCTTTTGTTTGCTTTGCTTATCTTACAGCTCAAGAAAATAAGTAAGTAAGTAAGGAAATAAATAGAGAGAGAGAGAGAGAGATTTGGCTTTCATGAGGGGCATAATCCAAAAAGGTTAGTTCCAACAACAGGGCTATGACAGGCCATTGGAAACAAGAGGGAAGAAAACTTACATGACCGAAGACATGACGTTCTTTAGAAGGAAGGGGCAACATTTAACACAGAGAAGACAGGAGTGAAAATTAGACAACTTCATTAACACTCCAATTCCCATCAAATTAATCTACAGATTCAATACAATCCCAATTCGAGGAAAATCGGCAAGTTAATGCAATTATCCAGTTTTTTTTTTTTTTTTTCCTGTTGGGACTTACAGTTTTTTTTTTTTATTCTAGACAAGGACTTTTTATAGACATTTCAGAAAGAAATAATTTATTTCCATTTTCCCCTACCTTTTGTAAAACCCAGTAAGTTACTTCTAAATTGAAATGTAAAATCAAAAGGCTTAGAAGAGTTCAAATGACTGTGAAAAACGATATATGTAAAAACCTTCACATTGGAATATTTTAAGACTGTGGGACTAAAATAATGACAGCTGCCGATCCATTAGACAGAACAGTGTCTAGAAACAGCCACTCAGATATGGTAAATTGATTTTCAACAAGGGTAACAAAGAAATGATAATTTTCAAGAAATGTTGGGCCAATTAAACATCCATATATTAAAAAGGTGAACGTCCATTCATATCTCACAGTACGTGTAAAAATCAGTTCACAACTGGCCACAGACAGATACTTAAGAGCTAAAATGACAGTATTTCCAGAAAAGAAAAACATAAAACACTTGTGAGCTTAAGTTAGACTAAGGAGTAAGTCTAAAACATGATTTCTGAAGGAAAGGATTAAAAATTTTTTTAAAGGACACTACTAAGAAAAACAGTCGAAGGAATAATATTTGTAGTACCGATCTATGACAAAGCATTCAAGAATTCTCAAAGCTTAGCAAGAAAGCAAATAGCCTAACTTTAAACATGAGCATGAAATCCGAAATGAACGTCTATGAAAGAGATATCATAGCACATGAGAAATACTCAACATCATTAGACAATGGAAAATGTCAAGTATAGCCACATAAGGATTGGAGCATACAAATACAGACAACAAAAACCAGAGACTCATGCACTGTTGGTGAGATACATAACAAGTAGGGGATGTGAGGAAGACACGAACTCGGAGTAAGAATTTCAGGTGTGTGACATTTACGTAGGTCTTAGTGACCATGTTGGGTGGAAAAAAGGACATAGTAATTGTCCCTCCTTTTCAATAAACAAAAAGATCAATGAAATAATGGATTTAAAAGTCTTTTCCAAATGGCAAAATGATATATAATCATTCTTATATTTATGTTTTCAATCAAGTGGTTTAAAGTAATAGAATCTTCTTTCTTAAAATATTCTATCAAAAAAGATTTTAAATTTTTTTATTAATATAATTAATATTTTAGAGCAATATCTATGTTTTACTGTTAATAGTAAAGTTCTGAAGACCTAGCAAGAGGTATTACTTGCTTTTTTTGTTGTTGTTGTTGTTGTTGTTTTTTGTTTTTTTTAGGGTATCTGTGGTGATATTTTATTTGTACTGAAATGTGATTTTAATTTTATGTTAATAAATAAAGTTGCCCTGGGGACAGAGCTATTAGAGCCATAGTAAGAGCGTGGTGGTTAGAAGAGCTAGGTAGATTTCTGTGTGTTCAGGGATACAGCCAGTATTGGAGACATACGCCTTTAAGACCTGGAGGGCGGTACTTACAGGCAGTGATGAGGCAGTCATGTGGTTGGGTTTACAACCAATGAGAAGGCAGAACAGAAAGATTATTTAAACAGGGACACAGGAAGTACCTCCCTCTCTCGGGGAAGCTAGGAGCACTGCAGGAGGTAAGATTTTATCTCTGAGCTCTGACCTCTCGGCTTTCTCTTTTACTTTGGCTCTGTGTTTCTTATTTTAATAATACGATTGGTTACATCTACATCTGGCGCCCAACGTGGGGAGAATCCATTAAAAACTGCTTGGGGCCGGATCCCTAGCCGGAGCAGCCGGCTCCCTAGCCCCGGCCCAGGTCTGCTTGGGCTCAGGCTGGACTGTGAGCTGCTTGCTTAAAGCCAGTGCTACAAACAGCTCAGGCCTGCCCTGCTAAACAGGGCCCCTGGCTGTAAAGCCAAGCTCTGACTCGGCTCAAGAGGGAACAAGTGGCTGGCTTTAAGCTTTAGCTGGCTACCCCTTCGCTTTCACTTTCACTTTCACTTTCGCTTTCGCTTTCGCTTTTGCTTTCTCTCTTGCTTTCTCTCTGTCTCTCTGTTTCTCTCTCTCTCTCTTTCTCTCTCTCTCTCTCTCTGGATTCACACCTAGGACTCTAGGTGGCTGTTTTGAAATTCGCTCGGATTTCTACTGTTCTACGCAGATTTGGTAAGTCATAAAGGAAACTATTTAAAAGACAAATTTTTTCCACATTTAAAAAAAATGGGTTTCCTGTGTACATTGGAAGAAAATTGGGTTTTGTTTGAAATTTTAGGCAGTCTGACAATGGAACAACTATATGAAAAGATTAGTATTATGGGAATTATGCAGTTAATCACCATGCTTATTCTCATTTTACTATTTAAAAAGATAGTCGATTTAAGTGCCAGGATAACAGCTTTAGAAAAACCTGTTAATTTTAACAGTGAAGTTGGTTCAAGTTTGGATCATAAGGTTACAGAAAGAAAGCCTGTTTTCACACAATCATCCTTAATTTATCCTGTAACCGTACAGCAGATGCCTGATCAAATGGCTACACAAAATATCTGGGCTCCAATTGAACTGATGGATTTTAAAAGGTTTAAGGAGGCAATAATATCTTATGGCATGCATTCCCCATATGTAAAGCAAATGTTAAACTCTTGGTCAACATATAATAGGATTATACCACAGGACTGGCGGGACCTTGCACAAGCTGTTCTGGAACCCAGCCAGAGAATTCAATTTCTAACGTGGTTTAAGGAGGAAGCTAGACACGTAGAAACACAATGGAGGGATAAAGGAATACAAGTTTGTCAGGATCAGCTTATTGGAGAAGGCCAATATGCTTCAATACAAACACAATGTTTATATGATGTTCAAACCGTAATTTTATGTCGAATGGCAGCCTTGAATGCATGGGACAGAGTTGATGAACCAGGAAAAAAACATGAGTCATTCACAAAGGTTATGCAAGGCCCAAAAGAATCTTTCACAGATTTTTTAGAAAGACTGGCTTCAGCAGTAAACAGAATGGTCTCAGGATCAGAAGCTAGTAAGGCAATAATTGAAGCTTTGGCATTTGAGAATGCGAATGCAGCATGCAAAAGAATAATCAGGCCGTTAAGGGCAAGATCTGCACCTTTGGAAGATTGGATTAGAGAAACAATTAATGTTGAGGTTGATGAGCATGATACGTGGGTAGGAGAAGTAATTTCAAAAGGTTTGAGGAGTGTTAGATGTTTTGGGTGTGGAAAGCAAGGACATTTTAAAAGGGACTGTAAACAGGTAATTCCTAGAAGCAATGTTTCTTCAAGGAACAATGGCAACAGAATGCCCCTTCCTTCTGGAGTATGCAGAAGGTGTGGTAAGGGAAAACACTGGACCAACGAATGTAGATCAACAAAGGACAGACAGGGTAATCCTTTGCCTCAGTTTTCGGGAAACTCCCAGAGGGGCCTCAGGCAGGCCCCCAGTGCAAATCCAGTTCAAACCTTTCCTGCAGCTGTAGAGGAAATCCCTGCTCTGAGCGATTAAATAACCAAATGACTATTGGAATAAATCATGCTGGTCAGGATGATGAAAAAGAGAGAATAGAAAATTCAGGAGAAAACATAAAGAAAATTTTTTGGCAAACTTCTATTAATGAACAGAGACCAAAATTAACGATAAAAATAAATGGTGTTTTGTTGTCTGGTCTGGTAGACACAGGTGCGGACATTACCATAATTGCACCAGAATTTTGGCATCCAGCTTGGCCTCTTCAAGAGGTAAACGTTCAACTGTTAGGAATTGGGACATTATCTGGAGTGAAACAGAGTGCAAGATGGCTGGAATGTATAGGTCCAGAAGGACAGAGAGGAAAATTAAAACCATATGTCGCTAACATAGCTATGAACCTGTGGGGTCGAGACTTGTTGCAACAATGGAATACTCAGATTAAAATCCCTCCAATCTCAGAAACAAATCATAAACTAGCACATGTTTCTGAGAGAAATATTAGAAGGCATTATTTTGAGTGGTCACCAGCCATCCATATTATACAGGAACAGGGCACAACAACTGATAATCTTCCAAAAATACCAACAGCTCTACCTTTAAAATGGTTAACAGACAAGCCTGTATGGGTTCAGCAATGGCCTTTAACAACAGAGAAACTCCAGGCTTTAGAAGAGCTGGTAGAAGAACAGTTAAATGCTCAGCATATTGAACAGTCAACCAGCCCTTGGAATTCTCCTGTATTTGTTATTAAAAAGAAATCTGGTAAATGGAGAATGGTAACAGACCTTAGAGCAATTAACAAAGTAATTCAGCCGATGGGCTCTCTACAATCTGGAATTCCTTTGCCTACTCTACATCTGTTACCAAAAGGATGGCCTCTCATAGTTATTGATTTAAAAGACTATTTCTTTTCAATACCCTTACAAGAAAAGGACAAAGAAAGATTTGCTTTCACAGTGCCTACTTATAATAATTCTCAACCGGTTAAAAGATTTCAATGGAGGGTCCTCCCACAGGGAATGTTAAATAGCCCAACTCTGTGTCAATATTTTGTACAACAGCCATTGGAAGTGATACGTAAAAAATTTCCTAAATCTATAATTTATCATTATATGGATGATATTTTACTAGCTGACTCAAATGCAGATACTTTAGAAAGAATGTTTGAAGAAGTAAAGAAAATTTTGCCTTGCTGGGGATTACAAATTGCTCCTGAAAAGATACAAAGAGGAGATTCTATTAATTATTTAGGATATAAAATAGAGCTACAAAAAATTAGACCCCAAAAGGTGCAAATTAGGAGAGATAGACTACAGACTCTTAATGACTTTCAAAGATTATTTGGAGATATTTCTCATCTACGAACTATTGTTGGGGTAAAAAATGATGAACTGACTAATTTGTTCAAAACCTTAGAAGGTGACAAGGACTTAAATAGTCCAAGAGAATTATCACCTGAAGCTGAGAAAGAATTGGCCTTGGTAGAAAAGAAAGTACATGAAGGGCACGTGGATCGTATTGATCCAAAGCTGGATTGCATTTTGGTTATTTTACCTTCTAGGCATTCTCCTACTGGAATATTAATGCAGAGGGAAGATATTATATTGGAATGGATATTTTTACCAAATAAACCAAATAAAAAATTAAAAACTTATGGGGAAAAAATCTCTGACTTGATTTGGAAAGGAAAATTGAGACTTCGTCAATTAGCAGGAATAGACCCAGCAGAAATTGTCGTACCTTTAACTAAGGAGGACATTGAAAAATTATGGACAGAAAGTGAACCTTGGCAAAGAGCTTGCAGTAATTTTTTGGGAGAAATTAACAGCAAATATCCCAAAAGCAACAGAATTGATTTTATAAAGAGAGCTGATTGGATCTTGCCTCGAATTGTACGGCAAAAACCCATATCTGGAGTTCGTACATTTTATACAGATGCCAACAAACAAGGAAAGGCAGGTTACAAATCAGAAAATTTAAGTAAAGTGGTACAAAGTCCTTATAATTCAGTGCAAAAATCAGAATTGTATGCTATTCTGTTGGTATTAATGGATTTTTCAGAACCTCTCAACATAGTAACTGACTCTCAGTATGCTGAAAGAGTGGTATTACATATTGAGACTGCAGAATTTATCCCTGATGCTTCAGAATTAACTTCACTATTTATTCAATTACAAGATACAATCAGGAAAAGGAGTCATCCTTTATATATAACTCACATCCGATCTCATACTGGTCTGCCAGGCCCTCTAGCACAAGGCAATGATGAGATTGATAAATTATTGATAGGAAATGTGCTGGAGGCCTCAGAATTTCATAAAAAACATCATGTCAATAGTAAAGGTTTAAAAAAGGATTTTCCCATAACCTGGCAACAAGCCAAAGAAATAGTAAAGAAATGTCCTACTTGTTCCTTCTATAATCAAACACCATTACCAGCAGGATGTAACCCAAAGGGTACTCAGAGGAATGAAATCTGGCAGATGGACGTGTTTCACTTTGCAGAATTTGGAAAACTGAAATATGTACACCACACTATCGATACTTATTCAGGATTTCAATGGGCAACTGCTCTGAGTTCTGAAAAAGCTGATTCTGTAATCACTCATTTGCTAGAAGTTATGGCCATTATGGGTATACCTGCACAAATCAAAACTGACAATGCTCCATCATATGTCTCTGTTAAAATGAAACAGTTTTTTGCTTATTACAATATAAAGCATATTACAGGTATACCACATAATCCTACAGGTCAAGCAGTTATAGAAAGATCAAACAGAACTCTAAAGGATATGCTAAATAAACAGAAAGGAGTAACAAAAACCCCCAGAAATAGACTGCATAATGCTCTATTAACTTTGAATTTTCTGAATGCCAATGAGAAAGGAACAACAGCTGCAGAGAGACATTGGGTAATAGAAAAAACTACAGAATTAAATCAGCCTATATACTTTAAGGATGTGCTGACCTCAGAATGGAAGCCAGGGTATGTATTACGTTGGGGACGAGGTTTTGCTTTTGTTTCTACAGGAGAAGATAAGCTGTGGATACCATCAAAATTGATAAAGGTTCGATTTGAACAAGAAAAACCTCTTAATTAGAGGAGGTGATAGTTCATCAGCCAGCATGAACATCCAATTTAAACTAACTTGTACCTGTAACACATGTCTTTTCATTTAATCAGATAATAACTTGCCAAAAAGGAACATCCCCAAAATTAGTCTTGGGGGAAGGTTTTTGTTTTTGTCTTTTAGGAGAATGAAGGTTAAGGAATCTGAAGGACACAAGACAAATGAGACAACTGAAGAAAAGGGACAAATCATCTATCCCAGGAAACAGAGTATATGGGAGTATATGGCATATGGGTATATATTATCTAAAAAATTTTATGTCTTCTTAAATGTTTGTTTCTGCTTTTCTCTAAAGATTTAACACTATTGGTTTTCTAATAGTCCCAGTTCAATTAAAATTTAAAGCTGACTTTGGAGTTGGAGAATGGCTCTCTCCTTCTTTAAACTCAAGCATGTTGTTAAAATGAAAATACAAACTCCCTGTATCATGACAGAATAAAAGAGCCATTTTCTGCTATGGGACAGGACAAAAGCCAAATTAATTAAGGGACTATTCTATTACTAATCTCAACTCTTTGATTCTATTCTGATTCTTTAAACTTTTCTTAAAGTATAAATTTTATATCAAAATTTACAAGATTAATATATATATACATTTTAAACTTTGTTAAGATATGAATGGTCATATAGAGTACTAACTAATTCTAGAAAAAAGGCTTCAGTTAGCTGCATATATATGTCTTTGTGTTCGAGTCTCTTATCAGTTTTCTGCAGGAAATCACGGCCAGGCCTAACATCAACTGAAGTCTCCGGAAAGAAGATGGGGCCCCACAACAACAACAACAACAACAATTCCACGTGGACAATAATAATATCACTAAGCTGACAAACATCATCTACAGATCAGCTTTGAACTACAAGGTGCTCAGAACAATTTTGAGATGACTAGCTGAGATGATCCAGTCTCAAAGACTACTTGAATAAGGACTTGAGATAAACCCTGAACTTTGGCTTTATACACAGACTGGATAATAATGAAGGATATAGTTACCTTTCCTAGAATTTGACAATTAACCTAAATTTTTCTTTCAGGATAAAGATAACTTCACCCATACCCAGCAGGAAGCAATTTTAAGAATATGACACCCACATTGCCAAAGAAGTGGTGTGGGGCAGGTGGTTTTTTGGTTCTTTTAATGGGTTTTGGGTCTGGGATAATTTTCAATTGTTTAGGGGGGTTGGGTACAAGTTGTTGTCAAGGGTTAGGAAAAAGGCTAAGCAAAGGAGATTAGATTTAAGATTCTTGTTTAAAAAAAAAAAAAAAAAGAAAGAAAAGAAAAAGACAATTACTAGTTTTAAATACTTTACATTATTACCAACTATTAGGATATAAAGAAATGAAAGTTAGTAGTTAGACATTACAATAGAAATTGTAGTCATATTAGATATGTTTTAAAAATTGAGCAGATATATTTTAGACAGGTCATCTTCAAACCCTTCAGAGATCTACTGAATATGGCATTTAAAATGTTTTAATAACTTAGAAATTTTTCTTTTTTGAGACATGTCGGCTCCTGGCAGTACCAATCTACTTCAGAGAAAATATGGGCATTGAAGAAACTGCATATGGAGTTAATTTTCATTGTGGCAAAAGTTAGCCACTGGACAACAAAGTATCCTCAAATCAACAGAAAAAATGGACAGACAGAACTCGAAACAAAGGACTACTGATTCTTGCCAAAACAAGTGTGGTTATGGCTTTATCAAAAGGCATCTTCTGAGGCCAGGACAATATGGCACCATCCCTGAAGTGGCCTTCACAATCTGGAAAAGGTACAGTGCCCTTTTCTTTGAAGGCAGCTGAACAGGCAGTGGGCCGATGGCTTCTGTTGTGCAATGGAACAGCAACTGAAAGCTCACGCCTCTCAATAGTAGACTGGCATTTAATAGAGGGATGTGGAGAAGGGCATGCTTAGATGAAGCCATATATACACAGCCAAGAAGAATGGACAGCTGAATTCAAAAACCATCAACAATTTCCAGAATTTAAAATCCTGAATCATGACATGACACTAGTGGAATTCAGGTGTTTCTGGTACATGGACTGCTCTCACCCAATGTGAGGTTGAACTGTTGACCTTGTGTACATCCTACTTCACAAATGAGTCTGTCAGATACGATAAGCCTATAGGCTGAAGATGATGCCCCAACACTGTGGAGAAACCTCAGGTGACTGTCCAGGCAGCTGGCTGTTTCTGTCAACTCACAAAATTTTTGGAAGTTGCTTTTGTGCACTTCCTGTTTTTATTTTTGTTAGCTAATATTATTTCCTTCTTGGGTCTCTGAGGGAGTTGAAGATTAGTTAGTTATAGTTGAAGATTAATTAGGATAGAAAGTGAATTAGATACATTTTGGACTTACTAAAATAGGATAGATAAGGGAATTATTTTCTCTGATTTGTCAAATACAAATGGACTAGACATTGTTTAGGTATTTGTTACTTGTATATATTGTATATAGTTATTGTACTTTTGTATATAGTTTTTCTTTTGTTAGTTATAACCTTTTGCCTTTTTTCTTTTTATTAAAATAGAAAAGGGGAAATGTGGTGATATTTTATTTGTACTGAAATGTGATTTTAATTTTATGTTAATAAATAAAGTTGCCCTGGGGTCAGAGCTATTAGAGCCATAGTAAGAGCGTGGTGGTTAGAAGAGCTAGGTAGATTTCTGTGTGTTCAGGGATACAGCCAGTATTGGAGACATACGCCTTTAAGACCTGGAGGGCGGTACTTACAGGCAGTGATGAGGCAGTCATGTGGTTGGGTTTACAACCAATGAGAAGGCAGAACAGAAAGATTATTTAAACAGGGACACAGGAAGTACCTCCCTCTCTCGGGGAAGCTAGGAGCACTGCAGGAGGTAAGATTTTATCTCTGAGCTCTGACCTCTCGGCTTTCTCTTTTACTTTGGCTCTGTGTTTCTTATTTTAATAATACGATTGGTTACATCTACAGGTATCTGCAGCCAGTGCTGTCCTTGAATTCACTAAGTAGATCTGGCTGGCTTCAAACTCATGGTGATCCTCCTGCCTCAGCCTCCTAGTTGTATATACTTTATAATGACTTACATTACTATTCAATGTAGTCCATCAACTGCTGGCTTTGAAGATTGAGATAGATGAAAAGGAAAAACAGTAACTGCATAAAATGGAAAAAAAGTCACACATGTAAAGAATATTTTAGGACTTTAACAATAGTTCTTATGTTTTCAAGAATTTAGGAATTAGAAAAGATATTGAAGATGGCTCATCACAACTCACTGCTCCAAGATCATCAGGCTATCTGGTTAAGTTTTTTCACACTAGGTTTCTTGTACACGTTAAATAAAACAAATATTTTTACTGATACTTATTGCTTAACTTCAATAACTTTACTTTGTGTATCTAATAAAATTAAAGCGATTAAATATCCCTTTAAATAAGGATTTGTTCCCCGTATCATACCTACTAAGCTACATACACGAAGCTACCTTTAAAAGCAATGAAAGGTTATGGGAGGTTTGTATTCCAACTTAAAAACATAAAACGTGTAATGTTTTAATAAACATAGTAATTCGGGATTAAAATTCTGACTTTTGAATTTTTTCTAGTTTAATCTCTGAAAACTGAACCAGGACAGTTTATATATTAACTGGGACAAGGCTGGGAGAAGACTGAGGAAGCAATACTCCAGAACATTCTGTAATCTGTCTCACTTAAGCGTATACAAATGTTTAACAAGAAATCACAGGACAAATTCATGTCCGTTTTGAAAATTCTCAACCGAGGTTCGAAATGTCCACGAAAGGGGAATTCAGTGAGACTTTAAAAGTGCCTTTTTCCTGTAAAGCTACGTGCTAAGACGACCCCCATCCCCCTTTGGGCTCATTTCTTTGCTTCGGTGTAGGTTTTCACACTGAATGGTGACTACGATCCAGGGGCAGACTTCTCCGGCGACAGCCAAGCGACCAAGGGTGCTGTTTTGAATGCAGTCGAGCATTCGCAGCCGCCAGCGAGGGAGCGCTCCGCAAGCATTTCGCAGCTTGTTAACCGACTCCGGAGGGCAAGGTCCAGCTAATCCTTGCATAAGCAAGAAAATGACCGTTGACAACTCAATCACACACACAGCCGCCAACTCCCTGAGCCCAGCAGTCCTCGCCTCTTGGCAGCCAGCTTCCGATCGGCTGCAAAAGCTCAAGGCCCTCCCGCCCCAACGGCGCCTGCGCGAAACCTCCACCTCCTCCAACCCTTTCTCAGAGCAGTCCACGGGGGCCGTTTTTAAAGTTATTATCAGGTTACGCCTCACTTTAAAAAAAAGAAAAAAAAAAAAGTACGACAGAGCACGCTAGAACGACCACTCACCGAAGTGGTCCTAAATGCAAACGGCAGGTTTTAACTCTCCTCTCGCGACTTATCTGGTGCTGCCGGAAGCGGAACTAGCGGGGTCGGTGTTTGGGTTGGAGGTGGGCGGGCGGGGAGGGGGGGAGGCGGGAGTGAGCTGTGGAACAGGAAAGCTCAGGCGGATCGTTGGCCCGGGCGGAAACTGTCCCGGCCGGTGCAGTTTCCGTGTGAGACCGGTGGAGGGCAGGCCGGGGAAGAGGCGTGTCGGAGACTCCCGGGGTGTAGCCGTGCCCGCGGGTCCGCTGTGGCCGGAGAGGGGAAGATTCAGGTCCACGCCTCCGTGAGCCGCCTCTGCCCAAACGCCTCAGCCTGGCCCCCCGCGATTAACCGGGGAGGAACCGAAACCTGGATGGGCTCTAGCATCTCCCGCAGAGCGCTTGGTTGACCGCAGCAGCCGAGGCAGGTGAGGACCCGGAGCTCGGTGGGGAACCGGAGCCAGACCCGGAGGCTCGCCGCCGCCTCGAGGTGTTTGCTTTGTCTCGCCTCCGCTCTGCGGACCCTAGACACGTGCTCTTGCAAGAGACACGGACCGTGGCGGATGACAACGTGGTCTGGGAGGAGTGACAGGACAGCTCCGGGGGTCCTTTTCAGGCTTGACTTCCCTTGCACTTCCCGCCTCGCTTCCCCTTTCCATTTCTTGGGTTTGAAAAAGCCAGAAATTGCAGTTCAGCTAGCAGGGAGCTGCCTAACTTCTAACGGAGGTGTGTGCGTGTGTGTGTGCAGCGTTGTTTGGATTCTGCCGTGGGGAGAGGTGGCTGTGTGATTCCTTAGTCTCCATCCCTCTGCCTGCCTTTGCTTTCCACACCCACTTTCCAAGAACAAAAGCCCTGTGAGCCCGCAGCTTCGCAGGGTGAGATACGGGGTTGCAGGTCAATGCCGCACCCGCACCTTATTGATTAGACGGCCTTGCGTCTTCCCGTGTAGGTAATGACCTTTGGATATCATCCTCGAGGTTCTGGGCAACTTCCTGAGAGTTACCGTTCTTGGAGTTTTGTGGTAATGGTTGTCTTGTTTCAGCGTCCTAGAAGTCTTAGCTGTAAAAGTAGAAGCATGGCTGACTCCAGCATTAGCGTCCTAGCCTACCCGGGGACAGGACTTTGTTTCGCTATTACAGTTTTAAAAAACGGAAATATGTGGTTTTAGAGCGATAACATGATGATAGCTACTATTTAATGGGTAGCAGCCAAATGCTTTGCACATATATTTTCATCCAGTCTTTCAAGAGTTCCATGAAGGTTGTTAGATTATTCCTTTTTTTTTTTTTTTTCAGCTGGAAAATGGAAAGTTAGTGAGGTCATGTAACTTACCCTAGTAACATTTTGCTACGAGTAAACCTTTGAAGCTTTACTAGAAAGTAGATCTGAATCCAACATCTGCATTCTATTGTCCTGCCATTATTCTCGTTATTATGATTTCTTCACTAACATTTTGAGTGGCTAAAAGTTATATTTGTCCATTTAAGAAAGCACATAGTGTGCTTTTTTGTGTCTGACAAATGACAGCCATGATCTCTGTGCAACTTCTGTGTGTGATGTAGAATTAAATATTTCAGAACCTCAAATATTCTTTCTTGCAATATAGACTTTTAAAAAATGCAAGTGCTGAAGCTGATGAAGGGTCATAATTGTACAATAAAACTTGCTATTTAAGTGTTGGATCAATGTGATTTGTAGATTAAGGGTATTAAACTGAACATTATGAGGGTATTAAATTGAGCAATTAATAAAATGTTGACTCTAATGCTAGACATATAAGCAGTTGGTGCAGTCTGTCCAAAAATTTGAAGTGTTTGCTAATTAAAAATAAACCCTTGAGCTCTCATAGAAACAGATCATTGGAAAGAGGTCTTGATAGAACTTGAAGGGTGGGGAAAGGTTAAGCTATGTGTTTGGGGTTGGTAGACAATGCATGAGAATTGTCTGGAAAACATTCTTTGAAGTCTTCCAGTTGTTTATTTCAAGGAGAATAGGAACTTCCACACCAAAAAAGCTGACTCAGCGGAAAGGTGAATTCCCAATAGAAGAGCTGACTCAGCAAAACAAGCTGTATACCTTTTGAAGAGGGAGGGGAATCAGTGCCAGAGCTGTATGGAACTTGGAACAGGCTTGGTTTGTATAAAAAAAAAAACTATTCTAGCTTGCCTTTGCTAGCCTGAAGAAGCCAACATTGAGCTCTTTATGTAGCTTCTTCTTATTGTGCTGGAATTAGCTACTATTTATAACAATGTTTCCCCTGGAAAATGTTCAGTGGATCTCAGGAAAACCGGTTATGTTTTTGTGTTCTGGTTCAACAGCCGTTATTGGAGTTCTAGTTTCCTTAGGTTTTTTTTTTTTTTTTTTTTTTTTTAGTGGAAATTTACTCCTTGGTGGCTGGGTTTTAGTGGAATCTATGGGAACGATAGCTTGAAAGATCTTTTGAAGGGAGCTCTAAATACTGTTCAGGACTGATGGTTTATCCAGGATGTTATTTTAAAGGACCTAGCTCTACCCAGTATCAATGAACTGTTTATCCAGCGCTGTAAGACTGGAGTGTTGTAACAAGGGTGCCACAAGCAATAGCAGGAGAAGTTCTGAGCTGGCCAGCATCCTCTGCCAGAAGGTACACTCTAAACTTAGCTGAGTTTAGAATTTTTTTTTTTTTTTTTTTTGTCAGTTAAAATAAAGTCAAAAACTTCTTTACAACCATAGTTAGCCACTTACAGAATCAGCTGATGTTTCTTGAGTCCTTAACGTATGCTAATTGTCGTGGCACGTGCATTCTCATTTAATCTGCAAAACTATGGGATTTATAACCCCATTTTATCTGGTGGCTAGAGCTGGGCAAAACATAAAGAGAGCTGAGCCAGTGTCTGCGGGGGAAAGTTGAAGTTCATTTTGCTAGAGTGGAGCAGTTCTCAAAGTGAGACTCCTTGCAATTTCGGCATCACCTTCGAGTTTTAGGAGGGCAGAATCCTGGGCTCAGCCCTAAACTTTCCTGGTTGAGATCTGAGTCCACCAAGTGGTTCTGATATATGTTCAAGTTTTCCAGTTGCTGCTTGGCATGTGTGGGAACTAGTAAATGGAACACATTTCAAATTTGGAAGCCAGTGTTAAGTCATTTTAATTTTTTGCACTCATCTCAAATGTAGCTGCTTGTCTGTTTGTTAAAATACAATTTCTCTCTTTAAGAATTCCTGCTCAAAACTTTTGTGATAGGCCAGTAATGTGTTTATTATTATGGTGTAACCAGTCCATTTGGGGACCATTGCTACAAAAGGAATCTTAAAACTAAAGAAAGATTCAATTCTGATATTTGAATAATTCATAGATCTTTCAGACTAGGCAGTTATTGTCACTTTGGAAATTCATGAATCAACATTGAGCAAATTGTTGAGTATTGATTGTGTGATGCTATGACTACAATCAGTGCAAGTTGTAGATTTCAAGTGAAATAAGCATTGAGAATACTCTAGATCTCACATTCTCATTAAATTCAATTTTGTGGGAGACTGTATACCACTTGAGAGGGAAAAAACTTATTCAATATTTTTGAGTACTTATTAAACATCTGTAATAATGTGGTAAAGAACTATGAATTTTTTTTTTTTTTTTTTTTTGCTTGTATTAGTGACCTTAGGTTTAAACAGACCTGGCTTTTGCAGATTTTTTGATTGATTGTGTGGTCATTGATTGGTTGATTTAATATTATTTAAATTATTGGAATACTTAGGCCTCATGTTCAGTATTATTGAAATGATAAACATTTATCTATGTACTTTAAATATTTATAAGATGGGGAAAATATCCACAATCAAAGATGATTTGAGAGCGTTTATTCACAAAGCAGTAATTGCTTCCTAACTTTTTCCATGTTAAGGCATACATTGAAAATGAGTCTCTTTGCTGTATCATAGGGAAAACCGAACTCAGTGCTGCTCAAGTTATCTGAGTAGGGCTCATAGCCATCTGAATGGCTCAGACAATTTTTGAACATGCCTAATTTTACATTCATGGTTGAGCAACATGTTAGGAAGCTCTGCATTAAAAAACTAAGTCTTTAGCACATAAAAACATTGAGTAAAATTTCACCTTGAGGTTTATATTTGCAGAGCTGTATACAGCTGAGATTATTAAATAATAAGACTGTAGGTCACTTAGGCCGAATGAATGATAAAGGGAATAAATCTTGAATATTGGGAAATTTTGTGGAGAAATATTTATATTGAGATAAGCCAAGCACCAGGAGGACAGAGATTCTATACTTTATCAGTTTTAGATCCTTTTATTATAGAAGATAATCTGATTTCTTATAATAGCAAACTTCATAGTCATGAAAGTGGTGAGCATGTGTTTTGCTTCCTTATGCTTTTATTATTTTACTCTTTTCCCCTTCATTTTTTTTTTTGGTCGGGGGGAGGTAGTACATGACTAAACTTGACTGCTTGTTGGAACTGCTTGGGAAACCTTACGAAATACCCAAGTCCTACTCAAACATTCTCATTGGTGTGGAGTTTGCCCCAAATTTGGGGTATGGATACCTTTAATGTATGTATGTATATTCAACCCTTACATGGGCTATGACAAGTACAGTTTACTTATATAGAAATTGAGGACCCAAGAGATCAAATACAATTAATTATAAAGGACAAGAATCCAGCTTAGGTCTTTTGACTCCTAAGTTCTTTTTTTAAGCATTGATTGGTTCAGCTTTTTAATAATCTCTCTCATATGTTGAAATAGAATTACAGGAAAATAAATGGAAGCATTACCCAGCCTTATATTCTTTTGAGGGCTAATTGCTCTGCCCACCATTATAACACAGTTCTTTACGGTCTAACCTGCCTACCTCTTCTTCATCTCCTGCTTTTTCTGTGCAGTTCAGAAAGTGATTGTTACCCCGAGTCCTCTGAACATTATTTTCTCCATATTTCCTTTGCTTTCCTGTTCTGCTCTGACCGCCTTGACTGTTCTTTGGACTCAGGAAATGCACCAAGTGTACTTCTGCTTCAATGTTCCATGTTTCTTGACTAAAATGATCTCAATATATCACCCCCGGCTTTGGTCAGACGTCCTGTGTTTGGAGAAGATGTCCTAGCACATGCTTCGTTGTCGGTTCATCTACTGTCTTTCTCCGGTGAACACATAAGACTCGGGTTTAGGTATAAGCTTACAGTTGTTCAGAGGACATGTACTCTTGTCCTCTAGGCAGCATTCAAAAGATACAGCTCAATTCTGTAAGTGGTGTGTGTGTGTTGTAGGTGGGGGAGGCAGATCACTTACTAATTTATATTGTTGGGGGAAGAAGAAAGGTGCTACACACCTTCTCACCCTATCCTTGGGTGATTTCTGCTCCCAATGCAGACTATTCATTGAAAAGACTAGTAGGAAGTAGAAACCAGTATTTTTTTAATTTACATATGTGTTTCATGTGTATGGTTTGTCTGTATGTATGTCTACACACCAGAAGAAGGCATTAGATTCCATGGGACTATAGTTGTGATCTGCCATGTGGGTGTTTGGAATTGAACTCAGGACCTGTGGTAGAAGACACAGTGCTCTTATTACTGAGCCATTTCTCTAGACCCACAAATCAGTAATTTTACAACCAACAATAGCAATCATATTTCTGTGACTCGTCATTGGATTCTTGACTAAGTTTTTCAAAATTTTACATTCATGTGTTTGCATTTCACAAAGAATATTTAAAGGAAAAACAAACAACAACAAAACAGCACTGTCTGTAAAATGAGGTGGTTTATTTTTATCATTTTTGTTACGATACTTAAACTAGAGATACAGTTGTTTGTGTTTAGGGAAGTGTGTCTATGAGAAGTGAATAGTATTTATTTAATAAATATGTCCAATTCAACAAATAGCCAGCAGTACTCTTAGATTTCCATGTTATGTTAGTAGGAAGCTTAATTTATAGCAGTTCACACAGAACTGTTGCTTTATTAAGTATTCAGTATGCGTGAAGCACTGTGCTACATCAGTCTTCACAGTTACAGGCTGTTGGTATTTCTTTCTCACACGTACACACACACACACACACACACACACACACGGGTGGGAGGGAGTGAGGGAGGGAGAGAGAAAGAGAGAGGGAAACTGAGATTCAAAGACGTTAGCATAAGTTGTTAGTTGTTTAGTAGCAGGTTGGTGTAGTTGACTCCAAGCACATACCCTTTCTGCTACTAAAATATTTGGAGAGGTTTAAGTGGAAACAAGATACAGAGCACTCAGAGCCCCCAAGGATGTATGCCATTTAGTAGCAAAGCTGAGCTGAAATTATCTACAGCTATGAAGTTATAGAAGCTTATGGGTTTTTTCCTTATTATCAAATGCTTTTTAATATTAAAAAGTGCATAAGGAATAAAAACAAAATCTCTTTAAATAAATACATTATTCTTTCAGTTTAGTCCCAAATGATTTTAACTTTTATAACAATTTCATGAAGTCAAGGCTTAGTGAGTAAAAGTAAACTGATCGTAATATTTCACAGAGAGTCTTCAGTGAAACTGGATCAGACCTCTGGAAATAAGAATTTTGAGTTGTGCTTTGTAAATCTATCTAGCACATTAATCAATATTTTTTAAACATTACTTGATTAAGTAGTTTTTTTTTTATCCAGTCATCAAATGGAATATTGACACACGATTTCATTTTGGCAGATAACTAATTTTAATGTCACCAGTGTTCAAATACATGTAAACAGCTTTGTAAGGGACAGTTTGAGATTATATTACTAGCATATGGTAGTTAATTAGTGGATTTTCATGGAGGGTTTTTATTGGGAGTGTCATTGAATCATATGCAGTTTCTTGACGAGCACATTATATTAGGAGGCTGTATCAATTGTGTTATTTTCGCTAAATAGTTTAAAACTATCAGTTTGAGAACTTCTATTGAATAAAGTCTTGCTTTCACTCTACTAATTAATGCAGAATAGTTATGTTCACTAAAAAAAAAGCCTGTTTTTAACTGAACTTTTACAGTTGATTTAATGCCGTCTCAGATCGATGCTCAATTTTCAGTTATTAGCAAACTTACATTATGTTTTCTCTGCCCTTGTCTACTCCTTTTAGATACTTCTGCATGGAGGATTTTAACTTTTAACAAACTTTTGTTTTATAATTTGCATTAATTTATACTTTCTCAGGTCCATTATTTGTCAGGTACTCTTTAGATTTGAATTGAGTGTAATCTTTCTGTTATGTTTTGTTATCTCATCCACTTGTGCTGATGTATTTTACTAGAATATATAATCTTCATTACTTAATTTTATGGAAGAAAATCTATTTTCATTTTGGTGGCCTTTATCAGGTTATTGGTTCTGATTTTTCTAATATCATTTAAAATTGTTTTATGTGTTTTTAAAGTACACTCTTCAAATTAATTGTTTGCATTGCATTTTAGGTAAAAGGATTGCTGTTTCAACTCAGGGAAGCAGTAGCCTCGTTGTCTTTGTGTTTAAACTGCAGCAGCAACTTGGAGACCAACAATGAAGCCATGATATCTGAGAACAAAGGAGCATTTGCCAACTAAATGTCAGCACATTTCACGGGATTGTGTAACAACACTGCAGCAGACCTGTGTGTCAGCTAGCACAGCGAGAATGTTGTCTTCCAGCACTACTTATTGGAAGAGGTTTTAATGTAGATTCCTGAAACTTGTCATTTATCAAATGAAATAAAAATGAGTGAAGCCCCCAGATTCTTTGTTGGGCCTGAAGATGCAGAAATAAACTCTGGAAATTATCGTCGCTTCTTCCACCATGCAGATGAAGAGGAGGAGGAAGAGGATGAGTCTGTGAGTTGTCTCTTTTGTGAGAAACCAGTACAGAACAGAACTTTGTCTAATTACTGTCAATGTAAATGAATACTGTGATTTTAAATTAAGACTACTTTTTAATGTGCAAATTTGTGAAAAAGTCTTTAATTGAAAAAGTATAAGTGATAGTGAGTAGACAGGCATTTAAAAAGTGTAATACATGTAGCTGGAGATAAGATCCTGAAGTAGTTTAACGACAGTTCAGTGTTGTGGTAAGATATCAAGAAACTCCTTAACTTGGTTTATGAAGTTCAGTAAGACTGTCTCAAAGGCCTGCTTAGTACATGTGTGGTAAACGAATGTATCTGCACGCCGAGTCCACGTTGCATCTTAGAAGTGGAGCACATCTGTTAGACTCATTTTCTTCCTTGTTCTTCACAGGCAGAGATTATTTTATTTGGGGAACTGATTTAAAATGCAGACACATGTGTTGATTTTCTTAAATTTCAAATTAAAAATAGAATCTTATTTTAAAAGAAAAGCCTGGCCGGGCGGTGGTGGCGCACGCCTTTAATCCCAGCACTCGGGAGGCAGAGCCAGGCGGATCTCTGTGAGTTCGAGGCCAGCCTGGGCTACCAAGTAAGCTCCAGGAAAGGCGCAAAGCTACACAGAGAAACCCTGTCTCGAAAAACCAAAAAAAAAAAATAAAAAAAAATAAAAGAAAAGCCTGTCACACTTGGTAAAAGTGGTAAGATCAGACTACGGGAGTGATTGGACACTTACTTAGACTCTATGCTGGAAGAGAATCACTGGGGGTATGTATGCCTTGGAGGGCTAGTCAGGACGCACGCTCCTGCACACTCTTACTGCCTCCCATTTCTGTTGCGGTGATGTTCTGCCTAAGCCACTGTGGGCTGAACCTTCAGGAACCGTGACTAAATAAACCTTCCCTTCATGGTTTCTGTCATTTACTTTGTCGTAGCAGTGAGAAATAACTAGTAGCTGGGACCTGTGAAATCTCCTTTAGGAAGATTTTATATATATAAAATGAGCCATTTCAAAAATTGTGATGAGGAATAAAATGAATAGGGAAGCCTAAGATGGATGAGGAGGGCAAGTGGAGATAGTAGACCCCAAGACAGTTATTGTTTATAATCTGATTGGTTTATAATCAAACCTAATACTCATTTGAACTCCAATTTTCATGTTAGAAGAGGCAATGTAGAATTATTTTTTCTAGATGAAAAAAGGAACAATTTAACCCCCAAATTTTTATTGCTACATTAAATTGGAAGTTTAGTGAACCACTTTTGAGCTGCTTTATATAGTGATATATGAAATACATAAAATCATGGAAGAGAGAAGAGCGAGATACAACTTTATATGGCTAATAGACCATATAAAGCTCCTGAATGGAAAAAGATGCAGTGCAAAGAATCAGGAATGAATGTTAAGGAATTTTGTGAGCATGTGAAATACCCGATATGTTACTATTTATATGATGTGCATATTCAAGATTGAACGTTAATTTGGTAAAAAAAAGTACAAAGAATAACAAAACCATTAGGTGGGAATGCCACGTCTGAATACCGGGAGGGAGTGTCAGAGGTTGTTGGCATCTTCTTTTTTATCAGTGAGCCGTTCAGAAAGCGGTCTGCCCAGCTGATGTCCCAGCTCAGTCTATAAGGAGACTCAATGCTGTCTAGCTCTGTACTTGGAAATGCATTTGATTTCAGATAGCCACATTCTTTATCTGACTCTTCCTGGACTTTTTACTTGGAGTAGATGGATTTTCACTCTCACTTGCCCTTTTCTGCCTGAAGATAGTTAGAGAAATGCTAGAAGTAGTTGAGGAAGGGATGTTTACTCATACTTTAATTCGAAACAGTAGCAATGTGCTGAAAGTGTTTTTTTTAAAGTTCTTTTTAGATCTTTGTTAAAAAATGTTTTAATTGCAAAGTATTATAACTGATAGGATTCTAATGACTTCAGTGGTGAATATGTCAGTCTTATTGCTTCTTATGGCTCATCTACTTCTGAGAGGAAATTAAGATAGCAGTATTTTAGAATGCCTATTAAGTCATCCTATTGTTTTGTTTCTGTTTTAGCCACCAGAAAGGCAGATTGTGGTTGGAATATGTTCCATGGCAAAGAAATCCAAATCCAAACCCATGAAGGAAATTTTGGAACGGATCTCCTTATTTAAATACATCACAGTAGTAGTTTTTGAAGAGGAAGTAATTTTGAACGAACCCGTGGAAAACTGGCCTTTATGTGATTGTCTTATTTCTTTCCATTCTAAAGGTAATAAATGGTGGACGGGGGCTTTTATCCTCTCGGATTGTAAAAATAATACACATTAGTTGTAGAATATTGGAAAAAACATAGTGAAGCTAGCTCACAGATAAGGGAAATTAACATTGAGATATATTTTTTTCTAATCTTTTTCTTCTGCATGTGTTTTTTAAAAATTTGTGTCATAGTTATATTTAACTTTACATTTAGCTTTTCTTAGATTTTATCAAATTTTTCCATTTCACCTTTTTTATGGTTTGTATTGTGTAAATGTATAACATAGTTAACTAATAACCAAACATTTGGATGACTCCTAGTCTTCATTATTAAAATAAGGTTGTGATCAACTCATTCACACATCATGGATAAACTCTTGAATTGTTGGATGTTTTAAATCCTATATTTCTACCACATAGAAAGTGACCTGTCGTTCTTTATATAAATGAGCATACCTTATTTGTTAAGAACTTTCAGTTAAAATTTTAGCTCTTCCTTGCCATTTTTAATTGAATGGCAGTATCAGTTAAGTTTAAGTATTACATTATAGTAAAATCCAGTAATCAAAATTATTGCTGTCTATTTCTGAATTTTTTTTTACATTTTGTGAATTATGTGATTTTTCCCATTAATAAGTATGTTAGTTTTAGAGTTTGTTCCTATATTAATCATTATCTGTTACCTAGAAAATAGCTTTGAGCTCTGTTAGGTTTTTTTTTTGTTTTTGTTTTTGGGTTTTTTTTTTTTTTTTGTATACTGATAATGGAAGTTGTTGTTCATTTTGAGTAAGCCCAGCTCTGATCTCGCTTGGCTGAGGCTTTTTCTTTGAGGAAAGTTTAAATTTCCTGCCTGTGAGCGTGTCCTTCTCTTGCCATCACATGGTTCTTTCTGTGAAAGCTACTAGCTCCTAAAAGCTCCCTGCCATGTCTCAGACATATTCTCTGTGTTACCTGTTGCTATGAGAGAATTTTCTCGTTAACACAAACCAAAGCAGAGAACTGCTGGCAGGTGCTTTCCACTTGCTAAGTGCTGGTGGGAAGCTTGAAATCATGACACGGGAACATTTACACATGCAGAGTTCTGATACATTATAGAGCTGTGAAGATTTGTAATCTGAGTTCAGCTGCTGCTTAATGCATTATTAAAAATCTAAGGGTAATTTAGGAATAAGTTTTCTTTAATGGAACATAGCTTTGTGATTTGAATTTTAGTACCTTTTAATACTTACCCTTTCCAAAATTTCCTGTAGTGCAGGAAAAATGCAATGTCCTTACATGCAGTTAATGTTCATAGTTAAATCATACAATGTCATGCTGACAGATTTTTATCCTCCATAGATACTTATTAAAGAATTGTCACATAAGAATAATAAAATGTATCATTCTTTGGAACATTATGCAAAGTCTTCTAAGTGACTTTATACATTAAAAATGTTTTAATTCCACAAGAATCCTATTGGCTAGTTGGGTGTCATGCACATTTGCAGCTGGACTTGAGAGATAAATTTGTTCAAGCTTTACATAGCTAGACAGAGGCAAGGCTTGAGTGCTGGTCTATGTTCTCATCCTCCGTGTGTGACACACTGGGGAATTTCGGTGACAATATAGAGAGTGAAACGTGATCTCTGAAATTCTTTATGGTTTTTCAAGTCTGTTCTAACCATATCTACATTTGACTCATTTCCATTTTTATTAATCATTACTAGTCTAGAAATTTTAGGGGATTACTTTCTGTATCCTAATGGTGACCCAGCAGCCGCATGTTTCTATTCATGTTTTTATCTTTTGTGCATCTTATTATGTATAAGCCCATTTCTGCTTTTGCTTCTATTTTTAAAGCTAGTTCATATTTATATACATCAAACTATCAAATAAAAGGGAGTTGTATATTAAGGATATTTTTAAAAAATCAAGTGATATGAAATGTTATTTATTCATAGATTTCCCTTTATATATGAATCTTACCTTCTATCAGGTGTCCTTAAATAGTCAGATACAGGATAACATGTCATAGCCAGTGACTTGGTGTGCCATTATCAATGATAATAACTAAGGAAATGTTACTTTAATAGTAAAAGTTAAATGAAAATTATTATTATATCTTATTTATAAATTATTTTATATCTTTTATAGAAGATATATACATAATGAAATTATTTTTTTAGGGGAGGTGACATAATTCAAGTTGATAAATTTATAGATGTTAGCTTTTCTTGAAATTGTAAAGAATATGATAAAAATATGTGTTCTTAGGATTTCCCCTGGACAAAGCAGTTGCCTATGAAAAACTCAGGAATCCATTTGTAATCAATGACTTGAATATGCAGTATCTCATACAAGATAGGTGAGTGGTGAAGTTGGCTGAATTAAGGGAAAAAGAAATCAATACTTAATTAGTGTATGCTGACTTAGCATCAGATGTTTTCACATACATTAGTTCATTGCATCCTTATAATACTCAGAAATAATTAATTATTAGCAAACTTTACAGAGGAGGAACCCTGAGAATTGAGGGAATCAGTTCACTTACACGAAGTCACGGGTAGTCTCCCAAGTAGTGGGACAGGGAATTGGAGGACATTTGCTTGATTTCTAAAGCCTACTAAACCCATCAAGATTACAGTTTCCTGTCATATGACTGATGATTGCATTAGAATTCATTCATTGTAATTGATGATTTTCATGGTAAAGTGTACACATTAGGAAAATTCTTTACTGTATGTCTTAGAATTCATTGAGCATAGACTTCTAGTTGAAATGATGAAAGGGTATAAATTTGTCTGCTTCATTTAATTGGTGTTTTGCTTTGGTAGTTACATATAATTCTATGTGTCATTATCATTCTACTTTTTTGTGTTAATAACATGAGATTACTTATATTACTTATGTGGAAATACATATATACTAATTATGTATGAAGACAGAATCACCTTTCTCCTAGCATACTGTGAATATTTTCCTATAGCATTTAATATTATTATAAGATAAGATTTTTAGTAATTAGGCTGTATTCTGTCCTTTTGATATGTTAGTCTTACTTGACTATTTCTCTTCATGTATGTACAGTCTTGTTTTAAAGTATAGTCTTTTGATATGCTACAAAAGTTATTTTGTGTGCACTTTGACTATTTTGTTAGGAACACTGATATTTGAAATATTTAGAAAAGCAGAGAAGGTTGATATTTGTACCTCTTATGGTAGTAAAGAGTAATAATTTACTTGTGTGGGAAGACAATAAATTGTGAAATAGAAAGCCAAACAATAAGGATGTTTTTCTGTTTCTTTAGAAGAGACGTTTATAGCATTCTTCAAGCTGAAGGCATCTTACTTCCTCGGTATGCCATTCTGAACCGTGACCCAAATAACCCGAAAGGTCAGAGAACTCAACAGGCTTCCTTTTGGTTCTTGACGAACTGTTTGCCACTTCCCTGCAATAAGTAGAAAGAACTTAAGAATTCATAGTAGCCTATTTAATAGTTTTTCTTAATGAATTAAACAAATGAGCACTCTATCTGATTAACATGTAACATTGTGGGCTGTTGTGGAGGTGCTCGCCTGTAGTACCAGGACTGAGAAGGTTGAAGCAGGTCGATAGGGAACTCAGGGTCAGAGTCAGCACGTATTTAGTTCTGGGCCAGTCCGGGCTTCCGACTGTGAGACTGTGTCCCCGAAAACAAAACCAAAGGAGACACCATGAGCTAACTGGCTAACTAGTAGTACAGGAGTTAGCTCCATGATTTTCCTGTGTATAACTGTGCACATATGATTTGAGGGATGACCATTTGGCACTGGAGAATCCTTTAGGAAACTCACTCTTGGGAAGACTCATTCTTCCTCTCTCCCCAGTCATTAGTTACCTGTAGTTCTTGCCTCAGGATAGGCTTTTTTCCCTGAAGTTCTGAGGGTTGAACCCAGGGCCCTGCATAATAGCCAGGCTGTTATGTTGCTACTACTGTGGTGGTGGGACCGCCTCCTCAGCTCCATGATTGTGTCTGCTGAGGCTTAGCATAGTTTTACTAGAGGCTTGAAAAGTCAATTTTACTCTTGCTCTTGTGAAGATGTTATCTAAGTGATAGAACAGTTCATGACTTTTCTTGCTCTGATGCGTTGTTTATAGAGTGCAATCTGATTGAAGGAGAAGATCATGTAGAAGTCAATGGGGAAGTTTTCCAGAAGCCATTTGTAGAAAAGCCAGTCAGTGCAGAAGACCACAATGTTTACATTTATTATCCAACATCTGCCGGTGGTGGAAGCCAGAGACTTTTCAGAAAGGTAAGTCTTTGTAACCTTTGTGCTAGTAATATTCACTCTTCTATATACTTTATTAAAACTTTTTTAAAAAGTCATCAAGCGCTAAATAAGGTCAAATATTACACTGTCATCATCTAGAGGAAAATTCATAAGACTGAGATAATGTTGTTAGAAAGTATACTGTTACCTTTCTGTTACTGTGATAAGATACCATGAGGAGAAGCAGCTTATAGAAGGAAGGGAAAGGGTATTTGAACTTACAGTTCCAGGGAGATCAGAGTCCCTTATGGCAGGGGAAGCTTAACTGTAACCTGCAGGCATCATAGCAGCAGGAGCAGAGAGCTGAGAGAGCCAGCTGGAAATGGCTGTCAAAGCTTTTTCCTCTCAAAGCCCACCCCCAGGGAGGTGGGTCCTCCAGTCCTCCGGTCCTCCAGCAAGGCTGCACCACTTAATCCTCCCAAACAGCGACACCAGTGGGCAGCCGGTGTCCAAATACCCGAGTCTGTGGGGGACATTTCCCATGCAGCCACCACAGACAGTGTAGTTGCATAATGTTGTGAGCAAAATTCCTGCCCTCAGAATTCAGAGAAAGTTACCCGATGTTTCCTCAGTCTCCCACTTGCATTTCTGTCAGACTAGAAACTGAGTTAAAGATAAAACCTTTGTTGGAAAAATCGTGGGGGGAAAAATGCCAGTTTATACAAAAAGTAATGCTGGTAATTTTTACACGTGTAAGTGTATCCTTAATTGTTCCCATAGTAGAATAAATGCAAATTAGTTCTGAAGTATAATGATGATCATGTTACCTATTGGAGTAATGAGGATTTTCTCTTAAATTGGGTAGTTGGGAAATATGCCTAATCCAAAATGTGTTAGCAAGAATGCAGTCTCTTAGTTATATAATTTAGAAATGCATCAGAATTAAAGATACACTCATATATCGTCCTGGACTCGTATGCTAAGTGAGGTGCTAGAAAGGTCAGTGGTTATGAGCACTTGTTCTTGCAGAGGACTCATGGGCA
Source organism: Peromyscus maniculatus bairdii (assembly GCF_049852395.1). Taxonomy (NCBI): domain Eukaryota; kingdom Metazoa; phylum Chordata; class Mammalia; order Rodentia; family Cricetidae; genus Peromyscus; species Peromyscus maniculatus. The sequence goes on from NC_134864.1 coordinate 15,860,282, forward strand.
GCTCACAACCATCTGTGACTTCAGTTCCGGGGATTTGATGCCCTCTTCTGGCCTCCATAAGCACTGCGTGCATTTGGTGCACTTACATACATGCAGGCGAAACACTAATACATATAAAGTAAAAATAAATCTTATGATGAAAACAAGATGCCATCTAAGCATTCATTATAGTTGCAGATATTGAAGAGTAAAAATACCAAGTATAGATCAGACTAGGAAATTTAGACCAGCTAGAACTTCCTTATATATTATTGGTGAGACTCAGATAATGTAGTTTCTGAAAAGTTTTGGCAGTATCTGTGTAAGTACAGATATGAATGAACATGAACCACCCTAGCAATTTCTTAGAAACATAACTATAGATGTGGCAGGGTGACATTTTAGGAATGTTAGAGCATCACTGCTGTATTATGCAAGAAGCTTGGCAAACAGCTAGACATATATGTATAAGGTGAAATGTCATTTGCATAGTAGAAGCTCTGTAGCAGAAATAAACAGACTCAATACTGTGTGTGTGTGTGTGCGCACGTGTGTGCGCGCGCGCGTGCATGTATGCGTGCCACATCTATGTGGAAGGGAGGCAAGAATTAGGTATCAGATTCCCTGGCACTGGAGTTCTAGGTGGTTGTTAGCTGCCTGCTGTGAGTGCTGGGAGCTTGGATCCTCTGGAAGAGCAACCGGTGCCCTTAAACACTGAGGCTTTCTCTTCAACCCCCTGACACATGATTTATTCATTATATTTTATGTCCTTTATGTTATATTTAAGTAAAATAATATACCAGAGAATATATACTGCCAAATATATAATAAGTATTGTTAAATCTTCATGAATTAAAGTTATTTAATAATTAAGAATGTCTAGAGTACATAGGACATAAAGGTTACATTTTAGATCTATTATAAAAATGAGGACACTACCTTGACTTTTATGTTGATGGACATCTTTTCTCTCTAGATTGGCAGTAGAAGCAGTGTATATTCTCCAGAAAGCAGTGTGCGAAAAACGGGATCATATATATACGAAGAGTTTATGCCTACAGATGGTACTGATGTTAAGGTGGGGTTGATTAGATTTTAACCTTATATTTAGGATAGGGCTGATTGAGGCATGGTGCGGTAAAGCTCAGATGCTCCTTGACTAATATTGAGTCATGTCCTGATAAACGGTGTTAACTTCAAAACACTATGGTAGCTGGGTATGGTAGTGCATCCTATAATCCCAGCACACAGATGTGAGACAGGAGGATCCTGAATTTGAGGAAAGCCTTGGCTCCATATCTAGTTCCATGCTAGAAGATCTAATAGCGAGAATCTTTTCTGAAAAAAAAAAAAAAAAGATGAAAAAAATTACTGTAAATTGAAAATACATTTAATAAATCTAATCTCATAAACATTATACCTTAACTGCATGGTGCACTGCATAAAGAACATTATTATTTTTCAAATGGCAACAAACTGCATTTAACTGCTGCTGTCCAGCGTCATCATGAGAGTATGATAGTGTATTGTCAATGAACCAGACAGAAATCAAAATTCAAAAGATAATTTCAACTGGAAGTAAATCACAGTTGCATCATCTTATGTCAGATCAAAAATTCACAAGTTCAGTATCATAAGACCATATGAATCACAGAGACCATATAAGTTTCAGGTTCTATCTTGAGCTTACCAGTTAGTTATTTTAGAGAAGGTTAACTGTTTAGCTGTTTCTTCATTTTCTTTTACTGTTATTGGTACTAGGGATGGAACCTAGGCCCTTATGTGAGGTAGGCAAGCATTCTAACATTAAGCGCTCATTAGTCCAGACTCTATTCAGTTTTGTGTGGTGGACACCACTGACAGTTGGAAGCCCAACAACTCCTTTTAAAGAATAGTGTTCTTAAATACTTAAAATAAAACGTTCAGTATTACAAAGGTGACAGATTTTAGTGAAACTTATAAAAATGTTTAGGTAAAGCTTAAATACAGATGATTCTTTAAAGGCTAATGAGTAATACAGTATCAGGTTGAGCATTCTAGTAGCTACCAGTTTCCAAGCAGTGATTAATGCTAGTGATGTTTGGTTCTGTGTCGACTCTACTGTGATATAAAAATGCCATTGCTCTTGATAACCAGTCAAGCTTACCTTTTCCCAGCATGCCTTTCTCTGACTAGGCTGTTGTTTCTAAACTTATAAATCTGATCTTGATCCTGTCCTTTACATTTTGCTGGCAAATTTGCATTGACCACAAGATAACATTCATGTTTGCAGGACTGCCATATGAGCTATTTCCTACGCTCTCTTCTGATAAATGCCATTTCTTAACTGCTGAGCCCTCTCTCTAGCTCCCAACAAATGCCATTTCTTACAGTACATACTACAGTCAAATTCCCTTCCCTTCCCAGAATACCTTGTGCTGCTTTATTCCTCTGCCTTATTACCTCTGTAGAAACCTTCCTTTGTTTCTGTTTGGATTAATCCCCCCGCCACCCTTTAAAAAAAATCCTGTAGCCTATTTTTCTATTCCTATTTAAGAGTTGTATCTTACTGTTATTAGACATAGACAATTTTAGCATCATAATGCTCAGTTTAGTAGTTTAGTACAAAGAATAAAGCCTCATGCTGTGTAAGTAATTATATATAACCCTTTCGAATGTATTGAAAATCGTGGCATGTAAAACAGAAAGATATGTCTTTTAATAATCTGGAATCTGAACTATTTTAAATAGATACTTTTCTTTGAATTTCTTATTTTCCAGTTATATATTTAACCAGCAATATATGCTATATATATTTCCATTTTATGAAAGGTTTATACTGTGGGCCCAGACTATGCTCATGCTGAGGCTCGAAAATCTCCGGCTCTCGATGGCAAGGTCGAACGAGACAGTGAAGGGAAAGAAGTCAGGTACCCAGTCATTCTCAATGCACGGGAGAAGCTGATTGCGTGGAAAGTCTGCCTCGCTTTCAAGGTAAGCTGTTATGCAAATTACGCATACCCTTGCGGTCTAAGTTTGTTTTTGAGCACTAAGCATTATTGGACAAGAGAAAAGTAAGCTGAGGGAGTAATTGTGTATGTGAGTTCATGTATGTATGTAGGCATTTCTGTGGGTCTGATACTGTTTTCCTGTATTACTAATGTGTTCTTTCCTTATTATAGAAAAGTAATAAACCTTATTCATTTAGTCAAAAATTAAAGTTATAGACTAACACCACTAACTAGAATTTAGTGGTAGTGCCTAACATATTTTTTCAAATGGTGATAAATACTTTCTACTTTTATAAAATTGATTAAAAATACTGTTGAATAAAAACTATCTTCATTGTTTTACTTATTGTTTACCTCTAAACCCTTCGGCCTAATACACAGTAAAACATGTTCATGAGCACAGTACAAATACCTTCTTAATACCTTAATACCTTTTTGCTTCTTGTGTTTGACTTTCCCCTCTTCTGTACTATTCATTTTTTAAATCTGGTTACTAGTCTATAGTAAAAATGTAAGTGGAAGTATTATAATCTGCACTTAATAAAGATTGCATTTTATCTTTTTAAATAAGGCCTATCCCAGATTCTTAACATAAGCTAATTATATTACTGGTTATAAATAAAAAGAACTACTTATATGAAGTAATGTGAAATCTTTTGTGTGAAGAATGTTAGTCTCTAAATAAGCTATAATGTGTTCTTAAAATTTGTTTTATTGTAGTAGGATTTTAGAGACTAATATTGTTCTATGTCTTTATGATAGGGAATAATCACATGGAATACACACTATTCACAGTACTCAAGGTTATGATTATTTGTAACCTTTATTTCTTTTTATATAACAAACCTTTATGTAATATATTGTTAGATATTTTAAAATATATAAATGTTCTTAAAAAAACTAGAATACTGAATCATAATAGTTCCAATGAAACCTTAAAATTTCTAACTTGTTTTAAATAGCAAACAGTTTGTGGTTTTGATTTGTTACGTGCCAATGGACAGTCCTATGTCTGTGATGTCAATGGCTTCAGTTTTGTGAAAAATTCCATGAAGTACTATGATGATTGTGCAAAAATACTTGGGTAAGTATTTACCTTTCTCCTGTTTACCTTTGTGTATTTGCTAAGCCATGGAAGTTTTTAGGTCACTCTAGAGTAGCACTCAGTACTCACAAGATCTCTGAGTTGTGCTTTGGGTTATGAGGACAACTTAATGGGTAACATGTTGCTAACAACTTTACATCATGGACTTGGATATAACAAGGAGCTACTAGATACAACATTCTTCAATTTTTCCTATGTAATTGTATTTGAAATGTTTCTTTAACCTACTTAATGGTATAAAATAAACATTCATGAAATAAAATACCAGAGTAATACAATTTTCAAATTTAGGAATTTTTTTCTTTCTTCTTTCTACATGTGTGCTACTTGTTGTTCTAATAAGATTATCAAATAAATAGAAAAGAAAATATTATGTGTAGAAATACCATTTTTATATCTCATTTCAAAGAAATTGGAAGCAAGGTGTCATGTTAAATTTTAGTATGAATTACATGCCAACTTAGAAGAAAAGAAAAATTATGTCTGTGTAAGAGAGAGAGAAGAGGAGAGAGAAAAGAGAAAGCAAGAAAAAGAAGTGAGAAAGAGAGGAGAGAGAAAAGGGAGAGCGAGTTTATGTACACTGTTGACACATGGCCGTATGAGTGCTTGTTCATGTGTGTGCGTGCGTGTGCTTGTGGTGGCCAGAGAGCGACCTCAGGCGGTGGTCTCAGGTAACGTCTACTTTGAGATAGGGTCTCTCGGTCTCTCTGGCCTGGAACTCTCCTCATGGGCTAGGCTTGTTAATTCTGGACATCAACATGTCTCTGCCTTCCCAACACTGGGATTACAAAAATACACTACCATGCCTGGCCTTTTTTTTTTTTTTTTAACTGAGTGTGTAGTTTTTTACTGTGTGGTTCGAAATCAGGTTCTCATAATTGAAAGGTAAGCACTTCACCAACTAAGAAATCTGTCAGCCCCTCAAATCAATTATTAAAATGTGTTTTCAGTATAGTAATGGCTTGTTAGAAATTATCACATTTACAATAAGTTTGTCAGAGATATAAGTCAGTTGAAAAATATTCTGTGCACAAGGCTGTGGGTTCCGTGCTCAGTAGACATAAAGAATCCATACACATAAAGAAAAATAGCTTAAATAGGTGTTTAACAGACAGAGAATAAATGATAAGAAATACATCTAACTAGAAATGTAATTAAAACAGCACTCATTTTATTTTCCAACTGTGTAAGTTAATCACAAACTTGTAGCATTTTGTTAGCATGTTCAGTTTAGGCGTGCCTGTCTATGTTTTCATGATCAAGACTTGATTTGGGGAAATTTTTTATGTAACATAACTATTAGGGAGTTTGACTTTAATTCTTACGGTCCTCTATCATGGCATAATTAAATATCAACTCTGTCTTTGAATTAACTAATTTTTAATAATATTCTTTGGTTTTAAAGCAATATTGTCATGCGAGAGCTTGCTCCACAGTTTCACATCCCCTGGTCAATACCCTTAGAAGCTGAAGACATTCCCATTGTACCAACCACATCTGGAACGATGTAAGTTTCAATTATGTATTTTTCATTCAGAAATTCCTTGCATTTTCCATGTTAGTCTACCTTACTACAGTAAAATATAAATTTCTGAATCATTATTATATACTCTATATAGTTTTATATGATTCAGTGTGAGGATAGGGGAACAGGTAAGTTTTTATAAGGGTATACTAAACTAAAACTTGCAATATTGTGTTAAAATCCTGAAACAGGCTTGAGCAAGTCCAGAGCCACATAATAAAGCCTATAACTGTGTTTGGGTGCCACTAGGTGTATTGCTCAGGTTTATAGGATCATTCACTTTCGTCTTTGTCTAGTTATATATGTAGGTAAATCAATAAGATTGATATTGCCAAAGTGTTTGATAGCATTTTGCTTGGGAAAATCACTCAGTTTAATGTCAGGTGATGTGACTGAATGCTTCATAGTCACAAGTTTAGAGACTTATTTTAGCATGGTAAATCTTCTGAAAAATCCTAATTGGGAGGAAAATGTACTTAATTATGTTTCAAGGCAGTATTTTTAAAGTTATTCAGAATAGAATATTTTTGGACTATTAATATCTTTCAAGGATGTGTTTGTTCGGTGATTTGCACTTTGAAAATTGAAATGAGAGCTCTTTGGTCTGGCAAACCGCTAAACTTTTCTACGTTGAATTTTAAATAATTTTTTCTTAAATGACAAGATACACGAAATATATAAATACAGCAGCCATCATATAAAAGTTGATTTTGCTTTGATTTAATGATGTCTCTGCTGATAACAATCTAATACAGGGCAGATATTTAATAAAATTCAGGTTAGAGTCTGTTTACTTTATCCCCCTCATTATCTGTAAAGAAAAAGAAATACTGTATTTCTCAATATCATGCCTTTGTGCCACCTTAATATCTTATAGGACCTGGTTTTTCAAAATTAAGACCGAGGAAACCTTTATTGCTGGAGAGTTGAGATCATAGGTATTTTTTGTCATTTCAGGATGGAACTTCGGTGTGTCATAGCTGTCATACGACATGGAGATAGAACACCGAAACAGAAGATGAAGATGGAAGTGAGGCATCAAAAGTATGTCCTAAGAAAAAGAACTGCCTACCCGTGTGTAATCGAAAAGTTGTGTTAGCGTTAAGCTCTTTTGATTGATGCGTCAGACAGATTTTTACCTACTACTTTTTGATCATGAAAATATTTAATCCACTGAATATATACAAACTCATTTAAAGTAATTATGTGTGCTAGCACCTAAAATTTATTGTGGGTGTATCCATAACTCTCAGTCTAACCTGCCTTTCATTTATCATCATAGATATATTCTACTTATTCTTAGTTTATTATTTTCTTGCATTGTACTATGAGAAACATCAACACCTCAACATTCTAGAAGCAAATTGGTAGAAAGTGCCCATTATCTTTGTTCCATGTTTGATTTGGAACTTATAAAATATGGAAACCTGAGCCATTAAATATAACACATTATGTCATTAAAATTGACACATGCATTGACAACAGAAAATATTTTTTAATTGTCTGCTGTTTCCTTCATGAGCAAACTTTTTGAAAGTCGTACAGTGGGTATTAGTTTGATGTGTGTTAGGCATGTGTTAAGTTTTATTGGTAAAAGAGGAACAGATGCCAAGTGTAGTGGGTACCACTAGTTCATGTACCTGTGCTTCAGAGATCGAGGCAGGAGATCACTTGAGCCAAGGAATTAGACGCCGACTGGGTAATATGTAACCTGATACTGTGGCAGGGAGAAAAGACAGAGGAAACCTCAGGTTGAGTGAAAGTGTAAACAGTGCTTCCAGGCACAGACTCTAAACCTTCATTCCGTATCTGCTTGATTAGGTTGACTATATGGTGAGGGTTTTTGTCTGCTATCTTTGTTTTCTCAGTAGCCCTTGATCTCGTGCCCCTCCCGGTGCAGCCTGTTGAATGCTGTGATTATAGGTGTGCGCTCCTATGCCCAGTTTCACAGCAATAATATTAATTATTGCAAATGACTAACTGTCTTCTATCCTTTTGTAAGGTTTTTTGATCTTTTTGAAAAGTGTGATGGCTACAAGTCAAGGAAGTTAAAACTCAAGAAGCCAAAACAGTTACAGGCAAGGTTTTTTTTTTTTTTTTTTTTTGTTGTTGTTGTTGTTGTTTGCTTTTATGTATGTTGAATTTGAACTTTTTAAGGTGAAATAACATAAAAATTCATACTCTTTATTAACGTACATAGGAAGTCCTGGATATTGCACGGCAGCTTCTTATGGAGCTGGGGCAAAACAATGACTCTGAAATTGAAGAAAACAAGTCAAAACTTGAACAACTTAAGACTGTGTTAGAGATGTGAGTACCTCTTTGGCACTCTTCCTTACGGTACAGTTCTCCTGTTTGCTTTATGGGATTGTCATTTGTCCTAGTCAGGGTTACTCCTGCTGCAACGAAACACCATGACCAAAAGAAGCTTGGGGAAGAAAGGGTTTATTTGGCTTACAGATCCTGAATCAGTCCATTAAGAGAAGCCAAGCCAGGAACTCAAACCAGGCAGGAACCTGGAGGCAGGAGCTAGTGCGGAGGCCATGTGGAGGGCTGCTCACTGGCTTGCTCAGCCTAATTTCTTATAAAACCAGGACTGCAGCTCAGGGGCTGCATCACCCACAATGGCCTGGCCCCTCCCCATCAATCACTAATTAAGAACATGACCTACAGGCTTGCCTACAGCCCAATCTTAGGGATGCATTTTCTCAACTGGAGTTCCCTACTTTTGGAAGGCTCGAGCTTCTATCAAGTTGACGTAAAGTAAAACTAGCCAGGACACCATTTTCATTTCTTTCAGTGTGTTCTTCCAGTTTTTTTATTGGAGCAACTGAAGAGAAATGAAAATCTAATGTGATAATATATTATTATATTGAATTACTGCTATTTTAGTTTTACTATGAACTTCAGTGAGGAGAAAGAAAGCAAACATTGTACTTGGGGCTTCTTGAATACTTAGAATGAAGATCACATACCTAACGGAATCATAGATTGAGCTCTATTTAGCTAAAAAATTTTGAATTATTCAATCAAAAATTGATACCCATCAGTATTTCTGTTACTTATATCCTTCATTTAACGATATTTAATTGTACTTTATTTTAAAACATTTTTATTTTATTTTTGAGAATTTGCTATGTGTATACAGTGAAATATTATCATATGTACTTCCCATTTCCCTCTCCAACTACCCCCATTCTCCACTAACACATCTCCCTCCCAACTTCGTGTTTTTGTTAAATTCCATTAGGGCTGATTATATACGTGAAAGGGTGTGGGACGTCCAGTGGAGCATGGGAAACCTGTCCATGATCATATTCTGAAAAAGGAATGCTTCTCCCTCCCCAGAAGCCATCGTATGGCAGTAGCTCCTCAGTGATGGCGAGGGCCTGGAGTATACCTTCAACACCTATGCCTGAATTTTGTCTAACTTGGTCTTGGAACCATGGCTTCTGTGAGATTTTTTTTTTTTTTTTTTTTTTGACTAGGGTATTTTTAAAGACTCCATCAAGGCAGTAGAAGAGATTTTCTTTAGGAAGTCAATCAATACTTCATTAATACTTTATAATCTAATTGGTATTTTATTTTTCAGGTATGGTCATTTTTCTGGAATAAATCGTAAGGTCCAATTGACCTATCTCCCTCATGGCTGTCCTAAAACGTCTAGTGAGGAGGAAGGTATATAATTTTTAATCTCTCTTGCAATTATGTATATGGAAGAACTTACTTTATTTTGCTAACTTAGACCATTTTCTGCTCAATAGCCTTTGGGATTGGTGTGCTGTGTAAAAAACAACTAAAATGAGTATTTTGTTAACTATGCTTCTTATTCTTTAAATATATTTTTGGTTTGTTTATTTTTGAGATTATAATTTAATTACAACACATTTCCCTTCCCTTTCTCCCCTCCAAACTCTCCCAAATCCCCCTTAACCGCTGAGCCATCTCTCTAGCCCCTTTTTGTTTAGTTTTCAAGACAGGCTTTCTTTGTGTAGCCCTGGCTGTCCTGGAACTCAAGCTATAGACCAGGCTGGCCTCGAACTCACAGAGCTCCGCCTGGCTCTGCCTCCGAGTGCTGGGATTAAAGGCGTGGGACACTGCCTCCCCTCCCCACTGCCCTTCAACTTCATGGCCTCTTTTTTTTCACTAAATATAAACTGTTCAGGCCATATAATGCTACTTGTATGTGTGTTTCCACAGCTGGCCACTTAGTACTGGACAACCAGGTGGTGTGCTCTTCCCTGGGGAGGACCCCATCCCTGACCCCGTCCCCCTCTCCCTCCCTTTCTCCCTCTCCCAGCTCAACTCAGCTGCCTGTAGATCTTTGTGTCAGGCTGAGGCCCTTGGCTTTTTCTCGTCCAGTTTTGTGTGTTCATCTGTGTCGTCTTTGTTCAGCTTAGGTTTGGGCAGTCATGTCTTTGAGACTTTATGAGTGTGGCTTCTGACGTTACTAAGAGACACAGTTTCATTGGAAACTCCCTGAGCCTCTGGCTCTTAGAATCTTTCTGGCCCTCTTCTATACTATTTCCCTAGGTGTGGGAGTATTTTATGGATCTATTCTTTGGGAGTGGGCTCCACAATCTGCATTTTTATTGGTTGTGGATTTTTTTGTAGTGGCCTCCATCTGTTGCAAAGAAAAATTTCCTTGATTGCGGGGTCAGGATGAGGACTACACTTATCTGTCGGTATAAGGACAGATGCTTATAGATTGTTATTAGGGTTCATGCCAGTATGGTGGATTAGTGATTGTAGATTCTCCTCCAATAACCATGACCTCACGAGCACTGAGTAGTTAGCTATTTCCAGTATTGGGCATGGCATCCCTCTTGTTGAGCAGGTCTTGAGTACATTTGGAAAGCTGTTGGTTACACCAAGATATACATGCCACTACTGCACTCATAGGGTTGTAGTGCCTTGCCAGTCATTGATGTGGTTCACAGTTGTCAGAGCTGGGTAGGGCTGTTGGTTGCTTCCCTCTTTTGGAAGCTTGCATGGCCTTCTTGTACCATGAAAGCCAGTTCTTAAGGAAGAGTCTTTCAGGTCAGTTCCAGCCCAAGAGTTTCTATGCCCCGAAGTACATGGTGTCTTCAGCAAAAAGGATTTATTATCTATCTCTGGCAATAGCAATAGCCTGGACATTAGAAGGGAGGGGAGGGAGAGAGGATAGTTCTCTGTAGAACATCGATATCCTGCTACCTAACTGAAAGAGACTTGAACACTTCAGTAAGAGCTTTAAAGGGAGAATGAAGGGCATTCCTGTGGGAAGCAGCAGTCCACAACGAGGCACATTTAGAGAATAAAATCATTTGCATATGGGCCATCTTCCACTAAAAACAAAGCAAAGAACCCCGAGTAAAAATTAATACCGAGACCTGTCTAAACAAAGTTAACATTTGTTCTATTACTCATGTTTTTCTTAGATAACCGAAGAGAGGAGCCATCCTTACTGCTGGTTCTCAAATGGGGAGGAGAGCTAACTCCAGCAGGCAGGGTTCAGGCTGAAGAGCTAGGAAGAGCTTTTAGGTGTATGTACCCTGGAGGTCAAGGTAAGTGCTGTAATTTGATTGAGTCTGGACACTTTGCTTCTACCTTGTGGTCTTATTAAACATTTACAGAACTATAACAAAACAGAAATATAGCTTAAGTGATTTGAGGACTTCTTTTCAGGAGATTATGCAGGGTTTCCTGGTTGTGGTCTGCTCCGATTGCATAGCACCTACCGACATGACCTCAAAATATACGCCTCCGATGAAGGGCGGGTCCAGATGACTGCAGCTGCTTTTGCAAAGGTATAAACAGCTTTATAATTGCTGTAATTGTTATCAACTATTTCTTGGAGATTTCTACTAAGGCAGTATTTTTAATTCTAATCAAGCCATTACTGACAAAGATGAAGTATGACATTAGTAAAGTTAATTTGTGATGAGTAGCTTAGGCATGATGACACGTAGCATATCATGAAGTTATTGTGCTGGCCTGTTAGTTCACTTGTGTTTATACCGTTGACTTTATTTTGTACTTAGGGTCTGTTGGCTCTAGAAGGAGAGCTTACCCCCATTCTGGTCCAGATGGTGAAAAGTGCAAATATGAACGGCCTTTTGGACAGTGACAGCGACTCTTTAAGCAGTTGTCAGCAGCGTGTGAAAGCGAGGCTTCATGAAATCCTTCAGAAAGACAGAGATTTTACAGCCGAAGACTATGAGAAGGTGGGTCTCAGCAGGTTCTTAGCTCAGCCTGTGTTTGTGAAATTCATCTGTGCTGTTGGTATTTCCATTTTTCCCTAGACCATTAATAATCTTCGCTATGTAGTAGTCTATTTGAGGGACCAGTATTCTTTTCGTGTAAAGAATCACATAATAATTATTTTAGGTTTTGTGAGCCTGTTGGGGTTACTTTTCCTGTTGCTATAATAAAATGTCCCGATAAAAGTAACTGAAGGAAGAAAGCCTTTAATTTGGTCCACAGTTTAAAGTTACAGTGCATTCTGGCAGAGCTGCTGCCGCAGCTGGAGTTTGAGACAGCTGGGGACATTGCATTCGCAGTCCAGAGGCAGACAACAATGCATGTTTATCCTCAGCTCCTTCCCCCCTTTTTATATAGCCCAGGACTAAACCAAGCCCAGATAACGGTCATGCCCACTTCTACACTGGGTCTTCTTACCTCAGTTAATTCAGCTAGATGATTTCCCAAAGACATGCTCAGAGACCCATCACTCCGGCTAATTCTAGGTCTCATCAAGTCGACAACTGATATTAAATAGCATAGTGCTTGATTGTGGTCTCTGTGTCTCTGAGGTGTGTGTGTGTGTGTGAGTTTGCGACCCTTTAAAAATGTTAAAACCATTCATACCTCATGGGCTTACATCACTAGACCTACTTGACCTGCAGAACTTACTTTGCTGTCCCATATTTTATTTTATGAATATTCTGTAGTTTATAATGCCTTCAATTCGTTGCAGTTTAGGGCTGTTAAGATTAATGCTGGCACGGACATCCTTGCATGCCTCCTGGTTCTTAGGAGACCATGTTTCTCTTAGATGTATTCTGAGTGAAGTTGCAAACCTTGGTGTGTTCATATTCGGTATTTCTGGATAAAGTCAGGCTGTTTTCCAGAGTGTAAGCCAGTTAAGACTCATGAAGTCTGAAAAGCTGTCATTGCTCCATATATTATTCACATGTGAGACTCTCAGGTTATTTGATGGTCATTCTGGTGGCTAAGCCTAGGATATACATTTTCATTTCTTTAAAGTTGACTCTTTAGATGTCCTTTTTCATGAGTTCTTAAGTATCTTGTCCTTTCTTTCTGCTTGATGTCTATGCTGTTCTAACTAAGTGATAAGAGTTTTGTGTTATTTATGTTCCTGTTACTGATAAATACGATGAGTCTTAATGACGAGTTTGAATAAGTATAAATTGATATTTTCAATTAATTTTAGGCTAATTTTTTTCCTTTGAATTTAGTGTTTTTCTAACCAAAGTCATAGTATATTCTACTTTATGGTCTAAATTTTATGATTCTATTAACTTTATTGTTTATCTGAAACTCAGACAAAATTGATTTTTGTGTATGCTGTGAGATTAATATGTCAAGACCAATTTTTCCTCTAATTATATTTACATTTAGCACCTCCTAAAGAGGCTCTCCACTTTCCTGGAACATTGTTTATCAGCTGTGTGCAGTCTGTTTCTGCCTCTGCATTCTGTTTGTTGATCATTGTATAGAAACAATGAATCAAATCTTATGCCTTCTACACAGACTCCTCTTTAATTGTTTTTGGCATTTCTTGAATTTCCATATAAGCTTTAAAATAAACTTATTAAAAATACTGCTCACATTTTTATTTAGCTTGCATGAAATCCATATTTCCATGGTTTGTACAAATTTGCATCTATTCTTTCAACATGTGAAAATACTATAGTATATTTACTTAGATCCTTTAAGATTTTCAATAACATTTTCAGTGATATTCAACTTCCTACGTAGTATTTCCTATTCCTGTTAGATTTGAGCTAAGGTAAATGGTATTTTTAATGCAATTGTTTATGGCACTACTTGAAAATGTTTGTTATTCTTTGATTATTTTTAATGTAGAAGTATAGTTGTTAATATTAATGTAATATTAGTCTGAGCTGTTTCCCAGCCTTCATATTTTTTCTTGCTTTATTTTAATGTTTACAGTTCTATAAACAATACTAAACAGAAGGCATTCTTTTTTTTTTTTAATTAAAAAAACTTTTTTTATTTTACATACCAATCCTGGTTCCCCTTTCCTCCCCTTCTCCTGCCCCCCCACCTCTCCTCATCCCACCTCCCATCCACTCCTCAGTGAGGGTAAGGCCTCCCTTGGGAAGTCAACAAAGTCTAGCATACGAAGTTGAGGCAGGACCAAGTCCCTCCCCGCTATGGCAAGGCTGAGCAAGATATCCCACACTAGGAAATATGTTCCAAAAAGCCATTTCATGCACCCGGGATAAGTCCTGGTCCCACTGCCAGGCACTCCCCCAAACATATCTAGCTACATCACTGTCACCCACATTCAGAGGGTCTAGTTTAGTCCCATGCATGTTCCATCTACATCCAGTAACTGATGGAAGCAGATTCAGTATTCCACAACGAAATTGGGCTGAGCTCCTAGACTTCAGCTGAAGAGAAGGAGGAGGGATCACAGGAGCAAGTGAGGTCAAGATCATGATGCAGAAGAAATTCTTATTGCTGGCCTTGAAGAACATGCAGTCTTCCTTCCTAAGCCTCCAGAGTGCTGGTGTTAAAGGGGCATCCCACTACACCTACTTTAAAAACAGTATTGGTTTTTCTGCTCACATTCTCCCAGAGGAAGATTTAATACTTGTCCATTGGATTTGAGATTTTCTCTGTTACTTTTGCTTTTGTAATTACCTTTTTAAAAAGTAATGAAATTATACATGGTCATTTTTTTGCTAAGTTTTTGTCAAGGAAATGCTTTTGTCCTAGATTAAATTTGACTTCCTTCCTTCCTTCCTTCCTTCCTTCCTTCCTTCCTTCCTTCCTTCCTTCCTTCCTTCCTTCCTTCCTTCCTTCCTTCCTTCCTCCCTTCCTCCCTTCCTCCCTTCCTCCCTCCCTCCCTCCCTCCCTCCCTCCCTCTCTCTCTCTCTTTTCCATATTACCCTTTTTATATGTTACTCATTTGAGATTACAGATTTTATTGTTTGGAGTTTGGCATCTATAGTCATGAATCAGATCAGCCCATTTTCAGTTTTATTCAATCTTAATTTCCATGTCAGTGATGTCCTAGTGTGAAGGAAAAGTTAGTAAGGAACCCCTGCCTTATTTGATGAGAAATGTTTGTATACAACTATTTCATTTTTTTTCCCTCCAAAATCTACTACTAAATACTGTGGGAACTTTTCTTGTGCAAAATTTACAGTGAATGAAACTAAGAATAGTTGCTACTTCTCAGTTTGGTTTGTGTTTCTACTCTCATGTTCTTCTAGAAGTTTGTTCTAATACCATTTAAGTTCCTTGCAGTTTGTATAGATCCTTTGATTTCTTTCCCAATCAGCTTCTCCATCACCGATCAACTTCATCAGTCTTCTGAGAGTCATTATTTAAATTTTTGTTTCTCTAAATTTGATTACTTTCTTAGTTTTATTCCTACACACTTCATTAATTATTACACAAAAATGCTATTGATAATTGTATCTTGACTCTGTCCTGCAGTGTTACTGAATATACCAGGCCTAGCAATCTTTTGAGTCTCTGTGGAGTATGGAGTATTTTTGTCTTTTTCTTTTTCTTGATATGAGGATTTACTTAATGGCTCAGGCTTTCCTTCCCTTAGGAGCCTCCTACTTCAGCTTACAGAGTATCTGGCTTAGTGGATAGTATCTTGAAATTTTCTATATGTAGAATAATATAATCGATAAGGAGGATCATTTTCTCTTTCCTTTACTACTTGGAGCTCACATTGTGGTGATAGTGTGCCTAATATATTGTGCACCCTAATAAACTTATCTGGGGTCAGAGGACAGAACAGCTACTAGATAAACATAGAGACCAGAAAATGGTGGCACACACACCTTTAATCCTAGCATTTGGAGGCAAGAGATGCATCTGGATCTCTGTGAGTTCAAGGCCACACTGGAAACAGCCAGGCATAGTGACACATAGCTTTAATCCCAGGAAGTGATGGCAGGATGCAGAAAAGTATATAAGATGTGAGGACCAGGAACTAGAGCCTCATTAAGCTTTTAGGTTTTTAGCAGCAGTTCATCTGAGATCCATTTGGGTGAGGACTCAGAGGCTTCCAGTTTGAGGAAACAGGATCGGCTGAGAAGTTGGCGAGGTGAGGTTGGCTGTGGCCTGTTCTGTCTCTGATCTTTCAGCATTCACCCCAAGACCTGGCTCCGGGTTTGTTTTATTAATAAGACCTTTTAAGATTCACATTACATCACATTTTACTTTTTCTTTTGCTATTTGCTCTGGCTAAGACTCCTGGAACTGTGCTGACTGATGGTGACCCTGTGGTTACTTCTGTCCTCTAGTTCTTAGAGGAAACACTGTGAGCTTTTCCCAGATGTTGGCTAAGTTCATCGTACACAAGCCTTTATTATGTTTAAATAAGTTCCTTCAGTGCCTAAATTACAGAGATCTTACTGTTAAGGGCTGTATAATTTTTATTACTTGTTTTATTTTTTGAGATTTTTTTTTTTAAAAATATAATTATATCATTTCCCCTTCCCTTTCCTCTCCCCAAACCCTCCCATGTGCCTCTCTTTGCTTGGATGCGGTTCTTGTGTGGTGGTTAGTGTTTATGTATACTGACCCACTGTCACATCCCAGGACAAATCTTACCTAATAATGTGGTGATGACAGACAGTCTTCCCGATTGTACTTGGTTTGCCGGGTGTTACTGAGGAGTTTACATTTACTTATCAGGGAGGCAGAGCGGTAATTCCCTCCCTCCCACCTTGTTCTGCCTCTCTTCCCTTGCCCCATTTTTCCTCCTTCCTTGTTGGGTCTTGGTATCAGGTAAATGCTAATCTTGTGGGATGGATTTGGAATGTCTCCTTCCTTTTCAATGTTTGTGGGATAATCTTGAGATGACTTGGTTTTAGTTTTTAAATCTAGATAGAAGTGAGCAGTGACAAGTTTTAATGTTGCACATCTCTTACTTGGGAGACTTTTGTTCATACATGAATTTTTTTTTTTTTACAACCTAAAGTGACACCTTTAATAGGTTATAATTTTTACTATTATACTATATTATACACTGTACTATTATAAATTTATTTTTTACATATAATGACAGCTAAGGTTTAGCTACAATTTAAAATTTTATCACTAACTGTTTTTTGCCATATTTTTCAGTTTAACATCTTTGCTCTCATGAATTCAAACAATAATCAATAAAATAATAAAGTGCTTTTTCATTTTCCTAAAGTAAAAGACGAGATAATAGGCTGGATACCACTAAAGACATTTCACCTTTTAAATATGGCCTCTGCATTGAAGATCTGTAGAAATTTTTCTGATCTCCCATATCTGAAATGTTCAGAGTGAATACTGTACAAATCAAAATCTGACTCACGAGACCCTAGTACCATAATCACGTGGTCTACTAAATATTGGATTAATTAATTTTCTTGGTTATAAGATGTCAATAATATAGACACATTTCTAATATGACAGAACATCAAGTGCATCAGTGTTCTGCCTCGTTTCCAGGAGGCTCGTCTCCTATGGCTCCTATTGCTTCCATTGTGACATTCTTAGCATCTTTTGGCTACCTTGATGCTGGTCTTCTAAGTTTTCAACACCTGGCTCTGCTTTGACCATACCAGCTACAACTCATTTGAGATCTGTTCTATAGTTTCTATATGATGCATATTACTGTCTGATCGAGCATCAGGAATTGCTAGGACAGTGTTCTTCATCTTGTGGAATGGCACATGGATCGAGTCCCACTGGCCCAGCACGTGTGTTCTGCACACCTGCCCTGACAGTGTTGCAGAGCTGCCCGTGCTCAGCCCATTCACTGTGTGGAGGTTCTGCTCTTTATTGTTGGGTTCAGGTCGCTGTGTGAAGGTTCTGCTCTTTATTGTTTGGTTCAGGTCACTGTGTGAAGATGCTATTGTTTATTGGTTGGGTCAGGTTTTCTGTGTTTCTATGGCTCCATTTTGATAGATATTGTGTGTCTAAAGCTTATCCAGTTCTGAGGTTTTTAGATTATGTGCATGATTTTTCATAGGAGTCCTTAGTGAACTTTTATCCCTGTGATCTAAGTGTCTCCATTTCCACTCTGATTTTATTCTCTCCTCTCTCTCTCTCTCTCTCTCTCTCTCTCTCTCTCTCTCTCTCTCTCTCTCTCTCTCTCTCTCTCTCTCTCCCCCCCCCCTCTGTCTTCCCACCCTCCCTCCCTCCCTGTCTTTTTTTCTCTCTCTCTCTTGCTTTGGCTACCTAAAGCCTCTCCATCTTCTTTTAAATTTTTTAAATTTATTTATTTTATTTTTTTTACATACACGCACAAATGAGTATTTTGCTTGCATGTATGTGTGTGCACCATGTGTGTGCCTGGTGCCACAGGGTCAGAAGAGGATTTTTGATCCCCTGGAACTGGAGTTAGTAAGCCACATGTGAATGCTAGAAATTGAACTTTGATCATCTGAAAGAGCAGCCAATGTTCTTAACTACTGAGCCAACTCCAGCCCATTTCAAACATTTTCGTTGATCTTCTGTAAAACTTTGTTTGTGGAAGTAAATTGATTCTGAGATAACTTGATCTTCTTTATTTTTCTTTCTTCCTGCCATTCTTTTGAGCAAATCATGCCTTAAGTCAGTTTCACAGACACATCTTTCTTAGCCAACCAGTTGATTGACTGGCCTGTAGTTTGTTGCTTGGCTTGGTTTACCCCTAATGTACCCTTTTTGAATCCTACATGCATGCTATTTACCATACTTTTACCTTTGTGAAAGCTGGACTTCATTTTGAACCTGGTGTTCTTAGTTCAAAAATATTAGATTTCTCCACAGCATCTCTTTAAAATCTACTAATGTTTCCAGGACAAACAAACCAAAATGTCTTTTAACATCAGACTCATGTTCTTGATCACTGGACGTTTTGTTTTGCTTTTATAGTTTTTTATGACTTTGCTGTTTCTTGGATGCTGTAAAAAATAATAATAACTTTTCTCCGTAAAGTTTCACTTATCCAAAGAACCTAGTCTGTTATAATCAAAAGTGCAATTTCTCTTTGTGTTTTTCACATTTGTAGAAACCTATTTTATTGGCTAGATATCTTGCCAAGGTAAATGTTAAAAGTTGAATTTATAACCAGTACCAATTATTGACTTCTGTTGTATTGGAAAAACATCATTAACAAAGTATAATAGCAAAGTGGTTAATAGTGTGAGTTCTGCAACCAGCCTTCCTGTGATTGAATCCTGTTCCTTCTTATGCTACATACTTCACCTAAGCAAGTTACTTAACCTCAGTTAACTAACTTACCAAGGAAAAGATGATGATGATTATAAATGCCTAGTATAATTACATGTAGGTATATGTCAAGTGGTTGACACATGATATGCAGATCACCAAATTCCCATCAAATCTCATCCTTTAATTGAGAGTACTTCTGATTTTTTTCTGTAGATAATCTAATTTTAGTTGAAGTTTAATATTGTTTCAACATGAAATTCTGAGACTTTCATACCCCTTTAAAAACATACAGATCGTATTACTGGATGTTAACTATCTTTTTTTTTTTTTTTTTTTTTTTGTTATTCGAGACAGGGTTTCTCTGTGTAGTTTTGGCTCCTGTCCTGGATCTCGTTCTGTAGACCAAGCTGACCTCTAACTCACAGAGATCCGCCTGGCTCTGCCTCCCGAGTGCTGGGACTAAAGGTGTGCGCCACCTCCGCCCAGCAGGATGTTAACTATCTTAATGTATAGAATGTAATTATTTTCCCAGCTGTGGAAAGGTTTGTATTTATTCTCTTGGATAATAGGACATAGCCATTTAGAAAACACTTTTATCTTTTTCATTTGTAGCTTACTCCATCTGGAAGCATTTCTGTTATCAAATCAATGCATTTAATTAAAAATCCAGTGAAAACCTGTGACAAGGTATATTCCTTGATTCAAAGTTTGACTTCTCAAATCAGACATCGGATGGAAGATCCCATATCATCTGGTAAATATTTTTTTTCCTTAGAATTTAAAACAGAAGGTACTGTCATTTTTTAGTAAACATTTCAAATAAAATGTATGAATCTTCTTATGATATCAAATCTCTTGTTTGAAGTGTGGCTATAGTATGAATTAATGTATCTATCCAGCAAGGAATAATAGCTAGGTTATTGTGACTTTATCCATGATAGTAAGAAAAAGACAGTAAAATACTCTTATTTGATCATTGAGTTATTTAGCATTTCCAGATAGTTAAGCAGAAAATAGGCAGCACAAAAAGAAGCAGAAAACTGGTTCTAAGGTTAGTCTGAAATCGTTAACAACTTGGGTTTCTTGGTGATAAAAATAATTCATTCAAACTCCTCTTAATATCTAAGACTATTTTCTGCAAATATAGTCACTTATTCTGTTTAGTTGTAGGAATTTAGGAAAGTAAAGTATTTAAATTTTAGAATAGAAAGCATCTTAATTCTAAGAGTCTTGCTATAATTTTTGGTGTTTTTCTTTTTATCAAAATCTAATATATGGGAAAGGTCTCATAAATAAATCAGGCACCTAATGCAAGTACTTGTACTATGTACTTATCCAAGCCTGCAACCATTCAGTATATGTGGTATATGTGGATAGTAGTACCTTCTAGCTTCTTCTATTAGCTTGATCTTGTTCTCTTTAAAGTTTTCTAACTATAGGGAGCCCAGTCATGGCGGCACAGGGCTGTTATCACAGCCAGCACCAGCGAGGCTGGAGAAGGGTCGGGAGTTCAAGGCCAGGGAAAGCTGCAGAGGACTTGAAGCTGTGTTCCTAATCAGATTGTTCAGTTGGATCTACTAAAAATTGTGTGTTGTTTTAGATATCCAGCTGTACCACAGTGAGACTCTGGAACTTATGCTGCGGAGGTGGTCCAAGTTGGAGAAAGACTTTAAAACAAAGAATGGAAGATATGATATTAGTAAAATCCCTGACATATATGACTGCATCAAATATGATGTTCAGCATAACGGTTCCTTGAAGTTAGAAAATACAATGGAACTATATAGGCTTTCAAAGGCATTGGCGGATATTGTCATCCCTCAGGTAAGTTACTCTTAGGAGGTAATTTCCTTTGTGTATAAAGCACTTTCAGAGTACTCACTACTGGATAAAGACAAGTTTGCATGATCCTAAATATATCTGTGAACTTTTATATTAAGCAATTTTGAGGTACTATAAGCTTTTTATCAGTAATATTAATCACAATTACCTGATTGTCTAGACATTTGATGATACTGACTTTTTAAAAGTAGGCATTATTTGTTTAACCATTTTTAGTTTTATGGCAAAATTAAGTCCAAGGTATAAGGCGTTCCCATATGGCATCTGCCCCTACACTAATGGAGCCTGCTTCCTTTTTCTCCCACATTTTACTCCACTGGGATAGCATATTTGTTGTATAGCCACATTGACATATTGTGGCTACCCAGAGTTGATAGCTTATGTTAGGATTTATGCTTGATGTTGTATGTTCTGTGGTTTTTAGCCACATGTATTGTAATATGTGTGGTATAAAGTAGTTCTGCTGAATTAAGGATGTGGTGACTTTTTTTAATTGAATAATAATATGCTGACAATCCTGGGAGCAGTATGGGATAAATGCATTAGCAAGTTTTTATTGCACACAACTAGTGTAGTTGTGAGCACTGTGCTAGGGAAGTGTGTGGGAAGTAAATAAAATGTTGATTGTGGTTCTATGTAAGCATTTTCTCAGACTGGGAATATAGTTCAGTGATAGTATACTTGCCTAAAATGCATAAGGCTTTGGGTCCAGTCTCTGACACTCTTACGTCAGCAGAAAAGCAGAAAAACGAAAATGTCTTTTTACTTTATATATAAATATTTTGAAAATGTTTAGAGGTCAAGATATGATATCTTGATATGATCAGACATTCCAACTGCCAGTGAAAGCTAGGCAGCAGGGAAACAGTGAAATATATATAAGGTTAACACTTATGAGGAAAAATTCAACTTGCCTTACTTATAAAGAGTTGTTCAAATAATGCCTTATTTCTTTCCTGATATTCACAGAATGCCAGTGTTCCTTTCCTGATAGTCACAGAATGCCAGTGTTCCTTTCCTGATATTCACAGGAAGTAGATAGAGGAGACTTTGTAAAGCTTTAGGCAGGGCACACCCTCCGTAGGTGCTCCATTCATTTGACTGTTGCCTGCTCTTCACCACAGAGGAACAGCTGTATGTCTGTTCCATCAGAAATATAGGACATACTCATGGTGAAGATTATGAAACATTTTTGACTACTTATTCATAAATATAAGATGGAGCTCTCTACCCTGAATAGTGGCTCATATGTACTTTTCAAAATAAGCTTGCAGTATATCTAAATGTATCACTTAGTAGTCTCATAAATATGTAAATGCTTTATATGATTGTTAGTACAATCTGTATCATTTTATAACTTATTTAATTTTACCTCTCTTTCTGTTAAATATAAAGAATATTTTAGAATTAAGGATAAACATCTTTTTCTAGTGGTGGACCAAAAAGAGTACTCAAATGGTAATGGAATTTGAGGATAATCTGAGATTTAATTATTTTTTATTTTGCATGTATGGGTGTCTTTCTGGTGTATATCTATGCACCATGTGCATGCAGTGCCCATAGAGTCCACAAGAGGGCATCATAACCCTGGAGCTACAGTTACAGACAGTTATTAGCTGGCATGTGGGTTCTGGGAACTGAACCCAGGTCCTCTGGAAGAGCAGCCTGTGCTCTTAACCACTAAACCATCTCTCTCTCCAGCCCCCTGATAATCTGATCCTGCACTGTGTATATACTTCAGTATATTCTCTCTCTCTCTCCCCCTCTTTTTTTTTTTTTTTTTTTTTTGGTTTTTCGAGATAGGTTTTCCCTGTGTAGCTTTGCACCTTTCCTGGAACTCACATGGTAGCCCAGGCTGGCCTTGAACTCACAGAGATCCGCCTGCCTCTGCCTCCCGAGTGCTGGGAATAAAGGCGTGTGCCACCACCGCCCAGCTCAGTATATTCTCTTTGCAGCTGAAGAAACAGCTCATTGTATCCTAGTAGCTTAAATTATAGTAATTTATGGTTTTGGTGTTTTGTTGTAGTTTTTGTTAACTATGGATTATGAAATGTTAGAACTTGCCATTGAGAGTATAGCAGTAGTCTTGTGGAGATCACCATCGTATGCCTTTAAATAGACTCATCTGGAATCTTTTTTATTGTTATTGTTCTTTAAAATACATCTTTTATTAATTATTTGAGAATTCCATAGAATGTATTTGGATCATATTCCCACATCTGTCCTCCATTTCCCTATTCGCCAACTTTATACTATGTTTTTAAAAAAATAACTCACCAAGTCCAACTTGTGTTGCTCATATATTCTTGCTTGTGGGGCCGTCCTCTGGGGCTTCCAACCTATAGGGGCCACACCCTTAAAGAAAACTGACTCTCCTTCTCCCAGAATCCATCAGCTCTCAGTAGCTTCTCAGCTAGGGGTAGGGTTCATGCACCTCTTCCTACTCCATACTGCTGTAATGTTGTCTCACTTGATCTTGTGCTCATCTGGTATCTTAATTGGCTCTATTTGTAGCAGAAATACAGCAAATACATATGAGAACTTAGCTAAGAATTATTTTAGCTAATTTTAATGAGATGGTGGCAGATGAACAAAAATTTTACTATCTTGAAGAGAAAAACTAATACTAAATAGCCACACACATACACACACAGAGGCAGATACTGTCTATTTCTGTAAATCCAGAAAATATAGTCACAAAATAGTTGCTTTAACTTTGCAATTAAGAGCAAAGCATGTTAGTGTTTGGATTTTCACAGTCTTCTTTCCTTAAATTCATGTGAATACATTTCTTTACTCACAAGTACGTGTATATATGTATATACATTGACAAAAATGGAATCAAGCAAAGCATGCTATTGTTCTACTTGATTTCCTTTTTCATTTAGCATCTGGAACTTCTTTTCATATCAATAAAGCTGTCTAGCTATCTGTCAGTCATCAAGATTGTTATTATTACTATTATTCCCATCGGCTGATATGTATGAGTTGAACCTAACTAACCTCACTTTTTATTTGGAAACCTAGATTCTCGTTTCTTTTTTTGTTGTTGTTGTTTTTTGTTTGTTTTTCGAGACAGAGTGTCTCTGTGTAGCTTTGTGCCTTTCCTGGAACTCACTTTGGAGACCAGTCTGGCCTCGAACTCACAGAGATCCACCTGCCTCTGCCTCCCGAGTACTGGGATTAAAGGCGTGCGCCACCACCCACCGGCAGACTCTCATTTCTTTCACTTACTTTTTACGTAGTTTTTCATTCCTATAACTCTGTTTTTACCAAGGTTAGCAGTGTACAAAAATTTCTGTTATACCTCACTAAATCAAATTTCAAAAGTTTTCCTTGATTATTTTTATTCCAACATATTCCTTTTGTTTGCCAATACAATTTATATATATATATATATATATATATATATATATATATATATATATATATATATACCTTTGTGTAACCAATTTATAGTACCATATTAAGATTCACTGACTGAATTTAAGAAGCTAACTTATAGTTTAAATCATTTTTTTAGTTTGATTTCTATTGATGTGATTAAACACTAACTAAGGCAACTTGGGGAGGAGAGGTTTATTTGTCATATGTCAGTCAGTCCTTTGAAGAAAGGCAGAAACCTGGAGGCAGGAACTGGAGCCTAGACGGTGGAGGAACCCTACTCACTGGCTTTCTTAGTTTGCTATCTTACACACCCGAGGACCACCTGCCAAGGGATGGCACCACCCATGATAGTCTGGACCCTTCTACAGCAATTATCCATTAGTAAAATGCCCTATAGGACAGTCTGTTGGAGGCATTTACTCAGTTGTGGTTCCTGCTTCTTAGATGATTCCAGCTAGTGTCAAGTTAATCAAAACAAAACAAAACCCAAACAAACAAACAAAAAAACCCTGAACAAACAAACAAACAAACAAAAAACAGTAGAGCAAGTGACCTTAAGTTCAGTTTTCACAGCTACAGTGTCTGTATTAAATACACATTTTTGTTATTGTCGTCATGGATTTTTAAGATCTTTTGTGTGCACTGGGGTTTGCCATCTGAATCTGAGGGTTTTTCGATTAGTAGAAACATCCCAGAATGAACTTGAACAGTGGGGGTTTTATAGTTTCCTCCTTCTTCCATACCCCCCATCTTTCTGCCTTTGTCCCCATTTGCTCCATCCTCCTGCTTGCTGTCTCCTCTCACCTTCCTTACAAATCACAGATACTCTTTTTTAACAAGGTTTATTTCATATTCATACATGAATTTAAAGAAATGTCCAACTTCCAGTCATCTTCATCAGTTGTCACCCTACACCCCACCACGATTCTATCCAGTTTCATATGTTCTCCTTTTCAAAAAGTCCCACTGGTTCCATTTAATGTTGCTTGTGTGCGCATGGGTGTGGGACCATCTACTGGAACATGAGTAGCCTCTCAGGACCCAAACCCTGAAGACTGACTATCCCTTCAGCAGCAGACATTAGTTGCCAATAGCTCCTTAGATAGGGGTGGGCTTAATGACCCCCTCCCCAATCCATGCTGGGTTTTTGACTGGCTTGATGTTGTGGATGTCTTCTACATACAGTTTCACCTACTCTGAGCTCATTTACGCAACTGGGTTTTCATGACTGGCAAATACTGTTTCACTGGAGACCTCTACTGTCTCTGACCTTACTGTCTTCCCTCTCTCCTCTTCCATGCTGACCTTGAGCATTGAGGGTTGGTATATGATATAAACATCCCACTTAAAGCCGAGCACTCCACAGTCTCCTATTCTCTGCATGTTGACCAGTTGTGGGTCTCTATGTTAATCACCATCTACTATAAAAAGGAGCTTAGCTGATGGCGATTGAGAGATATGTTATCAATTGATGAGTATAAAGATAAGAATTGAGAAGTGAGTTTAATATCGTATCTATTTAGCAGAAAGATAGTCCAATGTTTTCTCCTGTGACCAAGCCATCCACAGGTTTTTGACTCAGTCAGTGGGTTTTATCTTGTGCAAACAGCTTTAAAGCCAAGCAGAAAGTGGTGGCTACTCAGGCCACTGTTTCCTCAGTCCAGTCTTTATTATAGACCAGATTTTCCATTTAGATAGGAAATCACTTTCTCATTCATGACTTTGAAGGATAACATTCATTAAAGTTACCTTGCAATTAACTTGCTCTCTTAACATTTTACGTTGTTTTGATTCTTTAGAAGTCTAATTAACCCACAGTGATTATAAATATGTAATTGTATTTATTTTATCACAACTTTAAGATTATTAGACAATGGCTTGTTTTTTGAGACTGAGTCTTAGCATGCAGTGATTTTAGTTGTTCTTGAACTTTATATAGACCAGGTTGGCCATGAACTCAAGGGTCCATCTGCCTCTGCCTCCCAACTGCTGGCAATGAACACATATACTACCATTACTGGCTAGCCAAAGGCTTTTTCTCTTCTTTTTTTTAGAAAAATCTGTTAGACTTTTTGAACTTTGGTGTTACAATGATTTTAGTTTTACTTCTTTTATTAGTAATTACTTACATATTTGGTTAAAAATGTCTGACCTCAATTTATTTTTGTCTTAAAATTGTTCTCATGTTTTAAACCTTTGGATGAAACTTGACTAGTCATAAAGCTTGCATTCATCTCTTCACTGTTCCCTTTCTGTGGTAAACTGCTTTTTCAATTCCACTATAAAATTCTTCTAATTACACGTACTAGCTTGAAAAGAATGTATTTGCAGTTGCAAAAAATGCAAACTAAGACTTGTCTGATGTTTTAAAAGGATTTAATGTAACGTTTGGGTCTCACGAGAATTTTTCACTTCAAAGAGTGCTTTTGTTAAGACTGCTTATTATTATAGCTTTTTTTTCTAATTTAATTTTTTTTTCTGCTCAGGAATATGGTATAACTAAAGCTGAAAAACTGGAGATTGCCAAAGGCTACTGTACTCCTCTCGTTAGAAAAATCCGGTCAGACCTTCAGAGGACACAAGATGATGATACTGTAAATAAACTCCATCCTGTGTAAGAGACTGCACCAGCCTTTCAAACTCTAGGCATCTGCCATTGTGTATTTCACATCAAAAGTCCTTATTGGTGGTTTATACAGAAATGGAGAATGTGTCACTTGATACATTATGGAATCAGTATTACCTAGTCCTATTAATTACCTGTTAACTAGCACTTTGTGGGGCATAGACAGGGGGAAGGTTGAGGCTTGAGCATGCCATAGGCACATGCCCTGTCACTGACCTACATCCCTGAGATAGTGTTCCTCTCTTGTGCCAACTGACCTCAGTATAGCAATCTAGCCTTTACCCGTGTTCTGGTGTTAGAGTCACCATACCCCATGCCAGTCTCAACCAAGATTTTGTTTTGTGCCAACATGGGAAAAAAAGGTAAAGGCAATAGGAAGATATTTTTTCACCAATTATCTGTTATAAACAATGTGAACCCCATAGGGCAGTATTATTTTTTATCTGTTATTGCTACTAGAGGAACTAAATTAGTGAACTTAAGTCATACTCTTTTATAGTTTCGGTTTTGCTTTCTTTTTTATTATTCTCTGAGGGCCTAGTATGTTAGCTTGTTCTAATTAGAACAATATTGAAGTAACTCTCAGGTGTGGTTTAAATGACAGATTTATTTATTATGGGGCTTTGCTTCTAGTAAGATTAAAGTCCATAAAATCTGCTCCTACCTTTAGGTATTCTAGAGGTGTCCTGTCTCCTGAACGCCATGTCCGCACCAGACTGTATTTTACTAGTGAAAGTCATGTGCATTCCTTATTGTCCATTCTTCGCTACGGCGCGTTATGTGACGTAAGTATGGGCTATGTCATTCTAACTGGCAAATACTTTTCTTGAGAATTTGTACTCAGGTCACAACTGATTTTTTTTTAACTGTTCATTGTTATAATTTTCAATTTTTTTGTGCTTTATCATCATTTCTTGACGATATACTAGTCTGTACTAAGCATTTTGCTAGGTTTGGGGAATATAGACATGTTTACTGTTCTTCAGAGATGAATCATATGGTAAGCTAGACATGATCAGTCATGCCTGTGAGGCTAGGGAAAGCCACAGTTTTATACCAGCCTGTTCTATGCAGTTGTTCCAACAGAGTACCTGACCAACTTACAAGAGGAGAGCTTTGTTTTCGCTCATGTTCAGACCACACTGTGTAGAAGGAAGACACAGTTGATGAGGCTTATGGTTGTGGAACAGGCAGTGTGAAAACATTTGGCTTACATTGCAGTGGACTGTTCAAATGTCTGCTGCCATGAAGAAGCAGAGGCATTGGCTTTATATGGGCTGGCTAGAATCTGTTAGCCTCTGCACCAAGAGGGCTTGGGCTATGTCTCAATTGTGTATGGCTTGTCTAGCATGTGAGAGACCCTAGGTTCAATTACTCCTTTGAGAAAGAAGATGAGAAATAGTAAAAGTGCCATCTTTGCATACAGGTGTGGGTTGGTAGAGCTTTATAAAAGGCAGAGTGAATGAACAAGACCCTAACTTAGCTACAGAAGAAGTTGTATATCCAGTAGTAACGATATTACTACTTTGGGGAAACAGCTTCATCTCTAACATGGTCTCTTTTTTACCCTCTTGAACATACATGAGGGCTACAGGGAAGGACAGGAAGCTTGTGCTGCAGCGTGAGTACAGTGTGATCCAAGACTGGGTGGAAGACAGTGGTTTGTGCTCTATGAGGACCAGGAAGGTTTTAAAGAGAGGAACAGGTGGCTTTTGTTGCTTTGTGGACCAAAGATAGGCAAGTGACTATGAGGAAAATGATGAGGACACTGTTATAGATGATGCAGCTTGAGTAAGACATGGCCGTAGAACGAGAGCTTGTTGGGGAATTCACTATCTACAGCCTTACTCTGATTGTAAGGGTTTATAAGTAATACACCTGAAACCTTCACCAGTCTCTTCTGAGTTGAAGTTTTGGATTTGAATTACGTAAAAATGAACATTTTTAAAGGTTTGTTATGGAAATAAAATTGTTAAAATTATCTGAGTGCTTTAATAACAAAATAGGTTATTGTGGCTTCTTCCATATTAATTATGTTCAAAAAGATATTATTAAAAATTATTTAATTTTATGTGTTCATTGGGGCAGACCTGAATTTTTATCTTTAACAGTAACCCTGATATTGTGTGGTATTCTTAATACAGAACCACAAAGCCCTAATTCATCTCTTCACCCGAAGAAATTCTTAGTCTTTAATTTAAACTCATTTCTATTGATTGATATCTAGTCACCTAAAAAGTAATGTTGGTTTTCCTATCCCTCCATCAGTTTTGAAAAGAACAGAACCTTACCTCCCAAACATGTACACACACGTATGCGTACATACAGATGTGATTTTTCATTCTATAGCATTGCCTTAATTTTGGGATATATCTTGTCTGAAATAAAAAGGAAGTGTATACTGAATCCAAAAGATCAATCAGAATGTAGTTTCCAACTCCTTTTATAATAGGGGACATTCTGTGCTAAAGTTTATGGTGTTTTACCCTCAGGTAAAGTAAAAGACACATGTATGCAGACACAAAAACTGTTGGTTCCTGCTTTGAGTAGTTTTCTCATTTCAGATAGAGCTTTTTGTCTTGAGTGTTCTCATTCTTTTATGGTCCGTTTCAACTCTGGTGCTGATTACATGTGTAAAGATCACTGAATCTCTAAGATGGAGACAGTGGTGAAGGAGGTGATGAAATCAATTGAATTTATGGATGTCTCCTCATGCTGATTGGTTTAGAATCACTACTGTGTAAATGGGTATTTTTTTTTATTGGTGAGAGAAGTGGTAATTTCAGAACATAATATTCTATGTTATCAGGCATAAAATACTCTGCTAGGTACTTTGAGACTTACAAGATTAAAAAGCTGTTCCTTACCCTCAGAATTAAATAGCATTATGTTATATTTCAAGAGACTTTTCCTACTTGGTGTAAATTGTCTTAAAAGATTGACTCTTAGAGTTTAAAATATCATACATATGTGGTAAACATTATAAATAGTTTTTCTATTCAATTGATGTATGTGATGACATTCAATATTAAATAAATGGTAATAAAGTGACTTTCCCATGGAAGGATTTGAAAAATACTTATCATAGATCTTTTGTTCAGGAATCAAAGGATGAGCAGTGGAAACGAGCCATGGATTATTTAAATGTTGTCAATGAACTCAACTACATGACTCAGATTGTTATCATGCTTTATGAGGATCCTAACAAGGTAACAGCATTTGTGATTTGTTTATGGGACCAGAGGTCAGCAAGTATGCGAAATTCTTCTCTATAGAAATGTTCTTTCATGTTTCAGGATCTTTCCTCGGAGGAACGCTTTCATGTTGAATTACACTTTAGTCCTGGAGCCAAAGGCTGTGAAGAAGATAAGAATTTACCATCTGGCTACGGGTATAGGCCAGCTTCCAGGGAGGTAATGAAAGATGCGACTTTCAGTATGTGGTTACCACAGCTCTAGATTTTCATGATGTTTCCTCAAGATTTCCATTACTCTAGCAATAATTTTCATATAACTAGTAGGAAAGAAAAGCTTCAACTTTAAAAAAAAAATATAATTCGAGGGACCTGGAGAGATGGCTCAGCGGTCAAGAGCACTGGCTGTCCTTCCCTAGATGGCAAGTTCAATTCCCAGCACCCAAATGGTGGCTCACCAGTCTGTAACTCTGATTCCAGGGGGATCTGATGACCTCTCTGGCTTCTGTGGACATTGGGCACATATCGTGGTACACAGACATGCATGCAGGCAAAACACCCTTACACATAAATAAAAATAAATAAATCTTTAAAAAAATTACATATATATGTAGTCTGAGTAAATAGCATGTTCCTGTCTATTAGAAAATTTCAGAATTTTATCTTACTTGAATTGTTTGGATTTTAAGCTGTGTTTAGAATGGGTAAGTGTAAATGTAGCTTTTTCGTTATTTTGCTTGAGGACTTCTTATATTTTTTGACTCTATTTAGTATTTGTATGTGTTAATAATACACATATATATGTATATAATCTGTATTAATCATCTTGCTCTTTGATTTGTTAGGAGCAAATATTTACTGCTACTGTGATTATTGAACAAATTTAGGATAAATATACTTGAATGGTATTTGTGGTTTTTCATCTCTTGCCTGTTTCTTTTCCTGTCTTTTAATTCCTTCGTCTTGTTAATTGATTTTTCAGTGTTGCATATTGGGTAATGTTTTTTGTACCTGTGACTGACATTGTTGGGTTTTTTAGAACACTTGCTTGTTTCTTTGAACATTTGTTGTCTCTTTAAATAATTGCCCTTTGTACCCGCTCTCTATTCCACCTCTGACACCTCGCTTATATGCACATTAGCTTTACCATGGATCCCAAACTACTAAGTGTTTCTTATACTTTTCTATATATTTTACTTCTTTTTCTTTCTTGATTGAAGGTACAGTATTTCTTTGTACTTCTCTAATTCACTTGAGTTCCCTAATTCTATCAATACTATTTTTCAATTTACTATTAAACTCTACTTACTTTGTTACTTTGTTATATTACAAGTTGGCAATAGGTTTTAGTTATGTTTTTAACTCTACCATTTCCCTTTGTTTTCTTTTTATAAGTCCTAGTTCTCAACTGACACTCACTTTTGCTTCTAATAATGTGACCGTTAATAGCTTTCATTATAGTTTCTGACCAATAACATTAATAATCGTAATCAACAATGGACTCATTTAGTTTGTGGGTTTTTTTTTAATTTTTCTGTTATTCTTTATAGTCTAATACATAATGATGTCATATTGAACACTGAATATTTAATCACTGAGAAGTAGTAGATGCCTTTAAGCCATGCTTTTGGGGCTAAGGCCTGGTGATCATGTGTCAAGGCCGGCCTGGGCTACGTAGCAAGAAGTGATATCAAATAAATGATTGATTACACTGTAGCGAGAAATTTCTCGGTCCGCTCAGCCCCCTGTGGTCCAGACAGATCTCTCTCACCTGTAGTCCTGCAGCTGCTCCTGCAGCCGCTCGGACCCAAGTAAACACACGGAGGCTTATGTTATTTACAAACTGTATGGCCTGTGGCTTTAGCCACTTGCTGGCTACCTCTTTCATCGTAAACCAACCCATTTCAACAAATCTATATGTCGTGGCCGTGGTGTCACCCGTCTGCTGACATCTTGTTGCTCCTTGGCAGCAGGCTCGCACCTCTCTGCCTTTCCTCTTTCCTGTCTCTCTCCTTGGATTTCCCGCCTGCCTCTAAGATGCCTTGCCATAGGCCAAAGCAGCTTCTTTACTAACCAATGAGGACAGTGTATATTCACAGCATACAGAAAGACATCCCCCAGCATGACACAGAAAAATCAAGGCTTGACTTGACTTTTTTGCTGTAGTCATCTGGCAGTGGGTTACTTTTTCTATAGTCACCAGACAGTGGGTTACTCTTGAACTCTTATTTACTGTTATTACCTTTTTGTCTTGATTATTGAAGCTTAATGATAATTTCTGGTGAAGTCCACTGGCTTTTTTGTTCTTCACGATTACCTTGAATGTTTAAGGTAATTTTGTGCTTTAAAATCTATATTTTACTGAATGTTTGTTACCTAGTTCCCCCTTTCTGTTATAGATAGATACTGGTATAAAATTTTTTAACTTGTCCGTTTCTTGTGCTGTAAGATTCTTACAACCTGGGACTATTTCTCATTCATCTGAGTTCTTGGCGTATGAGGGACTATTTTTCATACCATATTTACCTTAGAATTTAACTATAGTAAATTATTAAAATTTGTATTGTAATCTGTTTCTCATTGTCATCTGATAGTATTGTATATTTGTTTGCTTGTTTGATGAACTTTGGCTGAAGATTTGGTTTTCTATGGTTATAATAATCATTTTAGGCTTAACTCTTCCACAGAACTTGCTTGTCTCTCACAGTGTTTGGCATACTAAGATATCATAAGAATATCAATTCACTTGAGGAAAAACTCTTATATAATAACTAGATCAATTGGTTGTTAGATTTACCAGGAGCATTTTATTGGTGTCTAGAGTTTATTGTTTGTTTGGGAGAGTTGACCAGGTCTTGTTCTGTGGCTTCAAATTCTTGATTCCAGAGTGCTGGGATTACTGGAATGTACCATCACACCTGGCTCAGGAGAGATATTTTAACCTGAGTTTTAAGTGATTTCTATTCTTTTCTCATAGAACGAAGGCAGAAGGTCTCTTAAAACTGATGACGATGAACCTCATACTTCTAAAAGAGATGAAGTTGATCGAGCTGTAATACTGTTTAAACCAATGGTATCAGAACCAATTCATATACACCGGAAGTCACCACTTCCAAGGTCTAGGAAAGTGGCTACAAATGAAGTGAGTATCCACGTAGAGTGGTTTGTATAGCAGAAGCTAACTATATATTAATTCAAACTGGAAAGAAAATACAGCTTTAATTATACAGCTAGGAACCCGGACAAATTTTTAGTTATCAACATTTTCTAATATCCATGTAGAGTGCTTTGTATAGTGGAAACTAACTATGTATTAATTGAACTGCAAAGTATAGAGCTAGAAACCCTGACAGATTTTTATTTATCAACATTTTCTATTTCTCAAACAAATATTCTGTTAAAAACATACCAGTTAAACCAATCTTAGTAGCATCTACCTTTGATCCTAGCACTCTAGAGGCAGGAAGATCAGGAATTCAAAGGTTCGGAGTCACCCTTGGCTCCTTAGTGAATCTGAAGCCAGTCTGGGCTACACAAGACTCTGTCAATAAAATGAACAAAGGGAATCAACCAAGCTTAGTGGTATGATTAGAGCTCTGTGTGCCGCTCTCATGGCGTCAGTGACTGAAGCTGGAAGTGAGTGAGGCGAAGAACGGAATGAACTCATCCAGTCTTCTTTAGCCTGTCACTTTAACTATGTTTCAGCAGCGCTTTTTGATGAAAGTAGATAAGAATTCCCTGAAATACTTAAATGATAACCTGATACTAGCAACACTGTGGCAGTTTTATTAGCCTGATGGCAGAAATCTACATAGGAATTTGAAAGCATGATGATGTAGTAGAAATTTTTAATGGTGTATTAAAGTCTATAACTAAGTTAAACCAATTATGTTCAGTTATGGAATAAGATTTAAACAACATAGAAATAAAGTTGAGCAGTTAGGATGAAGCTTAAATTAATTTTTAGTGTCTATAAGTATTTTACTTTAAACTCTAAGTTACCTAGTTTGTCTATGATCTTCCTAGTGTTGCTGGAGGCCAGTGCTTAAGTTTTTTCTAAATCTCTTCATAGGAAATAAAAAGCTCCCAGGAGAAAGACCAATAACTCTTAAATTAGATACTTTTTGTTGATGTTTATATGTAAGAAATACATAGAATTAGTTTTAACATTATTAAGCATTGATAATAATATAAGAAACAAAAAAATTGTGATCATTTCCACTACCCTCATTTATAACAATAATATAAGTTCTGAATTTTTAAATAATTGACAATTACATGTTGGGGGAAAAAACTATTCATAAAGTTTATCATCATAACTTTATAAAAGAAATCATACATTAGTGTTCCTTTAATATGCTATTTTGACTTAATTAGAAAAGGTTAATTTAAGAAAAAGAGGGAAGCTAACAACTTGTGATAGAATAAATATCCTATTAAAACTCAATCAAAAATTGAGAAATCAGAAATTTGTCCACATATCTTTAACTGTAGGAAAAAACTCCCACAAAAACAGAAATTACCTAAACTAATATAACCAAAGCTACCATTTGTGTGAAGGGAGTGTTTTTGATGTATTGATGAACGAACAATTTTCAATCAATCAAATTCTTCAGAATTTCACAATTCTACTCTTTCCTCTGCCCTTCGGAAGATCTGGTGTTACTAGTATGGCAAGTAGATTGTATCACCATTTTGCAACTTATTTATATCTTTGTAAATCCTTCCATAGAACCACTGCCATGGTTAACTCTTAAAACACAGTTCATAGCCAGGTGGTGGTGGCGCACGCCTTTAATCCCAGCACTCGGGAGGCAGAGGCAGGCGCATCTCTGTGAGTTCGAGGCCAGCCTGGGCTACAGAGTGAGTTCCAGGAAAGGTGCAAAGCTATACAGAGAAACCCTGTCTCCAAAAAACAAACAAACAAAAAACCCAAAGTTCACATTTTTAAACCTTTTTCTCATGTTTAAATAGTTGCTTTCAAGAGATTATGTTGTGCCAAACTTTTACTTTCCCAAGGTAGTCAAGTAAAAACTTGAAGACTGTCCAGCACCCTCCACCTCCATGCCTGTCAGATGTGTATAGTTCCAAAAGGCACACAGGGAAATGCTCTCCTCTCCATTTTCTGCAAGCAGATTTCATTCTGTCCCCACTGTCTGAAGCTAGACAGTGTGCAGTGTTCAGGGTTTGCCTCCTGCACCTCCTAGCTCTCCCAGGAAGGGTAAACACACAAACACACATGCCTGAACTGGAAGCATCATCTGTATCCATCTTACTGCCTCTGGATTTTACAGCTGTGGCTGACTCATTCATTTCCTTTTCTGAGTGATACATCAGATTCGTTTTACCCCTTTGTTCTTTGGACTGAAAAATCTAACCAAAAGTAGCACAAAATCTTTTTAATATCTAATATCTAAAATAAGTCAAAATACCTTTTATTTTAAATATTTTCTTTTTTTTTCTTTTTAGACATAGTTTCTCTGCATAGCCACTTTGTAGACCCTGCTGGCCTCGAACTCAGAGGTACTTTTCCGCCTCTGCTTTCCGAGTGCTGGCATTAAAGGTGTGCACCACCACTACCCAATATTTTCATCCAAAAGAAACACTGGTTTTCTAATTTTAAAGGAGAAGGGACAACTAGTAGATAGTCTAGTTTGTGATCTTTCTGTGGTTGATGATGCTGTGTACCAACTGAATAATTTCTTAGGGATTTAAATATTTGGCTCACAAATGAGTGATAGTTTGTCTTTGAGAGGGAAGAATGATAAGCAAATGCCAATAAACTGTATTTTTTTTCCTTCCTGATCATTTGGCTCTAATGTGTCTAACTTTGCATGCTCTGCTTTTTTTCTTTTTTTTTACCCTTTTTCTTACTTCCAGGAAGAGAGCCCCCTGAGTGTGTCTAGCCCAGAGGGTACTGGTACCTGGCTGCATTATACCAGTGGTGTGGGTACTGGGCGTCGAAGACGCAGATCAGGGGAACAAATCACCTCTTCCCCTGTCTCCCCCAAATCATTGGCTTTCACATCCAGTATTTTTGGCTCATGGCAACAGGTTTTTAAACTTTACTTCATTAAACATTTTTCATTCCTGCATTCAGAGCAACAGACAGCTGTTTTTTGAGGACATCTAATCCCTTGTCATTTACATCAGAGGAAATCCTTCTGTCTTAAATTTGAGTTCACTTAAAAGTACCCGGATATTGGGCAATATTTGATGTAAAGAAACCACTTATGTTGCATGCATTTAGCATTCATACTGGGAAGCTTTTAAATATACAGGAGATTTGAAAATCCCAATTCTCCTGGATTTTTAGCCAAGCTAATTAAAAATGATTTAGAAAAGAAAGAAGTCTTTTTTTTTTACCTTAGTTGTCCTGTAAACTTCAAAAAACCAAATTAATACAATTTGGTGGTAAGAATATTTGAAAAGCTTTTTTCCATTTAGAATTTTCTGTGAATGTGAAAATTTTGAAAATATCAAAAATTATGTCTCCTGGTCTTAATCAGCAGTAGGTATCTAATATTGATTGGTCTCTATGATTCCATTATCTGGAAGTATATAACTTAAGGGAAGTATGTAGTGTGTTTTCCAAACACAACAGCAGGCATGTATGAATTTGTAAAAGTGGTTCCCACTAAAGTAACTTCAGAAGGACTTTCTCTGATGACATATGAAACTAAAACACTCTGATTTTACAATGGAAGGTCTACCACCATGTGACTTTTCTGATAATTTCAGCTATTTCCTCTTGGAAATTTTATGCATTTGATTATAGGAAAAGGGATTATGGTATCCATTAAGGCTGAATATTTAAAGGTTACTCTGATAAAGCCCATGCATGGATCAGAAATTGTATGGTGACTTCAACAGTGTCTGTCTGTCATTTCTTTGGTTTGTGGTTGTTTTCCCTCTAAATACAGGAGCTGTTTAACTGTGGGCAATGGGTTTCTTTTAAGAGAAAGTGAAATTACATCAATCTGTGGATTGTCTCCTTTCATCTGTCATGTTTCATTATGAATGCCTGCTTCGCACCACTTCATTGCAAGGATCTCATAGGAAATGGACTCCCTTCAGAAGGGGATCTTGCATGTCTTTCATGTTTTAAATATTTCTACTAATATTTATCATACAGCTTATTAACCTTTGTCTGTCTGGAACAGGCTGCATATGAAATATGGATTTTAAATTCCTTTTACTGGTATATTTCACTCTTGGTGTTCTCTGTGCAGGTTGTATCTGAAAATGCCAACTATCTTCGAACACCACGAACTCTTGTGGAACAGAAGCAGAACCCTACTGTAGGTATGTGGTGCAAAAGGAATTGTATTCCCTACCCTCCTGAAACGCACTGTTAGGCACACGTATAGAACTCTAAGGTGGTAAAATCATGACCAAATGCTATGCTTTAGTGTGTATTTAATGTGCACAAGTTCAGAATTGTTGGATTATAAAACTCAAAAAATAAGATGTAATTTTCTTACTACAAGAAGTTGTTTAACCCTTTGAGTGACTACTCTGTGGCGATCAATTGCCAGTGTTGGTTTTTATTTTTTTGATTTTTTTTTTTCTGTCCTTCCTTTTGAGGGAGGGATGCTGTAGTTAAGGATAAAATCTCTAGGGTCTCACTTGTCCTTGAACTTATGGAAACCCTTCACTCAGCCTCCCTGGTGTTGAGGTTATAGACATGAGACTTTCAGTGCTTCAATTTATAAAGAAACCTTATTTCAGAGACTGGTAATCTAAGAGGGCTGGACTGTAGGTCAATGGCAGAGCACTTGCCTAGTATGTGTGTGGTTCTTTGTTCCATACTGGGTACCATAAAACAAATCCATTAGGTAAGGTTGACAAAATGCCATTTTTATTTTATTTATTTATTTTGGAGACCGGTCTCTCTATGCATTCCTGGCTGTCCTGGAACTTGCTATTTAGACCAGGCTTGCCTCTACGTACAGAAATCTACCCACCTCTGTAGCTGGGATTAAAGACATGCTCCACCATGCCCAGCTACAAATGTCAAAACGAATTCCATAATACAGCTGCTGTAAATCGTGGCAGAGGAAACACTGGTGGGCAGTGTCCCTTGGTAATCTGATGTTCATGTGAGTGCTACCAGAGTGCTGTCACTGGGTCCAGGTCTGTGTATAGATGCAGTCATGAAAGCCCTTACTTTATACGAACAATAGTCACTAACTTAGAATGAATTAATCTCACATTGCAAAGAAAAGTGCGAAGATACCAGCTGGTGATCACCAATAAATCCAGCAAAAAAATGATGGTTTTGACTACAAGTAAAAAAGAAAACAAACAAACAAAAAAAGATAGGTGAGCAAATAAAGTAAAAAGACTTAAATGCCCTCTGGGTAAGCTAGTTTTTTCATTAGGAGCAGCTCTTTGAGAAATTAAAATGAAACTGGCTATCTAAATAGGCTTGACACAAAACATAATTAGATGTCATTAAGTGCTATAATCTATCATATCTGAACTGTGTTGCTGCCTATGTACGTGAGGATCCCGCTATCCTGAGAGCTTTTGATCTTCCTATGGTATCTGTATTTGATCATACATTACTCTCTTTCATTGAATGATCATATTATATATTTTACAGAAATTATTTATACTTTTCTCAGTGGTGAACATTTTTAAGTGTGAAGACTTTTGCTACAAATAAAACATTGATTTATACTGGCTGTGTTTTATTTATTGACATATTTCCTTGGAGGCCTTTATTAAAAGCTTATTATATTAAGTCACTTGTTAACTTACTGAAAAGGAATGATTTTTGTCTATTTTCATTAATAAATACATTTTTTCATAAGAAAGTATGATAATTCTTAATTCACTGGCATCAGGAAGGATGATTCATTTTCAGATGTATATTGAAAAATATCTAATATGACTTAATTTTTGCTAAAAGGTATATATATCATATATAATACATATATGATATATACGTAACCTCCTCTTACAGATTTGCTATAAGACTCTATTCTGTTCCTAAATTAATTTTCATGGTGGTATTTTTTAGTACTTTTAGCTTATATATGTTTGATTATTATGTTGGCATATTATTTTTCCAAGAAGGCATTTTATCCAGTACTAAATTACTCCATTTGTGTTTGGGATGAATAACGGTGGCTGTTAGAAGCACTGAACTCAAATAGGTGTCACTAGACTATTAGAAGCATATTGCGAATCTGTTCAAGGCACTGCCAAAGGCTGCCTGTGCGTTGGTAAGAGCCCCGTTGGTTGCATGCTGCATGAATTCCCACTGTGAACGGAAGAACACCCGTTGTTGTATGTGTCTTCTCTGACTCCCATCAGGGTCTCACTGTGCGGGCCTGTTTAGCACCTCAGTGCTCGGGGGTTCTTCAAGCGCACCTAACCTACAGGATTATGCTCGTACTCATCGTAGAAAGCTGACCTCCTCTGGCTGCATAGATGGTATGTGCGCACACGCACACAGACTCATGCCTACACCCATGCATACACTCACGGGCAGTGTTTCTCAAAAAGCAAGTCTAAGGCCACAGACTGCAGTAGAGCCTGAGAAACGCGTTCCCACATGACTGTCAGTGCTCTCTGGGATCCACATCCAGGATTTGTTAGTCAATAACAGTTAGATTTAGGCTACATGTACAACAAGTGGTTTGTTAAAATAGAAAAATGTAAAACTTTATTATTTTAGCTGATGAGAACCTAGATTATGAAGAATAAACATTAACACTCGTTTTTTTTATTAATATGAACAAACTATTTAGCAGAGAATAGAATGAGATGTGTATTTGTGAGAGAAAATATATTGGCAGTCATTTTTATAAAAATAAAGTAGAATGGGACATTTTTAGGATCCCTCCCTAATAATATGACTTCAGTTTTAATATTCTGATATTCAGAATGTCTTTGAGACTCACGAAAATTGTTCCTGTTGATAGAAGGGGTATTTTCAGCTCTTTCGGGATCAACATTGTTTAAAACGTTTGCTCTTATCTGTACAGATTTAGCCAGTGAAACATGGATTTACTGGAATTGCCAGGTCACCTTGCTTTTCTTTCTTTTGTATATTCCATTCGACGTTTTGCCTGTACCATCGAGCCGGTTTACCGCTTTTAACCAGTCCTTGGCTTCCTCTCATCGTCCCCTCTGCATGTCACCTGACTCTGACTCCTCACAGATTTATTTTCCACTCTGTTTTAAGTGTTCTTCTTTTGGCAGCTGTGAACTTCAGGTACCTGTTTTTCTCTTTCTCAGACGCCACACGCGGGTCTGCTGTTAAAAGGTTTTCTATCTCATTTGCTCGACACCCAACCAATGGTACGTTTGCTTTTTATTTTAAAAAAGATACTCCCCGCTTCATCCCTTTTTAATTTTTTCTTTTATTTTAAAATGTGGGATACACAGTATCATTTCTTTATCAGTCTTTAATTTCAGTTGGCATACAATTCCAACTCGTAAAACCACTGATACTGTCTTGCTCCCCTTTCTGCCGTAATTTCCACAATAATTGAGCATTACTCGTCAAATTGTCTAATGACCACAGTAATGATGAGCCCTAATTCTGAATTAACACTTGGAAATTCTAATTTCTTAAGTGATCAGTTTATACATTTTTTTAAAAAAAAAAAAATACAATTGCTATTCCTTAATTTGTTCTTAATTCTTAGCACTTCTTTTTTTCTAATTATTTTTCTGATCACATTGTTTTACTGAAATATTCAACAAAAATACGAAGCAACCCGTGTCAGAGAGCCCAGTGAGATATGTCTCTGTAAAGGTCTCTGGAGCCAGCTGCAGCGAGGGGCACTGTCCAGCAGTTATCTGGCTCTCTCCCATAAACAGACCTCGATGTGGTGTGGACGGCTCCAGATACTTTCCAGGATCAATCTGTCCTTGGGTGGCTTTATGGTTTAGCTGTTATCCACAGTCATCTCCTTTGAGTACCTTTCTTTTTCTTAAAAATTGGGGAATTCCTGGTAGAAAGAAAACTAAAGTTAAAAGACTCAGGTTCCGTCAGAGTGAAGCTGGATAGGCGCATATTGCCACTGTTGCTATAAACTGAGCTGTTGTGACCTTGTAGCTTTTTGCTGAGCTTGGATCTTGAGCCAGAAGGAATATTTACTGATAGTTTTTGTTTGGGGATGTTTTGTTTTGCTTGAGCCAGGATCTGATGTTGTAGTCAGGCTATCCTAGAACTTACTGTGTAGACCCGGTTGGTTTCGAACTTCCAGTCTTCCTGCTTCCGCCCTCCCTAGTGCTTGGATCACAGACAAAAGACATCGACATCGTGCCTGGCTTACCGATGGTTTTCAAATCCCATATAGCTTTCACCTGTAATGAAGATACTTTCATCCCTGAAACTTTTTTTTTTAACTGCAAGTAAGTTTAAACAGCTGACCTTTATGAAGCCTAAGAATGGTCTCCATTTGGATCTTTTAACAACACTTCTAGATAACAGCCTGCTAATACTTCTTGAACTGAGTTAAAAGAAGACCTCACCCTCAAGTGAAAATTGAGCTAAATAGCTTAATATGCTTCCTGTCATTGTAGCTGTTTAAATGTTACTTTTTGGAGAAAAAAAAAAAGTCTGATTTGATACAACTGCAACTTCTAAAGGTAACACATCCTTAGTAATCTCCTAGAAGAAAAAAGCACCAGCCCTAAGGCAATCCCTACAGGAGGTGTCAGCTTTTCTATGAATGTCTGTGTTTTCACAGCCAGCACTGGCTTTTCTGGGAAAGTTCTATGCTTAACTACAGGTAAAAGGAGTAGTAGTACTAATTACTTCAATGGAACAGAAAATAAGAGTAACTTTGTATTCCTTTCGTTTGGGCTGTTTCCTTTAAATGGTGGCTTTCCAACAATATACAGCTTGATGCTCAGAACAATATTCCTTTCAGTTCTAGAAATACCCCTTTGGAGTTTTCGATCCTTCATCTTCTTGAATGCCGTTCTGTCTTCTCAGTCTATGGATTGTCATTTGACCCCTTCACTCTTTCATGTCGCCTCTGTCTTTAACCCACATTGTGGACTTCCCTCCCTCCCTCCCTCCACCTGTAGTTAAGGAACGTGGTGAACAAGTATCTGCTGACAGTCTTTCCCTTATTTTCTGGGCCTCTGTGCAGAATACCTATACCTCTGTAGGTGCTGGTCTGCTTCCTCTGTGGAATTTCTAGGCTCCGGCGGTATGTTTTCATAGCTTCCAAACATGTCCGCAGGGTGGCTTTTGAAATGCCTGCACTAACCCTTTCATTGTACCTTAAGAGCTGATTTGATCCAAATGGCAAGAGTGTAGTCTAGAGCAATTTGATCAGACATCACTTGCTGTTTTGAAATTGAGCAGGCAAATGAAAGGCACTCTCACAAAAGATGGCGAGCACCCGGAGAAAGGAGAAAAGCATATTGTTTAGAGAGCTGCAAAGAAAGGATTTGTGCTTATTTGCATGGGCCACTTGTATTTAAGAAGAAAAGGAGCTGGAAAGCTTCCTTCCTCAGTGCGCGCTGAGTGAGGCGCTTTAGCTGCTGCTGGGGTCCTGTGTCGCTGCTTTTGTTTCGTTTCGTTTAACATTACATGAAACGGTCTGTCATGCTTTGGTTTGCACCTGGAAATCAAGCATTAATTTTTTTTTAATCCTTTGGTTATTTTCATAACAATACTTAATTCCCTTTTTTAAAAGTTCCCCATTTCCAACTGAGAATTCCAGCAATTCTTGAGTTCCTCCCAAATTCTAAATAAATCCAGTAGCATGTAATCTCAAAATGAGCATATGTATGTTGAAAAGAGTCTATTTTTCTGTCTGAGTTTAGATAACTTCTGTTTTTTAACTAGTAATACTCTATTTTTATGTTAATTTGAGTATTGCGGTATTTCTTCAGAGAAGATTTAGCTTGAATTTTGGGAAATACTTGTTATTTTAAAAGTATATGAAAAAGTTTAAAGCCACTCAGTTAAATAAACTTTAAATGGATAATTTTATTTTTAAAATGAAGAACTAGTATTTTTTTTGTTTTAGAAAAGTAATTTGTATGTATAAGTGCTTTTGTGTCACTGATTATATTAACACAATGCTGCATGATTCATCATGAAATTTTGTATGCCTGTGCAATGGTTAAATGTGGATATACTTGCACTTTGTATTGCTTTTCACTTAGTCTAACTTTGTTCAACCAGGGATTTCCAAAAATGGAATTATCGGTGTCCAGTAAAGGAATGTTTCAGAATTTTAAGTCCAGCCTGATTGAGGAAGTGTTGCTCAAGGATCACATTAGGGTGTTATTGGCCTTAGAGGAAAATTGCAATTTGTGCTTTACAATTAACTACATAATTAACTCCTGAAATTTGTGTGAGAATTTACTTTCATTATTA
Organism: Peromyscus maniculatus bairdii; assembly: GCF_049852395.1. Classification (NCBI taxonomy): domain Eukaryota; kingdom Metazoa; phylum Chordata; class Mammalia; order Rodentia; family Cricetidae; genus Peromyscus; species Peromyscus maniculatus. The sequence goes on from NC_134864.1 coordinate 15,903,705, forward strand.
TTTAATTGTAGAAGTAGATACCGTAACATCCTGGTCTCAGGGAAATATGGCATCAGCTTGTTCATCTGTTAAACAGATCTGACATTGAAAGATGAAAATGTGAAAATTTCTCTCCCCAACACCCCAGATTTTCTCCTTGTTACCTTAGGTCTTAGCAACAGTAAAGGACTGTGTGCATGCTGTCCTGTCTGGTTACATTGAAAGTGATCATGGTCATATCTTGTTTGATTTTATGTTGCATAGCATCTGGTGTCATGACTGGAAAGACCTTGTGTGTTTGCATGTAAAAACCTGAACTCACTCTCCAGTCCTACGTAAGTTGCCTTCCTTTATAATGATTGAGTTTTGAAGTAGCCAACCTTACTCTTCCATTCTGTATTTCTTCTCTTTTAGGCTTTGAGCTGTATTCCATGGTCCCATCCATCTGTCCTCTGGAAACTCTTCACAATGCCCTGTTTTTAAAGCAAGTGGATGACTTTCTGGCTTCCATTGCTTCTCCATCAACTGAAGTTCTCCGCAAGGTCCCTGAAATGTGTACGGAATTTACCTTCATTATTAGTTAATTATCAGACAATAGATATTATCTGAATAGAGCCCAAATTTTAACAATGCAAATTCAATGGTAATTGTGGGAATTTTAAGAGAGACAGAGGTAAGGGAATAATATTAGTAATTCCTTCATGTTACACATGTGTAATAGACCACTTTTCTTGATTCTATTCCCAAATCTTTTTTCTAACAGTAAAAGTAAACAATATCATATAGAGTAGCATCTTGTTTTATTAAAAAACAAAAAAAACAAAAAAAACAACTATGCTTGCTGGAAAGCTCACATATTCGTATTTTGTAACTTACAGAAGGGGTCACATAAACTCGCACATGTCCATCCCTTACCATTTTGCTAAATAATTAGAGACATTTAGTTATTACTGTTGTTTTCTTTCAGTGTTTGAGACAAGGTTTCTCTGTATAATCCTCCTCCTTTTCAAACTCACAATGGTCCTCCTTCCTTGGCTTCCCAAGAACTGAAATAAGTGTGTGCCACCACATTCAACTTTAAAAGGATGTTTTATAAAAGATACCAAATTAGAAGAATAGGCTTTTAAACTGCATTTCTTAAAAAATATTCTGAAGAAGATATTCATGTGTATTAAGAGAGTTCATAGCTAAGTAAGTTTTGGAATTGACTGTGCCCTCCCTAGAGTTACATTAATGTATAAAAGGTTCAAGTTCTGTAAAGAACTCACATTTTCTGAAACATATTTTGTTGTTAGGGGGGGAAAAAAAACTTTTTTTTTTTTTTTTTTGGTAATACATGAAACATCGGTGACACTTGTCATTTTTAGCTCCATAGCATCCCTCAGCCTGTTGGAATTTCCAGTTTAGAAAGCATTAGTTTGAGGAGAGAGCTATTGTAGTTACATCTTAGAAAACCACAATCTTTCTTTGCATGTTATCCTCTTTTCTAAGGTGCTGCAAATATATTCTGCCTAAGCATAAAATGATATACATTGAAGTTCTTATAATTCATGCCACTTTTCTGTCTTGATGTCTCTTCCTTTTCCTGGGCCATCACATTGGATATCTGAGGAGTCCTGGCCACAGTTTAATCTGTCCTAATGACGTCCCTCCATTTCTTCAAGGCGATGATACCCTTTGCCATTTCTTCTGCTTCTGGTACTAGAGGCCAGCTGTCAATCAGTAGTGGTAATGAGGATGTTTCTAAACTATTTCACTTTGGAGTTGCCCTTGGGAAGCAGGCTTTAATTCAGATTTTACATATGAATTGTCCAGTTCTAAGTATCCATAATACTCCAAATGAAATAAGTTATAAATAAGACAGAGTCAGGAAAATAAAGATAATTAATCTCATTTATGTTATTTATAACTTTCCTCAGAATAGATAATCCAAATATGCTCTATTATCATCATGTATTGCTTTCCTCTTAGACCTCATGTTTTATTGCTCGCCTGGGCTGAGCTTTCCAACTCTTCAATTAGAGAATATAGAATGAGTCTCATAAGTGAAAAAGGCTTCAGGCGGCTATTGATACTATTTAATTTTAGAAAGTTTGTAGTTCATGACTTAAAGGTCCTACAGGAGTGATGTCTCTTTGTTCTTAGGGAAAATTTAATAGTTAGAAAAAGATAATCTTGTGGTTTATTCTGTAGTGCTCTTATTTTATGATGGCTTCATTTTTTATAGTTAGTGAATCCAGTTCATTAGAGTGTATTATTATGACATTAGTGAGGTGATTTTAGATTCTTATCCTGTTTGTTCTGATGAACTCTTCTCTACATCATGAGTACAAACTGTACTTCAAGACTTTGGCTTTCTTAAAATTTCATGCTGTTAGCTATTAAAAGAACCAGATATAAAGGTATATCACATAATGTAGTCCATAGGACTATGTAGACATCTGAGGCAGTCTAGATCATTGGACCATAACCTAGATTCCCAACGAGCACTGAAAATCCACAAGTAAGAAGGAAGCTGAATGTTTAGAGCATTTTATCTTCCGTGGCTTTTTCATCCAGCAGATCTGCTTTGATACGTTTTATGTTTAGCATGGTATTTGAGGAAAGTTTCCTGGCAAAGTAAAAATCCAAGTTGACATTGTTAAGGACAATCAACTAGTCAGTTATTAAACAGTACTAAACCCCAGCTCTGCTAAAGCCTTTGTTACACCCCACCTCTAGTTCTTTTGAACTACTAAATACAATGTGCTGCCAGTTATGAAATACCTGAATCTCATATTTTATAGACCAGTTGCAGAATTTATACTTAGTATAAGTACTGTGAGTTTACATTATTTATATTTAATTCCCAGTAAGCACAGAACTGTACTGATTCTGCGGTGTTTATAGCAAAGGAGAAGACATTGCTAATCTGGTAGTGTTAGAAGGCTTTTCTTCACCGAGGACAAACTTCATAAGTTGTAACTGAAGAAGACTGACAGCAGTATATTGACAGTGAGCTCAGACATTCACTCATACAAGTGAGCCCCATGTGCTCTCTGCATTGTGCCCCATCTTTCCCATAGCACTTCATGGCCAACGATTAATTCTTCACCTACTCTTTCTGCACCATTCAGTGTCTCCATGTTGAGTAGAAAGCTGGGCTGTGGAAGGGGAGAACAGCTATCAGTCCCCCTCCCTTCCAGGGAAGATAGCTCTCAGCTGTGTAATAAAGAAAGAAAACATGATGCATTGGACTGCTTACGATACTTACGATAGTTAGTTCTTTCTTAGCTATGATATGTCAGTAGATGAAGATGCTTATAAATAAATAATCCCTAAGTCTACACTTGTCATTAGGATCCTCTTAAAATTACTGTTTGTTATAGGCAATAAAGCTATACCATGGCTCCCTACCATCCCTTTAAGGGCCTCTTAGAGCAGAATACAAGTAATATGTTTGTGGGTTTGGGGGAGGAGTTCTTTGCTATGTACTGTTGAAACTATAATAATATAGTTGCAGTATAAACATTGATTTGAGTGAGAGAACTGCCTTTCTATTAGAAAGATGACTTGGCTGAATTGATGGTGAACCTTTTCTATTATATACTATTATTTGTACTAATTATTGGGCATAATTTTACTTACTATTTATATCATTAGAATTTTTGTAGTTGGGTCTTGTGGCATAGACCTGTAATCCTACCCTCTCAGAAGACTGAGGCAGGAGGATTACAATTTCAAGACTAGCCTGAGCAAGAGTGAATTACAGGGCTGGCCTGAGCATCTTAGGCTGCCTCAAAGTAAAAAGGAGGAATAAAAGGCTAGGGTTAAGGCTTAGTGTCACAGTACTTTCCCAGCACATATGACGCCCTGGGTTCAACTCCCAAGACTGTAAAAATGGGAGTAAAAAACGGTTTCGTAGTGTTAAGACAGACTTGGTAGGAAGTTGTTATATTTTGTTTATTTCTTTCAGCCTCTATGGCCTCACGTGCCAGTCCAGCAATGAGAAGAAAAATTTCCCTAAATACGTATACACCTGCAAAGATCCTCCCCACACCACCGGCTGCCTTAAAGAGTACTAAAGCAAGCGGCAAAGCAGGTTAGAGTGTTTGAACTCTGGATTCCATACAGCAGTAACCGCGGGCGGGGTAGTGTTTGGTGATGTAAAATCAGACCATTGCCTACTGCTTTCCCAGTAGTGATGTCAAATTCAAAACCTATTATCATGACTCATTTATACACGTCCTTATCTATGGAATCATCCTGTCCGCTTTTGCTTCCCTGTCTTCCCCACATAGCGATTGGTCCTAAGGCATCATTTTATGTTGTCCAGTGTTTTTGTCTTCTGTCTGTAGTCTGGTGATGTGACTCCCAAATTCAGCTCTGCTCTCAGCGTTTTTGTTATAACTTCTTGCCAGTGTGATTGTGTGTTGATCCTTCTCCCATGGTTGCCAAAGATGTTCTCCATCTTCACATTTTTTCCTGTTCTCTAATGCTGCTTTTCTGGTCTGATGATCTTCCTCCCTATTCCCCATCCCAGATTGATAATCTAACCCTGTTCATTTTTGGGTTTCATTATTCAAACTCATGGCAGAGATGTGATTCTTTTCAAGGTTTTAGTGTTTTTAGATATTCTTTTTATATGAGTTTATGATTTAGAGTCAGAAGGACATATTTATTAAGTTCTCAGCTCTGCTACTTGTTAGTCATGTGACCTGCCTGACGCTAATCCTTAGTCTCCACTAAGAAAAACTGGGTAATGATTCTTTTATGGCATTGTCCGAAGTGAACACATATGTGTAAAATACTTGGTTACATTATAAACATTCACTGAACAGTAGTTTCTTTTATTGCTCTTGGCTATAGCTAACCTCCATTTCTGCCAGATAAATCATGGCAGTCCTGCCTTATGAATCAGTCAGTATTTTAAATAGATCTGAATCTTGTAGAGTCAAACAAATAAGGGCTATAACGCTAGTGGTCAGCACTGCAGAGTTGCTTAAGTGTTATTTTGATGCATTTAATATACAATACAAAACTGACATTTGTATAGTTCCCCTTTCTAAGAAATTTGTATTGTTTTTATGTCCATGACAATGAAAAAAACAGACGAAGAGGTGTGACTTGTGTCAGTCAGCAGAGCCAGTAATCAGGGGACCAAAGGTATGAATTCTCTTGGGATCGCAGAACACGTTGCTGTTCCTTACGTACTAATTACCCTGTAAATGCACGGCATGAGCGTATTTGAGTAGCAAAGTTAAAATGCTGTTGATTGTGTTATAAGTGGGTTTTAAAATATTAAGCCACTTTTGCAATTCAGAGGTGAATTCTCCCTGTTCATGCTATATGATACACAGAAACTGAAACAACCACCGGAACAAACTGGATTCCGTCCAGGTATGAGGATTTCTGTGTCACATATGGGAAGGCATTGGTCTGTAGTTTCGTGTTCAGAATGTCTTTTTCAGCGTTACTGTCAGAGTGGTGGTATTTTCATAAAACATCTGGGAAATACTTCTCCTTTTGTGTTTTCTAAATATGTTTTATAAGATTTTAATTTCCACCTTAAGTTCTTGGTTAAAAATTAATTTTTATGTTTCATTTTATAGCAGGTTTGATGACTCACATTTGTCAGGGAATTTATTCATTTTGTCTTATGATGTCCACTTTGCTCTTTCTTCATAACTGTTTTGCTGTGTCTGATAATACGTTACTACGTTGTGTTCTGCCTTTTTTTTTTTTTTTTTTTTTGGCTTGCACTCACTAAGGACTTATCAATTTTCTGGCCTTTTTAAAGATTGCCTTTTACTTGTTATTCTGCTTGCTTTATTCTTGAAGGTTTATTCCTCCTGTTGGTTTCTCCTTTCCACTTCTTCCTGTAGGTTTTTCCTTTACCTTTATTCTTTATGTCTAGTGTACCCTTTTTTATTGATTTAGGAAAACATGCCCTAATTAAATTCTAGTAATGGAGGGTGGAAATGCCAATTTATTATTTAATTCTTTTTTTTTTTTTTTTTTGTTTTTTTGAGACAGGGTTTCTCTGTGTAGCTTTGCGCCTTTCCTGGAACTTGCTTTGTAGACCAGGCTGGCCTCGAACTCACAAACTCACAGAGATCTGCCTGTCTCTGCCTCCCGAGTGCTGGGATTAAAGGCGTGCGCCACCACTGCTTAATTATTAAATACTTCATATGATTTCTGTCTTTTATATAAGACTTGTGCATATGCGAAGCTCTGGGTTTGATCTATAGTACCATCTCAAAAACAACAAAAAATGTATTCAATAGAGTTCAGTGATCTAAACAGATGAAACTGTATCACTTATTAAAATCATTGTTGATGTTGTAGTGTTCAATATTCTACTTCATGGAAGGAGCTATAGACAGGAGAAGAAATATTTGGTTATTTATCAATAATATAAAGGGCAATTTCAGTTACAGAATTATTTACTTTTCCTTGAATTCAATGAATGTTAGATTTATATATTTTAGAGAACTATTATTTAATGGCTATATATACAATTGTTAGGTATTATTTTGTTCACCCATTTATCACAGTGAAATTTCTCTCTAGATTCTGGTAATATTTGCTCTTAGTTTATTTTATTTGATGTGAGTATAACTCTTCAGCTTTCTAAGGCTTTCTCAATGTAAGTATTTAAATTATCTTATAGGCAGAATATATTTGACATTAAAAATTCACTAAAAATATCAGCCATGTTTATTATTGTGGTATTTACATTCCATTGACCCTCAATGTAATTATTGACAAGACTTCTTTGTTTTTTTTCCTTATTTTTATTCTTTTCTGCTTTATTTGAATTGATTCAGTAATCTGTAGAATTTCACTTAAATACGTGTGTTGCTTTTTGTTGTATTTTTGCAGTATTCATTTATTGATTGCTCTAAATACACATTCTTAGCATTTCCTGGTCTACTTTGAGTTAATTGTGTGTCATCCAAAATAATACATAGGAAACTTGCAGATTCCTTGACTTTTTCTTTTACCTTCATTTCCTCTGTCCTTTCTCTGTAGTTATCTATGTGTGTGTGTTAATTTCACATGCAGTATGAACAATAAAATACAGTGCTGTGACAGTTCCCTTAAGTAATAGTTTATGTTAAAGAAATGAAGTGGGGAGGGAGACACGGCCCTGCACTTGTCCACAGTTGCTGTTTTCTGAGTTTGCCATTCCTTCATTGAAGTCTGTATCCTGACTGCTTTCATTAAGCCGAAGACTTTTTGCCATTTCTTATACTGTGGCTCTGTTGGCAACATAGTCATTTTATCACGACAAAAAAAATGTCTTTGCCTATTCCTGCAAGGTAATTTTGCTCTCATTCTGGATAGAACAGATTTGTTCCTTGACAACCCTGCTGATGTTTCACTGTCTTCTAGTTCCCACTGTTTCTGTAAGAAGTGCTAGTTAATTTGAACTGTCCACGTATCTAACACTTGCGGTTTTCTCTGTCTGTGCCAGTGTTCTCTCCGGGTGTGTGGCTTTCAGCAGTGTGATTATGGTTGCACCTGCTCTTCATCTTCCTCCTTCTTTCTTTGTATTCTTGGTATAGTCCTCATTTCTTCCTCCTGTCTGTACCTCCTTCCATGAAGTAGAACACTTGAACACTGTTCATTTTAACTCAGCTGGCTGTTAAATCCAACCAGTTTTTATTTTGGTTATTTTAGTTTTATGCTTTAATTTGAAGCATTCTATTTGACTCTTCTTAGGTTTTCTTTCAAGACTTACAAGTTTTTATTTATTATGAGCATAAGGATTTATTTTACCACTGAGCATGAAGTTGCTGTTCTAAAAATTGTTTTTTAAATTATTCATTTCCTGATTGGTCTGTGTTAGTTTTCTCCTTTACAAGAAAGATGTTTTTCTGTTTCTTGTTATGTTAAATATTTATAATACCATACATTAATCTTAGTATATTAAGTAACTTTTTAATTATATCCAGTAACTTTTTAATTATATCCTAGACATTATAAATAATACATTATAGAAGCTTTGCATTCTGGTATTTCAGTTATATTTTTTCCAAAGAATATTGTTTTATTTTAAAAGTAAAGAGTTAAATTTGCTGAACTCAGATTGTAAAATTATGTCCCTTCAAGTGGCTGACAGCTCACAAATTCAGTTCTCTTCAAGTAGCCTACACTACCTGAGGCTTTCTGTGCATGCAATAGATTAACTAATCATAGTTATGTGTGAATTACAATCTCTCCCTTCCTGTCAGCTGTCATCCCTATACTTGTCATCTGCTTCTTCATGCTAGTAAGACTGTCTTTTATGTTGGAGTTTTAGCTGAATTATGTGATGGACATTGAGACCAGTTCTCAAACTAAAAGCTATTAGATGGGAATGATGAGATTAAAGAGAATGAGCAGTCCTGTGTTGCTCTATTCTTATACATGTTGATTCTGCTGTATTAACTATCCAATTCTGTCACTTTCTGTTGTCTTTAAACACTGTTGTTGTAGTTGTTCTTCTTTCTTTGTGGCTGACTGCTTGTCATATGAAAAAATGTGTAAACGGACATTTCCTGTCCTGACCATCTGGTCCCAAATAACTGACTCAGAGGCTGAATATTACTTATAAATACTTGGCCGATAGCTCAGGCTTGTTACTAGCTAACTCTCACACTTAAATTACCCCATAATTCTTATCTATGTTTAACCATGTGGCTTGGTACCTTTTCTCAGTGCAGCATTCTCATCTTGCTTCTCTGAGTTTATCGGTGATTCTCTGACTTTGCCTTTCCTCTTCCCAGAATTCTCCTAGACTGGCTCTCGCACTCAATCTCTTCCTGCCAAGCTATCGGCCAATCTGCTTAATTGTTAACAATGAGTATAATCCACAGCAGAAATGTCAGCCTGACAAGCCTATGCTTACATAGTAGAAGTGTGACTGCGCTCAGCGTAGCTCTGTGGTTAGCCCTGGCTTTGACAATGGTACAGACACAGAGTAAGTTCTGACTCAAGAAAGAGTGCTTCTGCCCTTCCAATTTTGCAGCCTTGCATAGTAATGAGATGGAAGATGGAAGAGGATATGGTACCTATAGGGGAAATGATATTCAGTTTTAAGCATGTTTAGTTTATATTTCTTTTCAAATATAAGTAGAGACAGTTCTAATGACTAGTTGGATTTCTGAATCAGGAGCTAAGGGGGAAAGCCTGGCCACAAGTATAAATGAGATTAGCAGAATGGATTGTACTTAAAATGGTTGATATGATTGTTTGCCATGAAGAATATAGAATGAACTAAAAAGTTGGTTTTGTGAACACAGCCTTTTGTCATTACTTTTCTATATTGGTGTAGAGTTCTAAAAAGTTAAAATGTTATATTGAAAGCTTATAATGTTACAATTATAACAAAATAGCCCATCTCCACCAACATTATTTTACCCTTGATGATGTGTGTGTATCCCAACGACACTCTTTCTTCTGTTTGTATAGTAGTCAGCGGGCCATCTCCAGCAGCTACCTCAGCTCGGAAGAAGAGCTTAGCTGGCAAAACTGAGGGCCAAGAACACAAGAAAAGCACCGGGAAAAAAAGATGAACTCACACCAGAATCAAAAGTTCCCATACTTAGAAAGGGACTTGTTGCTTAGCGAAAGATTTGTAAGAAACCTTGACTGAAGCTGGTCAGAGCCAGTGGTACATGTGTTACCAGACCTGACTTTATACATTTGTGTATTTGCTTTAAACACCTCAAAAACCAGAGGACCCTGTGTTTTTATTCTGATGGAGAGCTTTGGCAGGATCTAGAAATGTTCAAAATGTCTGTCAGCTTTCTGTGTGTGAAAAATTCATGACACCTGCTGCTGTCACTGTGATGGTTACCGTGTGCCTGTGGCACAGACAAAGGACGCAAAAATCCGGCTGACTGGTACCAAAGTGCACTCTGATCAGGTGATTCTCTGCACACCTGAGTCTCCCCAAGATTGCATTCAGTAAGATTGGACAGGCGAGATCACCTGTGGAGGACTTTTCTTAAAGTGCATTTCCAAAGAGAGCTCGTCGACCATTTACATTAGAATTTTTTTTGTTATTGTTACTATAGCCTATGCTGCGATATTTATTGACTGGAAAATATAGAACATGAATTATTTTTTCAATTTGTGCTTTGAATTTTATATTATAAATTATTTAAAATATTACAAATACAGGTGGGAGAACTATACCTTTATACACATAAATTTGCAAATTCATTTGTAGAAAATATTTTCTTTATACATTTCTTTACCATAAAAGGTACTTGGTTCATCCAGAAAAATTTTGTTTTCTGTATTAGCAAGAAAGGCATTTTTTAGACTTTCTTTATGAGCTGTAACTGATAAGTTTGTAAATCTTACACTTGATTTTCAGAGTTTTTCTTGAGACCTATAGACTCAGATCCAAAATGGGAGTTGTTAATGTTAAACTGAATTCTGCTGTTAATAAGTGTCATCTATGATACGTTTCTTGTGTTTCCATTCTTATGTTCAATGTATTTGTTGATTTCATCAAAAAAATCAAAGATAGTAAGTAAATGCCATTTATAAATGATAAGATTTGGGAGATTGAGATCACTGTTGTAATTTCATCTAATATTTTTACAAAAAGAAGAAATCATCATTCTTGGTGCTTTTTCCCCTTGATGCACAAATAATTGTACGAAACATTTAAAATGATTTAGAAACTAAACAGTGCAGCCTGCTAAATAACAGTCTCAAGCATTGGATGTGACAGGACTTGAAGTAGTCAGCTGTAGCTTCAACTTATATTTAGTACTGCTGGACCCTTACTGTATAAGTACAGTTATCGTAATGCTTCAAAAGTGACTTCTAACCTTACAGTTCCTCATCCTACAGGAACTGACTTGTAGAGAATAGGCATATTATGTTATCTTGGTTGTTTTAAAAGGGATGAGATACAAACGTTACAAATGTATACAATTAAATAAGTTCATATACTTCACTTGAATGTAAATGGATTATATGGTGATGTATCTTGTAAACAAATGAATGTATGTTAGTTTTCTGTATGTGAATATGTGATTAATGTGTTTATGGTGGGGTGAGGATACTACTTTATTTTTTAAGTGGAATGAATTAAAATTCTTTCTAGAATAAGAGTGACTTGACTGTAAAGTGCTTTATTTGCATTCTTTGTTTTCTTTTCTGTTTCAAAATAGAAAGTCTCCAGTAACATTTTATATTAAATAATAATTAATAAAACTTATTAATGACCCTACACATAGCAGTTTGTCTTCCACCTTAGAAAATATGCTAACACTCATTTTTCTCAGTATTATTTAGTAATTGTGATTTCACTTTATTCACCTAAATCAGTACTATTGCTTTGTAAGCTCGTCTTTTGCAAGAATCTTAGAATTGTTTTTCAAAACACACTGTTGGAGAGTCTGTTTTTTTTTTTTTTTTTTGCTGGTGGTGCACATTTTTAATCCCAGCAATCCTACAATGAGACAGGGAGCAGAGGCAAGAGAATTGCCTAGAACCTTGAAGGGCAGCTCGCCTGCAGAGTGTTAGCAGGTACAGTAGCAGAAACAAGGAATGATTCTGCCTCAGTAAGATGGAAGGTGAGAACTGATCCTGAGGTTGTCTTGATGATCCTGACCATCACCAACAGTGAGCTTTCTCTTCCTCTCTCACTGCCACTCTTCCCCACACATTTTTTTTTTTTTTTTTTTTTTTTACTATTAGCAACACACTGCTGTAAACCTTCATGTACATGTTTCATAGGTGCACATTTTCAGTAGTTTGAGGATATATTCCTAAGGGTAGAATTGTTGAGTAACAGAGTAACAATGTTTTGCATTTTGACCAACCACCAAACTGTTTTGCCAAAGTGGCACACCATTTTACAATCTCACCAAATCCTTGTTTTTAAGGCTCTGATTTTTGTACAAAAGCATTCAATCATTCTGTCAGACCAAACCAGGAAAAGTAAGCTATAGTTCAGAGCTGTTCTATTCCATTTACTATGCAAAGCCATTCTTGGCGTTTGCAACTCTCAGCCCTTTTGAGTATTCTTGCAGTGTTCACCTTTTCCTCCACCACTTTTTTTTTTTCTTCTTTTTTTCTGGTTTATTCCTATCTATTACAAATGTATAAAAAATCCTCCATCAACGCAGCTGATAGCAGCAGAACCTTGAGAAATATACCTTTGGTTTGCCTCAGAAAAGGAACACATATTGTACTGTAAAGTTTATAAAATTAGCGCAAAACATTGTGATAATGTTACAATACCAGTTTTAAGAGTTCAGTGACTAATGGGGAGCTGATGGGATACATGCAGAACTGTGAAAGCGATCTCACTTAGCCAGCTGTACACGTAGACTGTAAATCTACATTCAGATCATTTCTGATCTAAGACTATCATCTCAGTTTATCTGTTGAGGTCAACCAGGAAACCCTAGAATATACCTTGATTTTTGCAAAAAACAAAATAGGGGGAGGGGTTTTTTCAGCATTTCAGTCCACGAGTAACAGTATCCTAACAGGCAAAGTGTTCTCTCACTGTCAACATAGAATGAACTGCTGCTGGAGGTCAACTTGGGCTTTAATTTGCATTAGCGCTTACATGCATAGTAGTCCAAGTTGTTGACCTTATGACTTTAAAAAGTAACTCTAAAAAAGTAAAATGGCCCTTCTTGGAAGACTAAAGAAAGACATCCAGCCATAGTTGTAAAAAGTCTCATCAAAACAATATACCCTTTTATGAATTACGCCCCAATTTTAAAAAAAAAAAAAAAAAAAAGTAGCCCCAAATAAGAAGCAGCTCTGAAAAAGAAAATATAACTTAAGATATTTGAAAAAAACAAGGTGAATACAGGTTCAAAAATAATTAAGATACATTTTCTTAAGGCTACCTAGAATTAGGCTTTAAAGAATTCTACCATTTCAAGTTTACCACTAGTTACTAGATACCTATTTACAAACAAGATGTTCACCTTTTTTGTTCCTTTATCAAGAGAAAAATCTACCTTCAGATTATGAGGGTGGTGATGGGGAGGGACTAGAAAACAAGATTCAAACAATCCCATGTAAATATCACATTTTTCAAATGGAAGAACTCCAAACTGCACTAGAAGATCCAATCACTAAGACACTTTCCATTGAAATGATTTAAGTACAACTACATGGCACCAAGGTTTAGGCCTAATATAGGCCTGACAACCAAGTCCTTGTTTTCTGGAAGAAAGGCCTCAAAAGTCCCACTCAATTCCACATAACAATACTTCATAGAGACTATGAAAGCGAGAAGATCATGGACAAATCTCATGCAGACACTAAGAGACCACGGATGCCAACCCAGACTATTATACCCAGCAAAACTCTTAATCACCATAGGCGGAATAAACAAAATATTCCAGGATAAAACCAGATTTAATCAATACCTGTCTACAAACCCAGCCCTACAGAAAGCACTAGAAGGGAAAATTCAACCTAAAGAAGCTAAACACATCCATGAAAAATCAAGCAATAGATAATCCCACACCAACATACACCACAGAAGAAACAAGCTGGCATAGCTATCCTAATATCTAGAGAAAAAGGATGTTTCAAAAGAGAAGAAGTCTTGTGGCAATGCCTCAGTGGTTCAGGTAACTACCAGAACTCGGAAAAGTTGGTTGAACTTAGGATTGACTGGGAGGCCAAAGATTTAAAAAGCAGAAGATTCTCTCAAGACATAAGTTGTGTGATAATAGTGTGGCTTGTGTGTGTGAATGAGAATTTGTAAATGTTGAATTCTAGGCTTCGACAATCATTGTCAGTGCAGATTAAGCTGCAAGTATTTATGTTCTAAAACTTAAATTATAAAGCTAGTTACGTCTTTCTAACAACTAGTTTTAATGTTCATGAGCATACTTTACCTACATTACTTTTTCAGGATGTTGAGAAAGCACAGGCTGGAGGCTGGGGGCTAGATGGTTTTGAGGAAGAGGTCTTGGTGGACTCTTTCATAGAGCAAAGGGAAGCAATGCCTTCTGGGAAATGAGCTAAGTTTTAATCTAGTCTTTAAGATTAGAAGTCAAAAACAAAAATATTAAGGAAAGGAAAACTTAATTGATCTTTGAAGTTACCACTATTTATAGGAGTTTGTCTGAAATATTTTTTTCTTGCAGGACTCAGGAGACATGGAGTTTAAGAGTTTTTTTTAAGTGCTAAAAGGTATTTGTTTTTGCAGCATGATGCTCCAGCCAGCAAAGAGATGTGGAAGCCAAGCTAGAGGCATTGTCCAGTCACCCTGAGGTGTTAGTCTTTGTTGTTTATCTTTCATTCCTTCACCCTTAGGAATCCTATCTCTCAGATCTTAAAGTCTCCTGCTGGCAGATTTTTATGAGGTGCACAGTCCATTCTGAACTACTGGCAAATGTCAGAGGGCATCCCAGCAACCTGTATTAAAAAGAAGGGTGCTCAACAGTCATGATCAGGAAATAGAGGCAGAAGGGAAATGGTCATGTGACAGAAGCAGATGTCATTTGTGCTCAGTGTTTGTACACAGCAGAAATGCAATAGTTGACAGCTAAAGTTAAAGTTCCTCAAGTAATCTAACTTCAAACTCATTAGCTATTGAGAGACTTGACCTGGGAGGGGGAGGATTAAATAACACTAGGATGTTTGAAAATGCTGTGGGAAGACATTGTTTTATGTTTACTTTAAAAATAGTTTATATATATATACACACATACATGCATATAGATGTAGAACTTAAATGGAGTTACGCCATATGCCACCTGGAGTGATCCCATTCTCCCAAAAGCCATAGACTGTCTAACAAAAACCCCAGTTCCAGGAATGGGAAACTTTGCAAGTTGATTAGCGTAGAACAAAAGACTCCCGAAACAGTATAGGATACTGCCATTGTTCTTGGTTGCCTCCCAGAACTTGAAGGACCTATTGCTGAAGACACTACACACTTTGGACACAGGACTTGAAGGAATCACCTTGAAGACTAGTGGTAATAGCACCCAAAGGTCCTATGCAAGCTGCCAAGATAGAAAAGTTGTTGATCCTAGCCAGCTGTAAAGCCTGTGATTCACGCTGGTGACTGGCCCAGCAGGATATTCCCAATGGTTCAATGACCAGCACTTTTATCTTGGGTATAACTGATAGCTGTGTAATTGAACTTAAGGCCTGCTCATTGGGAGGGAAATCTTGCCTAGTACTATGAACCAAGTTAACTACCTGTGACTGCAGAGGTCATGGACCCTAGAAGATAATGTACTTTTATAACTTTTCTAAACATTGTATAATTTCTAATTATGCTTTATTTGGGTTTTTATTTATGTTTTCTATTAGTTGTATTCCTTTTGTGGGTATTTGAATATAATTTACAGTGGCTTTTGCTTTACAATTAATATTAAGATCTCTTTTTACCAGAGAGGTTTGTGACGTCCATGTATCTGTCTTGTACCTTTGGAGGCAATCCTTTCTGGTATTGTTCCCTTTAAGATTGTCATCTTCTTGTAGCTGTAATTTTTATTGTAGACAAGAAATACCAATTAAAAATGGCTTAAACTGTTAGGACAGTCATTATACATTTCTTAAAGTCTAAACGCAGAGTTGACTCCAGCCACCCTGCTCTCTGCAATAATGTCAGTGACCCTGGTAGTCTTCTCTCTCTGTTAACATAACACAAACTTTATCACTACAGTATTTTTCCTCATACTCACAAGATGGCTGTCTACGGCAATCAAGGCTGCATCCTTGTTCATTACCAGCCCAGCAAAAATTGCAGGCAATTCTTCCCTGTGATGTTCATTTAGTATAGTTGGAATAACTTGGTTGACCATCTGTCTGTCCACCCCCATGTTATTAACATTCATGGAAAAGTCCATGAGCAGGGAGCTGTTGACCAGGTCAGGACCACCAGCAGCCTTAGCACTTGGCATTTTGAACTAGATAATTGATCTGTGATTCAAGATATTGAGCAGCATCTGTAAGAAACTGAGGTATTATGGTAGTCATTTTAAGACAAGGAGCCAAAATGAAAGCGACGAAAGAGTAGTAGCCTGGGCTCCTTCTGGCCCATCTCCCTCCTGTGGACAGATGTGAGGAGTGATGATCTGCAGTTCCGGCAGGACAAATTCACTGGCACGCAGTGAACAATGGGTGGTTCCTGGTGTTTCCTCCATTAGACTGGCTGTTCCTGCTATTGTGTAGTAACAGGAAATGCTCTATTGTAGACACTCATCCCATTTCCATTGTTGTACACAAGGAGCTGGTATCACC
Organism: Peromyscus maniculatus bairdii; assembly: GCF_049852395.1. Lineage (NCBI taxonomy): Eukaryota > Metazoa > Chordata > Mammalia > Rodentia > Cricetidae > Peromyscus > Peromyscus maniculatus. Next base: position 15,919,908 of record NC_134864.1, read on the forward strand.
CCTCAGATTATGCCGTCTACTTTGGAAACTATCACTTGGTGTCTACGTTCCAGCCAAGCACCTTCCTGGGTGAACTTCACTGCGCTGAGCAGCCCTGGCTCATCAGGCAGGACTGAGGCTAAAGCTTCTTTTCATCTTGTGAAGGATAATTTGTGTTCCTATTTTCATATGTGAAGGATTTTTTTTATGGTTGAAAACTGATTATTTTCCCCCATTTTTCAACTAGGTATCACTTTTTTTTTTTCTCATAACAGGTTTTGGTGAGATTAATGGTAGTCCTACCTACTGTTGTCAGAATCAAATCAAATGACATTTAATAAAGTGTAAGGTGAAAAACCGATCTGAGACATTATTTCTCTTCTGCTGTATTGGGGCTGTGTGTTGTCCAAATGTCAGCCAGGCCTCTGATTTCAGTGGCATTTTTACAGCCAAGGATGCTCGCATAGCCTGTGAAACTCTTATGAATGCATGTGTTGCCAAGGGAACAGCCTGCCTAGTAACAACCTAATAGATACCCCTCCAAAGATCAAGGTTATTCTAGCATCGTCCCTACTTAAAAAAAAAAAAAAAAAAAAAAAAAAAAAAAATCTTTAAAATGAAACGACCCAGTCTCAGAGCAGCATTAAGAGGCAATGAGAACAACTCTAGCAAACCAACCACTACGTCTACTGTTTAATAAAGGGAGGCTGTGCATAAACTTCCTGCTGCAGCCACTGTGTTACCCCGGGGGATGATGGAAGCACAATTTAGATGCCCATTTTAAAACTTTAAAAGGGCGTGACTTGGTGAAGACAGCAGGCCCTTGCTTTGTCATTCTGTGTGTAGTGCTTCAGGAGCACTTGATATATGGAAAGATTTTTTTTTTTTTAAGAAAAAAATGAATATGTCTTCTGGAAATGTTTTGCTGCTTTTAAAAGCCCATTTTCTTCAGCGACTCGGTGCTCAAGAGAAAGCAAGAAAAGTGGTCAGGTGAATAGACTGATGAGAAGAAAAGGGAAAAAAGCAAGTGAGGCGGGTGACAGAACAGAGACTCCACCATATTGTGAAAGAGAATTGCTGCTATCCCTGGGCAGCAGTGGCGCACGCCTTTAATCCCAGCACTGGGGAGGCAGAGCCAGGCGGATCTCTGTGAGTCCGAGGGCAGCCTGGGCTACAGAGCGAGATCCAGGACAGGCATCAAAACTACACAGAGAAACCCTGTCTCGAAAAACAAAAACAAGAATTATTGCTATCAGGAAAGAAATTAGAAAGCATATAATTTAAAGGTTGTCTCTTTCATTCTACATAAAGATTCTAATTTGTCTTCTAGTGTCTATGCTGAATATTCATGATGACCATAGGAGACTTGCATGCTTCTGAACATCTACAAACCTTTTGTACGTCACTTGTCATGCATACAGGGAACATGCCCCAAGTGGGTGAGCCATGCAGTGTGGTCTTGCTATGAGACAAGCAGTACCAGCCTCACCTGGAGAAGTGCAGTTTTGAAAATTTATTATTGAAAGATTCAACACTCAAGAAAAGCGTGGAATCCTTTCGGAAACTTAAAAGAAAAGAGTGTCCAGTTTGAAGTCAGATGCCGGAAGTCCTCCTGTGTGCAGGCTTGTCTGCAGGCTTGGCAGGGGAGTGAAGTACCAACAGTGAATGGATGTGTAGAAACTGCTTGTGCTGTTTGGTTGTGAGGATTTTCTAAGTCTCTCCAGGAAAGATCACAGTGGCCTGCTGCCATGTGTAAGGAAAGGGGAGAAAGACCTCACTATTCATGCCAACTCTCCCTCTGTTTATCTGGGAAATCCTAGAATACTCCACATCGCCTTGGGTCTTGGTTTTCTTATCTGTGACCCACAGGGTTTGCTTGAGGTCCTGCAACTTCAAAATCCATATAACTTGCTTTTCCTTTCCCTCTTCCTTCGAATTCTGGAACATTCTCTAGTCCTACTATCCCTGTCACCCTTTATCATCATAGTTAACATGACCTTTTGAGCACTTGCTTCAAGAACATAACCAGAAAGTTAGTGGTCCTGACTCCCATCTCTGAGTGATGTTTTGAGAATTAGCGACATGACAGAATGACAGAATTTACTTAAATGATAGCATCTTGTTAGTGTGTAGAATATGTTTAGTTCTAGATAGTAGTTGATACCATGAGTGCAAACTAGTTTTTATATTGGCCCAAATAAGACATAGTTACAGAAATATTTCTGCTACAACAACAACAAAAAATATGTGTATGATCAGTCTTTGGAGGCAGTACATTCCCATAAACTAAATGCAGATGTCCGCAAGTGAATATAGTGTTCAGGATTCCAACCATGGGTGATGTATTAGCCTTGTCTGATTAGCTGCTAAAATGACATCTGTAAAATTGATCTGAAAAATGAACATCTGGCTTCTGACCTATTTCTTACAGCAGAAAACCTGTTTGCCAAATGTACTAGTTACTGTTCTTTTCCTATGAAGTGGCACTGTGACCAGGGCAACTTTTAGAAGAAAGCATTTAAGTCAGGGGGTTGCTTACAGTTTCAGTGAGTGAGTCTGTGACTGTCGTGGCACAGAGCGTGGGGGCAGGCAGACAGTACTGGAGCAGGAGCTGAGAGCTTACTTACATCATGATCCACAGCAGGAGAGAGCCAGTGAGAGACAGACAGAGAGGGTGACAGAGAGAGACACTGGGTTTGGTGTGGGTCTTCCATACAGCTCTTTCCACAGGACCATAACTAATTCTTCCCAAACTTGGGAGGACCAAGCATTCTAACATATCAGCCTATGAAGGACATTCCCATTCCAACCACCACATCAAGTATAGTATGGGAGGAATTTAGTCAAAATTTCTCACATAATTGCTAGATCTAGGATCTGCAATGTTAGCATTGGAAATGCCTACAAAAACAACAAGAAGACACTATGGAGTGTAAAAACTCAATGACCTCCCTGTGGTGAATATAAAGGTAGCCTCTTTAAACATACAACTGTCCTTAGAAGGCATTCTTTACTTTAATGGACTATAATGTCATACTTGGAAGCTTTTTCCATGGTACCCTGAGAACAGGGCTTTTTTTTTTTTTTTTTTTTTTTTTTTTTTTTTTTTTGATTTGCCTAATGTTTGCTAAGTGAACATCCATTATAAGTAGATAACTAGGCTAATTGATGAACATATGAATGTAAAAGGTCTTGTTTCCATTTGGAAAGGAACTTACCATTTGGTGTGGACCCACACTCAATAGCAATCATAATCCATGACCAAATGGTGGGTGTGATTAGTTTTCCCATTCCAAACTCTCTGTCCCAACAAGTTGGTTGTTCCCTGCTTCCGTTTTCCATTGGCTTACACACCTACTCTGAGTCCCATTTCCAAAAGATAATTCCTTCCAAATCTCCTAGCTCTTCTCCAGATATTTGTCTCCACATCTTTATAAAATAGTTGTGTAGGCTTATATTTTGATTAATCAGTTTTGCTCGTATATATTGACTTCTCATGTTAGTGAGAATTTAACTTCTAAACCCCACTTTTCTCCCAATGGTGTGATATTGTTTAGTCATTAGTGGGTACTTTACAGAACGCCTATGTAAATACTGTTTATTGCTCAGCCCAATACTATGATGATTCATTGTACATTTGTTTCCACTTAGTAGGTCATTGTTTCTCACTCAGTAAATATATTTCAAGCTCTTCAGAGTCTAAAATACATTCAATATGATAGAAACTTATTAGTTTCATTGTTCTCCATGAACATTTTCTATTTTTGTTTTTAGATATTGGGCTGCAAAACAAGAGAATAAAACAATAGCTATTCAGAAATAAATCCAATGTCATCTTACTATATAGGAGTTGTGCTAAGAATTTGAAATTAATGAAAGAGACATAAAATTCTATAAAAAGGTATTTAGGAGACATTTGTGGTCCAAAAAGGGGCAAAATAATACAAAATAGAATGTCGTTTAACCAAGTAGATAGTAAAAAACAGACTTGGAATCCTGTATGAATACTTCAACATCATAAAGGCAGATTATACCAAGCCCATAGCCAACATCTACTTAAATGGAGAGAAGCTCAGAGCAATTCTACTAAAATCAGGAACAAGGCAAGGTTGTCCACTCTATATCTATTTAATATAGTACTTGAAGTCTTAGCTAGAGCAATAAGACAACCAAAGGAGATGAAGGGGTTACAAATTGGAAAGGAAGAAGTCAAAGTACTCTTATTTGCATGCCTAAGTGACTAAAAATTCCACTGGGAAACTCCTCCAGTTGATAAACACTTTTGGCAAAGTAGCTGGATACAAAATTAACTCACACAAATTAGCTGTCCTAAATACAAATGACAAATGGACTGAGAAAGAAATCAGGGAAACAACACCCTTCACAGTAGCCTCAAATTATATAAAATATCTTGGGGTAACTCTAACAAACAAGTGAAAGATTTGTCTGATAAAACCATTAAGAAATTGAAGAAAGAAACTGAAAAAGACATCAGAAGATGGAAAGATCTCCCGTGCTCATAGATCAGTAGGATTAATACAGTGAAAAAAAAAAAGGCCATCCTACCAAAAGCAATCTACAAATTCAATGGAATCTCCATCAAAATTCCAACACAAATCTTCATAGTTCTTGAAAGGACAATTTTCAGCTTCACATGGAAAGACAAAAAACAAAAACAACAAACAAACAAAAAACAGGATAGCTGAAACAATCCTGGAAAATAAAAAGATGTAGCTAGAGTTTTTCTCTCCAGATCCCATCAAGTCCTGGCAGTCCCGTAGCCCACTTATAAAATAAACATACAGATGCTTATATTATTTAAACTGCTCAGCCATTAGCTCAGGCCTACCATTGTCTAGCTCTTACTCTTATACTCAGCCCATATCTGTTAATCTATATGTCCCCACATGTTCCGTGGCTTTACATGATGCTCCCTGGATGGCAGGCTCGCGTCTCCTCCTCTCCACCTTCCTGTTCTCTCAATTCTCCTCTCTGCTAGTCCCGCCTATACTTCCTGCCTGGCTACTGGCCAATCAGTGTTTTATTTTTCAATCAATCATCCACAGCAAAAAGAACTACTGGAGGTGTTATCATCTCTGATTTAAAATTGAACTACAGAGTGGTAGTAATAAAAACAGCAGTTATTGGCACAAAAACAGACATGTTGATCAGTGGAATAAGATTGAAGATCTGGACATAAACCACACACCTATGGACACCTGATGTTTTTTGTTTGTTTGTTTGTTTGTTTTTTAATAAAGAAGTTAGAAATACATACTGTAAAAAGACAGCATCTTCAACAAATGGTGCTGGCCAAACTGAACAGCTGCATTTAGAAAAACCAAATAGATTAATATTTATCACCCTGCACAAAGCTCAACTCCAAATGATTCAAAGACCTCAATATATGACCAGATTACACTGAGCTTGGTAGAAAAAACTTTCTAAACAAAACACTGTTAGCACTGGCAATAAGATCAATAATTAATAAGTGGACCCTCCTGAAACTGAAAAACATCGGCACAGCAAAGGACACTGTCATTCTGACAGTGGCAGCCTACAGAATGGGAAATGATTTTTTATACCAATTCTGTGTGATAGAGGGTTAATACCCAAAATAGATTTTAAAAAAACTCAACTAGATATCAAGAAAACGAAAAAATTAAAAATGGGGCATAGATATAAACAGAGAATTCTCGAAAGAAGAAACTAAAATAGCAGGACAATAAAGAAATGTTCAACATTCTTAGTCATCATGGGAACTCAAAACTACTTTGAGATTTCATCTTACACCCATTAGAATGGCTAAGATCAATAAAACAAATGATAGCTCATGCTGATATGGAGTAAGGAGAACAACAAACATGGCTGGTGCAAGTGTAAACTGGTATTAGCCACTATAGAAATTAGAGTGGAGGCTAATTAGGAAGCTGGGACTCGATCTCACTCAAGATCCAGCTGTACTACTCCTGGGCATATAACCAAAAGAAACTTCATCCTAGTGCAGAGACACTTGCTCAACCATGTTCATTGCTGTTCTATTCATAATAGCCAGAAATTGGAAACAACCTGGATGTCCCTCAGCAGACGGATGGAGAAAGAAAATGTAATACAGATGCACAATGGAGTATTACTCAGCTGTTGAAAAGATAACAAAACTCACAAGTAAATGGATGGAGCTAGTGTATTTTCATCAAGTATGTTTTTGATAGTAGATTATGTCTCATGTAAAAGTTTAGAAATTAGTTCTTTCATAGAATTTATTTATTTACCTATTCATTTGTTTATTGTGGAACAGGTCCTTTTGACTACAAAACAAAATCATACACTTCCTTTTGTTATTTCAAAGTCAATTTCTGGCTCTGATCTTGTATGGAATATTGCCTGCCCAAATAGTATTAGGATATCTAGGACTTTCTGGATGGTCCTCAGGATGTTAGGAGCAATTATTTGGGATACACGTTTAACAAACAATTGAATCTTGGAACAGGAATCCATTAAATAAAGTTTTAAAATTTTTCACTAACCAGTCTTCAGAGAATTTAAAATAAATATATGATGATTACAATAGAGAATGCAACAAGTAATGTCTCTTCTAAACACTTTTGACTATGGTGCCCTTTCCCCCTGATGGCATCCCTCGGGAAAGGAAGATGGAGAAGTTGAGATGAGCACAGACAGTTAGGAAAACTTTTGAAAATTTAAATGGAACTCTAGACTGGGTGTTGATGTTTATTGTGTATGTCCCTGGTGATGGTGCAAACACCCAGATTTCTGAGGCTTAGTTTCCTCAGCTGCAAAATTAGAATAAGAATGCTTACTTCAGCTATAAAAAGGGATTTTAAAAATATACACTATGAAAGGCTCTGTAAAATTGTAATGTATTTTAATTTTACAGACATAAGACATTATGAGAATAAAGGATCTCCCTCTTAAAAGCTGGACTCACTTGCAATGTTTGACCTACTTTTTTATTTTTACTTTTTAATTTTCAGAAAGGGTCTCACTATGTAGCTTTGTCTGGCCTGGAACTCACTATGTAGAACAGACTGGCCTTGAGTTCGTACTTGAGTCTCCCTCTGGAGTGCTGGAATTAAAGGTGTGCACCACCACACCCAGAGACCTACTTATTCTTTAAGAATGTGCCAGCTTTAGATTAATGATCTGCAGTGATTCCCCTATTCCACAAGACTTGCTTTTTTTTTTTTTTTTTTTAAGACACTGAAGTAGTTAAGTATTAACTTTAGGAGGAACAGGAACAGCTGTGAAGTTATCAAATACAGAAAAAAATGTTTCCAAGTGGCTCATTATTGTACAATCAGCTCATATGGGAGTTCTTGCATATCATTGAAACTAGAGAGGACATACATTAAAGGGTATATTTCATTATGTGTGAAATACCACAGCATCATGCTTTTCATGATGCTTGGATTGGTGATAAAAAAAATGCTAAGAAATGAGAAAGACAATTTTCACAACTAAAAATGAAAGGATCCTGAAGTTTACCCTCCTTTATAGCCTTAGCTACATGGCTATTGGTGGGAATAATAGCCTGAAAACCAAAGAAGCAGGTTAGTCAAAATCATGCTGCTGTTCTAGAACCCGAGACTGAGTAGTTTATAACAAAAAACAACTTATTCCATCCCAGTTCTGCAGGATGCAGATTCCACCCTCAAAGGGCAATCCGGTTAAGAACATGTAATTGCTATGAGCCATCTGTATCCCTCTTAATACATATGACAACATCATGATTATCTCCCAGTACCTCCGAATATAACTGTATCTACAGACAGGACCTTTAAGGAGACCACTTAAGTGAGGTCATATAGAATGACCCTTACCCCTCAACTAGTTTCTGTGGAAGAGATTAAATTATGAACCACACACAAATTAATGGACAACCCCATGTGAACACAGTTAGACTAAACCCATGTTCAAGTTAGGACAGAAACCTCAGAAGAAACCTTGAGCTTAGACTTTCAACTCCCAGAGGCACAAGAAAACAAATTTCTGTTATTTAAGCCAGCCATTCTGCTATTTTATTATGTCAGCTCAAGGGAAAGGAATACAGTAATAAAATATTTAACTCTTTTTTTTTAAAGTTTACTTTCTCTGAGACCATATACAGGAACCCTAGCATTATTAAGAATTCAAGACAAAGGAAAATAAATACGAACAACTCGTCTGTCCACTTGTGTTTGACTCACACTATTTAAGCTTATCTTCTTGTAGGCAATTGTTATCAAGTGAAAATTGATGTGACTTACTTTCAGATGGATTTTCTGGAATTCTACATGAAAGGAAAAGCAGAATATCACAGTTCAAAGTCAGGTTTGGAGCTGATAGCCTGAAATCAAGTCCTGAACTGCTGTTGTACAAATTATACATAAGCTAAGTATTCAAAGGACCCTCTTCTTAGGGCTGGTATGAGGAGTAAAGGAGCTAATAGATGTAAAGTTTAGAAAACTGTTTACAAGGCTGTAGTACAGGGATGTTGAACTTGCAATTCACATATCAAACACCAGATGGCAGTTTGGCTGGTTAGTCCTGGCATTCAGCTTCTGCGCTGGGCTCCAGTGTCTGAAGTGGTAACAGACTCCTAGAAGATTTCTATGGAAATAAAGTAAACTAAATATCTCAGTGCAAATAATTTTATACTAGACCAGAGAAGCACATGTAAAATGAAAACTTAAAGTATATTTGGATATACTAGATGCTTTCTGTCACGAATTTTTCAAATCACTACTCCATGATTTGGGGACCAAACAGCCATGAGCAAGTTACTTTATATTTAGACCTCACTTTCTTACCTGAAAACTATTATATGTATATAACTTTAATTTTTTTTCTGTTTTTCACCCTGGTGGTTGGACCCAGGACCCTGTACATGTAAGTTAAGCATTCTTACTATGGGCTGTGTTGCTATATACCATTTGACAACATTTCTTTGTACTTGTATTTTATGCTCCTTGTTTCAGAGGCTCAGGGTGTAGGAAAGATAAGCATTGCATACTTACTATATATTGGGGGAGTTTAGGGGACCAAAAGAACATGAAAATAAAAGGGAGTTATTAGAGATATAGAAAGGGTAAGAGATTTTAAAAAAGTAATAGAAAGAGTAAATATGTGCAAAATATATTGTATGCATATATAGAAATAACATGACCAAATCTGCAACTTTGTATAATGAATGCATATTAAAAATGAAGAAAGGGCAGAAACGCTTGCACTCATGAAGCTTATATTCTAGTTACTAGAGCCGAGTGAATAGCTGTGTCACTTGCAATCGGGTCCAGGTTAGTACCAGGATTTTGAAGTGCCATATGCTATTCCATTTTTCATTGAATCTCAAAGGACCCATAACAAAATGGTTTCTACGGCAAGGTTTGCAAAAGTCCACCTATGCTGCACTTTCAAAGCAACTGTCAGACAACTGGCATTTTTAGCTAAATCTGTAACACGGGCATATGAGAGTGTGTGGATAGTTGAAAGAAAGGATTGTTTTCAAAGACAATTTTTAAAAAAAAGAATTTTTGCAGAGAACCTGTGTACCCCCATCATCATGGAGTACAGGTAATGTTCTTTTTCATCTTAATCATCTTAATCAGATCTTCCGATGCATCACTGAATGGAGCTCGTGGAGCTGAAGTGTACCAGGCTCGTTCTTTTGGGCCACCAACCAGCTCCCAACTCATGACATGGAGACTTGTTATTAGTTTTGAATGCTCGACCTAACTTAGACATGTTTCTGTCTAGACTTAAATCAACCTGTTTCTCTTTTACCTCCCTTTCGCCTGGGGCTTTTTACGTTTCTTCCTTCTGTATATCTTACTTTCACTGCTTCTTCTGTCCGGCTGGCTGGTGGCTGCCTGCCTGACCCCAGATCTCTTCTTCTCTTTCTCCCTCATTCTCTCCTCTCTTTTTCTTTGTTCCTCTCTCCTGTTTATTCTCTCTGCCTGGCGGCCCCGCCTATCCTTTCCCCTGCCTAGCTAGTTATTGTCTGTTGAGCTTTTTATTAGACCAGTCAGGTACCTTAGGCAGGCAAGGTGAAACAAATGCAACACATCTTCACATAATTAAAATAATATCCCACAACGCTGAAGCACATAGAGCTCCTGTGAGGGCAGCAGTATAGGCCTGAAGGGCTGGAGTGACAATAAGAAAGCTGTACTAAAAAGAGTGTATGCCTGTTCCTGACCTGCCACAAAGTAACAGTGTTTCCTGTGGTCCAGATGTGAATGAGCTCTAAGGATGCTAACAATCCCTCTGTGGAGGGACAGTGATACTCTGTAGCGACAATGCACCAGATCTGCACAGGATACCCAACAGGAGCCATTGCGTCGGCCATGGGGGCAATGTCGGAAAGCTTCAGCAGTGGTTATCTTGCAGGGCCCCACTTTGTGGCTGGAAAGTCGACTCAGTGATTAATGCACTTCCTGCGTCAGCATGAGGAGCTGAGTTTTAATCCCCAGAACCATGGACACCTAGACATAGCAATACACGTATGTAATCCCAGGGCTTCTTTAAAGGCGGGGAGGAGGACACAGAAGGTACCCTAGAAGCTCACAGCCAGTTAGCCTGGTATAGACAGAGGTAGTACAGACTCCTTGAAAGAAGGAAAAGGCAACATGCGTGCCTCCATTGTGCGCATGTGCATGCACACACACACAGCCCCACTACATTCAAAAATCAACACTGGAGACCATCAGCCCTGGTAGCCCAGAGGTTATGTCTCATTCAGGCAAGGAGAACTTTCCTGTCCCTTACTTTTCTAGGCATGCTCATTCCAACTCCACTTCTAGAGTGAGAGTATCAGACACTGTCCATGGAGACACAGGAAAAGGAAGCAAAACTCTTCCTCAACCTGCTGTCTTTCTGCATGGATCTCTATAGCCCAGAGAAGATCTATGCTGGGTCAGGGAAGGAGCATTGATTCTGAAGTAAATATGGAACACTACTATACTTCACTGAGCATATTAGTTACTAAAAGGAAAATATCCATGTATCAAGGAGAGATTAGGACTTTGACGCTACTTCTAAAAGTTAGCTTATTCTTTAATGATTTTATATTATATATGTATGTAAATATATATCCATATTTATATATTCCCATTCATCCTTCCACCCTCTCTTATCCTAATCCCACTCCCACCAATCCCACCTTCCACTAAACACATCCTCATATCATTTTTCATGTCTTCTTTTGTGTTTCCTTTTTGACATGCTGGATTTAACCAGGGTCTCTTGCATGGGTTTAGGTGTGAGGTTATCCACTGGACTGTGTATAACTCTCTAGAAGCTATTATCATTGAATACAATGGTCTTCTTTCCTCCAATAGCCCTGTACTGTCATCAAATACCATGAGCAAGGCCAGGAGGGTCCTAGGAACTCCTCCCCTACGTATGATTATTTACTAGCTCAGTCTTGTTAGGACCTATGTAGGTACCTGCTGCTATTGTGAGTTCATGAATACCATGGCCATACCATGACCATAAGACAGTATTTCATGGTAGTCTGCTTTCTCATTTGGCTCTTACATTCTTTAAGCTCCCTCTTTCTTGATGATTCTTGAGCCTTAGGAGGGATTATCTAGGTATCCTATTTAATGCTAAGCAAATAATAGTAACTCATCTTCATCATCCAGTCATGTATTAACCACTGTTTCATGTTTCAAAGAGAAGTTCCAATTATCATAGCTGAGGACATCATCAGTCTATGAGTATGGATACAAATATTTAAAAGAGAAGTTTGACATATAAATTCAGTTAAAAAAAAAAAGTAATAAGATTCATCCATAGTGCCTGTGACCTCCCAAGGCATGGGCCTTTGATCAGATTTATGAACTCCCTCCTATGGGACAAGCAGAAATCAGTTGGTTACCCCTATAACAAACTGTGCCAGTATTGCATTAATAAGTATCCATTCCTAGACAAGTTTGTAGTGTAGTGTTAATGGTCTAAAGCTGGGGTAAACCATTGCATATGTAAGTATAGCTACCAAAGATATGTATTGTTGAAATGACAGCATCTTCAATAAACGATGCTGCAAAAACAGCAAATCAATGGGTAAAACAATGGAATTAGACCCTCTCTCTTAACTTGTACAAAAAATAAACTCCAAATATATCAAGGATCTCAATATAGGATTCTTTAGGCTTCTAGATGAAAATGCAGGAAGTCTGCATCAACATGTCAGCACAGGTTAGGACTTTCTGACTAGGACTTTAGTACTCAGGGAATACCACCAACAGCTGCCAAGCAGGATGTCATGAAGGGAGCTATCATCAAATGAAGAGGCAGCCCACAGAATGGGAAACTTTTGTCAACTATACATCTGAAAGAAGATTAGCATCTAGACTGAATATACCATGTAGCCCCCAAAAAACTAAACATCATGAAAACAAACAACACAGTTTAAAAATGGGCTTTGGAACCGAACAGAGAGTTCTCAGAAGAAACACGAATGGCTATCAAACATGTTTTGAAGTATTCAACAATTTTAGCCGTCGGAGAAATGCTAATTTCTTTAAGTCTTCATTGCTAGTCAGAATGGCCTTGATCAGGAAAATGTACTACAAATGGTGGTGTGAATAGAGAAACTCTCACAAACTACTGGTGAGACTTCAAAGTAGTACAGCCACTTTGGAAATCAGTATAAAATTTTCTCAAAAATGAAAACAAAAACTACAGAGAGAATGTCCAGGGTGCCTAGCTATACCACTCCTGGGTGCATACCCAGAGGATTCTAAAACCTACTAAAGAGATACTTGGTCGTCTGTGTTTGTTACTATGCTGCTCACAATAGCAAGGAAATAGAATCAGCCTGGATGTCAATCTACAGCTTACTAAATAATGAAAATGTGGTACATATACAAATGTATAGAAAATGAAATTTGCAGGGAAATGAGTGGAACTGGAAGAATTTATATTGAATGAGGTCACTCAGGACCCAAGTAAACTTCTCTCTCATATGTGAATCATAGTTTTGAGTTTTTAGATTTGTTTCAGTTGGAAAGTCTATAGAGACTGGAAGCAAGAAAGTAACCCTGGTGGGGAGCAGAGGACTTAACGGGGTGGGGACAGAAGGACATATACATTATGAAAATAGAATTAGAAGGAGTGACAGGGCTTAATAAGGGATAGCATGGGGGACAGTGGAGAAGATGGGGTACTAGAGAGGGTTAATGAAAATTAAGGATGTATGAAGAAGATACATGTAAATCCAACACTTTATTTTAAAACACAACTAAGAAGATACTTTGAATGAAGATGCCATGCATGGGAATGATGATGCCACTCTCAGAAGACAGGGGTAATTAAACAAAAAATCCTCCCAATGCCATGTGTGGAATATCTCTCTATGATTATTGGCCAGGAATTCTCCAAAGACCCTCCCCCGCCAAACAATCCAGGTTATAACCATTGCCTTTGGGTTACTTCCCCAACCCATCAAACTTGATGGTAAGATCACTGAAGAGACCATACACATTGCTGCAGAGTATAGGGAAACCATGCTGGGATGGAGTTGGAAGTTTCCTCTTGGATGGCAAGCCTTCATGTGATGTTATTACTGAGATTACAGATTTTGTTATGGGTTTTCATTCAGATTCCATCCAGGGATGGAAAATACTTAGGCCTTTAAGTAAAATGTAAGTAGATTTAACATATATAAAGCACTTAATCATAGTCTATAAATGTTTTCTATTTCATTCTTGTGCTTGCTGCTGGCTGGGCTCCAGGTCACACAGCTCTCATTCTGTGGAGTGAATGGACATGTCAGGGATGTCAAAACACACCAACAGAAGCGTCATTCTGCTCCGTGGTCCTTCAAACCATACACAACGGAGACTGGATAGGCCCTGATGGGACCCAAAGTAGGAGGAAATCTGGAACCTAAACAACCGAGTCATGTTTTCCAATTCTCGGCCCAGAGTCCCTAGAGCAGGGGGCTCTGTTGGGTAAGACTACAATCTCAAATAAGGAATAAAGCCTGACGCTCACTCAGCAGCCCCTGGCTATCGTGGGCCTTCAGTGTGTACTGAGTGAAGTCTAGTGCATGAAGCTGTAGCCAGATGACAGAGGTTGGATAATGTTTGGGACTGTGGTGAGAAGCAGGGAGTCTTCCAAAGAAAAAACAACTGGGCAATCTCAACGGTGCCTTCAGAATCTACCCTGCCACCCCCAATGTTTCCACCACAAAATCGCATACATTTCAGTAAAGGAAACATTGTTCAGTGATATTCTGTCAACTTTCCAAGTGCTGATAGTAATATAGAGATCAGAAAATAAGTTTCCACTAGTCAAAGAAGCTTGGGAAATCCTATAGCCACACACTACATCTGTGGGATATACACATGAGCATATTATGTTTTGAAAGTCACAAAGGTTAATTTTGACAAATCCAGGATATTTCTTGACATTTTTAGCAGCTGAACACCATTTTGGTCAGTACACATGTTCACCTCCCTCTAACCAGTGTTCTGGTAACATCATACTAGGAAAGGTAAAAATTCAAATATTACCTTCAGAAGGAAGAGGCATATTGTCACAGCTGTTCATGTTTGTATTTTTGTATTGGGAATCTATGTTTCTGGAGTTATGATGTTTGCTGTGTTTCTTGTTGTAGATATCTGGGTGGGTTTTCCATTCTTTGGTTGCTGTTGCTCACTCTAGATCCTAGGCAAGTAGGGTCACTGTGGGGTCCCCACTTTAGAGAGCTTATTCAGATCAGCAGATGACAGAAAGGAATGGAGATAGTCTAGGAGGGAAGGATAAGAGGGGCAGTGGAAAAGAGCTAGAGAGGGCAGTTACACCAAGAGGTGGAATCTTCAGGAAGTGGAGGTAGGGTAAGAGGAGGAGCTTCTGTATGCAGGCTGCTGCAGGACTCAGAGGAAGTCTTAAGAGACTGGAATGGAGGGCAGGAAAGATATGAAAACTCACCCACTCGTGTCTCAGCCCAGTGAGGACACTTGGGTCCCTGGTAGAAAATGTTTCTGTAGATTAGTGGCTGACATAAAGTAATGGAGATGGGCTAGAATGGATGGAAGTGGAGCCAGAATGCATCATGGCTTTGCTATGGTTACAGTCAAAACGTTATGTTTAGAAATAAAATAGTTCTGAAATTTAAATTAGACTTCTTCAAAATTAGAACTTCTGCTCTTAAAAGACACAGCTATGAAAAAGAAAAGAAGCCATGATGGAGGAGATTCCACACCACATATAAAGAACCTGTATTCAGAATGTATCTATCTTCCCCCAAATTCTCAAGAGTAACAGTAAGAAAAAAAACCATCCAAATTCAAAAGAATCAAAGTATTTTACTCTATATCTTACCAAAGACATGCACTTGAAAATTGTGTAGCAGCATCATTCATCAAAAAAAGTAAGTTCAAACTGTAAAAGGTTAAGAATGAGGAAAAATTAAGATACTGATACTAAGTATCATTCTAACAGGTTAGAATGATGACACATAAAGCTATGGATACCAACTGTTTCAATAAGTAAAAACAAAAACAAAAACACCTAGAACCTTTTACACTGCTGGTGAGAGGTAAACATGGAACAACCACTTGGGAAAAGAATTTAACAACTTCCTTAAAAATTAAATAAACTCTGTCTTTTAAGAAAAACTCTCTCTCTCTCTCTCTCTCTCTCTCTCTCTCTCTCTCTCTCTCTCTCTCTCTCTCTCTCGTGTGTGTGTGTATGTATGTATGTGTATGTTGTATGTACGTGTGTATGTGTGTGTGTGTGTGTGTGTGTGTGTGTGTGTGTGTGTGTTGTATGTTCTGATGAGTATAAGTTATTGCAGAGGACAAAAGGCAGCTTTGGATTTCCTTTATGAGTGGTTGTGAGTCATCTGATATACATGCTGGAACCAAATGTGTGTCTTCTACAAGCAGCAGTTGGTTTTTTGTTTGTGTGTGTGTGTGTGTGTGTGTGTGTGTGAGAGAGAGAGAGAGAGAGAGAGAGAGAGAGAGAGAGAGAGAGAGAGAGAGAGATTTGCTTTGTTTATTTTTCAGAAAAAAATACTCAAGTAGCACCTAAAATCTGCCCATTGGCACTTCAAGAGCATATTTCAAAGTAAATTATTAAGTGTGGAAGCATGATACACAATAACATTTTACATGGATGAATGAGCCAACCTTGCTTCTCAAATTATTGGTTATATATTTGTGCAAAAACCTTTAAATAAAAATAACTTCCAATATTTTCAAGAATGTATTTATTTTGTCCCTACAGTCCTAAAAAATATACCACTGTCTGTACACATAGTTTCTAGTTGAAAATTCTACATAAAATAATTTTGTTTCCAAAGATTTGGGCATTGAAATGATCATTATTTGTGTAGCACCAGTTACAGACACTTACAAATGGTTATTTATTCAATGGTCTAATAACAGGAAACACAAGTAATCTACCTTCGTGTCTGTTTTTGAATGTGTTCATGCTGTTACTACCGATAAACTCGGTTTATCAAAGGACAGTGGCCACTGTGAATTTAATCTATTTGTTTAGAGTGATGTTAAAACATTCAACAGAAAAAAATTGAAGAGGAAAGAGGCCTGGAGAAGAGGATTTCTAGTATTGAAGTGTCAAAGATCATAGAATATACGTGGCAAATATACAATTTCTAACATCGCTGTTTAGCTTTGAGCTTATACTTAAGACAACATTTTATATATATATATGAAATATATATTTATTGTATATATAAATATGAAATATATATATTGGAAACTTTGAGAAATATGACTAATGATTCTTAAATTTTCAAGAAAAGGATATAAAAGAAAAATAGCACACAGCTGGAAGCTAAACCTTGGGAAATACATTTTTACAAGTGATGTGCTACTATTGGATGGGCTGCTTTGGCAGCAAGCAGTTCATGTAAGCACTTTTAGAAGTACAGTTTTCCCTGACTTCTTTTATTGGCCATCCAGGTGAAAGCAGTTAGCTTTAAAAAGAATTGTCATTGACACCATCAACATTGTTATCATCTTGGAACTCATCATCTACTTCTGTAACAAGCGTTTCTCTGTCTCATCTCTCTGTGTCTGTCTCTCTTTCTCTTTTATGTGTATGGACATCATACAGAGACACACATGGCTATTACTTCAGTACTCAGAACACAAAGGAAATAAAGAAATCCTAGATGTCAACCAACAGACAAATGAATAACAATGTTTCATGTGCACAGTAGAATTTTATTCGGCCACAAAGGAAGATGAGATGAAATCATAACACTTGCAGGAAAATATGTGGAGATGGGAATTATATGAACCAAAGTAACACAAAATCAGAAATACAGACAGGCATGTTTTTTTTCTCATATGTGGAACTTAGATTTAGTTTTTATAAATATGAATATATATGTGGACAGAGTGTGAATACAGTCAATAAACCGGAAAGGGGTCAATAGGAAGGGAGAAAGGGGGTTTCCTGGAAAGCCAAAGAGAGTAATAGAATGCATGTGAGAATGAAAACAGAAGGAAGTTCCTATGGGATGAGCAAGAGGTGGTAAGTGATTTGGGAGGAGAGTGGAAAAGGAGATCAATATAAACAAAGTATAAATGAAAATGCTCCAATGAAGCTGATTACTTTGTATGTTATTTTTTTAAATAATAAAAAATGTTAAGTGCTCAGATTTTTTTCATAAATCAATTACAGAATCTTCTTCCCCCCTTCCTACTTCCCTCATTCCCTCCCTTCTCTCCTTCCTTCAATAGTTAAGAAGCACTTACTGTGAGCCAACAGTAAATGATAAAATGAGAAGTTGAGGTCCCTGACCTATCCTTGCAAGAACAGGAGACTGCTGAGAAGTTGTTCAGTGCTTGGCATGTTTGTGCTAAGTATGCTGGAGGCTAAGAGACTTGAGGGTGCAAAGAACCTGGGCCACAAGGGCCACTGAGATACTTTCTTGTCACCGGATGAGGAAAGTTCAGGATCTATAGGAATGAGGAAGACTAGAGAAAAGGGGCTCTAAAGAGAGGAAGGCTAATCAGCAGCCAAGAAAGGTCCATCCATCTCTGTCTTGCACATCTCTATCTTTATATGTCTATGCCTCTCAACAGACTCGAGTCAAGGGTCAACCTGAAGAACAATTATGTGTGATTTCTAGGACCCTATGATGATTTAACACTAAGGAACAAGAATTTCCATGTGCCTCTGAAGAAGTTTAAAACAGCATCTCTGAGATGGTTGTTACCGAACAGTATGTGAACAAAAGGGCAGATTTATGACTTCGAGAGCTGAGTCAGAAGAATGCACCTAAATTTCTGATGTAATAAAGTGATACTGGAAAACCATGACACCTTATAAGGAAGGCATGGTCGTCATACTGTTTGGTAATGGTTCTTAACATGACAACTTGTTGATTAAACTTGCTCACTTGTGGTGTAGGCATCCCATCCTTAAAAGGCTCTGGCTGAAGGTGCTATGAGAAAGGATCAGGCAGAGAGGTTCTCTCTCTGGAGACAGAAGCCTTTTAAACTGAGCTTTTACTCATTCAGAGGACAAGAAGGGGAAGATTAAGAAACTGACAGCCTGTACTTGGGAATACCTTGGAGCTCTTCTGTATTGCTTGGGAATGGACCAACAAGAGTAGCTGTGAAGTCTTTAACTACTGAGGCTGATGTAACTTCACCTAATGCTAAGGAAGCCTGCTCATAATATTACAATGCTTTGTCAACCAGTAAAAAAAAAAAAAATTCCAGAAAAGTGACTAGGTGGATTTTTTTTCTACTTGAAATCTATTTTATATAACTCTAAGCAACGAATTTTATTAGGGTATGAGTGGTTTTTCTAGTTGGGTAGTCAAATTGCAGCCTACAATGAGGAAATGGAACAGTTGGTACTCTTTGAATATTAGTTTAGCATTCCTCACATCTGTCAACAACACTTGAAAGCATTTTCCATGAAGAACTGAAGCTGAGTTAATTCTTTTAGTAAGACCATTGTGCACACAGCTGATTGTGTTGAGATTGAGGTTAATGAACCTTGAGATCCCTAAAGTATGTCCCCACGAGTCTTCTGTTCATGAATTCTACTGAATGACAAGGTAGAATCTTCATCTAAATGCAAATATTTCTTAGAATTACAGCTGTCTAAGCAATGGTAATCACCTTGGAGTGTACATTTACACATGTGTAACATAATTTAAATAAGAAAACGTCTGTGACTTGATTGTTCTTTTGAGTCAAACTATAGTTTGAACTAAGAACTCGGGAAATTGCGTATTGACAAAGGCACAATATTCTGTGACTGGAAAGATGGAATTATATGTTATTACATGGACCTCACAAGTGTTATGGACGACAGCAAGTGGAAATTTATGTAAAAGTTTTACCTTGAAAATTTATTGTGGGGGGCTGGAGAGATGACTCAGTGATTAAGAGCACCCGTTATTCTTGTATTGGTCAGGAGTTCAATTCCCGGAATCCACCTTTGGTGCTCACTATCACCTCTGACCCCAGTTTCAGGGAATCTGACACTCTCTTCCGGTCTTTGTAGGCACACACACACACACACACACACACACACACACACACACACATACACACACACTCACATAAATAAAATTAAAGTACATCCTTAAAATTTTCATTATCTACTTACATCATTTTGGGGAGAACTTAATGCATGAGGCTATTAAAGCAGTGTAGAAAAAAGGAAGTGTTGTTTGCCTAGGTTTGGTTTGAGATGGTTTAAGGCATATGCATCAGAGGCTTTGTGTGAGCCCTCTTCAGTTACAGTGGATGAAAATGCAGGAACAACACATTTATGTTGACTAAATAAATTCACTGTTTAGTAAGTATCTACGGATTTAATAAGGGTTATCCTGCTAAAATGGCTTCCAATCGCTTTGTTGTTTTCTTTGGTTAGGTGGGTACACAGTTGACAATTTCTTGACTTTGGAATTTTGCTCATGTCGAAAGAAAGCACCCAAAGGAAGAAGAGAGAGTAAGATAAATGTGGGGACAGCAGTGAAATGTGCCATTCACTCAAGGCAGTTTAATGGCCTAAGTTTTGCTACTCATCACTTCTGTGGCAGCCTCCTCCAGTTCAGCCTGGATTTGCAAAGGAGAAGGTACCTTTCATGTCTACTTTTGGGGTCTCAGTGTGGCAACAGACTCTTCACACCATGCACTGCCAGTCCTACCATCGGCTTCCACCCTCTCAGACTCTCATCTGTCCCCCATACTAAGGGTGCCAGGCTGGACTCCATCTGACTGTGATGAGAAACTCTACACCTTACTCTGTTACTGTGCAGTTTAATTTCTCAGAGCACAAGCAGTCATTGAAGAGTTGGGAGTAGTTCAAGAGAATTAATTATAACTTAGGGAGAAAGGAACTCTAAAATTGCATCTTCAATATGTCTGTTTCCTGGTCCAATAGAAGAGGGTAGAAAGAAACAGACAAACCCCTGACAAGTCCTTAATTAAGGGCACACTTTCTGCATCTTGCTCTCCTTTCCTGGCTCTTGTCTCCAATGTTCACTTTCCTCCTTTTTAGTAAAACTTTTTTGTCGTCCCCCCTCCCCCCATGGGGACTTGTCTTGCCCTAGTTTCCGTTTGTTTCTTCTAAATATGCAATCAACAAAATAAAACATTCTCCAGCCATATATTTGAACTCTCTAAAGATACTCAGTTTGAACAACATTGAATATCCTTTAGCAGAGGACAGCAGAGATGGAGTGGGCTTTGGTATTTCAAATGTTGAGTATTTAATGTTTCCAGTAGAGTTTTGCCTTATCATCCTTCCTGGAGAAACTAATACTAATGGATAAAATGTGTGTGTGTGTGTGTGTGTGTGTGTGTGTGTGTGTGTGTGTGTGCGCATGTGCGTGCACACGCACGCATGCACACACATGTCTGTGTGTACTGTGGAGTGTGTATGTAGGTATGTATGTATGTACATTCACACACATTGACCAAGATGGACATAAATATCATGGAAGACAAGGCTGAATTTATATAACATGAATTGTGATATAGGAAGCTGAGATACACTTCACATTGGTGAGCACAGCCATGTTAATTCTCTCCAGATGACTTCAGCAGATTCTCTGGTTTTCTGCAATAAATGTTAATAAAGAGGCTCCATCCTTTGTTCTCTTGATGACCCTTGGGTTTTGCAAGTAAAGGGCATTTTTTTAAACTAATTTTAGTTTTCCATGCATGTATTACACATAGGCAGCTTTCATTCAAACAGAAAATCTAGAAAAGTAGATGTAATTCTATTTGTCCAAGGAATAAAGGAAGAGTGTTAGGTAGCTTAAATCATTTGGACTAGGTCACATGACTATATAATGTGACTGTGTGATTTCAAAGCCCATGTTATTTATGAGATTTAGTCACAGTGTATCTCATAAGTAATTCAATATCATGAGCACAGGTCAGGACTGATCCAACTCACACAAGTGTGCAAATAGTTTACAGCAATAGGAAACAAATGCTTTGGCTTGGTCCCCACCAACTCTTTTTGTTTGCTTGTTTGTTGGTTGGTTGGTTTTTGTTTTTGTTTTTCAAGCAAAGGGTGGGCACTCTGATTTGGATATCTTCATTATTAAACATAACATCATTTGGGGATATGTTGGGAAAAACAAGAAGTTCCAATACTGTAGTAGGAAATGATTACAAAGGAAAAAAGACCCTGGCTATGTAGCTCAAACTGACTTTGAATTTGCAACTTTGGCCCTCTAAGTGCTGATAAGTGTCATTATACATGTATACTACCACGCCTAAGGATTTTCCTTTCTAATGCACGTACGTAGTGCTACAGTTGCCCTTTCAACACCGATTTCCTTGTGGTCCACATATTTTATTATGCTTCATCAGTCAATAAATAGAAACAAAAATTTCCTTGGGGCTTCCTCTTTGACTCCTGGGTTTTGTAGCACTTTTCAAGTATTTGAATATCCCTCACCATCTTTCTGTTAGTAATTTCTAACTTGATTTCATGATAGCTGTAAAAAAAATTACCTGCATAATTTACTTTCTTTTGTACTTGCTGAAGTTTTTTTTTTTTTTTCTGTGAAGCAGGATATAAGATGCGTTGGTACATGGTGCCATGGCCATTAAAAACACTGTGCAATTTTCTGTTCTTAGGTGCTGCTCCACAGATAGGAGTTTGAGCCTCTCGGTTGGTGATATTATTGATTCTCACTGATCTGTCTAGTTGTTTCTATCATTTGTTAATATAAAATTTTTGAAGCTGTCAGTCAGTGTACATTTAGCTATTCCTTCTCCACTTCTCCATGTTTTATATTACATGCTCTGAGTAATGATGTTCCATGCACACACATGGGCTTTCTGGTTATACTGACCATTTTGCAGTATAACATCCTTACTGTTTTTGGCATTTTTTTGCTCTGAAGTTTACTTTAGCTGACATTAATTTAGCTACTCTTGCTCTTTCCCCAACATTTTGTATGATGATATATTTACTCTTAAGCTATCTGAGTCTTATAATTGAAATTATTTTCTTACGACAGCATACAGTTGAATGACTTAAAAAAAAACATACCGCTGATTTCTTTTAAACACAAATTACTCTAATTTTTATTTTATGCCAACTGTATGCTTATTCTATAGTCCCAGGGGATGACTCCAAGATTATGTACACACTTAGCATACGCTTAACCATTGAGATAAACCCTTAACCGAAAGTTATTTATTATTGATCTGGTAGGGTTTGAACGTGTTACTTTATTTTAGTTTGTGATATATTCTTTTTGGCATTTCTTCTTCTTGTTTTCTTTTGTATAACTTGTATTTTAATACCACTTTGATTTTTCTATAGTGCTTTTTCCAGTGAAACCCTGTGCAGGAAAATGAGTGGTTGAGTTCAGTATCACACTGCTGATGTACACACCACTGTGGTGGCATTGTCCGATTAGTTAAAGTACTATTTAGGAACTTCAATTTCATGCATGTATAGCAGGATAACATCAGGTGTTCCAATGCTTCCTCTCTCTGGGAAGGATTACTCAGAAAATGCAAGGATGGAAGGGAAATCTCTTGTGCTCACACCCATGATTTTGTTCACTTAATTTTTGCTTCCATTTGAGTTTGGTGTGCCAGTGTCCCTTCTTCTGTTGTTTTATTTATTTCCTTCAAAGTGTTATCAAGGTGGGTCCAACAGTGACAACATCTTTCTGTTTCTATACTTGTAAACGTCTTCATTTTCCCTTCACTCCTGAAATGCATTCTAGCTGGACAGGATTCTGGGATGGCAGCTCTTTTTTCTCAGCACCTGAGAAATGTACTGCTGCTCTCTCTGTTTCCTGCTGCAACTTATTGGAGAAATTATTTTGGCCACTCCACATAGTTTAAAGGATATTTATTTAATGGCGTAACTCACAAATTAAGTAATGGGTAGGTCGCAGGGTCTGGGGAAGGTGTAACGCAGTCCAGAAGTGTTCTCCAGAGCTCTGCACAGTCCACCTTCACCATTCAGCGTCCCGGCACCGAGAGAGCGCACAGAGAGAGCGCTCACCCATCCAGCTCTCGGGTCCCCAGGCACCTCCCCTCGCCCCGCCTCGTAGGTGTGACAGTTGTCAGAGTCTCAATGGGGCTTGGAACATCCAAGCTGGAATGGCTACCCACTACAGCAACTTCTGTCACTTGAGTTATTTTCTGTTACAATGAAACAAACGTTATTTCCTGCTGCAAGGATTCCTCATTCCTTGTTTTCAGAAGTTGGAGTCTGATATGTTGTGGCTAGTATTTCTTTAGGTTTTTCCTGGGGACTTTTGTCAGCTTCTAGACACTTTCAGATTGTGTGTTCTGTCTGACTTCAAGAGTCGAGCAAAACCATTTCTGAGCAAAACCATTTCTCAGCAGTGGTCCTCCCTCTTCTTTGCTAAGACTCTGGCAACAGGGAAGCTAGATAGATCTCTTGTCTCAGTTCCACAGGTCTCCAAGGCTCCGTTTACTTATTTTTTTAGGCTAATGTCTCTCTGTTATTTAGATTGAACTATCTCCACTGTTTCTAATTCCAAGTCTCCAATTATTTCTCCAGTCATCTCCGGTATGCTATCAAGCTCAACCACTGAAAATTTTTTGTTTATTATTATACTTTTCAGTTCTAATATTATCTTCTCATTTCTCCTTATATCTTCTGTTTCTTTGCTGGATTTTCCTTTATTGTTTTTTTTTTCCCTTTATTTTCCCCTTGTCTTCCTCTTCCTCATTCTTCTCCTTCCCCTCTTTGATGGTAGGTGTGGAGTTTTCCTGTACTGCCCAGATTGACATCGAACTCCTGGGCTCAAAGAATTCCCTTGCCTAGCCTCCTAAGTACTCCACAAGCATATATCAACTGTTATTGTTGTTGTTAAAGAATTTTTATGAAGACTACTTTTAAATCTGTGAGGTGATTCTAGCATCTGTCTTGTCTCCTATTGTGTATCACTCAACTGGAGATTTTCTGGTTTTGCTACCAGTGACTTTAAACCTGGAACCTTTGCATATTATACTGTGAGACTGTGGGTGGTATTTAAGCCTCTGATCTCATAGGGTTCTCTCTACTTCACTCCAGGAAGGTAAAGAAAGGGGCAAGTAGCAACCGACACACCCAGATTCTTCATTCAGCACCAAGGGGTGGAGGTTCGTGATTGCCACTACGGATGCCACATGGATAGAATCGTTTGGTTCCTGTTCCCTGACCTATTCATGCTAGCACCACTGGGTTCACGGTACCAACTCCACGGGGAAGAGGAGGATATACGGATGCCAGATGGTATGGATGTATGGATGGTATGGACTTCCCATGTGTCTGCGCCTGCTGCTGTAAAGGGAGGGACACTTTCTGTTCCCCCACTCAACCTCCTCTGACACTATCCAGGTTGTGGGGTGTTTGAGCTCTCACGTCCAGCACCCCTGCTTGACCTCTGATCATATGGGTCAAGCGAAACTTTTAAAAACTAATTGATCAATTGGAGTTTTGTTGTGGGTAGACTGGTTATTTTTGGAATGTTACTATGTTGCTAGTATGTTCGTCACCTTGCCCTATGACTAGAGAGAATGGGACTTTGTGGGTAATTTCTTGCTGCACCCACTGATATTTCTAGGTCATTATCTTACCTGACATCACTTCTGTGGTGTGTGATACATAAAGAAAACCCTGGGAATCAATAACTCCAACTTTAAGGCAGGCTTCAGTATCCTTAGCTGGTGTCCCTTTATCTACCTAACAGGTTTCTTATATTTAATATATAATGCCCAGGATTTGGTGTTATATTTTGTTGGAGGGCTAGCAAAAGGCCCATCTACTTCATCTTCCCTGACACATCTCTTCTTTTAGCTTTAACCACACTGAAGAGAAAACTGGTTTAATGATAGTTTTTTAGATAAGGATATACTATAACATCATTTTATAGTTTATTTTTTATTTATTATCATGTTCAGAGGTTTTTACGTGTCCATTCCTATTGAGCTTCATTCTTCTTAACATACACCCAACATCTCATTAAACAAAATGTCATTATTTCTTTAGTCAGGGTCCTATTAATAAACTTTATCTTTCACAATGATGTTGCAATGAATAGCATTGCATATATTATTTCACTGCACTTATTTCAGTAGAAAAATTACCAAATACTAAACTCAACTACTGTATTTCACAATACAGAAATCAGAAGTACAAGGTGTTCCTTTGGGGTCCACTAAATTTACTTTCTTTATTACAATAAACTGTAAGTTCCAAGGCCACTGTTTCCCTCTCACTGTCTGCGGGTCTTTGCCTGAGGGAGGAATTCTTTAGTTCTATTATAGCTCAGGGAACCTGAGTTGGTGTGGCCTGCAGACAAGTTGGTGCCTGCCAGTCTTAGTGTCTGTCAAGTTTTTGTGCACATTAATCAATGCCTGTATTTGATGTTTTGTGTGTATGTGCTGAGTTCCAGAGGAGAAGTTTAGAGGAGCATACTTACTTAAAAAAAACAACAACAACAACAAAAATCTTTTCCTAGAGAAAAAAAACCTGTAGGTCAACAAAAATATACAAACACAGCTTTCTTGACTCATTTGAAATGTCTTCAGAATTAATTTCTTTCTATTCTTTAATGTTAACAAAATCAAGCAAGACTTCTTAGGCATATTCTCTAGCAACATTTTAAGAAGGGACAGCAGTTTGTATACATCTTAATTAAGAACCACTAATAATGATGATGTTTCTTTGCTGATTTTACTTCTGTGATGGGAATATTATGACCATCAGGCCCCATGGAAGGCAGTTTCAGAGATTTCTCCTCAGTTGAACACGGGACTAAATTGTGAAAGTTGATGCATCAGTTGTTTGAAATTCTAAGCCTAATTTTCCCACATAAACATATCCTCAGAGAATCACAGAGAAAATTATGGACTATTATGAAACCAAGTTATAAATGAATAATTACTTATCTGCCTATTTAGTTGGCTTTAAATTCCTGGGATGGGAGCAAGACTATATCTTTTCTCTTTCTATGCCCTAGTATGTAACACAGATCTGGTACATAGTATGTCTTCAATGAGTCAGAATGGGAGCAGGTGTAAAGATTCTTAGTGCTCTCTGAAGATTCCTTTTCATGAAGGTAGATTCATTACTATAACCTCTTTCTAGCTTCCCAAAGAAGAGAATTCTGTTGGGTCTGTTCTATTTGATTGGTCTCCCATCTTCTTGAGGATGGGGTACCTGCAAAAGAGCAGGGATTCTTTTTTTTTAATATTTTATTTTATAATTACCTTAATTTCACATATCAGCCACATATTCCCCCATCCTCCCTCCTCCCACCCCCAGCCCTCCCCTCCCAATCCACCCCCCATTCCCACCTCCTCCAAGGCAAGGTCTCCCCTGGGGAGTCAGCCCAGCCTGGTAGACTCAGCCAAGGCAGGTCCAGTCTCCTCCTCCCTTCACCAAGGCTGAGCAAAGTGTCC
Organism: Peromyscus maniculatus bairdii; assembly: GCF_049852395.1. Taxonomy (NCBI): domain Eukaryota; kingdom Metazoa; phylum Chordata; class Mammalia; order Rodentia; family Cricetidae; genus Peromyscus; species Peromyscus maniculatus. Next base: position 15,946,796 of record NC_134864.1, read on the forward strand.
CAGCATAGGCCCCAGGCTCCAAAAAGCCAGCCCATGCGCCAAGGAATGGTTCTGATCCCACTGCCTCCCAAAGAGTTCAAGCTAATCAACTGTCTCACTTATCCAGAGGGCCTGCTCCAGTTCCATGGGGGCTCCTCAGCCATTGGTTCACAGTTCATGCATTTCCATTAGTTTGAGCCAGGGATTCTTAAATGCCCAATATCATCTATTATCAGCCTGAGATATGGGGCTGTTGGAATTGTATGCTAAATTATATTTTCCAGATCTGTAGAAACAACTGGCTCTATTTTGTCTTTGCCTTTGTCTTATTTACCAGTTGTTTGGAGTGCGGTAGTGAGAACTCTACTGCTGACCTCAGAATCACAGATGAAAGAATGGAGGCCAACAGAATAGAAGCTAATTAGCAAAATGCAAAGATTAGTTTCTGAGCACTTGTGATGTAAGGAACACACTCATAAGCACAGCTCAGAGGTTTCTGAAGCCGTTGGTGGTCAGCCTGAAGTCCCACAGCAAGCTGGGAAAGGATTTCTCTTGTAAGTCTTAGGCTTACAAGACTTTCATTTATTCTTGCTTCCTTTCCTCCTCTGTTTTCTATCCTCTTTTGATGATATAATTAAGAGTTAGATTTTCCTATGCAAACCGTGGAATTCTGTATTTTTTTCAAATCACAGGCTTCAATTATCTGACCTATCTTTTGCTTCTGCACACAGGAGGAGCCCTTTGGTCCTTAGTAGATGCCCCCTTATAAACCAACTCTTGGCAACCAGGCGTACTAGAGAGTGGTGGGACGCCCTGAAGTCCTGCTTAGAGGCTTGACCAATCTCCACCGTGGAAATGTCTTCTTCATGGCTGATTACAAACGACTGATGACTTAGGAACTGGCCTCTGAAAAAAGGAACACGAAGGTCCAATTTAAATAAAAGCTGCCTCCGGAAGGCCTTATTGGGGTCCTTTCGCCCCCTCTCTGTAAAAAGAAGTGGACACTGGCTACACACCTCCTAGAATGTGAGTCTCAGGGACCATCAGCATGGAGAAATACCACAGTCTATCCCAGTACCACGCGGAGAGTGTTTGGCAGTGAAAGAACACAGGATTCAGGATTCAGGGCAGCAGCTCTGGTGACACTGGACTCTACGGACATCCACGGATGAGTCTGGCTGAGAGGCAGCGGTAAAGAACGCTCAGTGCACACACTGGGGTAACAGAAGGGCACATACAAGCGCGAGCCATGCACTCTCAGATGGGAGCTGTCCCCCACATTTCCAGCCTCATACCTGACAGCTTTGGCCAGCAATTAACACAGATTCCACCTTAGCTCTTTCTGCCGTCCTTCTCCACATAGGCTGTGGCATTCTGTACCCTTTACTTCAATGACTGCATCAGTATTTTGAGACATTAGTTTATTTTTTTTCCCCACTTTGGGTTTATCTGTATGTGGCAGTAGATACAGGCCTTGCTCTCAGGGTAGTTCTTCTTACTCCCTTTAGTCGCCCAAAGCCTGTATTCTAGAAACTGAACAGTTTGCTGGCCAAGCAACTGGAGAGAGAGAATGAAGAGAACGGCCTTTCCTGAGAAAGATTTTCCTATGTCTAGACAGAAGGGCAAGGGAACAGTAGGAAATCTTGAGATGCTGCGACTTGAGGCCCACCTTTAAGGATGCCACAAGGTCCTAAACGTGGATGACTGAGGATACGGGATGCTCTGTAGCATGGCTGCAGATCTGAATATTGCTGTGGCTTTAAGTCGTGAAGAGAGGAAGAGAGCCAGGCATGGTGGCACACATCTCAACCCTTGAGAGGCAGGGACAGGAGGATCTCCGTGAGTTCTAGGGCAGCCTGGTCTACACAATGCATTCCAGGCCGGCTGGGACTAAATAGAGAGACCCTGTCTCAAAAAACAAACAAACAAACAAACAAACAAACAAACAACAAACAAAGAGTGGAAAGACCTGAAAAGAGGGTTCATACGTTTAAGTCAGGGCCATGCCATCTATGGCCATGCACACTGCAAAACATGGCTGTAAGTGGCAGTTCTGGAAAGAACAAGGGGAACGCGTGATAGATAGATTTGATAGCCTAAAGGACACCTGTGGGTATCAGGGTAGGAGGAGAAGAGGCTCTGTGGTACATTTCCCTTATCTCTGTAGGACAAATCCTAAAAGGTCTTATTAATGAAAATAAACCCAGAGCCAGGTATTGGGGTGAATGCTGAAAGATCAGAGAGACAGAATAGGCCACAGCTAACCTCACCTCGCCAACTTCTCAGCTGATCCTGTTTCCTCATACTGGAAGCCTCTGAGTCCTCATCTGAATGGATCTCAGCTGAACTGCTGCTAAAAGCCTAAAAGTTTAACCAGGCTCTAGTTCCTTGTCCTCACGTCTTAGATCCCTTTCTGCTTCCTGCCATCACTTCCTGGGATTAAAGGCGTGTGTCACCATGCCTGTCTGTTTCCAGTGTGGCTTTGAACTCACAGAGATCCAGAGAGATCTCTGCCTTCGGAATGCTAGGATTAAAGGTGTGTGTGTGTGCCGCCATTTTCTGGCCTCTATGTCTAGTGGCTGTTCTGTTCTCTGGCCCCCGATAAGTTTGTTAGGGTGCACAATATATTGGGGAACACAATATCACCACATCTCTCCTAGCCATAGATGCCTCCTTGGCAGTTACCTTTTATTCCCATGGAGGCTGCTTATGCCATGTGACCCCCACAGCAGCCTCTGCTTGTATTTTCCAGGTAGGGGCTGTGGTTACTAGTCTCTCAGTCCCTTCCCTTTGGGAGACCGCTGCTTAGCCTCTGAGACCTTCACTGCATTCAATCACTGTGTTGGTGGACATGGACACGGGCTACACTTTCTGACCCCAGCCTGCTGCGATAGTTATTAACAAGGTGATGTATTCCTTGCATAGCTACATTGTAGTTTCAGTTTTAGATCGCTGTGCTTTTTTTTTTTTTTTTTTTTATCAAATCCTCTTACCCTGTTCTTTCAAGATGGTTGTTTGCTAAGCGGCAATCCATCAAATGGATAATTCTTCCGAGACAAGTGACATTTGAGAAGTGGATTTGGGGGGAAGGAAGAACATCTTTAGGCCAAGATATAACCACAAAGGTGGCATCTGGGATGGAGTACCTGAGCCCCAGTTTCTGAAAGGCCGTTCAGAATACAAGTTCAATTCGACAACTGGGACGAGTCCTTTTAAAGAATGTCCTTTTTTTTTTTTTTCTTTCTCTCTCTTTTTTCTTCATGCATTGAACTGAACCGCTCTTCATGGAACACACAGTAAGCTTTGCAAAGTGCCTCCACATTGTTTTCGTCTTTCATAGGCCCACAGCCACAGTCCTCAAAGGCCCCACGTAATCTAATTTAGGCATAAGCCTCAGGAACCGCACATAAAGCTGTTGTCAGTAAGGCCTGCCTGGTGAATAGGCAACATAACCCTCGCAGACCTCATATAAAGCTATTGTCAGCCACAGATGCCTGGTGAATAGGTGTTCTTTGTGACGCTCTAGAAGTAACCTAACTTTTGGTTGTGGTACAGAATCCCGGAGACTGGAACACCAGGCACCAACCACCTAGCAAGGGACCCAGTTAGCGATAATGCTCTCTCATGGAGCTAGCCTTGAGCCCAGTGAACTGAGAGGCCAGTCTGGGTTTTATTGCTCCTGGCCAAAGAACATTGCTAAATTTTCAGAACAAAGGCCAAGTTACAAGGTGTTCTCCCGAAAAGATTATGAGTTCAGACAGGACAAAATGGGATTAAGCTTCTTAAAATAAAACATAATGTTTTGAGGTCGTTTTAGAAGAATGAGCATCGTAACAATAACACTACTGTGACAGATTCAAATCTGAAATGACTTCCAGTGCGGCCTCCTAAGATACTCAGGAGAAGAAAACAAAAAACCCAACAAATGAAAAAAATGTTAAAAACTCTGATCGCTTGTGCATTCAATACCTGTACGATGCACTAGGATCTGTATTCTGAGAAGTTACATGCATACCACTTTGGGGGAGAGTAACTATTATTTTGAAAACATTCACGGACCTGACCTTTTCCTTCTGTTTTCTGACACTTACTCAGAGCACATGAGAGGCAATCCAGTAAGTATCCTTCAGTTACAGAGAAACCAGAGGCCATCTCTTGGACCCAGAGTGTTTATATTTATTAATATTGTTGGGGATATATATAGACTCTGGGATAAAAATGACTTGCTTAAGTTTGGATTAGTCTAGACGAAATTTATGGTTCCTTATTGTTCAGATAAAGCACCCTTTCAAAGGCCACACAAGACTGGAACCTTAATTTACATTTGGAAACGCATAAGCAGCTCGGCCCTCTATTAAGTCTGTGACTTTAAGACAGTTCCTTACCTTTTCTTTATCTTCAAAATGCTGATTAGAAGAACTGCTAAGAGATGTAATCTTGGAAATGTGTGTCAAAAGGTTTGGCACCTAGAGCTAAATACATATCAGCAAATATTTGTGTGCTGCATTTAACCACCCTGACAGGAGAGGGGCACATGAATAGAGAAAAGATCATCTTGTTGGGAATGGCTTGTCCCTCCTGCAAACCCAGAGCTCTGGAGACTAAAGCAGGAAGGTTCTCAGGAGCTTGAACCCAGCTAGGCTACAGAGAGAGACCCTGTCAAGAAAGAAAAGGGAAGGAAGGGAGGAAGGAAGAAAGGAAAGGAGAAAAGAAACACATGACTCAGAATCTGAATTTGGCCTTCACCCTGACCCCATATTTATTTATTTTTTCCTTTTTTTTTTTAGAATTACAGTATAATTTGTAACTTCACGGGCTTCTGCTCTCCTCAACTTCTGCTCAGCAGAAACTCACAAATGACAGCCATGCCCACACAGCTTTAAGCACACCGCTCTATGGGAACCGTCCGCATTCCCAGGCCTGCCAGCAGCGGCGGCTCCTGGGCGGCGGGAGCGCGGGGTTTTCGTCTGGGAGAGGTGGCATCACGCCGCCTCGCGTCCGCGCCACCGCCTCCCCTTCTGCGCTCTCCTGCCGGCCGCCCAGCGCCTTCTCCCGCCGCCCGCCCTTCCCGAGCGAGCGTGCGAGCGAGCCTGGCGCAGGAGGCGGGCTCTGCGCTTTACCGGCCTCGCCTCCGCAGCCGGAGGGAGGGAGGAGGCGGGAAGGCGGGCGGGGGCGGGGGAGGAGGCGGGACTACGCCGGGCCGTAGCTGGCGCCGAGCGCGGTGGGAGAGCAGCGGGTACCCGGCTGGCTTGGCTGGCGGCCTCTGCCCGCACCTCGGCGCCGCAGCCCCGCGTCTCTCCCGCCCTTGGCTTCGGGTCTGCGGCCGCCGGCATCCAGGAGCCGGCGGAACCCTGGACTGCTGGTACGTTGCCCGGGGACCGCCACTCCTTCTGCAACCTTTTGTGCTGCAGAGGTTGGCGGCGGTGATGGGTGGGGTACGCGCGTGAGGGTGGGTGCCCCAGTCAAGCGAGCCACTGTGCCAGTCCCAGGCACGGCGCCGCCCCTTCCTCCTCGCCTCGTGTCCGGGCTGGGCGAGCGGTGTGTGTGCAGCGCTGGGACGCCCCGGCCCGGTGCCGGCCTCCTCGGTGGCTGCTGGCATTGCAACCTCGGTGGCAGCCGGCTTCGAGGGGGCCCCGGTCCCTGAGCCCCAGGGCGGATGGATGGCTGGGGTCTGGAGACATGGGGTGGGGCCCGCGCGGGGTGCGAGAGCCCGCAGTTTCCTGGCTCAGGGGTGGGGCCGGCAACGCCGGGAGTGTGCAGCGCGTGTGAGTGTGCGGGGGCGTGCGTCCCCGAGTGCGCGCGGCGGGCGGGCGGGCGGGCGAGCGAGCGGCCGTGCAGGCGTGCGCTCGCCGCCGCCGCGCGGTGGTGCGGGGACTCTGCGACCCGGAGCGGCGCTCCCGCGGGTGCGGAGGTGCGGAAGTCTGGGTGCGTTGGCGCGCCCCGGGCTCGGCGGCTCGCCGTGCCCCGCAGCGCGAGGCGACAGGCCCAGGGAGGCCCATTGAGAAGGAGCTCTTGCCCGGCCTGCCGCGCCTCTGTCCCCAACGGTGTGCGGGCTACGACTGCGGGGACCCGATAGCGCCTGGCGAGAGCCCAGACGACCTTATCTCGGCCGCCCCGTGCGCTAGCGCTGCACCCTGCGGGCGAGGCCGAGGCCGGTGTAGCCGTGGGGGACCGACGGGCCCTCCCGGTGGTGGCCACAGAGGAGCGTCTGTGGACTGTGGATTGCGGCTCGGTGCTGGCCCGAAACTACCGCGGCAGATGTCTCGGGCACCGCCGCCCTCGCCCCACCTGTCGCGGGTGGACTTTGGGGCGGGTGGGAAGCGTAGGAAAGGGCGTCTGGGGGGCGGGCGGCGGGCAGACCTTGAGAAGCGGCCCATTGTGAAGCTGCCAAAGTCGCTCTAGTGGTGGAATCTGCAAATCTCGGCCAGAAAGGAGCCCGGTTCGCGAAGGGGACGACGGCCGCGTGCTTCCTACCCTGGCAAGTGTCTGCCTGGCTGGAGACTCCCGGGCTCCGCGCCCACGCCGCTGGGCTCCGGGTGGGCTGCCGATCTCTGCAGAATCAGGATTTTGTGTGTGTGTGTGTGTGTGTGTGTGTGTGTGTGTGTGTGTGTTGTACGCGCGTGTGCCAGGTTGGGAGACACGGGGAATCCTGGAGCGCTGAACTTTTTATCCTTGGAAGAGGAGTTAGACTGGAAACAGCAACATTGTACATTGTTAACTGCTCCTAGCCGGGAGAGCAGATGCCGCAGAAGATCTCTCGGAGGTTTCTAAACTTTGTTTTACGTTGTTTTTCCTCCCCACCCCCCCAACCCCCCAAAAAAAAAGTCACTCTGTAATTTAAGGTGGCGAAGTACTTTACAGGGTGCAACAAGGTAGACACTAGGGATTGAAAGCCACTCCTTCACAAAGTTCATTTTCGAAATTAGTTCAAAACACAGTTACTATCCAGGAAGCTTTGGGTCACACAGTGTGTGCTTAGGTTATTTTGATGAGTGGACATTCCGCTGATTTTTTTTTAATGGTACCTTGGATTATAAACAAAACAGACAGGATGAAATGTAAGCATTCATGAATGAGCACGGAGACCACTTAACTTTGGTAAGAACTGGTGCATAAATTCTGTTGTTGGTATGTTTATTTAATTGTAAGTGGGACAGTTAGCACCAAATCTCCCAGGGTGTTAGGGATACTCACTGACATTCCTACAGCCAATTAGCTTACATTATGTGGTCCGTGTTTTTGAAGAGTACCTTAACATTAAGTCTTAAAAAAGTAATTTGGTGTGATGAGAACAATAGTTACAAACACCTTTTAATTTTTTGTTTCCTGACTTGTAGCCTAGATTATTTTTCTCAATGAGTACCTAGTTTTCAGCTTTTCTTTGGGAAATGCATCACCTCCACCATAAACTTCTGTCCCTTTGTGGTTATGCTTCCAGAAGAGGGAGAGGTTTCTTGTCGAGACTTTGTGTAGACTTGTGGTTTCGGCTCCTGTCAGACATGTTTAGAGAGAAGCTGCATATGATGTAGCAGTGTGGGTTTGAGTTTAACTAGCAGAGAGGAAACAAAATGAATGCTGGTCCCTTTAAGGGAGTTGCTACACAGAGAACTGATTCTAGAAAGAGGAACACATTTATGTCTTACTGAACCAATTATGGGTTGCCCTACCATGCTGAGAAGGTTGATGGTTTGTTGGTTAAGGTCAAAGAAGGTCTTTAAAAAGTCACACTGTACTTAATAACTGCCTTTTCAAACCCTTAGTGATTTAATTTTACAAAAAGGAGAAAGATAAGAAGGTTGGAAGTGGTCTCCATGGTGAGAGCCCATGGCTTCAGCTCAGCGTTTTCTTTTCCACGCCCTGCTGTAACCTGAGCTCAACCATTTTATTTCTGTGCAGTGTTTTTCTACTTGAGGAATGTTTTGGTCCCTTATTTATTTATTTTAGAATAGTCTTTGAGAGCAGAAAATATTTTGATTACAAAGCATTTTCACTAGTTGAAATGGAATTTCCCCTGCTCCAGGGTCCCTCCTTAAAGTCCATACTTTCTTTCCACTCCGCTCTGTTTTTTTTTTTTCTCCTAAGAAATTCTATCCTTTCCCAGTACCATCTTTAATAATTAGTGAAATTTGTCAAAATTCATGGTGCCTCCAGATTTATATACATATATATGTATATGTAGTGTTAAAATTTGCCATTTTTTCCTTGTTATTTAGTTAGTGGATCTGGGTTGATGCCTGAAGTATAGCAATTTATAGATTTAAGAGTCAAGCATTTGTTTAGAACTGAACATTTCCACGTCAAGCTTTCCTTGTTTTGTGGAAAAAAGAGAGCTTTGGGGTTGCCCGTGTTGTTCAGATTTGCTGTTGCATGGATGAGGTTTGTATTTCCTCTGGCATGGTGTTAGACTTTGAAAACTTGCCCAGGTGTTTCTATGTACTCAAGAAACATTGTTGAGTGGCCCTATACGTCACTGAGTGAATGGCTGGGTGGTTATACCTCGCCAAGTCCACAAGTAGAAAGATTCCTTTTGCTTTATAAAACTCGTACCACTTTACTGCTTTATATTACTTTGGGATAGGGTAAGGATTTGTTTATCATCCGAGGATATCTGAAGGTTCAAGAGGTTTCTGCAGACAGTTATGCCAGGGCAGTAACTGAACCGAGAGGTTACTTTTTTGAAGGACTTTATTATATGAAGCGTGATGATAGGTACCACTTGCCAGCTCATGTTTGCAAACTTTTCTGCTTTTTGTGGAGTCTCCTGGCACTTGCTGTTGGATGTCTTCTCTCCTTCCTTACCTGTGGCTCCCCTGCCAGCCGCAGTTGGCTGCCCGTGGTGGTGTTTTAAGTTTCCTGTCCACATTGCTTTATGGAGGAATGTCATGGATCTTTCTGTTTGTTTCAGCTCTCGGCGTTGGAAACATTGTGTCTTCAAGCTTTAGCTTTATTGACTTTAGTCTGTCTTTCTATGCTCTCCCCCACCCCCCACCCCCCATCCCCGTCTTAAGAATCTGTAACTGTCTTTCCCATTCAAGATCTAAGCCTTCACATTCGAAGATAAAACCAGAATCATTTGTCGGTGTTAGGGATTTACAGATTTTTAAGGTATTCTAAAAATGGATGATTTTACTTGAAAGTTACATTTTTGGGTGCCTTTATTACCGTTTTTAATTTCTATTTTGGGAGACGGTAGTGAAACTTTACTATAATTTTGTAGTAGGTGGCCCTATAGGTAAGGTAGTCTTAAAGTAGGTATGTAGCTACTCTGCTGCATTGATTTTGTGTCTCTTTTTACTGTAGTACCTATCTATCCCTTCCTGGTGCCTGTGTCTAGCTGGTGCTCAGTTACACTCAAACAGCAATGTCAGGGGTGAAAGTGAGGACCGGGCAGATGCTTCTATACTTGGCTCACCTTGGGTCACTGCTGAGGGATCTGTTCTATTTTTGACTTGGCAGTGGCAAACCAAGGATCATCCGTCACTACACTTTGCTCATTATGAAATTAAAGATGCTTTCCTAGACTTCTTCATTAGCTCAGTGATGTTTGATAATTGCTTTAAGGTTCCTCTGCTTTTGAGACTGAGGGTTTGACCAGATCTTCGTATTGGTGCTAAAAAAAAAGTTTGAAAGTATGAATATTTTTCTAGGGCATCTAAATGTTTGAGAATATGCCACCAAATAACTGCCATAAATTCTGTGAAAGTTGAAATTTTAGATTTTTGAAATATATATATTCAGAATTAAGGCATTGTATAAGGCAGAAATAAAGCATTCAGATTTTTCTAATGTTTCCTTTTGCTTTTCAACCTAAGTTTCTAAGAGTCTATATCAGATTTTCTCACTTTGACTAGTGTAGCCCTGGCATCCAACTGTAGAATAGTCAGTAGCCTGCAAATCTTATTGGAGCTCTTTCCTGCCATACCATTTGGCTTGGTTAGGGTTACATGAGGCACCATGACCACTGCAACTTGGGGAGGGAAGGATTTATTTGGCTTACACTTCCACATCCTGGTCCATTCCTGAAGGAAGTTAGGACAGGAACTCAAGCAGTGCTGGAACCTGGAGGCAGGAAGTGATGCAGAGGCCTGGGAGGCATACTGCTTATTGGCTTGCTCCTCATGGCTTGTTCATCTTGCTACTTTTTTTTTTTTTTTTTATAGACCTCAGAACTACCAGCCCAGGAAGGGCACCAACCATAATGGGCTGTGTCCTCCCTCATCAATCACTAACTAAGGAAATGTCCTGCTGGTGTTTCTACAGACCAATAAAACTAACTAGCATATTACCTATATTTTAAAATATTCTCTCTCTCTCTCTCTCTCTCTCTCTCTCTCTCTCTCTCTCTCTCTCTTTCTCTCTCTCACGCTCTCTCTCTCTCTCTCTCTCTCACACACACACACACACACACACACACACACACACACACACGAGAGAGAGAGAGAGAGAGAGAGAGAGAGAGAGAGAGAGAGAGGAGAGAGGGAGGGAGGGAGGGAGGGAGGGAGGGAGGGAGGGAGGGAGGGAATGTGTTCTGGGGATTGAACTCAGATTGTCTCTGTCTTCACACTATAAAATCCCAACATTTAAAAAGTTCAAAGTCACCTTGGAACTAGTAATAAAACCGTTTTCCCCCAGTCATTTCACAAATGAGGTAATAAAACATTTATATGAAGTGCCTCCCGAAACACTTAGAGTGGGATTCCACCCACGGGAATTAATGGATATATGTTTTCATGAGCATGATTATCACGTGCAAAGCCGTGCTTACATACAAGTTTGAGGATGATCAAGTGGGCCATGGAACCAGGCTAGTTGGTGTGCGGATTCCTGCACTGCTCTCAGGTAGTAGTATTTAACTGAGTACTTCAAAGTGGGATAAATAGTTTTTTCTTCCAGGAGCAAAGATTATATCGCATAAATGATATCTTTTGACATATAAAAGACGAAAAATGTTTTCTTTTTATTATCATTCCCCATTTCAGATCTATTTATTTGATATATCAGTGTAAATTTTCTAACAATTTTCTGTAACTTCTTTGGGGGATAACTATATGAAGCAAATATTTTTATCATCAGTAAGTAGGTTTTTGTTAAGACCGCAGGCCTCATTGGTGAGGGAGGTTCAAGTCCTAATTGTGCAGATTGCTTGTTTGCTAAAGGTGTACGTAGTTGGTGGGAAAATACATTAAATAGACCATGTCTGATCTCCACATTAAAAGGTGTTCTAGTGGCTGGTAGCATCAGGGTTCTTAACATGATGATCTTACTATATTAGTTATTTCTGGTTATTAAGCAAAATACCTTGGATTCAGTAAGTTATCCATTTCCTTTGGCAGAAACTCCCGTATTCTTGGAGGAAAATCACAAACCAGCAGCTCTTGGCCTGTCCTCTCTGCTGTTTGTCTTTAGTCTGAGAACGTGTTATGTAGCACATGGCTGTGTCTCCAGGCTCCGCACACCTATGTAGATAAAATGAGTCCTCTCCACTCTTAGAGCACCTGCCCACCTTATGTTGACTACAGCATTGAAAACCTATGAGGATCTGTACAGGTTGAAAAGGACTTTGAGGCGGGGTGGTCTTTGTTTTGTTTCAGTTTTTATCTTAACAAGTTAATCCAATTAACTGGGGAAGCAGGGGATAAAGATAGAGTCTTTTAATTCCCTTGGTAAGAGGGGGATGACGCTGAAGAGACGTTAGAGACCTTGAGTAGGTTGCGTGGTCTGTCTTATTAAAAGTGTCTTCTGAGTTGAGGAGGTGCTTCGATGGGTAAAATGCCTATTGCTGAAGACTGACAACCTGCGTGTGTTCCCTAGCATCTACATAAAAGCTAGACATGGCAGTGCACTTTTAAAACCCCAGTTCTTGGCAGAGACAGGAGGATCCCAGTGACTCCTTGGTCAGTAGCCAAGCTAAATTGATGATCTGTCAATTTAGTTAGAGACTCCATCTCAACAAAAAAAGTCAGGACTTGGGGGTATGGCTCAGTGGCAGAGTTCTTGCCTATGAGGTACAAGGTCCTGGGTTTACTCCCCAGTACCCAAATAAAAGAGGTGAATAGAAGAAGGAGAAGGAGAAGGAGAAGACAGTCCCTGGTGTTGACTTCTGGCTTCCACATGTGTATATATGGTTGGGTGCACACACACACACACACACACACACACACACACACACACACACACACACCTCTTTCAAGAGCCTTCCAGTCATTTGCCTCAAGCAGTCTAACCAAGGATATTTTTATTGTTGCTATTTTAGAATTCAAATGAGTAGACACCGAAATTAATTGCATAATAATAAGGTCACACATCTGTAAAGGGCTTGCAGCATGCAAAACACACTCATCTACCTGAGTTCCCTCGGGCCACATCGCCTGTGTTAGGGAGGGACAGTGGCATGACTGGCCTCAGTTTAGAGACTGCTGTTCGTGCAAGGTCAGGTTTTTGTGTGTGCCTCAACATTACTTTCTGCCCCACCCCCACCCTGTCTCCCCCCTCCCCCTTACAGTCTTTTGAACACACCAGTAGGAATAGAATGCATGGTAAAACCATCATTTAGGCCTTCAAATTTTCATGTGTTTTTTATTTAGCCTGGTTAAATACTCTTAGTTTCTAGGTAGAGTGTACACGACACAACACAGAGAGCAAGAGCAATAAGATGTTTTGAAGATTCGTTTAGCCAAACTAACTCAAAACCAGCTTTTAATTGAATTCCTTAGTTACTGTGTCCCCTATAACCCGTATCCAGCATTAGTACCTCCTGTGACTTTCATTCTGTTTTGCAGTTAGAATTAGTATAATTGCTTTATAAATTGCGTTACTCATTAAATCACAGGCTTATTTTTGTGTCTCATGTTTAGTATCTGGAGTAGAACAGAAAAATTATTATGCCTGTGCTCCCTTGGGACTCCTTGGAAATTGCACAGTGACATCATCTGGGATTTAGTCTGGTAAGTTATATTTTGTTGTTTCTGTTTGTTGACCGTTATATGAACAAAACGTCATAGTGTGTTCAAGATTACATAGATGAACATGTGAAAATGATGTCCGTGTATTGTTACAGTCGTGTGTGCCACAGTCCTAAGATTCTAATGATTGGAATTGAGGTTATGATTGCAGCCTGCTAAAATTATTTGAAATGCTTAGTGCTTTCATAGGTTTTTCTTTTTCTGAAGTTCCTAGAGGATGTAGGAGTTCTTAGGGAATAGTATTTGAGAATATATGATAGAAATAGTTGCTCAAATTTGTGAGATAATTCTAACAAAAATTATCCCCCAAAACTGCTGAAGTAATCCTCAGTACGTTCTCGTTATGTATTTTCATAAATATAGTGGCCGAAGGAGAATGATTTGCACACAGTTGTAATTTGCTGCACAGGTGACCCATCTCTATTTGTATCATGCTATGAATTCCAACTTAAAAGTGTGCAACACTTTGGCATCTTTTACTTGTCCCCTTCCCCATGCCTGTGTTTATGCTCACATAGTTGTTTGTGTGGCTTTGATGGGGAATAATTAAAGATAGCCTTATGGCTCTTTAGTGTTTTCAGAACTATATTAATGTGAGTGGCTGCTCGTTGAGTCCTTGTAGGTTCTTGCTTTGACTTAGAGGTCATTGTCTTTGGAGAAGGCAGTTTCATACTCAGTGATCTCTGAGTGGTCAGGAACTGGAGAACCATTTAAAAGGATAATGGGGGAATGTGCTGCTGTTAAGTAGATGCATCATATCTCATTCATCGGATGCACAATAAAGATTTTGTTTTTAATTTTGTGTAAATGTTTGTGTCTCTATGGGGGTTTGTACTTGGGAGTGGCTCTCAGAGGCCAGGAGAGTGCATTGAATCCCCTGGAGTTGGAGATAAAGGTAGTTGTGAGCGATCCACCATAGGTAGTGGGAACAAACTTGGGTCCTCTTCAGGAGCTGTACATTCTTGTACCTGACGAGATATCTCTCCAGCTTCCAAGATGCACTTTAAAAAAAAAAACTAAAAACACCACTAAAGTATCTATTCTTTGGGAAGAGTAGTAGTTCAGAAACTCATAGTACGTTTCAGAAGAATACAGTCACTAACCCACCCAGCTAAAGTAAACTAGAAGAAATGCGCAGGAGGCCATATGTTTGCATGGCGCTCTGTGTTTCTCTGTATGTGTACAAGTGTACCTTTGTACCGTTTTTATGTGCACTGTTTGTATTTCTTAATCAAGTAGCAATCTGGAAGAGCTATAAAAGGTGAAGTGATTCAGCTCAGGAGGTGTGCTCACTGAAGGTGACCAGACACGTACAGTATAACCATTGACTTTTCCTTTTGTCTCTGAGACTCTGTAGCCAAGACATTGTAATGTTTTGGAGGATCATGTAAAACTTGGCAATACATTACCAAAACCTCTTTCTGTTAGTGGCAGGTTTATTGAAGGATAATTTGCCCATAATAAAATTTGTGTGAGTGTGGTTTGGAAAGTTTCCTTTGTAGTGTGTGTCTTCTCCCCATCCTAAGTTTTAACAGTCATTGATTAGTTTCTGGCCTAATAATTTGCATTTTCCAGAATGCCGCATACATGAAATCAGGTGGTGTATGGCTTTTCCGTCAACTTCTTCCACTTGTTGCGTTCCTAGTTTTCAGTGTTCGTCGATGAATGGTATTCCACTGTGTGCATGCCTCACACTTTGTTTCTTGAAGTAATGTTTGGACTCTTGCCAGGTTTTGATAATTATGAATGATGTGGTTATAAATATTGATGTTCATGTCTTAGTGCGTACATTTATTTTCACGTTTTCCATAGGTAAGTACCTAAGCGTGAGGTAGTTGAATTATTTTGCAGGCATTTAAAGTGAATGCCTTTATAAGCAATGCTAAACTGTTAGTCAGCGTACCCTTAAGGAACTAATATACCAAACTGCATTCAGATGAACTCAAATCCCATTCAGCATAGATGGATTTCATTTTTATATCCAATTTTAGCAAGTTTGATTAGCAGATATTTTCAGCCTTCAGTAGATTATAAGGAGTAAATTTGAAGGCCTTAGGGATGGTAACTGTAAGCAGACAAATTATGTCTCCCTGAGTGACTTAAAAGGGGCAGAGAGTGGAATTCTTCTGGCACGTATAGTCTGGCAAGTTCTGAAACCTTTATGTATACTAAAATTGCCTGGTGGTTTGGTTGCTGTTCATTTGTTTTTAAACTATTTTTAAAAGAGATTTATTTCTATTTTATGTGTCTGTGTGTTGTACCTGCATGTACATATGTTCACCATATGCATGCCTAGAGAGCCCTCGGAGCCAAAGGCAGGCATCTGATCCCCTGCAACTGGAGTTGAAGAGGGTTGTGGTGAGATCAGAACCCAGGCTGTTCTCAGCTTCCGGGTGCTTGCTCTTCTCTATTCCAGCAGTAGAGGTAAAGCTGTCAAACTCCCAAGATTCACTAGACTCTTGGTCATGCTTAAGCGTCTTCATGCGCCGAAGAACGGCTCTGTTCTGCACTGTTCATTCCTGGTCCCTCTTGAAAAGGATTTTGTTAACTTGATAACATTTTTGTTTTGTGTATTTAATAAATCACATCTACTTTCTTTTATATTGTATTGTTAAATGTTGCTAAACACAATAAAGCAGATGAAGCAGATTTAGATTACTCAGGTGAATTTTTTTTGGGTTAACCCCAATTAAAAAAAAAAATCCAGAAAATGAAAAAAATTTTTTTTAGATGAAAAGTAATTGTGAAGCTTGGGAAATGGTCTAGTCAGTAAAGTGCTTGTTGCATAAATATGAGGACCTGAATCCAATTACACATTTGTAATCTAGCTTTGGGAGGGCAAAGAGAGGTGGATCCCTGGGTCTTTTTTGCCATTCATACTAACCTACTCCAGGAGTACCAGGGTTATGGGAGTCTGTCTGTAAAAACTAACCAACAAAACAAACAAAAAATCACAAGGAGAATGGCTCTTAGAAATAATACCATAGATTTGTCTCCCTGGCCTTCATATGCACAAGCATACATTTATGTGCACATCCCATACATGAGCACAGCTCTCTCCCTCTCTTCTCTTTCCCCCCTCTCTCAAATACACACACACACACACACACACACACACACACACACACACACACACACACAGAGAGAGAGAGAGAGAGAGAGAGAGAGAGAGAGATATTGAGATTTGTATAACATTTATGAAAGGTATGAGCTATTTTCAGGCCTGGTCTAAGAAGCCAGGGCATTTGTGTTATATCTTCAGACTATTACTCTTTTTTTTTTTTCCATAGGAAATAAGGTGTCTTGGAGAGTGCTAGAACTGTGTGCATTGTATACAGGTTGTGGTCCTTTGACAGCTCATGCAGGCGCATGGAGAATCCTCCATGCATGTGTTGTCATACTTTGGTTTAGTCTCAAGTTGGGGTGAGACATACTATACTCAGTACTTTAAAAATGTACATTCTGCATATTTTCATAGTATATGTAAACATTTTTACCATTTGTGGAAGGAAATTGGACACTTCGTTTATAAGTCTGTACAAGATATACCCTGTTAGAAGTGAAAATATCAGAGTTGAGGTCAAGAATGGAAGCCATGCCTGTTTTATTTATCTTTGGAAGAGGCAAATGCATTATCCTCTGGGCTCCCATTCTTCCTTTCTTCAGCAGTTCTTATTTATAAGAAAGGAGAGTAGAAACATGATACTCTCCTGGCGAATGTATAGCTTGTACTTTATAGAAGGCTTTACATTGGATTTTGGTTATATAAAATAGTACATTCTCTTTGTGAGGAAAATGGGAGCATTTTACATAAAGCTTTGTGGTAGTTGCTATAAAAATTTACAAAGCATATGCTCTCTGACTCAGCGTTTTAGTTTTGGAATTTCTTGCAAAATCTCTCTCTCTGCATGTGTTTGTTTGTGTTTATGCAGTGTAAATAAAGTAAACACCAACTCCTAATTGTGAATGTAGGAAGTAAGGGAGAATACAGTTTAATAGTAATAGGAGTTTCCTCTAGGTACCGCATTGGTAGGGAGTGAAGAGAGATTTTGACTTTAATAGAAATGTCAGTGTGAAGTCTTTGAACTGAACATCTTTCAGTCTGCATGGATTATTTTTAGAGGTTTCAGAAACAATAACAAGATGAAATAATCATGGAACCAGACTGGTGAGGAATGGAAAGGGGTAGAAAGTGTCTTGTCGAGGAGAGTGGTTATGAAAACGTCTGTGTTAGACTAAGGCTGTTTGAGGATCTCTGCAGCTCCTTAAGGAAATAAGGAGGGTGGGGCTCCAGACCTGAGGATAGTGCCTCAGACCTGTAGCCGGGAGAATGGTGCTCCAGATCTGTAATGTGGAGGTGGTGCTACATACCTGTAGTCCTGGGAGGGTGGTGGTCCAGACCTGTAGCCGGGAAAATGGTGCTCCAGACCTGTAGCCTGGGGGGTGGGGCTCCAGACCTGAGGATAGTGCTCCAGACCTGTAGCCGGGAGAATGGTGCTCCAGACCTGTAATGTGGAGGTGTATCCAGACATATTTTTCTGTTATCAGATTATTCTTTTGGACATACTTACTGTCCTTTCTTTTCTTGAGTATTACACTATAACCAAACTTCACAGATCCTTTGTACCGTGAAAAAAATATTTCTGATAATCTAATACCAGAGTCTGTGACAGGGATGAGAAGGGTGTGTTAAGAGAGGACAGCAGAGCAGATCAATGTCTTAGTTGGTTGAAAGAGTCCAACCATGGAATTCCATGTCTGTGGACATCTCAGCTAAAGCTTTAGGAGGTGGAAAATTTTCAAGGGTGTAGTGTGCTAATGATACACGAATGCACGTAATCGGAAGGATAATGAATCAGTGAATTCTTTTGAGTTTTTAAGTGGAATACAGTTGGTAGGACACAGTGTTTCTCAAAAAGAATCTTTGTATAGCAGATGGGAAGCCCTGCTGCTCTTTGTAGGACTAGCCCAGGGTGCCATGGTGCTTAGGCTACTGTCAAAGTGTTGTGCCCAAAGATCAGAGGGCTCCTCTTGCAATATTGAAGAGCTGGAAGGTACTATCTGTGCTATACTTTTTGGACATTAGACAATGTTATTTTCTGGACCTCTTGTTTTTAGTATTAGCTAAAATTCACAGTTGTACACTAGCCAATAATGAAAATGTGTGATTTGTCTTAGCTCACTTAGGGTCATCTAGTGGAACAGTTTTTCATGTATTTCACAGATAGTTACACCTGTGAACATTGCCAGCTCCTGGCTGTTTTGTTTGAGAAGATAGTTACCTGTCATTTAAAACTTTGTATTGTTTAAAAATTTTGCTTATTTAAAAACACAGTTTTAAAAGCATATGTGTGTGTATGTGCGTGTTTATGTATGTGCAAGTACATGGATGTGTGTGTCTGTGTGTGTCTGTGTGTGTCTGTGTGTGTGTGTGTGTGTGTGTGTGTGTGTTTGTGTAGGGCAGGACAGGACAGAAGACAACAACTTTGGGTATTGTTTCTCAGTTGCTGCTCACCTTTCCCTTTTTTATCTTGTGTGTGTGTGTGTGTGTGTGTGTGTGTGTGTGTGTGTGTGTGTGTGTGTGTAAGTGTGTGTGTAGGGGAGGACAGAAAACAGCTTTATGTATTATTCATCAGTTTCTGTCCACTTTCCCCCTTTTTGGCACAGAGTCTCTCACTGACATGGAACTCACCAAGTAGGTGAGGACCGATGCCCAAGGAGTCCTAGGGGTCCATCTGCCTCTGGATTACAAGCACTTGTCCTGCATGTTTGGTTTTTGTGTGGGCTCCAGGGATTCAACTCAGGTTCTCATGCTTGTGAGGCAGACATTTCGCTGACCCAGCTACCTCCCCAGCCCTATAGTTCTTGTTTCTAGTCTAGATTTTTTTTTCCATAGAAACTTTACTGCTTCTGCTAGTGAAAGTTTTTTTCTTCTCACTTTTATTTCTAGTCTTCTGCCTTAATTATGTATAAAAGGCATTCATGGAAACAAGAAGGGTGTCTTTAATGATACAGACTGTAGAAGCATGGGATCTGATTCCTTGTGTGTATGCATGTATGTGTGTGTTTGTCCTCACCCATGATGCATCTATGAAGGCCAGAGGTCAACATTAAGTGCCTTCCTTTATCATTCTCCACCTTATTTTTGAGACTTGGTCTCTTCCTGGCCCTGGCCCTTGCCTTTTTGGCTAGACTGGCTAGCCAGTGAGACCCAGATTTCCTCTGATGCCCATACTCTCCAGCTCTACGATTATGGATACCACAGTACCGAATTTTAGTAGGTGCTGGGGATCCGAACTCGGGTCTTGATTCTTGCATAGCAAGCAGTTTGCCTGTTTTACCCATCTCCTCACCTGCTATACTATGGCACATTTCTTGATTCACTGTCTGTTATATCTGCAGAAGTGGTGGTTCTTTGCATCTATGTGTGATGATGCTCACCAGCATATTTGTGATCCAGTCTCGACAGTAAACTTTTTAAAGATGAGGTCATTTCAGAACATGAAACAAAATGCTGAGTCATGGATAGACTTGCTAAAGCTGGAAGAATATGCCGTGTTAACAGTAGCCGTCTCCAGTTACAGTCACCAGAGCTGAATTTTCTGTTACACGCTTTCTTAATAAGAAACTTGGAGGCTGGGGTGTAGGTCAGTGGAAGAGTATGGCGTGGTACGCCAGGGCCTCTGAGTTGCATTAGCACCCACAAACCGCATAAAAGATACTTCCCATGGACGAGTTCCTGTCTCAAGATGTGCCTCCAGATGTGCTGGTGTGCACCCTGTAGTCTTCAGCTGAGGCAGGGGTGGGCTGACTTGGAGACTGGTCAGTCTGTGCTGTCAGTTTTTTAAAGTAGACCTTGGGAATTGGCAAAGCACCTAGGCCCTTTTTACACCCAAAACAGTTAGTTCTGTTTAACGAAGGGTCCGCGCGAGAATGTTATTTCCTCGGATTTGGGTCTCAGTGTTTAAATTCACTCAAGAGATTCTCAGGAATTCAGTAACACAGAACGTTTTCCTTTTTGGACGCCCTGGAGAACAGGGGGTGCATGGCCACTTCTGTCTGAGTGAAACTGAAGCTTGCCCCTAGGTGTCCTCTTTCTGAAGCCAGGCTCCATGCTGCTTCTGTAAATGCTACACAGTAGGTGTTCTTTAGAAGAACTCTGTACCAGTGAAAAGAGATCTAGGGAATCTAGGGATTGGCATGTGAAGGAGCACAAGTTCTAGATAACGGTCCCATTCATTCTCTTATTGGTGGAGGGGCATGAAAGGAGGAGGGGCACTGTTAAGGAGGGCACAGGAGACCAGTGGGAAGGGGAGGGGGAGGGGGAGGGGGAAGTGCAGACCATAATGTGGGGATATATGATCCAAGAACCTTACATATACTTGTGAATACATACATCCGGGAAACCACTGTTGATACAGTTAGCATATTCATAAGAATTCTTTGGGAGCGTCCTGCTTCTTGTTGGGTATCAAAGCTTGGCGACACTCTCTTTCATATGTCAATCAGTACACCACAGAGATGAAGGAAGCCACCCCAAGAGCTGTTTTGAGAGTATATTCACTGTCTGCAACTTGGAATGTAAGTGCTGATGTGTGGTATCTAAAGTGTGCAGGCGTTTTCCAGCTCTTAGAGTTTCTCATGAGAAGTTCTTCAGGTAGCTGCTGCATATACCACATTTGAAACCAGTTTGTATCCAGAGCAAGGAGATAGTTATTTAGCTATATTATATGGGAGATGATCTGTTTTGCTTTGGCCTTAGTTGCTGCATTAGATATTTATGCTACAGGATCTTAGACACGACTGTTTCTTTAATTTCTGTTTCAGAGGTGTTTTCCGTAGTGAGTGTGTTGCCTGCCCACGTAGAATGCAATGCATTTCTCACACTAGGCACCTCTGTTTCTTCTAGTAACAACTGAAGTTAAGTCATTGTTTCCTACGGAGGTGTGTAAAGATCTGTTGGCATACTTTAGTTCGGGCTGGGTAATATATCTTACTGGCTTCTGGAAACTTAACTAATGATAAGTTTTCATTGAACAGTAATGTGTATTTCGTGACATGTCAAAGTTTTATTTCTTCCGTTTTTCTAAAACGATGTACCATTTTTGCCTGTTCCTCTAAATCATTGTATTCTGCTATCTTTATCTTCAGTCTCAAAAATTCTGAGTTTGCCCTAGTAAAGCAGAATTGGTACAGGGTTGGGACAAACCTTTGACATTCCCGTTGACCACAGAAGCCTGCGCTTGCCCTTTATGCCTGCAATGTCACACTTTTAAAACCTGCTTAGCAGATTTCTCCACTCACGGCAAAGTAGATGCATTCCAGCACGGTGTTTGCATGGATTATCACCCCGTTCAGAAGAGATAGGAGCGGAACTGTGGACGTTAAGAGGCTTATATAGCAAGTGAAAATGGGGGCGTTGGTGGACAACCATGGTTTGCCATGGAGTGCCAAACGGAGAACTCTAAGCCAGTGCTCAGTGAGGGCAGGTGGCTACAGTGTCACTAACCTGATGGCTGTTCTAGGCCGTGTGTGTGTGTGTGTGTGTGTGTGTGTGTGTGTGTATGTGTGTGTGTGTGTATGTTCCTGCCTTTCCCTCTTTGGCCCTGGTTGCTTGAACCTCACCACACATCTGTTCCTGGCCTTTCAGGATGGAGAACTACCTGTCAGGTTGAGAAGATTGAAGACAGGTTTGTCCTCTTGTCCTCTTCAGCGTTACAGAGTTAGTGACCAAGGGTTACTTTGTCACTTGGCTTAGGACCCACGTTTGTTTAGCATAACAAATGGGCGTAGTTTGTGGTTCTGTGAGGCTTGTGAGCTGTGATGTCATACACGTCTAGATTGTTCAGATCCCGTGAGGAGAGAAACAGGTTTTATTCTAGAATAGTAACAAAATATAACAAAACCAGCTACTTTATATCTAGAAGGTCAGGAGACTAGCCCAACATTTTGAGTAAACTGCCCCCTGTGTGGATCCTGCTGACATTGACTCTATGGTGGTGCCTTTGTAAATGTTGGTTTTCAGCTGTGTTGTGTATGTGACTGTAGTAGGGACAGGTGGCCTCTTGTGCCTCCTCAGGCTCCCAGTGAGGGAGAGTAGGAATGAGCTTCACAGGTTTTCTGTTTCATTTGGTTTGAGTTTTCTAATTGCCTGAAATTTAAATGAATACTGAAACTGTAGGAACTAGTTTCCTGTTTTATGAAAGGTCTCGTGAGAATTATGTGACATAAGAGCCTTTCGCAGTAAATTTTTCATAGGAAAATTAGTTACTTGACATTTTGATTAGTGTTCTGAGATACTTCCTTAAAACCAATAGAAATTCAAGTAAAATTAAACTTTCTCAGTGGGCATTATCTCTGTTTTCCCTATTAATTTTTGTTTCCCAAAATTGTATTATCTGCTGTTTTCTAGGAACCTAGCCATTATTCATGACACTGTGTGTCATTAAGTTTTCAAAACTACACAAAGTGATAATTGCAATGAACAATCCCGTTATTCATTGTGAATCATTCTTTTTTATTAAACTATTCAAGAGTACTGTCTTACGCATTGTAAAATAAAATAACTGTGTGCTCATGATATGTTTTATGCTTAAATATTCATATAAAATGACATTTGGTATTTTGCATGTATTTTTCGAGGTTGGCCTATTTTTGTTTTATGTGTATGAGTGTTTGGCCTGCATGTGTGGCTGTGCACCATGAATGTATAGTGCCTTCATAGTTCAGAAGCAGGCAGTGAATCATCTGGAGGGGTTACAGAAGGTGGTGAGCTGCCACATGGGTGCTGGGAACCAAACCTGGGTCTGCTGGAGGAGCAACCCGTGCCCTTGACATCTGAGCCATTTCTCTGGCTTTGTTTTACATATGTTTAGTGTTAAATTTTATGTGCTCCATTAGGTTTAGGGTTAACATTGGAGCTTTCAAGGGAAGAACTTTTTAAAAATGTCCACCCCTCCTCTGCCATAGTGTCAGAATAGCTGTTAGGTAAACTGATCAGTCAGAAAGTTGTAGTATATTCTGTCATATTCCTCTTAAGCACAGTTGCCAAGAATCACAGGTGTAAAGAACGAGGCACTCATATATATATCTACGTTAAATGAGAGGAAATTTAATTTTCAAGTCAAAATTTATTTGAACCTTTGTGGAAACTTATGTGCCGACTTGTCTTTGCATATTGTTGAGAGTCGCACTGAATTTTTTAGTGTGTCAAGGAGTTAACCTCCATGTGCATGAACTGAGTGCTGACTTGGAGAAGAGCTTCATTCTGATTTCTTCATGGGTACACCTCCATAGGGCTTCCGATTCTCATTTTCCTGCCCGTGAGCCCTTGAATACAGAACGGCACTGGTCATTTCTCGCCTGCTCTGAGATGTCTACTAGACAGGCAGAGATCTATCTGTTGTACGTTGTCTGTCTTCCAGACAAGTATTACTCACGCTCCGTGTGTTCTAACAGGATCGGGGCTTGACCTTATCTCTGTGTCACCCTTCGCTAATCTTAGTCTGTTTACTTTTAGGAGTGTGCAGCCTGGTGCCTAAGATGGAAGTAGATATAAATGGGGAGTCCAGAAGTACCCTGACCACCCTGCCGCTACCTGTGGCTGAGGGGAGCTCGCCAGGAAAAGCGGAAGCCGAGAAGCCCCGCTGTTCCAGCACGCCATGCTCGCCCATGCGTCGGACTGTGTCAGGTTATCAGATCCTCCACATGGACTCCAACTATTTGGTTGGCTTTGCAACGGGTGAGGAACTCCTGAAGTTAGCGCAGAAGTGCACGGGAGGGGAAGAAAGCAAGGGAGAAGCCGTACCGCCCTTGCGCTCCAAACAGCTGGATGCGGGACTCGCACGCTCCTCTCGTCTGTATAAAACTAGAAGTAGGTACTATCAGCCATATGAGATTCCAGCTGTTAATGGCAGGAGGCGAAGGCGGATGCCCAGCTCAGGAGACAAGTGTACCAAATCCTTACCTTATGAACCTTATAAGGCCCTCCATGGGCCCTTGCCTCTATGTCTTCTTAAAGGTAAGAGGGCTCACTCTAAATCCCTGGACTACCTCAATCTAGATAAAATGAACATCAAGGAGCCAGCTGACACAGAAGTGTTACAGTACCAGCTTCAGCACCTGACCCTCCGAGGGGACCGAGTGTTTGCTAGGAATAATACATGAATGACTTGCACAGGGTTTAAACCGCTTTAGGCCAGCCTGTCCTCGGCTAGAGAGAGAGAGAAAAAAAAAAAATCTACTGTCGTACTCTGTACATGACCTTTCACCTTAGAGATGGTTATATCAGCTAAGTGTTCCTGGAACATACAAAAAAAAAATTGTTTGGATCAAGTTTTGGATACAGGAATGAAATCACAGGTACTTGGGGCGGGGCGGGGGGCTATCATTCTAGAGCACGCAACTGCAAAGAAAACAGAATGTTGACCGTTAGTTTGCATAGCTTCTTAGCTAGAACAAGGTTTTGGTGCAGTAATTTCACCTTTATGATTCTGAACACTCAAACTGGGAATGTTACCTGCTTGGTTGTTGCTGACTTGATATGATTCATTAGAAATTTATATTGAAGTACTCAGTGCTTCTTGGATCTCTGTATTTTACTATACAATGTATGTAATGATTTGTCTTATGGAATTTAGAGCTTGAACACTGCTGAATTGGACCACTTTTTATTTTTAAATATTGAGTTTAAATATTTTATAACTGGTTTTGCACTGAAAACAATTAACATTTCAGATTAAGAGAATAATCTTTCTTCACTTGCCTCAATAGTAATATTGAGCAATGGATTTTTTTATTTCCGCATGGAAAGTTACTGATCTCTATGGCTGTAAAATATTCCTTTATAGCATTATTAAAGTGTGTCTTAATAAAATTAAATTTGGGATACAAAGTATTTATTTTACAATGGGTAGTGGGTGGGATGCTTTTCCAGAATGTTTCCGACATGAAGTTTTCGTCAGTTGGAAACATTTCCTTAGTGCTTATTTTCTGATTTAAAATCCACATGGAACTTGAAAATGGAAAGGATTCTGTCCACTGGGTTGTTGGCGTAGTCCTGCTTACATCTCAACTTCTTGTAAGTGAATACCACTTTAGCAAAGGCTCTCATGATTTTGACTATCAAATGCTTAAACTAAGTACGAAGTGATACCACTCAGCACGTCCTGGTGTCTTTCCAGGGTCAGTTCTCTGCAGCACGGCACTCATTGGAATCCCAGTTTCAGGATTAGTGTAGGAGCCTAACATGCTTCTACAGTTTTAATGGGCTAATCCTGGATTACCTAACAACTTAGGTCTATCACACTGGTTTAATTTGTTGCTAAAGAAATAATTCCTTGCCTTTAGTAACAGAAGCAGCTCAACTACCCTTGACCATAAATGTATGTAACTTACCTTTTGTAAACATTTCTAGCTCATTCAGTCTTAAAGGTGCAATTTATTACTGATTTGGCATTTCTGGATATATAGAAAGGCATAGTTTATGTTTTCTTTTCAGCACTGTGAGTTTCTTAGGGGTTAGCAGTCTTGCTTATAACATAAGAACATGTTTTAATTGATGAATGTGCCATTCCTGGACCAGTTGTGGTTTTCCTCTGTCCAGATTGAATGGCAAAATTTATTTTAGAGCAAAATAAATGTTAGAAACCCCAGGAACTCTTAATAGATGCTTATTATGCACTCACAGAGACAACCATGTGACAACATGTATAAGAGAGCCATGGAGATGCTGGCTCATGTCATACTGAGTTGATCAGAGGTTTTAGTGGCTGGAAAGTTTCCGATGTTGTCTATTTAAAGTAAACTGCACCTTTGTAACATATTGTATTGATGAATGATCACTAAGATTAACTATATCTATACAGTCAATAGTTTGACAATTAATAGAATCCTGTCAGATGCCAAAGAGTTGGGATTTTTACATTTAATGATTAAACACCGTTATTTATTGATGATTTACCCTCTGGAACTGTATTATTTCTAACTATGAAATAAAAGGGTGATGTAAACATACATTGTTTTGTGGTACTTTAAATCAAATACACCATTACTAAGCGAGTTAAGGATTCTGCCCAAGGAGCTGCTGAACTGGCTCAGCTGGTAGAGGCACTTGCTTCCAAACCTGACCACCTAAGTTTGATTCCCAGGACATGCACATGTACATGGGCGCACATATATGCCTGTGAACACACATAAGTAAATGCATGAAAGAATTCCACTCAAGCACTTATTTTAAAGCCCTAGCTTTAGGAAACAGAAAAGTGGTGTGTATTTGGTGCTCATTGTCCCTTCCAGCTGAAGGATGTCTTCCTGGATCCAACCTCCTCATTGAGAAAGTATGTGCCTGAGAGATTGTTCCGGGTGCCTGCATTTCTTGAGCCAAATAAAAATATATCACTTTTTCATTTTTCTTTTGTTGTTTTTGGCAAAAGCGAATGTGTAAAAAGATTGCTATGATTGTAACAGAGCAGCTGTAGATAATGTAAAAATGGGTTTCCTAGATATAAAACTGAGGAGTTCCAGGCCAGCCATTTTCAGAGAATTGAATTCCTGTGGTAGGTAGTAGTATGTTATCAGAGGAGGGAAGAGGTCAGAGGGAGAAGAAGCAGGAGAGTAGTTGGAGATTCCATTAAAACGCCAAGTTTTGGAGACTGGGAGGGTGCACAGGTCACGTAGGAATCTTAGCGGCTTCTGTCCAGCTCCATTCACAACTGTGGGTGGCCACAGGGCTGCTCTTGTTAACAGCCAGGGAGTCCAGGATTCAGAACATGGAAACCCCATTGGTCTGAGAACCCCAAATCTTTGGGAGTACTGTGCAGCTGGGGGTCTTCTGTTCCAGGTACATCCAAGCCTGTCCTTTCTTCTCACGTTTTGATGCTGTCTGTGGGCTGCAGTGTCTTTTTCTTACTTAGGACTTCCGTAATGGCCTCAGTATTTTCTACTTCAGGAAACTTCTAGAAGCATCTGAGTTAACTTTTAAAGGCAGATTGAGCTTCCATCCAGGAAGGAATATGTCTTAAATCTTGAGAAAAGCAACCTACTTTTCATCCTAATATACTTTTTTCATCCTAATATACTTTTGTCTTGGAAAGGCTTTTATTCAATGACAGCCGTTGAACTTTTTGTAATGAGACTTTTAGAGGGTCCTGGCCTAAGTGGTTTGTTCTCAATCAGAGCAAGGAGGAGGAGACACTGTCACAGTTTATGAATGGCATAAATGCTTTCAAAGAGGTGGGTGGGGAGGGAGAGAAGGTCGAGTGCTGTTACAATGCAGAGTACAGCAAGTGTTAAGTGGAATTGCATTTTTAAACAATGTTATTTGATTAGGGAGATGGAAAATGGATGAGGAAGATTGCTTTGGAAAGATAATAAACGTGATCACAAAGCTAGAAGTGGGGATTGTCAGCACTGAAGGGTGCTCTGTCTGTATAATAATTGTTCTCTAGGTAAGAATTCTGAAATGGACTTCTTTGATATTTTACATCAGAAAAAAAAGCTTTTTTTTTTCTTTTTCTTTTTTTTCCTAGCTGAGAACACTAGAAACAATCAAAAGAAGAATGGACTTGATTTTTTTTTTCATGTGCTAAATCGACAGAGTACTGCTCTGGTGTGTGTGTGTGTGTGTGTGTGTGTGTGTGTGTGTGTGTGTGTGTGTATTTTGCCATTGTAAAGTTCCTTTGTTCGAGGTTTCCTTAAATGGTTTTAGAGAGAAGTCTGAAATCAAATTTGAACGTTACCTCTGATTTTGAGGCTGTGTTTGATGTCTGGATCTACGGGAGAGTGTAGGATGAGGCAAGGCAGAGAACTCAGCATCTGGGGTGGAGAGGGTACCTGCACGGTCCTTAATGCTCCTGGGTGGCCTACTCTGGAGAGAAGAGCTTTGAACTCCTTGCTTTTATGGAAATGCTAGCAGCACTTTCAAAGTGCTGTCTGATGCTCTTGAGAGGATTCTTTCTCTGTGCTGGTGAAGAGGTGGGAACATGGCGCCATGCTGACCTCTAGCCTCATTCACCAGGAGGAATATGCTTTGCCACACTCCGAGTGAAAATATTGCTCCTGGAAATACATATTCAGACGTCTTTGAGTCTTCTAACTCTTGCCCAGGGCTTCAAGAAGGGAAAGTCACTTAGGCTTCATGAGACTTGTGAACTGAATGAAGTTCAGATTTTGATTATGTTGGAGAGAGAATAGCAAATATTGAGCACGTTTACCACCAGGGTCCTCACTAGTGAATGTGGCAGATGTAACTCATGCATCTGAGCATTGTTTCTGAGAATCCAGATGTGATCTCATTATCTTTTTTTTTTTTTTTTCCTGCCAGCCATTGGGCGACTGTGAGAAATTGATCAGCATGAGGCAGGAGATAAAACCTGTTTTCTCCTACCTCTGTATACCTCCTATGATGAGGAACAGTATAAATGAAGAATAGTATCAGCAGTTTGAGTAAAGAGTTCATTCCAAGTCTCAAATTTTAAATTAAGAGCAAGGAAGAATATTGTCAACACCATCATGTACAGGTTACCATTGTGAACTCTGGGGCCAGAAGAGTTTTAAGACCTGCCTGTTCCTGGGACAGGTGGGTAAGGTCTAGGAAGATGAATACAAACTTAGTGTTTTATAGAGTGGGAAGCAGCTTAAAACAGGAAAACTCAACCCTTCCAAGGTCTGAGAAACAGGCCTTACTTAGTTGTCTTGAGTGGTGGAGTGAGCTTGTTGCGTGTGCTCTTACATTGCTGATCTGTGTAAAAGTTGAGAGGCAAAGCTTTTTCTTTTTCTCTCAAAAGTGCCTTCCTAAAAAAGTCTAGGGAAACAAAAAAATATGAGAAAGGCAAAACATCTTCGTAATTGACATTTATATGTCAGGGTATGCCAAAACTGTTTCTATGTCTCCTCCGCCTGTGTCCACAGCTGTCTGCTGAGGTGAACTGACCTACTTTCTGGAAGGGTTCAGGTGGAAGGGAGTTAAAATTGAAGTTTTCAAGCCGGGCATTGGAGAGGTAAGAGCTGTGAGGGAATAATTTGAAAAGTATTTTACTGGTCCCCCTCCCCCACTTTCTACTATGACCTTTAACCCAGTGCAAAGTGGAAAAGAGATATAGCACAGAGTGATAGTTTACTCAGTCATCTAAGGTCAGAACCACATTGAAAAAAATTCATTCTTAACATAGTTTGTCTAAGACATGAAATTGTAAAGAAAGCGTTTTGCTGTAAGAAATTCCTAATATCTTGAAATGATGAATCTAGAACACTGAGCTAGTTGGTATGTTTCTGTACTTCTGTTTCTAATCAAATTGGTTAATATTTCCCATGTATCCTAGTGTCATGTTTATCTAATATGGTTTTATTGCAGTTATAGGAAAAATTTCGTAAAGGGTTGGGTTGTACAGGATTGAAATACTGTTTACTGGCTGGTCATGAAAGGCTCTCTGTAGGTCAAAAATATGTTCATTCATTCCACATGACAAATCAAAGTTTTGTTTTTGGGAGGAAAGTAGATACTTTATTACATTTGGGGTTATACCGCCTCCATATCTGTGTTAGAATAATGTGGGCATGGGGGCGGGTTCTTAAAGTGAAATGATACGAACTTGTGGTTTTATTGTTTTGTTCTGTTTTAAGTTATAGAAACTCTTTCTTTGACCTTTTAAGTTTAAATAACTGTTTTTAAGAATTTCATACATGATCCCTGCATTCACATCATTTGGACCACGTCAGCTCCTTCCATGCCTCCATTCTCTTGATTTTATTTGATTGACTGATTGATTGATTGATTTTTTTTTTTTTTTGAGAGACTTTCTGACTAGGTCTTATAAAGCCTGCCTTCGCTTCCTGGGGCCAGATGACTGTAGGAAACTGTAGGAAATCCTGCAAATGGTCATGTATGGCTCTTCCTCTGCAAAGCAAGAGTTTGGAAGAGCCATTTTGGTGGAGAAATGATGAAGGAGAGGTATTCTGTGTGTGTACGATAGTAATGTGTGGCTTAGGGGCTATGCGACAGACAGACACAGAGCTACAGCACATACATATTTAAACTTAAAACAACCAAAAGGAAACTATACTTGAGCCTTGAGAATAAAAAGGAGCTTTCCAGGCAGGGAGGGGAGATGAGGACTCCTCAGGAGAGAATGGTATCATCAAGCTGGAAGGGGCTTACGTATTCCATGTTGCCCACTGTCCTTAAACCGGACCGGACAGTAGTGTGCTATGCATGGCCCTAAAACCCCAGGAAAGGAAATTTTGCTGGCACTACCATCCCAGTCTGATCCACATTTTCTGATGTAAAACTTAGCACCGAAATTTCAAATCCTGATGTTTAAACTGCCAAATCTGAAGTTTTCAGGCATCCTCCCCAAAACAACCTTTTCACTTCAAGCTAACCGGGAAAGTGGCCTCTCCTTCTTTAAGATTCATGGTGGTCTGGAGTTGGCAACTGCCTCTGAGGTGGATTTGCGCCCTGGGTCTCAAGGTACCCAGAGGAAAGTCATAGGTACTCGACTGCAGCACTAGCCTGTGGAAGACTGGGAAGAACTTAGCTTATTTGTGAATAAGAATAGAACTGAATAGAATGCACCACTGTGCAGTCTCCAGAGCCCACATTCTAGTGTTGTTCGTTTTGTTTTTCTTAGGTTTGGGATTGAACCTAGTCTCCACCCATGTCAGGGGAAGCAGCATCTCTGCCATATAAGTTGCTTCTATCAAAGCTGGAGCACTGTCCGCTCTTTTGAAGGACCCAGATTCACTTCCCACCACCCAGATGGCCGCCCAAAGCCAGCTGTCATTCCAGTTTTATGGGATCCAGTGTCCAATTCTGACCTCCTTGGGTGCCAAGCATTCACATAGTACACTTACATACATGTAGGCAAAACACCTGTGCACATAAAATAAAAAAAAATTTAAATAGAAAAATTAAAGGTTTTGTTTGTTTGTTTTTGTTTTTGCAAGTATGGGCTGGAAAGTTTCTGGTGACTCCCATTGGAAGTCTCACCAGTAAGCCTAGTTTGACCCCTGTGAGGATGCCCAGAATTCTCTCCTGTGACCTCTTTCTAGGATTAGGATTGAAAAGGATTATTTGCTAAGGGAGGAGGAAGGAGCAGGTGAAATGCCTGAAGGATGTTTTGTTTATTGTACTCAAAGGTAATTTTAAAATCCAGCAGCTTATTTCTCGGCTGCTCATTGCTTTAAGGACTCCGCTACAAAGAAAACTATCAGGAAGGAGCTATGATGCTTGCATACCGTGTTCAGTGGCTGAAAGCACACCGATTTTATGTTTTTGAGGAGGAAACCACCCCCACTCTGACTGTATCACACTTTTGTGTAAGAAGGCAAATAAGTATGACCTTCAACTTTTTTGCAAAATGAGGGAAAAATAACTTCTAATGGACGGTACTTGTGAGAATTACACAATATATGGAATATGAAATGCTGGCCACGTAACAGTTGCCAATCAAGCTGCGGCCATGGGGAAGAAGGGAGGCAGCAGAAAAACTGAAGGGACTTGGTCCTTAGTTTCTCTGCAGTTGTTTTAACATAAAGTAAAATCACTGCATTGAGAACTGACATATGCAGACACGATGTGAACAGGTGGTGTCCCTTACACCCAGTTAATGAACTAAAGTTGTGGTTTCTGTAGCGCGCTGTTGGTAACCCACTCCACTGTGTATAGAGATAGTTCTCTGGGTGTTGGGGGAAAGTATTAGAGCCGATTATAAGAAGGTTTTAGTTTATAACTTTAAGGTATTTATTTACTTTATACATTGTATGTTGTAGCTTGCTATTATAGTAGTCAGTATAAAAATATAAATAAATACAAGCAAAATTGAAGGTATTCAATTAAAAAAATCTTTTAAAAAATTTACCTGACCATTGGAGTTCGGAAAGCACTGATGTCAATGACCCTTTATAACGTATCTGGGGTGTTAGATCTTAAAAATCCCTCTTTCTGAGTCTGGGTTCAGCCTTCTTAGAATTGGGTCTTTTATAAGTGAACCTAGAATGGAAGTTGTGCAACATCAAGAAATGACCATTTTTAGATATTTATGGATAAATAAAAAAATTCTTTTTACACAAGTGTTTGCTGGTCATTTCCCATCCGGTTCTATAGCCTCTATTAGAGGCGGCTGCTGGTTCCTAACATCAGTGCCGTTGCAGGGTTGCAGGTAGGGAGATGGAAGGCGGGGCCACAGCCTGTGTTTCACTGAATCCCTGCGATCCCTGTCTGTGGACCTCCTCTCTGAACCCTGTGTCTTCTTCCTGGGGACCTCGGGACTGTAAAGAAACACTTGAAATTCCCATTAGCGGACTTCGTTACTTGTTCCTCGAATGAGTTGTGTTTTTGGCAGAGTTTTAGTGACGCCTTGTAAAAATGTGGTGAGTCTTCACTCTCTTCACTGGCAGATCTTTCTACTCTGCATTTCTCAGTTCTTTTAGGCAGCGATCCCCAATCATTTGAGCACCGTTTTCTAGAGCATCAGCACAATTCCTAATTTTTTTTGTCTTGTGACTCCAGTACAGAATTTCTTTCTCCCCAGCCAAGGACTCTTCCAGAGACACATAAGTGGTCCTAGTAAATGCTATACTGTGCTGTACTTATATTGGGCAGGGGCAGCAGCAAAACCAGAGAGAGACCTTTGGGATAACACTGCTGCAGAAACATTTGACACTTAAAAATGTCATCAGCGTGAAGGACTAAAAGAAAAATGCCTAGCATCGGCTTCCTCCTCGCCTTCTCTCTCACCTGGTTCCTGCCTTACTTTTTCCCAGTGCTGTTAGAGCAGTGGTTCTCAACCTGTGGGTCATGACCCCTTTGGCAAACCTCTATCTCCAAAGATGTATACATTTCAATTCATAACGGTAGCAAAATTATGTTTATGAAGTAACAAAATAATTTTATGGCCGGGGGTCACCACAACAGGAGGGGCTGTGTTAAAGGGCTGC
This sequence comes from Peromyscus maniculatus bairdii, assembly GCF_049852395.1. Classification (NCBI taxonomy): domain Eukaryota; kingdom Metazoa; phylum Chordata; class Mammalia; order Rodentia; family Cricetidae; genus Peromyscus; species Peromyscus maniculatus. The sequence goes on from NC_134864.1 coordinate 15,979,672, forward strand.
ATCATTAGGGAGGTTGAAAACCGCTGTATTATAGGATATGAAAGGCACAGTTCATCTAAATGTGCTTTAGTCCCAGGCTGCTTCCTTAAGCACAGTGCACTGGGTTACACACGGTCCAGGGAGCTTCCTTCTGGGAACCCAAGTCTTTTTTCTCTCTAGAATGAGCCTGCTCAAATGGTACAAGGTAACTTTGAACATTAATTGTGGCAGTTAGCTTTGGTAGTTTGCTATAGCTAACTTGTTTTGACAGGTACATGTTGCTTGGGGAAAGGGATGCATCCTCATCATTTCCTATTCTCCTTATGGAGACAAATAAATACTCTTTAAGTCTGTGTGCTGTAACTTCCGTGTTCATAACCTGCATTACCCACATCTCTCAGAATAGTTTTCCGGTCATCTCAATAATTAATCTATGATTGTTTTATGGGGTTTAGTTTGTTTCTGCTTTTAGGGTTGTTTTTGCTTTGCTTTGTATACATTTAGAATTCAGAAGGTAAGTTTTCTATCATGTCTATCGTAGTTTTCCAGATCTGCTGGTGATTTCCTTGTCATCTAAACACTGTAGAGGCTGGCTTTGACAAGAGAATTCACTCCGTTATATAGAAATATATTAACTATTCCCCCCCACACACACACACAGAGCCATTACTAGACTGTAGCTTAGATTTCATGGCTTCTGAAGCCAACTTAAATTTATCCTTTTTTACATACCAATTTAGAATTCCCATTCTTTGTGAAAGCCCCAAAATGATATTAGTTCTTACCCTCAAGCTTCCACGATGCATGTCAAAGATAGACAAATGGCAAGAATCCATATTTCTTGGAGGCAAGTGGAAAAGGCACATTGTCTGTCTGGTTTAATGCTGCATTCTCTATTCCCTGTGCCCGCCTGCTTCAATCAACATGGTGATGAAAAGTTGCAGGGGAGGAGGCCGTTGTGTGTGTGGATTGGACCTTTTTTGAATGATAAGAATTTCCACAAGACATTGGCACTTAAAAGCTTTTCAGTGTACCAGTCTGTTCATGAGAATGCATCTATGCCGTCAACATTTATGACAACCTTTGATGCTGGTGGTCCCTCCTTCCAAAACTTGGACTAACACTCTTCATTATGTGCTGTATAACAGGCCCCGGCCTAGTCACAGAATTTGTATTTAGCTTACCTGGGAAGAGCTGGGCTCCTCCTCTGAAGGCCTGCAGATGTCTATACTCTTCCTTAGCCTTAGCCAATCTGGGTTTTGTTTAGACATCCTTCTTTTCCATAGGGTATACATCTTTTTTTTTTCTGTGACTATAATCTAGATTTAAAAGGCTCAGTTTAGACTGGGTCTCATGTTTTAGGGCACTGACTCTTGAAATGATATTTGTTTCCAGAGATCCCATTTGCTTTTTGGAAGATAAACTTCTTGTTGAAAACAAAACAAAAGAGGGAAAGCAACCTCTCCTCTCCCAAAAGAACAACAACCAACCAAACTGCCTAGATTTATTTAGCAATACCCTGAAAACTTACAGTGTGCCAAATTAGGTAATGGATGGGAGTTAGTGATCAAAAACCTATGGATTTCCCCCAAATTAAATATTGTATACTCTTCATTTTGTTCCAGTCACCAATGGTATTATGTTATTGGATCATCATGGCAACTTTATCATCAATTTGACAACTTGTTAATAGTAGTATGCTATCTCAATGAAAGAAACATTGAAATTATTATTCCACAACAGCATAGTATGAGGGTGAGGATAAAGTTCAGCTGGTAGTGTTTCCTTAGCATGCATGAAGCCCTGGATTTAATCTCCAGCAACCTGTCAACCCAGTGTAGTGGTCCATGATTGTAGTCTCAGCATCCAGGAGCAAGGGTGTGAAGGTTCAGGTTGGCTACATAAACTGAAACCAACCTGGGATATATGAGACCCAGTTGACACACACACACACACACACACACACACACACACACACACACACACACACACAAATACACACACACATACACACACACACACACACACACACACGACATACAGAGACAGTCGCAGAGAGAGAGTGTTGGAGATACAGAGATAGCCATACAGAGAGAGAGAGAGGGAGAGAGAGAGACAGAGTTAGTCTTTCCAACTAAGCACGATATTTGAAGGAATACATGGGTAAATGGTCCCTCTAAAGCGAACTCAGCCATGTACAGGGCTTAGGAGATAGCTGCTCTGAATGTTTTAACATCTTGTGTTACTGGCAATGCCTGGACCTGAAAGGGTCAACGCAAACTGTGGGAACTGAGAAAAAAAAATCTGATGGTTCACTGACACTCAGTACATCCTTTTGTTAGTTGTCACCTGGTTCAGATGAAGAGAATACCTTTCCAATCGCTGACTTCCAAGTTTACCTCAGTGTTCTTGGTGCCGCGGGTTCTATATGGATTTTTGGTTTAACAGTGCTTTCCTGAGCATCCCGGTATTGCTGAAAAGCTTGTTATTTCTGGGAATTGCAAAAGTGTGCCTGCTGAAATATGCACAACTCAGAGCAAGGTGGTAGGATGTGGAACACCGTAAAAGCTTGACCTTGGTCTTTAATTTCTTTGTCTCTAGCTTAAGATCATTCTGGAAGCTTGATTGCCTTGTGGCTGTCCTTTATTGATTGGGACAGTTTGGTCAGAATGACTTTACAGTGTCTTTGGTACACTTCCTGGCTTAGGCACTCTTGGCTTTCAGAGTGGGACTAGAAAGTCCTCCCCACCCACCATGAGGCTAGAGCTCTGAGAGAAGTTCTCCTGAGAGGGGGGGGGGGGGAAAGCAGTGAGAATCTAGGAAAATGGGTCTTTCTTCTGCTGGCAGTTCTGCTCTTCAGCACTGCTACAGCTGTTATCACATCTGCATGACAAGTAGGGGGTGGTTCACTCCGAAGTGGAGTTGAGTGGCCAATCCAGAGAATCCAGCCCTTGAAATATGCTAGACCTGGGTTGGGATTCTGACCTTGAGCCCCGAGACTGGCACTTTAAGCTGCGTAACTGTGAGCTGCTGCTGTCTTTGAAACTCAGCCTATTAAATTATTGTTGAGGATATGAGCTAAGTCTGTATGTAATTACTTAGCTCAGGTCTGGTGTCATGGTTACTTACTTTTCCTAGATTAGGCAGCTGAAGAGGCAAAGAGCCACTCGCCCTTTACATAGAGGAAATGATATCTAAACTATTAATATTTTCTTTTTCATTATTTTATTTGAAGTTCTCAAGGTATGGCAAAGACCACAAAAGCAATTTGGAACCTTTTTCTCTATTTCTTTTTGGCTTAAGAGATAACATACTTTTTCAATATGTTTAGGCTTTGTGTGTGTGTGTGTGTGTCGTTTACATATGTGTGTGCATGTGGAGGCCAGAATATAACCTCACGTGCTCTTCAGGCACTACTCACCTTTGTAAAGAATTCTTGGAAAGAAGCTGGGCTGCAAAGACTGATTGACTGATGAGAGCCACAGTGCTGTAGAGACACTGGAATGTTGCAGGTCCGCAGCCTAATTATACTTTATTGGGGGTTTTGGCCTCCTGAATAATTTCTTGCACAGCTCAGTCTCAGAACTAATGTCCCATGACTACTAAATAAAAACTTTTTGTAATCTATTAACTTAGCAGACCACTGGCTTCCACCAACTCAAATGCTAAGGATATCATCAGACAGCATATGAAGCCTGTGGCAAAGATTCCCCCATCTTAACTGTGTCTGATGTTTCCACAAATGTATTCTTAAAATGCCTTGGCTTATAACTCTCTCTCTTATGTTACTATAAAACTACATGGATTTGCTCCCATGTGCTCCATGTTTCGTTGGTTTCAGAGAATCAGATCTGGCTCTATATCAAACTATTTCTTTGTTCCCTTTGAAGTGAGAATTGTGGTTTTTATTTTTATTTATTTATTTTTTAAATGTACACCTTTAAAAACTTTTGGATTGCTTCATATGTGTATTTAGTTATTTTATTTCTCATCGCCCATCCCCATTTCTCTTTCCCCCTCCCATTGGAACCCTTCTTCTTCCCAACAAGCCCCACCCTTATTTTCATATTTCCTGTTTGTGAGTTTCATTAGAGGTGCTTACACAAGCTGGCTGGGAGGTTATCTGCTGAGGTATGGACAGTTTAGCACTGAAGCTAAACACTGACAGGCACGCACTGTAGACAATAACACCACCTTCCCCAGCAACCAGTAACTCCCCCTAGATCCTCAGGCGTGGTTTTTCTTTCAATGGTCTGTAATTCTCCAAGTAGGCTGGGCTGGCCAGGCAGCAAGTGCAAGGGATCTACTTCCTGTTTCCACCTCCTCAGCACTAAAATTCCAACAGTGCTGGGTTTGGGTTGGGGCTGTGCTCTGGGGCTCTAACTCAGGTCCCGATGCTTGCAAGGACAAACTTAAGTGAGTGAGCTGTCTCCTCAGCTCTCAAGATATGGCTCATGTTTAATACTGTGCAGTAGAAATCAGTGTCAAATTTATATATCATTTACTAGCTCAGTGCCAAGCAACTGAGCATTTGCCTCCAGCTGAACCTTAAAATAATTCCCATCTCTTATAGTTATGCCTCATTTTAATTCTGAAGGCAATTTGTAAATATAGCCAGATCTGCCTATCAGTATAGAATAGCTGATAGCCCACCAATTAAAACAGAGCAGCAGGGACAACAAAAATCCCAGCCCCCAGAGTCTCCTTTACACCAATTGCAGAGTTAATGGCTTTACAGTGTGAAAAGCCAATTGCTTTCAGACCTAGAAGAGCTGGGCTTTTAAAACATTTTTTTTAAAGGACTGATATGATGACTCAGCTGGTAAAGATGCCTCTTGCCAGTCCTGGGGACCTGATGACTTTGTTTCCCCCAGAGTCATATGGTGGGAGGAGAGAACCAACTCCTACAAGTTGTCTTCCAAAACACTTACCCTCCCTCTGTCCCTCCTCACCCCCCAACAAATGTTAAAAAAAAAAAATGAAATGTTTCCTGATGTAGAGATAATTAAATAGATACTTATTTTGGAATTAAATATTACTAGGTAGCTGACTAAATTAGATTGAAAATTAACTCTGAGGCCAAGTGTTTGGGTGTAGAATGACCTTGGTTACACACAGCACCTTTTATAGCAGGTGTCAAAAGCCCCAAGCTGTTCAGTTCCTTTGTATTTTGGTGTCAACTGTACATTCAATTGTTAGCTTGCTATGATGTGGCATCCTGCGTGTTATTTCATGATTACATCCTTTATGATTATAGTTTTGGACATAGGAAGACAGCGTGGAATCCTATCTTAAAGATCACGTGGCTTGAATGGCTGTTTTTCCTAAGTTGCTTTGGTCACTGATTAGAGATCTGCTTTCTGTGTGATTCCTCATTCTGCTTAATGAGTAGCTGATGACCTAGCAGCTTCATGAGTTTGTGCCTTAAAAGTGCTTATTTTGACATCGACAAGTCTCTGTAAAAGTGTTTACCTATGGATTTTATTTTCTTCTCCCCCCACATGCTTCTCAGTGATACAAGGGAAAACAGAACTATTCTGATAAATATAACCTTATTTTCCACGTTAGGAAAAAAAAATGAATCATTTTAGGCCTGTTTTGTCACAAGGGAAACTGCTTTTTCTTTGACATACAAATGAGAGCGAAGTTAAATTTAGTAGATAATCTTGATGCTGTGACCATGCTGCAAACTCATAAGGACAGCTCTTTTCCAATTTGAGTTCTCTAAATGGGACAGTCAGTGCAAGAACCCGCGGTCAGCCGGAATGAATGAGTGCAAACAGCAATGACCTTTGCGTCCCGGAAAAGACAGAATTCTGCTTCTGGCTTTTCACAGCTTATGCGTTTGTGTTGGTAATGTATGGCCGAAACTGAAAGTTCATCTCTGATCTCATTCCATGGGGAAATGGCAGAAATCCTAACCAGCCCAATGATTCAAATTTAAATTTGCTGTGCAGGAAAGGTCAGTAATGCCCTGTTCCCAGGGACAATCTTAGCACAGCGGGCAAGCCTGATTAAAATTCCCTTTGAGAGTTGGGGATTTGTTTGATTGGAAAACCAAATAGGTCCTTAATCACCTAGATACGATGACATCACTGAGGCATCATAAACTATCCAATAGATGAACGTTTTCTTCCAAGTCTCAACTTCATTTTTAGACTTGAACGACAATAGAGAACGACATTTAACAACAGCTATTTATAGATGGATGAGGCAAGACCTCTACTCCTACAATTCCCATTGTTCTCTGCAAACAATGACCCATTAAACTGATGGACAAATGATCTTGTGATATAAATGTTGTTAAGTGTGTGTGACTAAGGAGGGAACTGTAACATAGAGTTAACACCATTGGCACCTGACTTGATGGGGTCTGTCCTCTGCTGCTGGGGATACCTGATAGCATGCACTGCTTTTGAGGAAATGGGACTTCTGAGGTTCGCACCTACAACAAATAAGGACTACAAGTCCATTTTGTAAGATCAACACAGAGCCAGCATATTTAGGTGGTGAAAAGAGGCAGACCCAGTGAATTAACTCTTCCTTTCCTCATCTGTAAGACTTTTATTTTTTGAGCATGAAGATTTCATGCTTGTATCATCTTTATGTAATTATCACCTTCCCAGGAAGTTTGAAGTGTTCTCTTTCAAGGAGAGGCTGACATGATGCTGAGGATGACATGACATCCTTCCACTGGACACTCAGATTCTGGTATTAGATGCTATTTGACAGTCATCATTTGCTTCTTAATTTTCTTTCCCATTTGTATACACGCTATGGTTATCTGTGATGCTTCAGATCCACTCCAAGAAAGAAAGGAAAAATAAAAGTTAAGACAAAATATATACATACACTTAGGTACATTTGCGGTCTGACTTTGAAATGACCCCGGGGCTATCCTGGCTTTCCTGGCTTTGCCAATGAGTACTGAGTTCTGCATGTGCCAGGAGTACTTGCCTACAGACTCCCATTGTTGCTGAAAAATGGAAAGGGAGTTTGGGGATTCCTTATAGTAGTAAACCCTGACATTTGGCCTCTAATCTCCTTTTCAATGTGAACTCTGGTAGATTCTCCGAGTAGGTACCCAATTATAGTTGCAGTCGCTACCTGTATTTAAAACAGTGAAAGATAAGGGCTTCCTTTACAGGAATACAGTCATGAATGTGCACACTGAGCTTTTAGCTTTTCATGTGAGGTGATAATAAATTATACACAAAGGCAAAACACTGAGGAAAATGCAAGTCTTACTAAATTGAATTTAGAGGATGGTTAATTCTGATGGCGATGAAATATTGCTCATCCTGAAGTAGGCACCTTGGTGCCAAGAGAGTCCTTGATGCGTGTGGCGTAGAACTGTGACATTTACCTATTAAGCTGCAGTGGAGCATCTTGATCAGAGCTGAGGAGTGAGTGCTGAATGCCTGAGTGGTCTCACTGCTAATGCATTTGTGCTGATTACAGTCAGGAACTTTACAGATGGCCTCAGTAGTAACCCTGGTACTATAACATAACACACAGTGGAGATAGATTTCTTTAACACGACAGCTTAACAGATTGGGAAAGCTTCGATGTCAAATAAATGCATTTAGGGTGTATTTTTTAAATGTCTAAATCACACATTTTTAGTCACTAGGAAGTAGCCATAATTGCGTGTGAAGACTTTTTAAATCATGTTTCAGATAAATAATTGAAATAAGTGATAAAAATGGAACGTTAGTGCTTAGCAATAATATAAGAAAAAAATGTTTATTTTTAAATGCTTATAGGGTATAGAGAGCTAAGAATAAATGAAGGTAAAAGCTCATTGACCAAAAGCTTGATGACAGTTTGTGAACAAATAAAACGAGAATTAAAAATTGGTAAAAAGAGGAGTTAAATCTTTCTGAGTCTCATGTAAAATTCTACATTTCCCAATACTGACAAGGCAACGAAGCAGAAGAGGATAACTGGGGTTTTCTCTCATCATAGAAGATTAGCTACAGATGTTTGTGTCTTGAGTGACAATTTGAATTCTAACCCCAATTCCTTGCAAGCCCCTTGCAAGGTCTTGACATTGTGAAGTTATTTCATCTTAGCACCAAATGATTTTTTTCATTATTCACTGTTGCCATTTGAGAGAGAGAGAGAGAGAGAGAGAGAGAGAGAGAGAGAGAAGGAGGAGGAGGAGGAGGAGGAGGAGGAGGAGGAGGAGGAGGAGGAGGAGGAGGAGGAGGAAAGAAAACTCATCAAGACAAACTCGTCTGCTTGGTGGCCATTAGCACTCTGCACAGTGGTTTGTTTGGCAGGCACTAAGGACAGTCGTGTGAGGGGACGGACCATGCTACACTGTCCCCACCTCAAGTGTTCTCCCAGCTGGTATCAGGGTCACGCAAGGACAGCAGGAATCTGTGAGCATGATGATTTTCAAGGAGGCTCCAGATGGGATTCTAGTTATGTGCTCAGATTTCACTGGGGGACGCAGGCGGGTCTGAGATGGCAGCCGGTGTCCCACAGTGACACAGAAGGGAAAGTGTCAGTGGTCTAGCCTGTCTTCAGCGAATGGCCAGGCATATCCTGTCTTTTCCTATCATGCTTTATGATTCTCTACAACTTATCCTAGAAAAAAGTCTATTTAAAAAAATCACATCTCCTGCTTAAAATTAAGAAGTGTCTAACAATACTATTTGGCTGACTTTCTTGTACACGCAGAACTAAAAAATCCTAAATGCTTATTAGCCATGTGTACGTTTTTCCCAGAGCAGTATTTTGAGAGCACTGATTTGCCGTGTCTCCCATACTCACTTCCTAGTGTTGCCAAGCACCTCCACCTTCCCTGCTGTGCCTTTGCTTGACTTGCCCCTTAGTCCTATTGCTGTCACAGTCACGACCTTACTTCTATTTGTTCTGTTTCTATCAGAATGCAAGCTTCATAATGGACAGGGACTTGTGTCTGCTTTGTTCTGTCATCGTTACCGAGAACAATGGTGGACACACAATACATATTTGGTGAATAAATAAATAAGTGAATTTCAAGAGATGATAATTTATATAGTCACTCAACAGACAAATTTCAAGCAAATGTGTTACCTGTGCCTTATGTGAACAATTATCTTGGATTTTTAGCTTGCCTACTTAGTTGACACAGTTATTCATTTCCAAGCCTCCTTTATTGCCTTGGAGTCGGTGATTTTCGGTACCTGTTGGGTGTACTTCTGGACAACTGACTTCATTCAGTAGCACATTACAGACTCGTGAAAACTAACCTAAAGATTGGTAAGGCGGCTCAACAGGAAGGCACTTGTTGCAAAACTTGATCACTGAGTTTGATCTCCAGAATCCACGTGGTGGAAGGAGAGAACCAACCCCTCCTAGGCTGCTTTCTGACCTCCACAAGCATGCTATGACATATGTGTGCCCTTTCAATAAATACACATTTAAAAAAAATTCATTATACATTGCATACCTTTCTATGGCTGTTGTATCACTTTTAGAGCAGGAAAGGGTGCTAAAAAAATAGAAAATTTCAAATTATGCCAATCACTGTGTGCTTTGTCTAATCCGGCTATGCTGTCCATCACTTACCAGTTTCAAGAGGCTTGGGGCATGCGCATTACAACAATGCTGGTTGTGCCAACCATTAACTGCCCCGTGAGCTGTGTTCCTTAGCCTAACTTACATCTCAGCAGCTACATTTGGAGAGCTGGGTTGTTGGGAGGATGGGATGAGATGCCCCAGGCGAAGTATTTAGCATGGCGCCCAGCTGAGCAGTGTAGACTTACTCACTCAGTGGTGGCTGAGGGTCTACCCAGCTCACAACTGTTTCTGTACTTGGTGTTGGAGCTTTTTTTCCCTCTCTCTTTGGAAATGGTATCTATAATATTTTTTCTTACATGAGAAACAAATGGAAAGCACAGGGAAAACATTCATTGTGGGAGAAGGGGAGGAAAAATTGTGAGAGCCGAGAAGGCTGTAAAATATTACTGGGAAACTATCTTTTAGACATGGCAGAACCACCGCACTCATGAACTCACAGTGACTGTGTTTGCTGCACAAGACCTGGACCAGACCAAACCAGTCAACATTCCATTATGGATAATGGGGAGGGATGTAAGAGTTCCTGCCTCCAGCTGAGGGGTACGGTAGTTAATGTCTGCGGGGTAGGTTGACCATGTTCCAGCTGGTAGTCCTGCACCCATGCATATGGACAGCTCTAATTGAATTCAGTCGGGGGGAAGGGAAAGGAAATGAAGCTGAGAGGGGAACCTGGTGGGGAGGTCTGAGAGGAGAGAGCAATGGGGTGTGGATATGATTAAAATACATTGTATACTTGTGTGAAATTATCAAAAGATACATTTAAAAATGTATGTTAAAAAAAGAAAGCTCAAAACATGTTCAAGGCATTAGGATTCTTTCCTGGTGCTCTGCAGTTAATTGCTTTTTTTTTTTTTTTTTAAAAATTAAGTGCTGTGTCACTCACATTCTGCAAAATGTTTGTGTTGGTAGATGAGGAAAAATAATGCCTGTTAAATTCTCTCAGCCCAATGTTGCCCTCACTCACAAGGGGAGCCAGGGATTGTGTGTATGCTGTGTTCCTGAAAGGAAACACACAGGGTAGAAGTTTGTGAATTCAAGATTTGGGAGGCGTCCACTGTACCGTGGGGACGGGGGTTGGGCCACTGCTACTGGGAGAGGGAACGCTGGGGAAGTAAGGTACCGAGGCCCTGGGACATCAGTGTGGATGGGGGATGCAGCCAGTGTGATGACATGAGTCTTCTGACCTCCTAGACAGAGTGAAGAATAGATGTGGTGCAGTTTCCTTAGAATCCTACAGAACAGTGGCTACCTGTGAGTCTGGGATGCATTTGCTGAATGTCTCTTAAAGTCTTTCATTTTAATCTGTACAGCGGTCATAAAAGAACACTTCTCACAATGTTGGCAAGGTGCTTAAGAGTCACTTTGTGTTATGCTTAGTACATTAAAAAAGAAAAGGCAGGACACATTGTTGCTATTCTGACTAGGAGTACCAGCACCTATCTAAAATATTCTGGGGACTAAATATAATGTACCCAGTATCCAGCACCTGCTTAATACGGGTTCTTACCCGTTCTCTCTTTGCTTGCCTGGGCATTTCTGTAAATCTCATACTTCCTTGGAGAGTAAATTCTACCTTCTAGCCTCCCCCCAGCCCCTGCCAAGTGTCTTCTCCCCGTAACTCAGTGACCTTGCTTCAGCCCTGCCTCTGCCCACATCTGCTCCGTGCTCCTGAAATGCAGGATCCGGGGGGGGGGGGGGGCACAAGAGGGGCCACTCGGTGAAGTCCCATATCTCATCCTTTTGAGGTTTTCCACTAAAAACAGCCACCTACACCCCTCACTCCTTCCCAAAGATGGTTACTTCCTGGTGCTTGAAATGACAGGATCCGAGTGCTAAACTGAGCCTGGCTGAGAGAGAGAAAGCAGAGGGTCTGCGTGCCAGAGAAGCCAAGAGACCTGTGCCTTCGGCTACCAGGGCTGTTTGGTGCATGTGCTATTTGAAAACTTTTGAATTAATTGTTGACAGCAGGTAATATTACACACACACACACACACACACACACACACACACACACACACAATGAAATGGGTCAAATTACTTCAAGTATGAGGCTCAGAACCATCTTTTAAGGGATATGTTTTATCATCCCCAAGAAGGATGATATGAGGACTCAAACCAGAAGGGCCCATAGCAGGGACCGAAGACGTCTCAGCTCCCGTCTTCTGATGCCGACATCCTCTACGTTGCGTGCTGCTGCATTGGAATATAAGTCTACACAGTCATTGTGTTATTTCCCTTTCTCAGAGCACCAAGGGAATGATGGGTTGAAGACTTGGCTGCCTTTTCTGAGTTTTCAAATTCTTACTCTTCAGGGCCCAGGGCTAAAAATGATCATTTATAAAAAGCTAAAGTGTATTGACTGTTACCAGGTACAATTAACAGACATTTCAAACGAGCTGCTATTTATGACCTTTAGAAGTGAGTCAGCAATTAAATACATTTATACATGGCATTACAAGGCAACAATTCACTGAGAGAAAAAAAATGCTGTAATTCCAGACAGATTTTTAAAGCTGACATAGATACCAGAGCAATCCAGAATGTCGGCACACTCAGATGGTCTAGTTTATTTTTAGACACAGTTCAGTACTCTTGAGAAAAACAACTATATCTTATAGCTTTTTTTTCCTGGACAAATTAAGGTATTTCCTCACTGAATTTGGGTGAACTTTGAAAGAAATTTCAGTACCCTTTTGAACAATGAATACTTTTAGACAGAATGGCAAAAGAAATGCTCACCTCCTTCCTGAATGTCACCTCTGGTAGCTGAAAGCCATAGAAGATTAAGTACACTGTGGGATTCGGAGTCCTTACTGACCCTGCTATCATGCAATTGGAATTTTTTCATTTGTAGTAATTTTTCAGTGTGTGTGTGTGTGTGTGTGTGTGTGTGTGTGTGTGTGTGTGTGTCAAGACTTAGAATATTAAGGAAGGAATTAAAGAAAGACACACACACACACACACACACACACACACACACACACACACACAAACCAAAAAATAACAAGAAAGAAAACAAAAAACAAACAAACAATAACCATTTTCTGAACAGAACCAGCCAGAGGGATGTGATTTCACTCTCAATTCCATTTCCATGGTTTTTATTTTATTTTTTAAATCATTTTATAATTGTGAGGATTTCGTACATGAGTCCACTGTATTTACATCCTTTCCAACTCTCCTCCCTCTTCCAACTCCTGTCTGTCCAGCCATCCTCAAATTCATGGCCTCCTGTATTTATTTTTATTTTACTTTTGTGAGTACGTGTACTTACTGAGCCTGATTAGTGTTGCCCTTGTTTGTATGTGTAGGAATGACCATTTAAGACTGGGGTCCCACCCCTGAAAAAGAAAGAAAAACCAAAAAACCTGGTTCTTCCTCTCTCAGGAGCCATTGACTACCTCCTTCCCTCCCTTTCTCCCTCCTTCCTTCCCCCATCCCTCCCTATCTTGTCTCTCCTTCTGTGTCTGTTATATAATGACTTACAATGATTTTTCCATCTCTTAGTGATTTATAATTACTAAAGAAGAGTTGAGTTTTAGAAATGGCCAGTATTTTCATTGTGGTGTATAGTGTGTGGGGACAGTGTGTGAGGCTAGTCTTAGACTACCAAGGGTGTGGCCCAACACATTTGCATGTGACAGTGTCATATTTTAGTGTCAAAGGTTGGACACCACTATCAAACAAAATATCCTCATGACAAGCATTTTTAAAGGTTGTTAAAAATCTCTTTATGTATTTCACCGTTTTTTTCCCCCATGACAGAAGTGGCCCAAGAGTTGTGTGATGAAGCTGTTGCCAGGGAAACTTGTTTTTTTACTGAGTAGCAAATTTCCCAAGCAGATGCATTTCCTTTCTGACTAATGAGTGTGTAAATGGTACCTCTATTGCTTTCTGCCTCCGTATTTTGGAAACAACTTGAACTATTTGCTTAGGACAGCAGACATCTGCTTTGTAAGACTGAAGCAGACAGACTCCTAGTATGCCTTATTTATATGCAACTGGTGTTGCATACTTCAAAAGCACATTTACCAATTTGCATTTTTTGGGTTAGGAGACATTTTACACCTGTTAATGGCAGAAGTGATTGTTTAGATTAAGGGGGCAAGGAAAGCTTCTCTGTAAAGATTTAGCTCTGTCTGTCTGTACTGTGCATTTCATTCCCACAGGTTTAACCACAGGCAGGGGAACTTGAGTGATCTGGGCTGGGAAGCCGACTGGAAGCTGCATAATAGAAATCTGGATATTGTTATGCAAAGCTGAAGGAGCAAGACTATTTCAGAGGCAATAACGTTTTCTTCTAGTTCACCGATCCACTAATTTCTATTCACTTTAAACTGCTCTTGCATTTTTTCAGAGGGGGAAAGAAGTTATTTTCTGCCTTACTGCTGCTCTAATCTTTGGCTTTGAACAAAAATCTTCTTGATAACAAGGAGATATATAGCCACTCTCTGGCTCTTTGGGGCAGCTGGCAATGGGTGCAAACATATGCAAATAAGGAACAGAGCTATTTCCATAAAAGGTGGAGCCACATGCCCTCTAATTATGCCTTTGATTTTCAAAGGAGGAGAAAGATAGATTTAAGGAATTAGGAAAGGGCAGGCCCAGAAAGGAAAAAAAAAAAAAGAGAGAGTGGCACTGTGAGAAGCAGGAAGGATTATCCAAGCAAAGTGGAATTCGTTCACATTTTGTTAAACATATCTATCTCCCTGAAAAAGACTTCTAAAGTTTTAATATACCAGAATTTCCATAGTACCTTTGGAAAGAAGGACTATAAATTTGCTAATTTGTGTGAATTTACAAGACCTGTCTTGGTGGGGTTTTGCAACTTTTTTTTTTAATTTTAAAAAGCATTTATTCATATTTTGTTAGAAGTTTTTTGCTTCTCCACAATGTGTTTCAGAGTGATGGAAGCTAAATCTTTTAAATATTAAACTGAAGGTTTGATTTGAGGCTGGCCAGTGTCTCCAGCAGACACTTTCTTTGTCCCAGGGTTTTATAGAGAGAACCTGTCTCCCCAGTTCCCAGTCTGCCTTTATTTGTTGTTTTGTGGCTTTTTCTTTTCTTCCTCTCCCGGGATTTTGACAGTTTTGAGGAGTGTTCACAAATACCCAGAAGAAGGTCCCAAATCCCAGTGTGTGTTTGGAGCTTGTATGTCCATATAGCTATGACCATCACTAAATGTTATGGTATTAACATCCACTTCTTAGTTAAAGCCTGTCTGCCCAGTTTCTAATGTTGCCCTTTACCGTTTCTCTACCATGCCTTGGAAAAGCGTCCTTTACTTTTACCCAGCACTCAAAGGACTGGGATGGTAATTAAATTTCACTTCCTGGAAGGGCAGGAACATCTACCTAGAATTCTTTCTATGAGTTAGAGTTAAAGTCTCCTATCCAATCTATTGGTTTATGCAATAATTTATATATGCAGTATGGATCCATGTGCTTGCTCTATACTTTGGGTTATAATTTAATACAGATTCACCGTGTTCAAAATGCTCTCCCTTTGTTAGTTGAAAGCGCCTACAGGTTGGATCCTGTGCACCTTTGGCCCACACCCGATTGTTGGTTGTTTTAACATTTCCTCATTTTTTCTGATCCTGCAGATACTCAGCCCCATCTTCAACTGAAATGTCCTTTTAGGGTAGCCATTGAAAGGACCGATAAAAAGGAAGGCGACCGTGGGTACCTTTCAGAGGGCCCTGCAAGGCATGCCACTAAGCAAACGTGCCGCGTGCAGCAGAGTTAGTGCAAGAGGTTCAGTGGCGCAGTGGGAGAGCCAAAGAGGAAAAGGCCGTGTCGGAGTGGGGACTTGAGAGAGACAGACAGACAGACAAGAGGAAGAGAAGCAAGAGAGGAAAGAAGAGACAAAGTGGAGCAAGAGGCAAGAGACGTGAGAGACAAAAGGAGGCAGAGACAAAGGATTGAGCTGTGCCTGGCAGGCACTTTTCAAGGGTGCACATGTCTCCCAGCTGACAGTGGAAAGACCCCCGGTGACAGCTGATGATGTAACTGCTTTGGCGGCAGAGGCAGGCTGCTGCTGCTGTTGGGGTGGCAGAAACTAACAACCGTAGCTTTGTTTATTTTAAAGAGTTGGGAAGAACAATGGTGGACATGTAAGAACATCATAATATCCTGAGTCTCATGGACAGTAGCTATTATAACATAATTTTTTTAAAAAGAAAATTCAACTCATTATGTTTTAAGCTAGAAAAGTTCTTAAAGGTACGCTTATACATATACTATATATAATATACTTTAAAGAAACTGCAGTGTCCATATATTCATATAATAAAGTCCCGAATCATGCTGCCTTAGAATAAAGACGCCTTGAAGAGTAATGTCTTTAGGTTAGATAGATAAAGAGATAGAGTCTTGGTCTTTTGGCTTGATCTGTTATGACAAAATACTGAGATAGGCACTGTGGCGTGTAACCTGTGAACCCACACTTGGAAGGCCGAGGCAGGAGGCAGAGGTGATGAGTCAGCCTGGGCTACATACTGAGACAGTGTTTCAGAATGAAATTAAATTAAACAAAAGAAAATCAACAACAAGAAATTCCAACAGCAGGATTTTATGTTTCACAGTTTTGAGGCAGTGGAGTCCAAGGACAAGGTACTAGCACAGTCTAGTCCTGGTGATGTCCTTTCTTCTGGGCTGCAAATGCTAGCCTCTGGCTGAGTCTGCCTCCTCCTGCTGGGTCCTCCCTGAGTAGTGTTGAGTAGCAGTTTCTCCCACTGAAACATTTCATTCTGGAGGGAAGCTTAAGACTAAGAAACTGAACAGAAATTACAAGCCCCTGGAAGCAAACAACTCAGTCTCAGGAAACTTCTGAAATAAGGTTCACAGGGGTCTACAGCACCTACCTCCCAAGGGCTGGATAAACAGGAACAACAGCCAAGGTGAAGAGACTCTCCTTACCAGCTGAGCTGAGAACCAGGGATGAGCTTTGCTGAGCTGTCTCACCCGGGCTGGGGTGGACTTTTGGGAATGCAGCAGGCTTTGAGTCATCCATGCTACACTACCATCTCACCCTTACCCCTGAAAGCAACCCAACAAACAAACTCCTTGGATGGAATCATCACTTTGTTCTGTCATCCAAGTCCTCTCTGTTTGCGTCTCTCCAGGAAAACTCAAAGGACAGGTAGGAAGAGTACCCTGGTCTCTTGTGAAGACACTTCTTTCCTTATGAGTGACCCACCACGGCCTTAGGCAAGCAGAATTACCTCTTCAATGTCTAGCTACAAAACATTATCGTGCAATGGTTAGGGCTTCAGCATGAATTTTAGGGATGCAGACATTGGGTTCAAGAGCCTTCACTGATTGTCACAGGAGTCTTTACCTTACAACAAGAGGCGATCTGGTAAGGGGCAGTTGTATGGGGATATAGCAAGGAAGTGGTATTCTGCAAGCCCAGGAGAGAGGCCTCAGAAGAAACCACGTTAGTCGACATCTTGATCTTGAATTTCTATGTGCTAGAAGTCAGAGGAAGAAGATTTCTGGTACTTTGGTCACACCCCTAGCAGCCAATACAAATTATATTATTGACCCTCATTTATGAGCTTTTATAGAAACCCGTGTAGTCTCATGTAGGAGAAAGGTGGAGAGATGATAAATTACATATATATATATATATATATATATGTATGTATGTATGTATATATGTATGTACTCTTCCAAAAAACGAGGAGTTGGAAATAAAGACACATGTGTTTAGGAAGAGACACATAGCTGCATAGCTGCTCGGGCGAGCTGATTCATGCAGAAGGCAAAGATTCTGCTGGGCGAAAATATAGAAACGCTTCTCCTTGGCTTCCTGTTATCACGCCTAATATCTGCATGTGCTTTTATAGTGCTGACATTACAATCTTGGACCACAATGAATGAAGAAAGTCCTTTCCTACAGAACAGCTCCTGCTGAAAAGAAGTGCTGAGCACAGGCCTTTCTCATTCTGGAAGTTATCTTCTTTTCCAGGAACAGGGAAAGCAGATTTAAAATTAATTAAGCCAAAAAAAGAGAGCCAACGCCAGTATGCACATGGTACTTCCTGAAAGCATCGTGTCAAATCCATCAGAGTGCGGTTCCCACTTTCTCTATTAAAGTCATAGAACGTCCCAGCAGAAAGGGATCTAGAGGCTACCCTGTTTCCAGTCTTTTATAAATGTGGCATCTGATGCCTGGAGGTTTGATCTGCTTGAAAAACTCAAGTGGATGAGCACCAGAGCCAGGGCAAGGCTAAGAAACACTTAGTTTCATTTCTCATTCACATGGCTTTGGAATTTCTCTTCATTCTTTTTTATTTGCTGCCACTGCCTCCTCCTCCTCTTCCTCCTCCAGTTCTTCTTTCCAGGAAAAGACCACACTATGTAGCTTTATCTGTCTTGGATGCCCTTGAATTTCTAACAGTCTTGCGAGGCCACTCAAGTGTTGAGCCACCGTGTAATCAGACAGGAATATTTCTGGTGGAAAAAAAAAAGTCTTAGAGTGAGCAATCCAAAGTTGATTAAGCCAAGATCATGTTGACTGAGGCATGTCACTAAAACTTCATAATTTTTTTTTTAAATAAAAAGTAAAGTCACCATTTCAATTTTCTAAACATGTCTTTGTCCAATGGAATATTAGCACAACATCAAACTCCAAAGCCAAGTTTGGCTCAGTTATTTAAGTGCTGTTGGGATTTCAATATAAAATGCTTGGTGCAGGTTCATGTGACTGAACACTTGGTACCCAGGTGCTGGTACTGTTTGGGAGGGTGTGAAACCTTTGGAGATGGCACTGTACTAGAGGAAGTGGGTTACAAAGTGGCTTTGAGATTTTACAGCCTAGACTTACTTTCTGCCTATACTTTGCTTTGTGGTGATGTGGGCAAGCAACTTTATGCCCCTGATGCAAGTGCCTTCTTTAGACGTGGCTACTGCCATGCCTCCTCTGTACTCTCGAACTGTGGTCAAAACCAAATGCTGTACCCTCAGACTGTGAGTCAAAAATCAAACACTCTGATTAAGCCGATTCATTGGGTATTTGGTCACAGCTTTGAGAAAAATAGCTAATCAGCTGCCTTCTTTAGGGCCTGATTTCTCTCCTTTTCTATCTATTTTTCTCCGTGTCAGATTCATTTTCAAATGCAGTCTGCCCTTGCAGTCATATTAGCCTCTTGTTCTCAGGGTTGACATTCAATGGAGAGAGTACTTGCCTCCTTTCATCTGTCCAGAAAGTTTCTTTGTGTGTCTGTGACTGGATCTGTGTCCATCACTAAGCCAATTACGTTTGGGAAGGATGCTGCACTGCTCCGGCTTGCCCCACTGTGGCCATTTGTTGCACCCCTGGAGCTGGCAGGAAAGGCTACTTTTCTTGAATTATAGGGGCTGATAGTTGAGGGCAATTTTGTATGTTGTTACCAAAAGAAGGGGCATGCGTGAATGCTGGCAGGTCTCCAGCTTGAAAATGGTTTTCTGTGTTCTCTTTTGAACTTTCTCCCTTTTCATTGTATGTACGGGGACCTGCTCCATACCAGGCATGCAATCAGGATAGAGCAGAAAATGTCTCTATCTTGGTCTGATGTGTGCTGCTGTAGCAGAGTATTTCAGAGTAGGTAATTTATAAAGACAGAATTCTACTCCCTCATTATTCTGGAAACTAGGAAATAAAGAATGAAGGTATCAGTGGGTGTGGCATCTCTTTCTAGGGTAGTGACTCACTGCTGCAGCCCCTAGAGAGGAGGATGCTGTGTTCTCACATGGCAGAAGAAAGGAAGTAAGAACAGATCCACACTGCAAGCCGAAGTGGCCCTAGTCACTAAATACCTCCCGTTACAGCCCCCTACCAAAGCCATTGCACTAGATAGTTATTGAACTTCCAGCACATCAATTTTCAGTGATATATTCAGACCATGGTAGCCTCCAACACAGGGAATTATGATCTGAAGAAATGTGTTTAGATACAGTCATTTTTTTAGTGATCAGTAAAGCAGGCTGGTTGTTGAGGTCTTAGTAGGATGCTATTGGGAACAAGATTGGACTAGGCATTCTCAATTCCTTCTTGCAAACATTCCAATCAAATAAGACAGTCCTCATCTAAGAATGGAAGCTGAAAGCACAGTAAGACAAGCTGTAACTGTTGCTCTTGGAGTCACTCAGGAATGGATGGATGAAGATACTGTTCCCCTCTTTTTTTTTTTTTTTTTTTTTTTTTTGGTTTTTTGAGACAGGGCTTCTCTATGTAGCTTTGCACCTTTCCTGGAACTCACTCTGTAGACCAGTCTGGCCTCGAGCTCACAGAGATCCGTCTGCCTCTGCCTCCCGAGTGCTGGGATTAAAGGCATGGGCCACCACCGCCCGGCTCTGTTCCCCTCTTAATAAGCAGTGTTACGCTTGATTAAGGTGGGTGGAGTGGATGCTTT
Source organism: Peromyscus maniculatus bairdii (assembly GCF_049852395.1). NCBI lineage: Eukaryota > Metazoa > Chordata > Mammalia > Rodentia > Cricetidae > Peromyscus > Peromyscus maniculatus. The sequence goes on from NC_134864.1 coordinate 15,999,623, forward strand.
GGTAGATGGGAGAGTTGGTGTGAAGCCTCTCTGTGCTATGCCTTAGGCACTGTGCCCAGCGCTGATGGTGTACAGGAGCCATCACAGAGCAAGACGTTATCCTCCTTCAAGTTGTGTGTGATCTGTGTGGGAGACAAACACAGAGAGAGCCAGCAGGACGTTGCATACGGATTACAGAGGAAGCCAGATACATTTTAGAGCACGTTCTTCTGGAAAAGACAGAGAAAGAGAGGAAAGAGAAAGAAGGAGGAGATTAGGAAAGGCTCCTGGGGGAACAGTTATTTCACAGATACCCAAGAAGGGTTAGAATTCTTCAAGGGGAAGAGGCAAGGAGAGGCACTCCAGGCAGAAGGAACTGCACCCAGTGCACCCTCTGGCCTGTTTCTGTCCAGCACTTCCTCCTGTGTGATTTCCAGGTACTGTTTCAGCTCCTGGGGGAGAAGCGGCTCCGTTCATCACCTCATCTGCAAGCTCTCCAACAGCAAAACCTCAGAAGGAAGGCCTGTCTTTGGTGTTCTGCCCTCGGTCCCACTCAGAGCAGTGACCCTCTCGGGTTGCCTGCTACTGCTTCTTTATGGTTTTTCTAGGGGGGTGGGGGGCATCAACAGACCAGGATACGAGCCCAGAGTTATAGCTTGCACTAATGGTTTGTGGTCAAGACCGTGGAGAATCAGAATTTGCCTTGCGGAATGAATTCCATGTAGGGGAATGAAGAGGTTTCGCTGGATGCTGCAGCTGTCGCAGGGGTGACATTGCCGTCCTTTTCTGGTCCCCGGACTCTAAAGCTTTTAAAGAAACAAGCCTGAAAGATGGCCTCTTTGTAAGTGGGAGGAGTCGTCGAAGCAAACATTTCTGTCCCTGGAGCCACTGAGACAAGTCTTCGTCTAATGTCTTTTGTATAATATTAGGATTCCCCACTAAGAGGGAGTCTGCTCTTCTTAAATAATAGATTGAAAGCACGTCTACCTTCAAGGACTCACTAAAGAACTTGTTTGTTAAAAGCATAAAGAAGCTTTTCATCCTAAAAATAATTTTTATATCATGAAGTGCAGGCAAGGTCGACCCACACAGAATATTTTCGATTCTTTTGCTATTTCCAGTCTTGGTTTACAAGCAAGCAGTTTTAAGAGGCATAGTTATTAGGGAAGAGAGGCAACCTTTGTTAGAGTGCTTTAAAAGTTCCTGGAAGGGTGTTGTAGGCCCTCGGAGATAATCTGGAATAGCCTTCGGGTCCTTACTTTATCCTTTAGGCTTGTGAACTGATAAGGGGTCCTCTCTTCTGTTTGCAGCCTCAGGGCCGGCAGGCCACAGCTTGGCAGCAGAGCTCAGCTGTGCATTCTCTCTGCCTGGGTCTGAGGCCAGGACCTTCTTTTAGTGGGTGGCCTGCAAGCCCAGGGCTATGTTTGGTGACAGGGTAATGAATTATTAACCAATCTACTGTGGGTTCCTGAAGTTCCTGACTTTCTCAAACTTATATTCTTTTAAACTCAAGGATCAATATGACATATACTATGGCTTCTTAAAAAAATACATCAAGAAATTTCTGATTAAAAGATATTCCCACTACCATTTCTTCCACTTGGATTTTTGGTTTGTTTGTTTTTTGCTGTCAGCTCAAAGCTCCACTAATCCCACAAATCTGCAGCGCTCCCTGGGTGTCTCTGGAAACCCCAGTTTATCCTTCTCAATCTTGGAGAAGTGGAACCTTTTACTCAGTCACTTTAGAAACTTCTCAGATCCATAAACCTCCTAACATGGGAGCCCCTTCACGTTTAAGTGAAGAGATCTGAATATTATTAAGAGCACACAGATTCTATAAATACTCATCACATGCATGTATGAATGTGGCCATCCATTTATCAAGCAAGGTGCCACACTGCATGGGAAATAGGAATGGGTAGGCAGGATGTTATCTGTGTCCTTGACTTTCTGCAGCTAGACAAAAATAAACATTTGATGATACAAGGTACTGTGGATCTAAGGAGCAAAGTTCTGAACGTTATGGCAGTACAGGTAAGGGAGACTTGCCTTGTGGTTACAGACTTCAAAAACTTGAGGCTGAAGAATAGAGATGGCAAGAGAATTGGGGAAGAATCACAGGAAATAGTGTGGTTGAGTACAACACTGTTTCAGGGAGGTGCGTTCTGATTTGACTGATGGTTACAACAATAACATACGGGGTACCTGCTACGTGCACGAGTTTTCCTATGCTACAAAAATCCCCAAAGACTGAATTCATTCTTTTCTTTTCAGGGGAGAGGATGTTCATTTCTGAGAAGTCGTGTAACCGGCCCCTAGTTGTTTAGCTGTTGAGTTGAATGTTGGCAGTCAAATGTGGAGATGTCTGTGCCCAAACCTCCATACTGCCTCTACTGTACTGTGTACATTTCTCAAGATTCGGGGGAGAAGAGAAAACAGAAGCAAGATTTAGCGTTCAGATTGAGAAGTCTAAACTTCATGAAGGAGACTGTGAGTGAAAAGAGACAGGAGGAAATGTAGCCAAGCCAACGTATTTTATTGTGTGTGTGAGTGTGGGTACACACACGACTGGTACACATGTGGAGGTCAGAGGGCAACATTCAGGAATAGGTTCTCTTCTCTACCATGGGTTCCAAGGATTCAACTCAGGTTGTCAGGCTCTTGTGGCAAGTACACTTACCCACAGAGCCACCTTGTGAGCTCAAATAGATGTATTTGAAAGACAGGTTTGGTGTTTCCTTTGAATTTTTCTGCACCAAGTTATATACTAAATGATGAGTGCAATCAGGGACAAGGACATGCTTTAGCTGGGAAAGAGTTATTGAAAATGGTATTTCTGTGGAAAAAGAACGTGTAGAGCTAAATTATACCATAAAATGATGATTACCACAATAAACGGGTGTCAACCAGATGAATGCCATCAATAGGTCAAAGCTGATTTAATCTCTGATGCTCATGAGTCTGTGGAGCACAGTTGTGTGACTTGTCTTCTTGATGTTATAGAAAGGTTAGAAACGTAGAGCTGGTGAGAACTTGGTTCGAATCCTGCCTCAATATGTCCAAGTTACGTGAGCAGGTGAGCACTGATAACCCTCCCAGCTGTCACAGGTAAAATGGGTGCACATCTGTATGCTTTGTGAATGTTTGTAAAAATAATCTTAGAATGCATCACCCAACAAAAATAAGTAAAATTCATTAATAAAAACAAGACTGTGGGGGCTAGAGAGATGACTTAGTGGTTAAGGGCGTTTACTCCTCTTGCAGAGAACCTGGGCTTGATTTCCCAGTGCCTACCTGGTAGCTCACAACTGTTTTGACTCTAGTCCTAGGAAATCCAATGGCCTCTTCCTCCACAGTCATGACACACACATGGCACACTTACATACGTGGAGGAAAAACACTTATAAACATAAAATAAAAATGAATAAATCTTAAAAAAATCTGTAAAGGTGAAAATATTTCTGACATTGCAAAATGGAAATTTGATGATGGTGTAACAAAAGTATGTCTAGTTACAATATCAAAGTTTAGTCCATCTTAATGAAGGGTATTCTTTCCTTCACAAAAAAATATGCACTATAATAAGCAACTCATCATGTAACTATGAATTTAAATATATTTTAAGAACTGAAAGAGTTTATATAATGGTATATAATAGCAATATACCTAAAATTATGGGCTGTAAAGCCTCATGAAAAATACAAGTCATTTTTACTATGTTGAAATGTGATTTTTACATCTATTTTATTGATGCACATCTACTGCTTTATTAACAATAGGTCTTAATTCTTTTTGAGAAAAAAAATCCAGTACTTCAAAAGTAGGTCATGCTGTGCATAGATTTCTTTTTTGAGCATGATATGTACTTATGTGGTAAATTGTACATTTAGTCTTTACAAAATGAAAAGCAGATGATATGACTGTCTACAGAGCATCAGGAATATTGCAAACGTATTTATTGGAAGCATTGCTACAGTTGTTTTGAATGTAATATTCTTGGAAAAACCACTTGTCTACAAGACTTTGTTTTGGTAGCAGACTCTACTAATTGAGACCCTTGTGTGGAAACCTCCCTGAGGGAAATCCTATAATTGGTGAAATCAGCGAGGGAGTGAACAGCATGCCATATAATTTCATCATTCTGGAGCTCTGGCCCTTAATGTTTTAATCAGTCTCATACTTTCCCAGGACACAGAATCAATGAACTTTCCCAAGAAATATTTAGATTAACTTTAAGCATCCACAGTTAGTATCATCTTTAGATTGCATTTTCATCCGTGTTATAAAATATCCAGTAGCCATTCTTGGAGAATGTGATTGTTTCTACTCATCTGCCAATTGTATCACCAGGTTCATAAAGAAGAAAACCAAAGCACAATCTAAAAAGTCTCCCAACCTTGGGTGGAGTCACTTTCCTTCTTTGTTTTCTTCCTTCATTTCTTTTTCTTTCTTTTTTTTAAAGGAACACTTTTAAAAAAATCTATCTTGCAAACTTGTTGATGAGTTTCATCAACATTGCCCTGAACTTACATATGAAGAGGGTGCAGTTTGAAGATTTCAATAGATGCATGGAATAAACAGGTTACTTTGTATCTGCCTTGCAGTCTAACTGGGTAGTTTGCTTTAGTAAAGATCCATGCAACATTATGATATCATTAAGTGCTGTTATTTTCTTAATAATCAGCTATTCTTGAGCCTTTAAAACATTTTTCTATAGTCCTATACTCTAGACATGATCTTGTTTATTTCAGTAATTTACCTCATGATAGTAGTAAATACAAACATATAAAAAGACCTCAGTATTATCTGCAACAGTAAAAATAAAGAAATAATCTTAAGTGTCAATTAAAATGGAGAATGTTTAAATACTCCATTTAATGATTAGACTCAGTTGGAACAGCATGTAGCAATTAAGAGTTGATTTCTTTATAGGACCCTGATAGTGACAGTCATATAGTGAAGCTTCACATCCAACCAGGAGCAAAAGTAAAAACTTCTTCTACTGTACTATGCTTCCAACTGAGAAGTTAAGTCATAAGTCAGTAAAAATCACACAAACATGTGTGATAAATCATAACTGTGGTAAATGATAAGAAGAATCTGACTGTGAATATGTATAATAGGAACCCTGGCATGATTTAGATTTAACTTGCCAAGGAACTGACAAATTAACTGAAATTTGATTGTGGCCCGGGGCTGGGAAGGACTTCCAGAGATCTTCGTACAGAGTGTGGTAGATGGAGCACAGTGTGTTTGCAGATGTAAATGGAAGATGAGTGGACTGGTGTGTGGAGATGGCTGGGAGAGAGTGACATAAGGTTTGTGTTTTAAAATTTTCATTTTTTTGTACTATGAAAAAGATTTGGAAGGAGAGAGACCAGAACTGGGAACCCACAGTGAGGTATAATACTAGTAGAGGTAAGTATGATGAATTATGGATTAGAGAGAAAGGTGGGGTCAAGTGAGTGCATTCAAGGCATTGTTAAAGGTTAACGGGTTAACAATTAAATGTGTTTAATGATGGCCTGTGTGCCAGGTAGAGGGGTGAAGATTACTGAGCATCGCTGTGAGGTTTTAAGCTTGAGCCACTGCTTGTCAGTGACAACAGCATGGGGGAGGAGGTTGGGTTTGAAGGAGAAGCTATGTACTTCTTTGAGGACATGCTAATAAAAGTTGCTTTTGAGACCCCCAAGGGTAGAAAACATCAGGGGGTTGGTTTCAACCCAGAAGAATCTATATTGTTTCCTGTTACTCTTATTGGTTGACCAGTTGTGGGCATCCAATACGTATTTGTGGAATAAAAGATGAATTGTCTGGAGAAGAAAATTTGCAAGCTGTTGGCTTATGGCTGGTAAGTTTCTACAAACGAAAAAGAGCATAGAGTGAGAAGAAAAGATAACACTATGGGGGGTGGTGGTGGATTCCTTTGTTAAATGGCTGTGCAGATGTATCCAGGAGGAGTCAGTCACACATTTTGGAATGGGCTCATAAGTTGTAGAAAACGAAGACTGAAAACATCATTTAGGTTTTATATTGAAAACCTTTGTTGACCATACTAAATGTTATTTTTATAACAAGTGAATGGGAGCTGTGAGGAGAAGGTTTCCCATATCTAAAGGTGATATGGGAATAAAGACTTTATTATGCTTACTGTAATTTCTTTTGAGGTGTGGTCTTTTTATGTGGCCCAGGCTAGCCTTGAACACACTAGTTAGCACAGGATTGGCTTCAAACTTGTGGTGATCCTTCTGCCTCAGGCTCCTGATTATTGGGATTACAGATGTGTACCGCCATGCTTGGCTTGTTGTTATTGTTAAGTGCTGCCATAGATTTTTGTTGATAATAGAGCAATTTTGAACAAAATCTTATGGGCAAGGGAAGTCTTTCCATCATCTACTGTTTTCTACTTCATTCTTATTATTTTATTATTTGTTTTGTAGAGTTCTCAAAAAAATCTTTGAATAAATTTATGAGTAGGATTTCTTTTTGAGATAATTATGAATGGAATTGTTTTCCTGACTTCTTTTTCAATGATTGTGTTGTTGAGAAACTATTTTCTATGTTTTTTTTTATGGATAATGTTTTTATGAACATCCCTGTGTAAATAATTATGTAGACATAAGTTTTTTTGGGGTACATAGGTGCTTCTCAATTTAAGATAGGTTACACACCGATAAACTCATCATAAGTTGAAAATGAAGCTCGTGTACTTAGCCTACTGAAGTACAGCAACACAGGCAGAGTAGAATATCAGCTGCCTAACCCACGTTTGCTGCGCTACCTGGGAGCGGCAACTTATGCCAGTCTCCAGTATCGTGAGAACATTCTGATTCACATCATTAGCCAAGGAGAAGACCAACGTTCAGAACCAGAAGTACAGTCTCTACTGAATGTAAAACATTTTGCAGCATTTTCAAAACCACCATTGAATAGTAGTTAAGTTGGGGACCACCTGTATAACTAACTGTGCAGTTGCTGGATCACAGGAGACACTTTTCAATATTCTGATAAACTTCTACATTGTTTTCCAACATGATCCTATTATTTTAAATTCTTAAGAGCAAATAAGAAAGTTTCATTTTTTTTTTCTATATCCCAGGCAACACTTTTTTTGTCTATCTTTTTTTAAAATTTAGTTATTCTAACTAAAATTCTGGAAGTGATATCTCATTGTGCTGTTTTATTTGCATTCCCCTACTGACTCATGAACAATGCTCAGCATTTTCTTCTATGCTCTTGATCATTTGTCTTTCCTATTCAGAGAAAGTTTAGGTTCCATGCTCAAGTTAGGTAATAGGACGAGGAGAACTTCCTCCCTACTAGCTTGCTTTTGTGGTATCAGAGGTGTTATGCAGACTGCCAGGGGAGAAAAGATACCAGTGGTCTCATGTCTTTGTAGTGCTGGATCCTGCATGCTACTTCCCTGACCTACCAGGCAAAATATGCTCACTGGTGCAATAGTGGCTGGACTGTTTGTTATAAGGTAACTAACCTCATTCTGATTGGATTTAGACCTGCTTCATAGGAGGGAATTGTATACCTGCTCTTGTAATCCTGATTAAAAGCTCATGGATGGGGAGGTCATAGGCCCTAGGATAGAGCCTGCTATTGTTATTTTGGTAAATGGTTATGCTGTCAAATTGCCTTCTAAATACATATGTATCTACCCAGAGAACAGGGATGCTCTCAACCTTGATTAAATAAACTTCTTTTTGTAGTTCTGAGAATACTATTGTATGCTCAGCTCTAAATGGGATATATATTTCACTCCCCTTCAACCAAGGCTCAGGGAGTATCTCAGAAGAAGAGGCAGAAAGAATGTAAGAGTTGAATGATAGGAGGAGGTGTAGCCAGGAGTTTTCTCTGGTCCTGAGGAATCTCTCCCACCTGTGTCCCGCAGCTGCTTGGTCCCAAATAAATACACAGAGGTTTATATTATTTACAAATGATATAGTCTAATGGCTCAGACTTCTCACTAGATAGTTCTTACATCGTAAGTTAACCCATTTCTATAGATCTATACTTTGCCTTGTGACTCGTGGCTTACTGGTAATTTTACATCTTGCTTCTCATAGTGGTGGCTGGCAATATCTCCTCAGCTCTGCCTTTCTCCTTTCTCTTTCTCTAGTTGGAATGTTCTGTCTAACCTTATTCTGCCTCACCATTGGCCAAACAGCTTTGTTTATCAACCCATTAGAGCAACACAGCATACAGAATGGCATGACCCATCAAGGAGGGCTATGAAATGCAAATGTTTGGATTAGCACTCATGAATTCACAGCAGCTGTGGTTACATGTAAAAGACCAGTATAAAATTTAAAAAAGGAGGACATGACACTGGAAGGGGGCTGTGTTAGGGTTATGTTTGGGAAGAGTTAGAAGTGGAAAATATGAGTGATTATGATCCTTTTTAATTGTATACATGCATGAAATTCTCAAGAATACAATAATGATGATGATGATGATACCTCAGCACCAGGCATGAGAAGCCTCCTTTTAAGTTATTGGTAAGAGGAGTCTAAGATACTCTGAAGACAATACAGCCTATTGCTGCTGCTGTGGATTGCCTTCCAGAGGTTGAAGGTATTGCTGAAGACAACATGCACTTCAGACACAGGATTTGGAAGATCTGAGCTGGACCTAACCTGAAAATCCTGTCTCTGAGGACTAGCTTTCCTAGTACCAGATGGTGTTATACAACCTGACAAGTGAGGGAAGCAAACAAAGCCATACCCAGCTGTGATGCCTATGAACCACAACAGTGACCAGCATGGCAAGACATTCCGAATAGTGCAATAATGGTATTCATAGCTTGGTGATGACTGATTAAACTCAAGGCCTGCTCAACAGCAGTGTAGTTGAAACTTTTGTTGAGTTGCCAACCAGTTCCCAAATAAAGACATGGAGACTTATTATTAATTATGAAAGCTTGGGCTTAGCTTATGCTTGTCCCACTAGCTTTTTAAACTTTAACCTATTTGTATTCATCTATGATTTGCCTCAGGGCTTTTTATCTTTTTTTTTTTTTTCATTCTGTATGTCCTACTTTCCTGTTTCTTCCACATCTGGATGGCCCCTGGAGTCTCCCTGGTATCTCTATTCTTTCTCCTCTGGAGCCTAAATTCTTCCTGCTACTTACTCTCCCTACCTGGAAGTCCCACCTATACCTCCTCCCTCACTATTGGGTGTTCAGCTTTTTATTAGACCATTAGGTGCCTTAGGCAGGCAAGGTACAACACATTTTTACATAGTTAAACAAATGAAACACAACTTTACATAGTTAAACAAATGTTCCCCAACAAGGAGGGGACAGCAAACCTAGCCAAGGGCTTTACTAGACCACTCCCACCCCTTTACTAGACCAGCACGGTTTCTAATTGCATTCTAAATACTTGTCTTTATACCATGGATAAGTGTAGCTCAAACCCCTCATCAAAGACGCTTCTGTTCAGCAGAGAGTGACCATCACAGAAAACAATAACTAGTCAAGATGCAGAGAACAACTAACTGATCACAAGGTACTCAGCCCAAATGTACACATCTACAACACAACCTAAGGCTCAGGGAACAGTGTAGAAGAGGGGGTAGAAAGATTGTAAGAACCAGAGAATTGGGAAGTTTTCTGTAATTGTCTCCTAAAAATGACAGGGATGATACACCTACCTATACATGTAGCAACAACATGGCTGCCTAAATAAGACCCAAACCATGACAACCTCAGTGGACATTCTGACATGGAAGGAAATATCATAGTACCCCACCCAGGAACTAAAAACTACAACCAACTAAAGAGTGCTGAGAGACGGAGTATTAGTCTTCCTGAGGATGAGCCACCTATTTGGTTAGCTAATACCTAGCAGTCAGTCCTTAAATAATATACATTCAAGCAACATCAAATGGACTCAGCTGGTTATATTTATATATTTATGTATCTGTACACATATACATGTATACATAACAATAATAATCAAAGAAAGCCTTGAGTTTGAGAGAGAAGAAGGGGGAGACATGAGAGGAACGGGACAGAAGGTATGAAGGAGTGACCAGAGGTAAGAAAGGAAGAAGGAAAATGATGCAATTATATTTTAATTAAGATAAAATTAATGCCCAAAGCAATGCAGCCACAGAGCTGAAGGCAGCCAGAGGACACAGGCCTGGTGAGTGCCACTATCCCGAGCAAGTATGTGGTGGAGAGATGGGAGAGAGAGTGAAGTGGTACAGTATGTGCACTATGAAGGGAGGCAGAACTGGAGACTCGGTGGCAGAAAGAAACATTCTCATATGGGAGGCCTGTACTGCTACCTGAGGCCATGGTGATGTCTAGACCAATGCTGCCACCAAGCCTGGGTCTGTGGCCCTACCACAGCAGGGGCCTGTTTGGTACCAGCAAAGGCCATTCGAACGTTCACGGTCTGGGCTACAGTCTGAGGACATGTGGATGACTGAGTGCTGCGCTGAGTTGGCCCCACCCCTCACGTGGGCAGTGCATGAAAGCTGTCATGCTGACCACCCAGGCCCAGATCCAGGGCTTTGAGCTGGCCCACCCCAACATCTACTGTACCTTTGTGTTGATGGAGCTTGTGAAGGGAATGGTCCTGAAGAACCATAGCAGCAGGATCGCCATGACTCAGGGCAAAAACAGCAGGACATCCAAGAGGAGTTTAGGTGATGATCCAGTACTGATGGTGTAGCAGAGCCAGAGGCCTTGAATCAGACCAACGCCTCATTACAAAGAATATTTGCAAGTAAAGTCGTTCGGACAAAAGAGTATACTGTGTGTCCTAGTTAGGGTTTCTATTGCTGTGAAGAGATACTATAACCACGATTGGGGAAATTATTAAGTTCACTCCATGTAGTTAAAAGGGAGGTTTATTTTGTGGGGTAACTTACAAGCGAAGGCATAGGTAAAAGGGTCTGGGAAAGGTGTGGCGCAGTCCGGTGGTGTTCTCTGGAGAACTCTGCTCGGTCTAGCTCCAGCGCCCAGGGTCCAGGAACCAAAAGAGCCCGTGCATCCGGATCTCAGGTCTTCAGTGTCCTCTCTCAGCCCCACCTTGTAGGCGTGACCATTACTGAAGCCTCAATGGGCGTTGGAACTTCCAGGTCAAAGCTGGAATGGCTATCTACTACAAACCACAGCAACTCTTATAAGGAAAATATTTAATCGGGGCAGCTTGTTTACAGTTTCAGAGGTTCAGTCCATTATCATCATAATGGGGAGCATGGTAGCGTGCAGGCAGATGTGGTGCTGGCTACATCTTGATATGCAGACCACAGGGAGTCGACTGAGACACTGAACAGTATCCTGAGCATAGGAAATGAAAAAGTCTGCCCCCACAGTGACAAACTTCTAATACCTTAACAATGCTTTGTAAGTACTTCTCATTCTGTGGATTTCCTTTATATTCTCCTTTCCTATATATATTCCTTTATATTCTCCTTTGTTTCCTTTCAAATATAAATATACTCCATTTTTAAACATTTTAACTGATACAGTTGTTCACATTTGTGGAATAACCTGTGATGTTTAATAATGACTATATTATATAATGTTTAAATCAGAATAAACCAGTTCCTGCCATAATTTGGATTCAGAATGTTCCCCAAAGCCCTGTGTGTTTAAGACTTCATTTGCAGCTTGGTGCTATGGGGATGGGTAGTAGAAATTCCACAGGGAGGGGACTCAGATCATTGTTGCTGTGACCTTGGAAGACACAGTGGGTTGTCATGCCCTGGGTCTTCCTCTGTTTTATTTTATAGTGATGGGGTGAGTGTTGGGTGCTTCAACCACAGTGTGCCTCTTTGCCATAGGACCAAAGCAATGGGGCCAGTGAAGCAGAGACTACTTCCAACCTAATTTGGTCCCCAAATACAATGTTTGCTTTTATAAGTGGATAACCTCAGGCTTCTTCCTTCCTTCCTTCCTTCCTTCCTTCCTTCCTTCCTTCCTTCCTTCCTTCCTTCCTTTCTTTCTTTTCTTCTTTCTTTCCTTTTTTTTTTTTTTAAATAGTGACACAAGCTGACCAAAACACCTCAAATGTTTATTATTTCTTCCTGGTGAAAACTTACCAATACACCTGGTGGCAATGTATATATCTTCTTCAGAACAGGACACTCCTTTAGCTCCCTTAACTCATTTAAAATTAGACTATTTGTAAATTTTTTGTTAAGTTGCTGAATTCTTTTTATACTCTGTTCATAAACCACACATTAGTCATCCTGTAGGCTGTCTGTCTCTCCACTCATTAATTATTTCTTTTGTTGTGGGGAAGATCTGGTCTCACAAGGTCTTCCTTACTTCTTTTTACTTTTGTTTCTTATGATTTGGGGGCCACATCCAAAAAAATTCATCCATTCTAATGTCTTAACATATTTTCTCCTGGTACTTCCACAGCTTCAGGCATTGTATTTATATTTTTAGTTTTTTTTTTAAAATACCTATGGTAAATTTTAATTTACTTTTCTTGACTGCCAAGAAGTCAAGCTTATATACCACATTATTCTTCTTTGGAATTATCAGCCTATATTTTGCTTCTCCCTTCAGTTAACACGAAGCTAACATATTACAATTACTTTTTTATCTTCTATGATTGGTATGTAAAATGAATAAAATATTTCTTAATAAAATATATCTTTAGTTTTGAATTGTTTTCAAATGGTGAGTGATAAGGATCTATTTTCGCTATTCTGTATGCATATAACTAATTTCCCCAGGACCATTCATTGTAAATATTGTCCTTCCTCAGCTGTGTGTTTACAGCAGCTTTTCAACCATAGGTCAGCTGTAGGGACAGGAGTTTAACTTCTAGGTTTATTATTCTCCTCTAATACTTGGTATGCTTGCCTCTCATCAAGTTCAGTTTCCTACCATTTTTCTTAAAATTCTAACACTGAATGAAAATTTAACCATCATCAATAAGATAAAGATAAACGTGTATTATTTTGTGGAATTTTTGTTGTTGTTGTTCTTTAAATTCAACTAGCAAGAAATACTTTCCGATGCAAACCTATGAAGCAGCTAATTGGAACTTTGAACAGAATTCCTCACTTCATTGTAAAGATGATGTCCCTGGCTTCATTTTCTCCTTACAAAACTGGTATTTTTTTCTTTTTATTAAGAGATTTTTCTGTTCATTTTACATATCAACCACAGGTTCCTCCCACCTCCCAGCCTTCACCCCCAACCCACCCCCCATTCCCACCAAAACTGGTATTTTATCTAACCCTTTGCTTAACAAGCAAGAAGCAATCAAGAGCAGGTTTATTTCATGTGGCGTCACAAGATACATACACATGGGTGAGTTTGCCGCAAAACTCTAAGATAAAAATGATCGTAGGGCATCCCCTAATAACTCCTTTCCCTAACGTATTTCTCAATGAGAGAATGAGAGCTGAAGGGCAGTTGAGAAAACAAAGAAGCTGGGTGGTGGTGGTACATGCCTTTAATCCCAATTCTTTAATACTGTATCTCTGTGAGTTTGAGGCCAGTCTGGTATATAGAGTGAGATCCAGGACAGCCAGGACACAGAGAAATCCTGTTTTAAGAAAGAAAAAAAAGAGAGAAACCAAACAAACAATAAGTTGCTAAAACAGCACCTGACAATCCTGTTCCATGTGCAAATGTACATTTCTACCTATTATCTAGTAGGACATTTTTGTATCCATTAACCATGTGAAATAAACATTTTAGACCCCTCCATCTATTCTCAGATAAGGAATTACATTTTATAATGGTTAAATAACTCACTTAAGAATACATTTGAAATAGAAGCCCTTGCTCCTATCCTGCAAACTCAAATATGATTATATTCTTCTGCCTTCCTACCCTCCTGATTATTTGATTTCAAAGATAACCTCCTGATCCCAAAGCCCCACCCATCCGTGACTCTACTTCTCTTCAGGGATGAGATGATGTGAATGGTAATGATGACAATGTCAGCAACTAGAGCAGTTTCTTGCTTAGGAGTTCTCTTTTCTTTTCACAGATCTCTACATGACATTCTATTCTGCGTTATACATAGTTTGCAGGTGAGGGCGATGATGTGTATACTGGGTTAGAAATTCTTTTGTTTTTTGTAATGGCAGAGCTGACAGCAAACTATTTTAGCTGAGTTGGAAACATTGACAAGCATTACAAGCAGAGTAATTAAGAGTTTTGTTGGGGAATATTTGTTTGCACTGTGAAGATGTGTCTTTGCTACAGCATCTTCTGATTGGTTTAATAAAAAGCTGAATGGCCAATAGCTAGGCAGGAAGAGTTTAGGCAGGACTTCCAGTGACAGAGAGGACTGTGGGAAGAAAAAGGTGGACTTGCCAGCCAGACAAGGGGAGGAAATAGGAGGTACAAGATTAACACCATGTGGGAGAAAGTAGATTAACATAAATGGGTTAATTTAAGTTATCAGAGCTGGTTAGAAACAAGCCTAAGCTAAGGCAGAACTTCCATAATTAATAATAAGTTTCTGTGACATTGTTTGTGAGCTGGTAGCTGACAAAAAAGCTTGCTACAGAGTTTTTGTTTTGTGTTCAAATTAAAAACACAGTTTGTCACAACCATTTGCCTATCAATATCTTCTTTGGGTGAGTATCACAGTGATACCTAAGATCAAGATACAGAATAAATTTGGTTTTAGCATAGCTCATTGTAGAATGAGAAATTATCATATAATATGGACGAGAAAGCCAAGAAGAAAATAAGTTAAAATAATCACCATTGGTTGTCTGTGAATTTCTTTCCCACATAACAATGATTTCAATGGGTAGGAACCCCATGTGTGGGTCCAAGAGCACCATCCAGTTTAGTCTAATCAAATCTAGGAACTGTCTTTTTCCAGAGGCGGGATCTAGTTCACAGGTGTCACAAACTTGTACAATAAGAATGAATCCAGAAGTTCTAAGACACAAGTGATGTTGTGTGTTATTTGGGAACATGGCCTCACAGTACAGTAGACATCTTTTACACAGAAGAGTCATTCTAAGAACTAGAAGCTGGGATGAGGGCCAAGAGTGCATGGGGAGGATGTGCATCTTGTTGGTAACGTGCACTTGCCTAAAGCTGGAGAAACCTCTGACCCTTTGAGGTGAGTAAAATCCCTTCCATCTATCTCTGTAGCTGCCCTGCAGTAGTTTCCTACTGTCTGTAACATGTTGATACTGACCATTGTCTTTTGGTCCCATTTGCCATCCAATTTTCACTGACTTAAGTAAGTTCTGTCACTTAGTTTTTGGACGTGCCATTTTGTTTTCTTTTTTAACCTGTAAGACTTATTACCTGGCAGTACACTTAGCATAAGTATCTTATTAAAAGGAAATGGATGGCATTTTCCAAATTATATTTCATATATGCAGGCATGCGCTTCAGCATGTGCTTCCTACTTAGGACTTTCAAAGGGAAGAAGCAAATAAAATTTTAGAGCAAGAAGTGTTATTGTCTACTTTTTCCTTTTTATTAAACAACAGTGACAAACTGAGTGCAAAGAAATGAAAAGCCCATCTACAATATTACATGGAGTTGTTTTTTTAAAAAAAAAATCACGTTGCCATTCTAGTTACTACTCTGTGCAGAGCTAGCTGATGTAGGCTGGAACTGAGTGATGTAGTGTGGACAGAAAGTACATATGAATATGGGTGTTAGCTACTTTCATACAGCAAAAAAAAAATCAATATTGAATACAGCTAAGCTATGTCCAACAAACAACAGTGTGTTTAAAGATGGCCATGGAATCATTAGTCTTGCTTCTTGATCAAATGTGTCAAACCTTTTTTGTCTCTCTCATACATTACGTTCCAACTGCAGTTTCATCTCCTTCTACTCTTCCCTGTCCCTCCTGATACCTCCCATCTTCCCTAGATCCAAAACATTTCTAATATGATTAATAAGATTTAAATTAAGATTTCTTTTCTGTTTTAGTTCTGAGGATCAGACACAGGACCCTGCTCATGAAAGTTATGTAAGGAACTCTGCCACTGAGCTTCAGCCCAAGATGTTCTTTGTAGTAACATAGATTTGAGGATTACCTCTTTTTCTCTTTCCCTATCTGATGGGTGATGTCATTCTGTATGCTGTGAATATGTTGCTCTGATTGGTTGATAAATAAAATGCTGATGGATCAGTAGCCAGGCAGAAAGTATAGGCAGGATAAGCAGACAAGGAGAATTCTGGGAAGAGGAAGGCTGGGTCAGGAGACATCAGTCCACCATTCAGGGAGCAGCATGTAATGGCACACAGGTAAAGTGACAGAACACTTGGTGACATATAGATTAACAGAAATGGGCTGAGTTTAAGTGTAAGAGCTAGTCATTAGTAAGCCTGGGCTAATGACTGAGCAGTTTTAATTAATATAAGCCTCTGTGTTTTTATTTGGGTCTGAGTGGACTGGGCAGGACACAGGAAACCTTTTAACTACACCTATCTATAGTAACATGATTTAGAAATGATTAAATAAGGGGATACTGCCAAATAATTTTAAGTTATATAGGAATCTAAAGTTAGAAGATTTATAACAAACATAAAATTTAGTATCAGAGCAATTGAGTGAGGAGGGTATACATATATTGATATAGTTGGTCATAATCTGGAGAAAATAGCTGTTGAACTCCAGCACCCATGGTGAACCCAACCGAAATATAGCTTTCCAGTGATTGGTTATGAATTTGGGGGAGCATGAATGACTTTTTAGCAGTTTGAAATCAATAGTAAAGAATAGTTTGGTGATTTTAAGGGTGAGTATATCACAGGTCATTAGCATTGCTTAAAAACTCTTGAGTGGTAGAGAAGATGAGTGCTAGATTGGAATGTGTACAAGAGTGTCTAAGATAAAGGTAGGGGGACTTGAGTCATGTAGCAGCTATGAAATCAAGATTATCATGTTCTTCTTTATTTCCTTGACCAAACCAGAATTAGTTATGATTAACTCCCAACTTGCTTTTGCCTCTAGAAGGTGATTTTACACCATGATCAGCCACCAAGTTCATGTGTGTGTGTTCAAACATGTTTGTGTATGTTCAGGTACATACAGGTATACAGGTGTGTGTGTGTGTGTGTGTGTGTGTGTGTGTGTGTATTTATGCATGTATTAGTGTTTTGAGAAATGCAGAAGTATTGGTCCTCCATGGAGAGAGGGGGATTTTGGAAATTGATTGGGTAGATTTCATTAGCATGAGAGGGGAACTTGGGAGGCAGAGCTAGCATTGCAAGTAGAAGAAACAATACAAATAAAGGGCTGGAAATGTTGTCATACAAGCCATATTCAATGGCATCTCTCCATCCAATTGATCTAGGCTATCATTTGAATGTTGGAAGGTGACAGGGATCATATTTAAATTGATATTGGGCATGATGAGAAAAGGCATACAACTCTTCCTCCAGAAATTTGCCTTAATATTGGAAATGCATTTAATCTTTAACCCAGTGAAATATGGGAGCAGTTATGTTTTTTAAATTGAAAATTTGTTTTTTCCCCATCATGCCCTACTTCAGTGACTTTTTTAGCTGCAACTCTTTATGTCAACTCCGGGTTTACATTTCTTTTCTTTCTTTCTTTCTTTTTTTTTTTTTAATTTTGATGATTTTATACCCAGACCCACCCCCTTCCCTCTCCACCCAAATTTGTGTGCTTTCATTTAAAAAAACCCACCAAGTACAATTTGTGCTGGCCTTTACTCTTGGATGTGTGCCCTTCCACTGGCAAACGGTTAACCTACAAGAAGCCACACCCTTAGAAAAAATTCATCCTCCCTCTTTTAGTATCAATCAGTAACCATTGTCTCCTTAGCGAGGATGAGACTTGGTGCCCAATTGACAAATCCCCCTGATTCAATTGTTAACCAGTACCTACAGAATCAAAACACAGGGTTAGATGTACACAACAGCAAGATCCTTTCCACATGCCCCTAAATCCCCAACCTCCTGGCCATTTGCCTCTGAGACAGGGAAAAATCAGCTGTTTTCTCCATACCAATTAGAGTGCAATTATAACAACACCAGAAATAACAATTGTTCATGATACAGTTGCTACACAGTATTAAGTAAATGATAAAATGTTGGTTTTTGAAAAACTTGTAGGCTAATTAGAGTCAATAGGCTTGGTCATGTTTGAGGGAATTTCCAAAGTATTGCAACATAGAACAAGCAAATATTGATTGAAACAAAGAATACTGCCTTAGGAAACTCTCTCTGTTACTATCAACTTGAATGCTTTATATTTGAACAATGGCATGAAAATTATAGAAGTTAATCAGCTGCCAGTGTACTCTATGCAATACAGTTCAATTATGTATTCACCTAAGAAAGAAATGTCTGAGTACATAAATGAAAATAATCCTTAATTAAAATTAAATCCTTTCTGCTTGCTTACAACTTAAACAATATATTGTAATATAGACTGTATTACTCCATAGTTAATGGTTAATTATGTTGATTATATTGCTCATTAACCATAGACTCACTCCCAAGAATAGAATGTTAAGATTCTCATTAAGCAGGTAGAAAAGCATAGATGTACAATAAAGAACACACCACTAAGAATATGGATGATGAGTTTATTGTAAATGTATAGCAGATTTTTATTGGTTGCTGAACACAATAATCCTCATGTGTTTTACAGAGACATATACACAATTCAAATGTCATCCCATTTTATAACAAATCCCACAAAGGAATAGGTTTATAGAATTTTGGTCTAAAGATGACCTAGCATTTGATAGAAAATACAGTGCTTGTCATAGTGTGTATTGTAGCTAGAGTTTTCCTGCCTTGCCCACAGTCAGGACAAATCTTTGTCACCCACCAGTCCCACAGCCGCTCAGACCCAACTAAGTAAACACAGAGACTTATATTGCTTACAAACTGTATGGCCGTGGCAGGCTTCTTGCTAACTGTTCTTATAGCTTAAATTAATCCATTTCCATAAATCTATACCTTGCCACGTGACTGGTGGCTTACTGGTGACTTCACATGCTGCTGGTCATGGCGGTGGCTGGCAGTGTCTCTGACTCAACCTTCCACTTCCCAGAATTCTTCTCCTCCTTGTCCCGCCTATACTTCCTCCTGCCTGGCCACTGGCCAATCAGTGTTTGATTTATTGACCAATCAGAGCGACAGATTTGACATACAGACCATCCCACAGCAGTGTATTAACAAGTCCTTTTCAGTAGCTCTTATTGTTCATTTTCACTTACTAAGCTGCTTGTTCCAGCAGTGTGTGTGTGTGTGTGTGTGTGTGTGTATGTTAATGTGCATGTATAGTGTTCACACACATGTGGAGATCAGAGAACAGCTTTGGGTGTTGTTAGTTTGGTATAACCCACCTTATACCTTATAGAGAGACGGGGGCTCTATTGACTTGGATCTCACTAATTATACTAGGCTGGCTAGCCAGTGTGCCTGGGGATCTGCCTGTTTCTACCTCCCCAGGGCTGGGATTACAAGTGTACACCACATACCTGGCTTCTTTTCTTTTTTTCAAACATGGGATTTAGAGATCAAACTCAGCTGGCCATTCTTCTGCAGCAAGCACTTTACTGACAGTACCATCTCCCTGGTGGAGGAAGCGTTCTTTGTACAGAGCCAAGGAAGGTGAACTAAAGACACCTTATAGAAAGTTTTGTACAAAAAAACTCTAAATTAGTTGTACAAACTGGGAAGGAAGCAAAGGCCCAAAAGCATGGGTTTAATTCAACTCCAGTGAATTCCAAGATCTCAATGCATTTAAACTCATTCTTCCCAATCTTTTGCAGAACTACAGAGAGAAAAAACAAAAGAGATTGACTTATAGATCACCATGACCCAAGTTGTTCTCTGGTCATCTATGAAGATAATGTGCAGTAAAGGAGCAGGAGAGTGGTTAGAAAGGACATGGGAGCATGGAAGATGATCTGCTAGAATGTTAGGTTTTTTTATTTATTTAATATTTTTTCCTTTATTTTATAATATCGAGTACAGTTTCCCCTCTACCCACTCCTTCCATTTCCTTCTCCCGACTCCCATCTACCCCCCTCCCTATCCACCCACTCCTCCTTGGTCTCTATTCAGAAAGGGGCAGGCCTCCTATGGGCTTGAACACAGCATGGCACATCAAGTTGAGGTTGATTTATAACCATGACTTGATTCCCTTTGGATACTCAGTAAGTTAGATGAGGACAATGCATCCAGCTCTTATTTTGGAAAAGGCTAAACAACCCACTTAAGATTCACAACACACAATTTTCTACTGTTCCTAAGCTGCTTAACCACCTAACATAGAACTGTTTTGTAAGGAAAGAAGCATTTATTGCTTTTAGGCAAGAGTCTGAGAAGGTGAGAAAATGTGATCTGGTACCCACACAAAATGTAAATGCCATGCTTCTTGGTTACATAGTACCCAAGTTTTGCATTTTATCCAAACTGGCTGGTGTTCAGGAGGCACAAACCACAAAAATGAAGGAAAGATAGAAAGAAAATCTATTTCGAATGTGGTAGTCATTAGCTATATGTTAGAGGTGGATATTATCAATAAAAGACAGAGATTAGAGACAGTTACATTGATATTTTCCCACATCCCTTTAGTTTAATAGTGGATTTGTATAATAGACCTAATTTGAAATGGTCTGTGTAGGAGGTGTGTTGCATGGAGGGGTATGCTTGTTGTTGGTATGTACCATATGATATCTTTATAGCCTTCAAAATTCCCCACCTCATGGATGGTTTTAGGGGGTCAAACCTCCAGGAAGCAATTAAGTTTTGATGAGGTTATGGGGTAAGGCAGCATAGCTGGGAGTATTGTGCTGTCCCCCAACCGGGGACCCTACTGTTAATTGACAACCTCACCTTAGACGTCACAGCCTCTGGAAATGTGAGAGGTAAGTTCTTTTATTTAAGCCACATGGTATTGTATCTTCTTGTGGCCTCTTGAACTAAGACAGTATCGAGGGTGTAGCTGTTGGTAGTACGTATGGTTGTAGTTGGGTGCATGTAAGAATAGTAGCTGGGGGTGAGTGAGTGTTGATAAGGAGGGTGAGAGGAAGGATAGTTATTTTGATTGTGTGTGTGTGTGCATGAGTGTGTGTACATGCGCATGTGCATGCAAGTACAGTTGTGTGGCTGCTGAGAAGTATGGGTTCAAAATTTGTCCAAGCAGGCCCCTGAATTCATATCTTACCACCACACCTAAATCTTTAACATCCTTAATTTTTGTAGAATCACAGATCAATGATAGCATGCTAGCTGCTTACTCTAGAGTCTTTATTGCAAGATAGTGCTGGTCTAGTGAAATTCATAGAGTCCTGGGCCTCCCCTCAGAGCAACCCCCCACTACCCTGGGCTTAGTATGATGGAGACTCCACCTTCTCTTGAAAGGTATTTTCAGATTGTTTTATGAGAAAATGAATGAATGAGCTTAAAATGGGAATGGGAGAAAGCAGGAGAAGAAAACAAAGGGAGAAAGATAGGGAGCAAGAGGAACATTTGCTCTAAAAGTCTGTGCAGTCCTGACATCCTCAGCATGCCTTTGTTCTTTCTCTGTGAAGAGCCTCCTCATTCATGTGCCTCGTCTGGGTTCCCAGTGCTGAGAGAGCATTCTTTAGAGTCTTCTTTGATTATTTGCAACTCCTTAAAATTCACAGAGGACGAATGTGGTTTGCTGTGGCCTCACAAATCAGAAAGGACAACTGTTGCCCCACCCTTATCTGAGAAAAAATTAATCATCTTCAAAGCACTTGACTAAAAAGCCCCGGTCCAAACCAAAGCACAATGTCACCTTTTGGGGACATAATAACTTTCCTCTCAAGCTCATATGATTTTTAAATAAGCAAGGGGAAAGGGGATAGAAAGGAGGAGATGTGCTCACTATTTACCAGCTTGTGTATATACAAGGTGACTCTACTTCAGTAATCACATTGGCCAGCAAGAGTTATTGCTTCCTCTGCTCTGCGGTTCAGAAGGTGTATCCAAAAAAAAATAAATAAATAAAAAAAAGAAGGAAAGAAAGAAAGAAAAAAGAAAAAAAATCAATGTCAGTTGGCTTTAGAGGAAATGTTTTTAATGGGCTTGCTGTTGCCAAGTCTCCCTGGGCAGCTTGATGGATGTCTCTGCACTGTGACGTCAGCAGCCTGGTTCTGTGAAGCTTATCTCCCAGGCTCTCAGTTTCACAGGTATGCTGAGGTCAGGTAGTGCAAGCAAAGGAAGGAGTAGAGGGATTAGGATGTGACAGTAGGGAATGTGAGGAGCTACATGGGACTGGAGAGGGTATCTCTTATATATAGGAGTCGTTTCTGTTTACCTCTGCGTGCAGTGTGAGGCAACAAGGGACCCGTGCTGTAGGAGTCTCTGGTGTTTCAGGGGAAATTTTCCTTCCTTCATCAAGGATGAGAAACAGACTAGGTTGGGGTCATACAAAGGGAAATTTGTAGATGACTCACCCCGAAGAAAGAAATTAGGAAATATTCTAATTCTAAAAGCTTTTGTGCTTGATCTGCTTAAGGGCTCCCCTGGCAATGGGATCAGGATCCATCCCTAGTGCATGACTGGGCTTTTTGGAGCCAAGTGCCTGTGGTGGGACACCTTACACAGCCTTGGTGTAGGGGGAGGAGCCTAGACCTGCCACAACTGAATGTACCAGGATCTGCTGACTCCTTGTGGGAGGCCTTGCCTTGGAGGAGGTGGGAATGGGGAGTGGTTTGGGGGGGGGGAATGCTAAGGGAGGTGGGAGGAGGGAGGAGAGGGGAATCTGTGGTTGGTATGTAAAATGAATAGAAAATTTCTTAATAAGAAAAAAAAAAAAAAGCTTTTGTGAAGGCCTACCTTCATTTCCTGGACTGCTGTAACAAAATACCACAGACTAAGTGGCTTACACATCAGAAATGAATTTGCTTACAGTTCTGAATGCTGGAACCCAGGATCAAAGTGTTGGCAAATTTCATTTCTTCTGAATTATGAGAGATCCCCTCTTGTTGAATTGCAAGTGGGCTTTTGTTTGTTGGGTAATTTGAGATAGGATCTCACTGTGTAGCCAAGCCCAGGCCAGGTTTGTCTGGAACTTTCTATGTATCTATGTTGGGGGATGACAAAACTTGTGATCCCCCTATGTTGATTGCTCATGTTATTAGATTACAAGCAGCGGTTACCATGTCTCCTTGAAGTCAACCACCTTTTTGCATCTTTATGTTTTTCATTGCATTTGCACTCCTTGGAGTTTCTTCTGTGTCCAAATACCCTCTTCTGAGAAGACTACACTAGTTTGATTGGGTTAGGTTCCACACTTATTTGAATCTGTCACCTCTTTCAAGACTATCTACCAGCATGCTCCCACTTTGAGATGCAAGAGGTGGGCTTCCCGTGGTTTAGAGGCACTGTCTTCCGACAGTCTCACTCTGGGATATTGGTGATGACAACTCCCTGTGGTTTAGATGTGGCTTTGTGTCCCACTATGCTTTAAAAGTTTTGGTCCTCAGGGAGGTACTACTGGGAGGCGGTGGGAGCTTTATGTAGTAAGATCCATAGCAGGAGTTCCTTGAGAAGCCAAGTTTGGAAGGGTCTGAGAGAGGCTTCATGCTTTTACATTGCAGTGCATCAGTAGGTGATGCAGGAAGGGAGAGCCCTTAGCAGAGCCTGAGTGCTGTGAGCCTCCTGAACCTCAAGCTAAATAAGTTTCTTCCCTTCCTATGTAGATGCCCTGGGTATTTTATGTTACTAATGAATGGTGACTAACACAGGACTTTAATATATGAATTCTGAGGGGAAAACAATTAAGCTGACAACAGGGAGGCACCCCAGAGTCCATGTTCTTCACAGGCAGGCAGCTTGGGCATCTGCATTCCATTCTCCTCATTCAGACCCTTTGGCAACTATGTATTACAAACAAGACGTGAACAACTCCAACACACATATACAGTGACTTAATTAATACTTTAAGCTCATCCTTAGACAAGAAATTCCCAAGTAAGCTTGTGATTATTATAGATTATAAAGGCTTGCCATAGGGAGTGTGGGGTTCCTCAACTCCTCCAACAGAACCAACTTTGTCATCATCGTGAACTGTGTTCCATTTTGGAGGTGGCGTTGTCTTTAAATAGTTAGTAATTGGTACTTCAGTGCATTCCAGCATTTGTCACCACTCACAGCTCCTATTCTCTACGACACGGCATCTGTGGTGAGATATGGTGGTTTACACTCCATCTGTGTGCAGCTAGTCTTGCATGCCAGCAACTACTCAGCTCGAAGAGAGGAGCTCCCATGCTGCTGCTGAGGACAACCCCTGAGAATTATTTTTCCACTGAGCCAAAATAAATTTACTTCCTGTGGAAAACAACACAACAACAACAACAACAACAACAACAACAACACAAAAGCCTAGTAGAAATTGCATGTTCTAAGGAGTGCTTGAAAGGAGTACATGGGCTTTTTGTTACATGGAGTGATGACTAATAGTATTGATCTAGTTACTTCAAAGTTTGACCTGATTCACTATATAATAAAAGCACAGGTAACCTCATTTTTTAAAAAAGTGAAGGGACCCCTGAATATAAACTTTTCCCTGAACAAAATATAGACGTGGCCTACAAATGATATGAAAAGGCCTAAGCATCCCTGATCATGAAATAGGTACAACCAAAACCACAAGGAGCTACCAAACAGATCCGATAGGATGGACATCTTTGAAACAAAACAAAACACAACACAAGGAACCTTAAGTGCTATGAGAGGCAGAGAAAAGGGAACCCTGGCATACGTTTGGTGGGAATATAAATGCTACCAGTAGTTCATCCACAATGGAAAGCAGCACGTAATATGGAAGTTCCTCAAAAAATCGAGCTGCTATACAATCTAGCAATCCCATTTGTGAGTATCTGTTCAGAGTCAACAAAAGAAACATTTCGGGATAGTCACACCTCTATGCTCACTGCATTATTATTTATAGTAGCTAAAATAAGGACATAACACAAGACAAATGGATAGAAAGTTCATAATATCTTAAGTATTTATACACTTATATAGTTACATGTTGTTTATCCCCCCAAAAAAGAAGAAGAAGAAAAATGAAGGAAGTTGTGCCATAGTTGGGAGCTTGAATAGACCCGGAGGATGTTGTGTTAATGGAAATAAGTCAGACTCAGAAACACAAGTCTTGAATGATATCATTTACATGTGAAATCTAGAAAAATTAAACTCATAGAAATAGAGAGTAGCAGAACCATGGTTAGCAGGGAGAGAGAGAGAGAGAGAGAGAGAGAGAGAGAGAGAGAGAGAGAGAGAGAGAGAGAGAGAGGAGAAATAGAGAAATACTGATTAAAAGGTGCAGTTTAGTTGTAAGATGAACAAGATCTGATGACTGTAATTTGTGAAGAGCAGAGGTTCATTTCTTACCTTTCTAGAGTTGGGGAGTCTCAGGTTGAAGGAAGTACATCTTGTGAAGCTCTTCTTGCTTCATCTTTCTATGGCAAGAGACAAAAGATCAAGAGAGAATTGTCACTGAGCCGCTTTTATAGTGACATACATATGCTTGTGGCATTGAGTCCATTCCCATGATGAAGACATCAATCCACTGACCAGGGCAGAGCCCTCATCATTTAACCTCTGTACATGGCTGCGCTAGACATCAAAGTTCCAACTCAACTCTCAAAATATACTGTGCTGATTATTTTTTGTCAGCAGACACAAAAGAGACTCACCTGGGAAAAGGGAAGTTCCTTCATCAACTTTACCGATGGTGCACTTTCTTGATTGACGTTTGACGCCGGAGGGTCCAGCACCAATGTGAGTGGTACCACATTGGTACCCAGGGAAGATGGTCCTGGATTGTATAAAAACATGGGTGGTGGTGGTGAATTTGGAAGTGGGGAGGGCTGTCAATATAGAAGCAGATGGGGGGGGGCAGAGGGATAAATAACAGCAAGAATGCTTGAAAAAAGTCTTAAGGAAACTTTATATTTACCTAAAATTACATATCACATACATATGATATAAATTTAATATATATTAAATTAAGTTATGCTACTTAGGCTGACAGTGCTCCCCCAAGAGCCGTAGACCATCTGACAACCACCCCCTCCCAGCATCAGGCACAAGAAACCTGTTTTTGAGTTATTGGTTAGGGGAGTCCAAAAGACTTCTAAAAGTAAACAATTTTTTAAAATTAATTAATAAATTAATTTTTCCCAGTTCCCCCTCCTTCCTTCCTCTTCTCCTCTGAGTCCCTTTCCCCAACGTCCACCCTACCCCCTATCCACTCCTTCTCCCTTCCCCTAAGTAAAGTGCAGGCCTCCCATGTATATCAGCCAGCCATGGAATATCAAGCTGCAGCAAGACTAGGCACCTCCTCTCCTATTAAGGCTGGAGGAGGCAACGCAGCAAAAGGAACCAGAATAGCAGGAAACAGAGTCAGAGACAGCCCCTGCTCCCTCTGCCAGGAGTCCCACAAGAAGAGAAGCCACACATTGCAACACACATGCAGACGGCCCAGGTCAGTCCCCTGCAAATTCTCTGGTTGACAGTTCATGAACCCAGGTCATTTGACTCTGTGTATTTTCCTGTGTTGTCCTTGGTCCCTCTGGCTCCCATAATTCTTCCTCCCCTCTTCTACAGGATTTCCCAAGATCTGTCTAATGTTTGGCTGTAGGTCTCTGTATCTATTTCTATCAGTTGCTGGGTGAAGACTGAAGACTGGGCTAAGCAACGATTTATGAGTACAGCAGAATATCATTAGGAATCATTTCATTGACTTTTTCTTTCTTTTTGCCAGTCATGTTTGGTTCTCTCCTGGGTCTCTGGGTTGTCCAAACTCTGGGTCCTGGCCCTCCAGGCATTGTCAGGGGTGGGCTCTCTCTCATAGTATAGGTTTCAACCTGCATCAGTCATTACTTGGCTACTTCTTTAATATCTGTGCCACCTTTGTCCCAGCATATCTTATAGGCAGGGCAAATTGTAGGTCCGAGGTTATGTGGCTAGGTTGGTTTCCCAATCCCTTCACTTCAAGTCTTGCCTGGTTACAGGAGATGGCCAGATCAGGCTCCATATCTTCCATTGCTAGAAGACTTAGCTAGGGTCACCTTCATAGATTATTGGAAGTTTCCATTGCACTAGGTTTCTAGCTCATCTTAGAGATATCCCTAATTCCAGTTGTCCTTCCTAGTACTCTCTCCCTCCATCTTTTCATCACCGGATCCCTCCTATTTTCATGCCTAACCATCTATCTAGATCTCTCCCTCTGTCCACCTGTGATGTCTATTCTACTTCCCTTTCACAGTGAGATTCATGTTTCCCCCCTCCTCCTTGATCCTTCCTTGTTACTTAGCTTCTTTGGGTCTGTGGATAGTAGCATGATTATCCTTTACTTTATGGCTAATATTCACCTATAAGTGAGTACATACCATGTTTGTCTTTCTGGGTCTGGTTACATCACTCAGGATGATCTTTTCTAGTTCCGTCCATTTCCCAACAAATTTCATGATGCCATTGTTTTTAACAGACAAGTAATACTCCATTGTGTAAATGTACCACATTTTCTTTATCTCTTCTTTGGTTGATGGACATCTAGGTTGTTTCCAGGAAAATTAAAACTCCTGTAGGCTATTGCTGTTGCTCTTGGTTGCCTTCCAGAGGCTGAATGTAAATCACTATTGCTGAAGGGAAAATGTACTTCAGACATAGGATTTGGAAGGTTTGAGCTGGATCTGACCTCAAAACTGTGTCCCCAAGGACTAGCTTTCATCTACCAGAAATATTATGCAATCTGTCAAAGGGGGGAAGAAATCAATAGCCCAAACCAGCTATGATGCCTATGAACCACAGCAATGCCCAGCCCCTCGAGAGATTCTTAAATGTCCAATAGTGGCACTCATATTTTGGTGGTAACCAATAGTGGTTTAATTGGATTTTAGGCCTGCTCAACAAATTATGCATGGTGCTAGAAACCTAGCCAACTACTTGGGGATAGAGAGGTCATTGATCTTAGAGAAGAACCCACTACCATCACTCAACTAGACCAGTGAAATTCCTAACTGCATTATAAATACTTACATTTATACCTACAAAGAACTGTAGCTCTCACCCTTCATCCAATAAACTTTTAAGCAGATGGTGACTATAGCAGAAATCACAACTTGTCAAAATATATGGAATGACTGATCATAGGGTACCCAGAATTAATGAATATACATACTACACAAAACTCTTGCACCCAAGGCTCCTAGAGCATCATTGAATAGGGGGCAGAATTCTGCATGAGCCAGAAGACAGGGAAATGTGCTGTGAGATTGTGTCTCTTAGAAATGACAGGGAGTCTATAGAAATGATGGGATAAAAGGGCAGATTGTTGAGTCTACTTTTGAACAACCATTAGTCTCATATATTTAAGTTGGTATGGATTTTTGTATATGGATACAAATTTAAGGTTATTTTTGTTGTACTGTATATATGTTTCTACTGTTGTTTAAGGTATTGTACCTATGCAGCTCACTTAAAAGTTTTAGTCCTTAAAAGCTATTTAGTATAATAAAGAAAGACAGGCTAATAGTTATTCATCTATAACAATCAATGTTAGGCATGTTTTCAAGATGAAATAGAGATGTATTTTAAGTAGATAGACGGTATTCAAACAATTCAAAGACCTACAGAATATGGCATTTAAATTGTTTTAATAACATAAGGCTTTTCATGACAGTGAGACACATCTGCTCCTGGCAGCACCAATTTACTTCAAAAAAGGATGATTGGCATTGAAGAACCTCCATATGGAGTTTGCTTTTATTGTGGCAAAGTTTGCCACTGGAAGAAAACTGCCTTTGCCTCAACTGCTAGCAGTGTGCTGTCCAAATTGGACAAGCAGAACTCAAAAGAAAGTGACTGCTGAATTTTGCCACAACAAGGTAGGACAGTTCTTCAAAAAAGTGCTGCTTCACAGAAAAGTCTGTCAGATATTCTAGGAGAGTAGGCAGAAGATGATGCCCCAATGTTGCAGAGGGACCTTGGGTAACTCTCCAGACAGCCAGCTGTTTCTGTTGTTTCTATAGTTTTAGAAGTTGTTTGCTTTGTACTTCCTGTTTACTCAGGTAAGATAATAACCTTGTCGGGTCTCTGATGGAGTTAAAGACTAGATATTTATAGTTATAGTTTCCCTTGTTACCAAAATCAGAAAAGAAACTTACATAAGAGATGTAAAGCTTATAAGGTTGGGAAACATAAAATCTTAAGTTTTTTTTTTTATCTAAGAAATTGTTTTAAGGTCAAACAAGATTTTTTTTAGGATGGTAATAAAAGTTATGATAAAAAAATGGTTTACCTATAAAACTTCGGACTCACTAAGATAGGAAAGAAATAGAGTATTTTCTCCAAAATTGCCAAATACAAATGGATTGGACATTGTAAATATAATTCTTATTGATAACTGTTCTTATATGTAGTTTTACTGTGTTAGGGTTAAACCCTTTCCTTTTTATTTAGACAAAAGGAGGAAATGTTATGGAATATTTGTACACTGTGTGAAGATATATTGCTGGTGATTGGTTTAATAAAGAACTGAACAGCCAATAACTAGGCAAGAGATATAGATGGGACTTCTGGGCAGAGACAGAGGGAGTAGGAGATGAATTGAGGGCCATGAAAGATGCCATGGAGATGCAGAAGGAGTTGGACACACAGAACGGGAGAGAGGTTAAAACCATGTGGTAGAACATAGATTAATAAAAATATGGATTAATTTAAGTTGTAAGAGCTAGTGGGACAAGCCTAAGCTAAGGCCAAGCTTTCATAATTAATAAGAAGTCTCTGTGTCATTATTTGGGAGCTGGCTGGCAGGAAAAAGACTCCCTACATTCCTCCTATAATCCCATAACAATATGGCTGCTTAAACAAGTTCTGTACAGTAATAGCACTAATAGATGTGCTAATGTGTGAGGGGAAAATGGGAACCAGACACAGAGAAAGAACTACAGGCAGCTAAGGACTACCAGGAGAGGGAGAGTTAGTTTTCTTGAGGAATGAACCCCCAATTGGTTATCTAATACCAAATAGTCAGCCCTGAAATCATATTCATACACGTGCCCTGAAAAGACTCAGAAGATTTAATCCATATGTTTATGTGTTTATTGATATATGTAACAATAATAATCAGAAAAAAAGAGAGCATGAAATTGAGAAGGAATAAAGGCGGAGCACATGAGGGTTTGAGGTGAGAGGACTTGGGAGAGGTTGGAGGAAGGAAAGGGAAAGGAGGAAATGTAATTATTAAAAAGTCATAGAAGGTAGAAGAAAGGAAGGAAAAAGTGTAAAGGAATGAGGGAAGGAAGGAAAGAATAAAGGAAAAAAAAGAGAAAACTGAGCCAGTCATAGGGAGCAAGCCAGTAATCAGTGATCCTCCATGGCCCCTGCTTCAGCTGCTGCCTCCAGGTTCCTGCTTATCTTCCCTGGATGATGAACTATACCCCAAAGCTGAAATAAATCCTTTCCTCTCCAAGTAGAGCAGTGGTTATGCTTTTAGTCTTAGTGTTTTATCACAGCAACTGAAACAAACTTCCAATACACAAAGCAAGCACAAAGGTCTCTCAGAAACTTGATAAGTAACCCATTTCTGACAGTGGATATGTGGTGTCAGCTCTCCTAGTCACTCTTGATTCTGAAGCATTCAAACTGAGGCCTCAGATGCTCCGTCTCATCCCAGTGCAGGGTGAGGGAATAGACAAGCTGGGTCAGGAGTCATCATATTTGGAACAGGTTCTCCCTAAGACAGGAAAGCTCATGTTCAAGGAAAGAAAAGAAGGAGACAAGTCAACGGAAGTGGAGATGGGAATCTTTTCACTCAGTGCCCGGCCACCATTGCTAACTTCCATTTCTTTGTTTCTATTCCTGGTGTTGCTCAAGTGTGTTTTTTGCCCTTGGGTCTAGCGAAATAGCCTCGTGTCTTTATGGAAATAATAGCATTTGCCCAAAAGATGTTGAAAGGGAGTGTTATTAAAATCAGCATGTATCCCCATCCAAGAAGAGTCATCAGGTAATTGTCCAAATTACCCAATTATGAATACTGTCTCACATTGTAGGTTTTATAAGCTTACACTCTTTCCATGTTTTGAAGAAGCAGATGTGGACATTTGCAATTCCTGTCCTTTTTTTAAAAAAATATTTCGTCTTATCAGATTGCCTATAATTTAGAAGTTTTATTTCTGAAATATGAATCCAGTATGCTAATTTTAATGATTAACTTAATCAGGGTTGAAGGAAGATACACACTGCTAGTTACACTTTAGCCTCAATAAATAGCTGTAGGTTGAATCACTATGACATCTCTTCCAAGTCTTTTATAAATGTGGCGCAAAGCTTTTTTTGTAGGGTAACCCCTCTGCCTTGGCTTCTAGGTAGGAATTAACTTGCTCCATGCCACAAAATGATGATGTTAGAATCAATACAATATATCTCCCAACCACCTGAAAATAGACTTTGTACCTATATTCCAAATCTCCAATCTCTTTTTGTAATTTATCTTCTATGGAAGAAATCGAAATAGTCTAGCCCAGACAAATTTTGGATTGGACAAAGATTTTATTTTATTGGATGTGTGAGATCCTGCTTAATTATAGTTTAGATCCAATAGCTTCTGTAAATTAAATGCTCCAAAATTACCTTGGGTAAGAAGTCAGTTGGACAACCAGGAACCAGGACCAGAACCAAAGTAGATTGACTATAGCTTTCGCCAGTAAAACCTATGTTTTTTTTTTTTTTAACTCCAGTAGTATTGTCTAGTGCACTTGTCTTTTGGAAGAACACAGCCTCTGGTTATTATGATTTGATAGTTTTGCCTTCAGTTTTAGGAGCTGGTGTTGCCAGATAATTGGCGGTGCATTTTAGTGCATGGCTAGTACATGTGATTTGGATAAGAATACTGCTTCTTTACATCAGAGCTCATATGCTGTTACTTATCTACTTTTTTTCACAAAAGAAAGACAAATAATTGTATACTTAGGTAATTGAAGTGACTTGTATCTAGCAATGTGAATGTAGTTAACATCAATACATGCTGTACTTGAAAATCTTAAGACAGTTAATTTCATTTTAATCAGTATTTTATGACAGTGAAAATTTTAGAAAAGCTAGGCATGGTTAGTATACTCCTGTAATTTGGGCACTTGGGAGGCAGAAGCAGGACAATCAGAAGTTTGATGTTCGCCTGGTCTATACAGTGAGTTCCAGACCCGCTAGAGCTATGTGGTGAGACTTTTGTTTCAAAAAGAAAAAGAAAGTCCAGCAAGCAAACAAACAAACCATGGCTGTGATTTATTCTTACCTGTGTTTTCTTGGAGTCACAGGCAACACCTATGTAGGCAAGGTATCCTTTTTGACTTCAAACTTTTATTGAAGGTGTTGTTAGTTAACCTCTACTGTCCATCCTAAAAATGAAGGTTCTCAAATGTCCTGTTTTCCTCATGTTCTTCGTTTTCCATGATTATTTAATGAACACTCATTGGGGACCAGACCAAAGGAGGTGGTGTCAGAGGAGAAAGTGAGTATGAACTACCTAGACACAGAATGAAGAGGGGCGCGTTGAGAGAGAAGGAAGCCTCTCTGAGGTTGGAAGCAACTGGAGGGTGGGGCACAGAAAGCCATGCACAACTTTGGGTCTTTGCTGAGTAGTAATTGTGTGAGAAGTGAGTGGATGGAGGCTAAGAAAGATTATGTGGTATGAATTAAGCCAGGGAAATAGATTCATATTTATGTTCCATAAACAAAAGATTGGATTTTTATCCTGAAGCTTCTCTACAATGTTTGGTTAAGAACCCCAGGAAGGATTAAACCAGAGATGGCATGAATGAAGTTTACCATTTAGAAAAATTACCTTGGCTGTGCTGTGGGGATGAATGGAAATGATTTTGGCTCATGGTGTCATGATCTATGGTTTTCCAGTTAAGTCTGATGTAGAACATGTAAGAATCACATGTAGAAACACACTGAGTAGGTAAAGTCTAAGGTTGCAATAAAAGCATTTATGTGGACACCCTGGGCCCAAAGATACACTGATTCACTCAGCCAAGCATTCTAGGCAGAGGGAGACTGAAAGGGAAAGGTTTTATATGGGGTCATGTGGCCCGCGAGGGTGAAGTTACATAAAGTTCCTCATCTTCAGCTTTTGTCTCTAGAACCTTTTCTAATGGTGGAGCATATGTATGTGGCATGCTTGAATCTGTATCTGGGTGTGGGTTTGTGTGCATGGGTTATGGTCCTCTATTACTCTCCACCTCATCTGTCGAGGCAGGGTCTCTAGCTGAGCCAGGAGCTTGCCATTTTCATGTAGTCTAGCCAGCCAGCTTGACCTGTGGCTTCCACCTCTGCCCCCCAAATGCTGGCATTACAGAGGGCTGCTGCTCCTACACAGCTTTTATGTGGGTTCCCGAATCTGTATTCTGGTCCTTTCACTTGCACAGAACCATCTCAGAGCCCCGAGAATTTGCTTTAGTATTTTCTACTAAATGATTATACTCTGCAACTTTATAGGTTTTGTGTATCTCTTCCCATTTGCAGACATGTTGTAATTAAGTCATGTTTTCTTTTATGAGCTAGCTTTCATCCTCAGCTCCTTAGTTTTGAATTTCAGTAACTCCATATGGTATTTTTAAATCGGTAGTGAGCAAGCTCTTTTTCTTAACTCTGAGCTGAAAACATAACCTTTGCTTCCTCCAGCCATTGAAAGCATTGTTTGCTTCTGTCAATTGGGAAAGGGAGGATTGGGATATTGTTTTTGTCAAAGAAGACTGTGAAGGAAGTATCCAGCCAGGAACAACATGCCTTCTTATTAGCAATCCACTAGTTTTGAAGGGTTTTGGTGGGAAGTGTCCCAGGCTCGGGAAACTTACCAAGAAAAAACTAATGTAAGCAGACCGGCTCGAGTCTCTCTTGATGCACGTGGACGGAGGGCAGCACAAGCCAATTTAGTACCTTTGTGTCTGTCTTCAAGTTTACATTTTGACATGGAGGAATTGTGACACGTATAACACACAAATCTTCATGCAGTTAGTCTCTCGCTGAGAAACCAAAGATAACATGTTATTCCGTTAAACATTTTCTTATTTTCTATCTTAAATATCATTTCATGCCTATCAAAATGTTGAGATAAATAGATGAGTTATGTTATATTTGCAGAGAAGAGAGATATAAGAAAGTTATTAATTGTTATGCAAGAAAATGCTGTGTAATGAGTCCTATCCACCTCCCATTTGATATGTTGAAGTCATAATATGGTGGTATTTGGAGATTTAGTTTGAAGGACGTACTTGAAGCTAAATGAGGCCATTAGGAGTCTCACACACATGCAACACATGCAAACACACACACACACACACACACAACCACATGCACATACAAAAATATACATGTATATATACATACATCTATACACACATAAGTACAAATACATATATACACACACAAACACACACACACACACACACACACACACACACACACACACACACACACACAAAGGCACAGTGAACACAGACAAAGAAAAAGCTTCTGGTTTTTCAGAAAATAGGCCGTGGTGCCAGCATCTTGGGTTTTTGATCTCAAACGATGTGCCAGTACATTTCTGTTCTATGAGTCATAGTGTCCATAGCATATTGTGGTGGTAGCCCACGTTGACTAAGACAGAAAATTTGCCTCTCAGCACTGACATGGGATCCAGGCTCCGTTCATTCTATTCCTCTGACCCCCCAAAGTTCTGTAAGTGCCACGTGTAGGAGAGCAGCCCCCACACTTATCTACCCCAAGAACTCTTGAGGACTGAGGCATAAGAGACTTAGAGAGTTAAGAAGCAGAGAGAAAACACAGGATAGTCTCGGGTAGGCCTGGATCTTATCCACCAGCCCAGAGCTTTATTTCAAAGTTCTATTTATAGCAATGCCAAGGAGTGCAGCAAAAGACCTCCCCCTTGCTAGTTAAACCCTTACAAACACCTGGTATCCAAGCTCGTGGTCCAGT
Organism: Peromyscus maniculatus bairdii; assembly: GCF_049852395.1. Taxonomy (NCBI): domain Eukaryota; kingdom Metazoa; phylum Chordata; class Mammalia; order Rodentia; family Cricetidae; genus Peromyscus; species Peromyscus maniculatus. The sequence goes on from NC_134864.1 coordinate 16,034,532, forward strand.
CAACCTCCCATGTAGTCCTGCTGGGTACAGCCACTGGGAGACCTAGTGGGCTCCAACAGCCACATGACTCCATTGTCCTTTGTAGAATAAAGGCAGTCAGACGAGCTTGTCCCCAAGGTCTCTTCCAGTGTTTGACATATTTGATTCTCATTACACAGAGGAAGTTCTTCTGGAAGATCTCACTTAGTGGAAGAGGAAACCGGGGACTTGGCTGATGTTGTGTCTCTCAGGGAAAGTCTGAAAGGGAGGGTGGCTTTATTTCTCTTCTGTTACACTGATGTATGAGTTTTCGGTTTTTAAACGTGAACAGTGTATTTTTTAAAATGATAGGCCTGCTCCACTGGGAAAATGTGACTGACCTGGACAACACCAAATTTTTCAGAATGAAGACATTGGTTTTTATTGTGCTGTGGTGATTTATCATCAGAATATCCTGAGGTTTTGTTTTGTTCTTGTGGACCTTACTTGTTGTTACATCTCAGTATTTCCCAAAGCATGTATTAACAGGTAAAGTCAGTATGCATACATTGAAATATTTTATTTATAAACTCTGGATTCCAAAGTATTGCCTGTGTATGGTAAGGAAACAATCCCGAGTTTACAATGGAAAAATTTCCAGTTCCTCTTCTCCACTCCAAATTATATTTCCCAAGGCAACATCCTTCAACTATTAATTTTTTTGAACATTACCTTGGTAACTTTAGATAATGCTTTTATTCAAATAGGTTTATCTAAATAAGGGATAAGTAACGTCTATAATCAATAAGTTATACCTAATAATTCCTGTTAAAAAGTAAACTTGATATTACACACACCACACACACACACACACACACACACACACACACACACACACACACAGTTAGTGTTCAAGTTTGATAATTACATATTTTTAGTTTTCACTTGTTTTTATAATTTAAAACAGCATCATCAAGCTCTATTCTTTTAAACACACCTTCTTGATTTATTACTTCAGAAAATGATGATGTCTATGTGGCAGCTGATGCCCGCTCTTCCCTCTTTTCTGCTCTATGTCCTCCTTTCAGCACCACACTTTCCCTTTTGTATTGTCAAGGTCAATATTTACATCTTCTGTAACCACCCCGACTTCTGTTTTTGTCCAGGCTTTGACTCTACATGTAGAAGCAAGGAAACAATGTTTAATATTTTATGTTTAAAGTAGTTTGGAGCCCCCAGATATTTTGTATACGTAGATTTTCTATAAAATTAGAAATTGTAGGTTTCCCATTTAGACAATTTTGGGTGAAAAACTATACCTATTTGAATGGTAATAGGCGGTATATGCTTGGCTATTCCATATAGTGCTTTTTAAAATGTCGTAGCATAGGGGCTGGAGAAATGGCTCAGCAGTGAAAAGCAGTTACTGCCTCTTCCAGAGGACCTAGGGTCAGGTCCCAGCACCTACATGGTGGCTCACAACTGTCTTTAACTTCAGTTCTAGACTGATGCCTCTTCTGACTTTGGTGGGCTGTGAGTATCATTTAAATCATTTTTTCCTAAATTGCATTAACTTATTATATCTGAATTCTGGTTTGCTTCAAACGTCCTGAATTTATACTGCATTGCATGCATTGTTTATAACCACTTCACTTACTGAATCCAGAAAAGAACTACGCCTTTACTATGTCTCTGCCCTGTCAGGCTTGAAATTATCCATGTAATTAAGTTAAAAAAAATCTCACAGGAAGATCATCCTAGATTCATATCAAAAGGATTTTGCACCTGTTAAAAGTGGAATAATGGTAGCAGCTTGGGATGAAGGGAAGCCCTTAACCTAATTATCCCTCATGCTCTGAATTCTGTCCAGTGAAGCTTGTAGGAGGTTTCTGTTGGCTTTGGGTAAATCATGGCTATATTTTTCATTATTTTAAAAAAAACTCTACTATTTTTTCTTTTGTGGTTAGATTTTCTATGTAGTTCCTAGGGAGTTAGTTCTCTACCCCCTTGTAATGAGAATATGTTTTCTAACTTCCTTGCCTATTGAGAGTTTCATATCCTACACACATAAATCCTGGCACTCAGTTTAGCTCACACAGCTCTGTGTATTTTCCCTTCCCCAAGGGTAGTTTTACCACTTCTGAGGTAAGATCGATATAGAATCGGGTTCTCTAAGAAGGGCTCTGCACCAGACACAGCGCTGGTGAGGCCTTTAGTGACTTCCCGCCTGTAATGTTCATCACAGCTATAAAGCTGACTAATACCAGGATTTGATCTTTGCAGAGGCCTCGGTTACAAGGAACTGACAAGCTCTTTACACTTGCCATGGTGTCTGAAGGTTTTTATTTTTACAATAGATTTCAGTGGAATTTCCCTTTAAAATTCTGACCTCCTGATCAAACCACATTACTCATCATGAAAAAAGAAAGGCATGGATGTTACTAGTTTTATAGTACTCACTAGAACTGGGGACCACCTGCTGTGCTTTAATATCTTCATGCCTTTGAGAGTGTACCCTAGGATGCTTATCATACATGAGATAGCAAATGCTCCTCACACGCATTTCATCTAATTCTTAGAACAATCTCTGTGGTCCTATTTCATGTAAGGGACACTGTAGGATGAGAGGACTTTTCTCACTCAAAGGCAGACACAAGTTATATAATGAAGCTAGGATTGATCTGTGTGCCTGAATTGATCCAGAATGTACTAGAATTGCCCTCACCAGGATGTGACTTTGTGGCTTCTTCTTTTTTTTTTTTTTTCAGGGAGAGTTTCTTGCATTTGTTTCCCTGTCTTGATAACATATTTTTATTTTAGTGCTGACTGAAAATTGCGCTGTCTGGTTGTACTATAGATCATTCTTGATTCAGCTCCTGAAGATACCTTGATTGCTTCACGTTTGGGAAATTATGAATAAAGCTTTCTGTGAACATGTGCACAAGGTCTTGTATGGTCTTACATCGTCAACTTCTTTAAGTAAAATAGCAAGCAGTAGAATTGCTAGATTGTGTGGTGTATTGGTTATTTTTCTGTTGCTGTGGTAAAACACCATGACCAAAATCAACTTATGGAAGAAAGAATTTATTTTGGCTTGTAGTGCCTGATAAATACAAGTCCATCGTTCTGGGGAGATATTGTCAGCAAGTGGCAAGCACGGTGGCATGTACGGGAAGCTGCGAGATCACATCGCCACCCATGTGCAGAAAGCAGAGAGAGCGAACTAGATGTGGGGCGAGGTTATCAACTCTCAAAGTTTGTCCCCATTGACTGATTTCCTCCAGTGAGAGGCTGTACCACCTCCCCAAACAGCACTGCCAATCAAATGCCTGAGTCTGTGAGGCACATTCTTATTCAGACTGCCACATGTGGTAAGAATATGTTTAATTTGGAAAGAAACCAGTAAATTGGCTGTAGAATCTTACATTTCCAACAGCAGTGAATGAGGGTTCCCCCTACTTCACATTCTTATCAGCATTTGGTACAGAAATGTTTTGGATTTGGACAGTTCTGATAGGTGTGCATTGATTCCTTAACTGTGTTTTAGTTTTCAATTCCTGACCTACACATGATGTTGAACATTATTTAATATGCTTATTTGTCATGTTTTTGTCTTCTTTGCTGTCTGTTCAGGCCACTGGGATAGTCTCAAGTTGTTTGTTTCTTGCTGACAAGTTTTAAGATTTCTTTGTATTTTTTGGACGAAATTCCCTTATCAGATGCGTCCTTTGAAAAAAACTCTTCTCTTCGCAGTGTGCAGTTTATCTTCCTATTCTTCAGATTTTTATCTTTCCAGACCATAAGTTTTTAATTTTGGTCAAGTCCAACATAACTATTCTCTATTCATTGATCATGACTTTGGTGTTAAACCTAGAAAAGCTACTAGGGTATGGTCTGATCTTAGTAATATACTGTATGTTTCTGCACTTGCAAAGCTCAGTTTGGTCACATGCAATACACACACACACACACACACACACACACACAGAGAGAGAGAGAGAGAGAGAGAGAGAGAGAGAGAGAGAGAGAGAGAGAGAGAGAGAGACCCCACAACAGTTAGGTTTCTTTTATTTTATTTTATTTTATAATTTAATTTAATTTTACATATCAGCCACGGATTCCCTTGTTCTCCCCCTTCCCATGCCCCCCTTCCCCCTAGCCCACCCACCATTCCCATCTCCTCCAGGGCAAAGACTCCTCTGGGGATTGAATTCAATCTGGTAGATTCAGTCCAGGCAGGTCTAGTCACCTCCTCCCAGGCTGAATGAAATATCCCTGTATAAGACCCAGGTTCCAAACAGCCAGCTCATGCACTGAGGACAGGTCCCAGTCCCACTGCCTGGATGCCTCCCAAACAGATCAAGCTAATCAACTGTCTCATCTATTCAGAGGGCCTGATCCAGCTGGGGGCCCCTCAGCCATTGGTTCATGGTTCATGTGTTTCCATTAGTCTGGCTATTTGTCCCTGTGCTTTTTCCAATCTTGGTCTCAACAATTCTCGCTCATATAAACCCTCCTCGTTCTCGACAGTTGGACTCCTGGAGCTCCACTTGGGGCCTGGCCGTGGATCTCTGCATCCGGTTCCCTCAGTCATTGGATGAGGTTTCTAGCACAACAATTAGGCTGTTTGGCCATCCTATCACCAGAGTAAGTCAGTTTGGGCTGTCTCTCAACCTTTGCTAGTAGTCTATTGTGGAAGTATCTTTGTGGATTTCTGTGGACCTCTCTAGCACTTTGCTTCTTCCTATTCTCATGTGGTCTTCATTTATCATAGTCTCTTTTTCCTTGTTCTCCCTCTCTGTTCTTGATCCAGCTGGGATCTCCCGCTCCCCTAATCTCTCTTTCCCTCAACCCTTGCCCTTCATTACCCCCACTCACGTCCAGGTTGTTCATGTAGATCTCATCCATTTCTCTGTCATTGGGCGATCCCTGTGTCTTTCTTGGGGTCCTGTTTTCTAGGTAGCTTCCCTGGAGTTGTGAGTAGCAGTTTAGTCATCTTTGTTTTACATCTAGTATCCTCCTATGAGTGAGTACATATCATGGTTGTCTTTCTGAGTCTGGGTTACCTCAGTCAGGATGATTTTTTTCTATATCCATCCATTTGCCTGCAAACCTCATGATGTCATTGTTTTTCTCTGCTGAGTAGTATTCCATTGCGTGTATGTACCACATTTTATTTATCCATTCTTCAGTTGAAGGGCATCTAGTTTGTTTCCAGGTTCTGGATATTACAAACAATGCTGATATGAACATAGCTGAGCAAGTGCCCTTGTGGTATGATTAAGCATTCCTTGAGTATATGCCCAAGAGTGGTATAGCTGGGTCTTGGGGGAGATTGATTCCCAATTTTCTAAGAAAGCGCCATATTGATTTCCAAAGTGGTTATACAAGCTTGCATTCCCACCAGCAGTGGAGGAGAGTTCCTCTCCAGCATAAGCTGTCTTCAGTGTTTTTGATCTTAGCCATTCTGACAGGTGTAAGGTGGTATCTCAGAGTTGTTTTGATTTGCATTTCCCTGATGATTAGGGATGTTGAGCAATTCCTTAAATGTCTTTCAGCCATTTGAGTTTTCTCTGTTGAGAATTTTCTGTTTAGTTCTATAGCCCATTTCTTAATTGGACTGTTGGGCGTTTTGATGTCTAATTTCTTGAGTTCTTCATATATTCTGGATATCAGCCCTCTGTCAGATGTGGGGTTGGTGAAGACCTTTTCCCATTCTGTAAGCTGTCGCTTTGCCTTGTTGACCGTATCCTTTGCTCTACAAAAAGCTTCTCAGTTTCAAGAGGTCCCATTGATTGATTGTTTCTCTTAGTGTCTGTGCTACTGGTGTTATATTTAGGAAGTGATCTCCTATGCCAATGCGTTCAAGACTACTTCCTACTTTCTCTTCTATCAGGTTAAGAGTAACTGGATTTATATTGAGGTCTTTGATCCACTTGGACATAAGTTTTGTGCATGGTGACAGATATGGCTCTATTTGCAGCCTTCTACACGTTGATATCCAGTTATGCCAGCACCATTTGTTGAAGATGCTTTCTTTTTTCCATTGTATAGTTTTGGCTTCTTTGTCAAAAATTATATATTCATAGGAGTGTGGATTAATGTCAGGGTCTTCAATTTGATTCCATTGGTCCACATGTCAGTTTTTAACAGTTAGGTTTCTATTGCAGTGATAAACATTGTTACAAAAAGTAATGTGAAGAAGCTCACAGGAACTTGGAGGCAGGAACTAAGGCAGTGACCGTGGAGGAGAGATGCTTACTGTCTTGATCCTCTTGCCTTCCTCAGTTTGCTTTCTTATATATCACAAGACCCACCTGCCTAGGGATGGCACTGCCCACAATGGGCTGGACCCTTCCACATAAATCATCAGTTATCAATTACCAATCAAGACAATGCCCCATACACTCACCTATAGCCAAATCAAACACGGGACTTCTCAGTTTCCTCTGCCCAGATGACCCTGGCTTGTGTCAAGCTAACAAAAAATAAAAACAAAATCCCTCCAAAAACCAAATACCAAAAATCTAGCCAGGACATAAGATAGACAGTCCTGCTATGTTATATTCTAGGGACGTTTGTGCTACATACTTAGGTGAACAGTGCATTTTGAGTTAAGTTCTATGAAGAGCATATGATTTGGGTCTAGATTCATTAGTCTTCTGAGGGTTATATTATTGATCTTATGGATCTTACAAGGTATTTGATGTTTGATCATGTTATCTCTTGGGCTTGCAGTTTATACTTTCATTTTCATTATTTATTTGATTCGCTTACTTTGGGTTTAATTTGTCCTTTTCTGGTTCATTAATTAGAAACCTACTTATTGCTTTTAGATCTTTCTTCTATCAAATTTGCTGCATTTAACCAATGTTGATAAATTGAATTTTTAATTGTATTTAGTTCAAAATGCTTTAACATTTTCTTGAGGTTTCTTTTTGGTTCATATATTCTTCTGTGTGCTCATTACAAAAAAGTGGAGAGATAAGTTTTCTAAGTATTTTGGAATTGTCCAGACATATTTATGTATGATGAATATGCTAAAGGTATTAGTAGCAAAAGTTACAACATATGAGCATTGATGGGTAATTTAAATATTATGTCAAGTTCCTGGTCTGATAATTATAATAGTGTTGGTGTATATCTTAGTTAAGTTTTCTTTTTCTGTGAAGAAATACCATGACCACAGTAACTCTGATAAAAGAAAACATTTAATTGGGGATGTATCTGCTCACAGATACAGAGGTTTAGTCCATTATCATCATGGTGGGACATGGTGGCATGCAGGCAGACATGGTGCTAGAGAAGGAGCTGAGAGTTCTACATCTTGATCTGAAGGCAGTAGAAAGAGTCTGTGTACCACACTCGGCCTAGTTTGAGCATAGGAAACCTTAAAGCCCACCCCCCACAGTGACACACTTTCTCCAACAAGGCCACACCTACTAATAGTTCCACTCCCTATGAGGGATATTTTCTTTACAACCACCACAGTGTATCTGATTCTACTGAGATTCTTGTTTAGTTCCAAAATGTGGTTTTCTTACTTGGTTAGTTCTGTTGTGTTTTTCTTTTAGTATGCATTGCACTTTCTGATGGAAGATAGGTGTGATGTCTTGGTATAGGCAACTGTGGCACGTAAATAGACCTTGAGTCATGTGGCATAAGGTGTGGGGCAGAGGGCATACTACAGTTTCAGGATTGGACTCAGTCTTGGTTAACCTTTAGCCTCAGGATTCAGCAGAGCTTTTCAGTTATACCTCCCACATCAGTTTGAACAGAACAGGATGCCTAAGGGCAGGTATATTCAGAACAATAGAATGCCCAGGCTTATTTCAAGATAGTTCTGTTTGCCTTCCTCTGGGTAGAAGTAAGCGAGGGGGGGGGGATTTTTCTCTGCTTAGTCAGTCGCTAGGAGAAGCTGGTCAGGGCCCTGGCATTAAACTCCTAAGCATGTGAGGCTGCTGTGGCTTGTTTCCCTGGAGTCTTTCCATCTCAGGGTTGCCTGTGCTCAGCCTCCTGTAATCTGTCAATTACAGCTCAGGGTTTTCCACTGCAGCACTAGTTCCCACACAGCGGGTGGGGCTTCCTTTTGAGGGTTTCTGTTTTGGCAAGCCCTGCTTCTCAGTGTCTGCCTGTCTGCCTTTCTGATCGGGGAGACGGTCATTGGTCCTGTGACCTCACGTCTCTGGCAGATCTGAGAAGAGTTGTTTTTCATTTTTGATGTCTCACTCAGAACCACAAAATATGTGGAACTCTTAACCTATAGTTTCCCACTAGTTACTGAATTAGGTTGAGTTCTGTGTGGCAGCCTAGCTTGGATGCATGAGTGAAAGGACTTGTGGTTATTATTTTATTAAAGAGTTAAATTCTAGCATGTGGGATAAGTGGAGTCAGGTGGAGAAAGAAGGAAACTAATGTGAATGTGAGTTACAAACCCAGCCACTCCTTAAGTTATTGCTCAATTCTGAGGAGCCCTGGAAAAGGCGATATACACAATGACTGTTTAATTGAGTCTGAAAATTTGCTTGGGGATCATGCTTTACCTGCTGACCCAGTCTCCTCATACAAAGTTCACTCTGCAGTTTAGTTATTTCAGGTACACTTCTGGTTCACACAGTGTTCAGGGAAAAAAGAACTATGTCAATGCCTTTGCTGGAGCATTCTCCTGAAAGTAGGGTCTGAATGCTTGCATGTGGCTATCTCATTTTGATAGTTAGTGATCTCAGGAAGCAAGAGTCAGGTGTGTGTGTGTGTGTGTGTGTGTGTGTGTGAGAGAGAGAGAGAGAGAGAGAGAGAGAGAGAGAGAGAGAAAGAGAGAGAGAGAGAGAGAGGGAGGGAGGGAGGGAGGGAGGGAGAGAGAGAGAGAGAGAGAGAGAGAGAGAGAGAGAGAGAGAGAGAGAGAGAGGAAGAAGGAAGAAGTTAGGTCAAGAACAATGGAACACTTGACTAGGGTCCCTGCAGTAAATGAAGACATGTGAGAAGTATGTAGAAGGTCTCTCAAAATTGAGAATCCAATGCATGGGAGGCTGGTGGCAGTGGTGTTGACCCAATGCTCCATTCCAAAAAAATTTTAATTCCTCCTGGTGACTTTTAATTTCTTGCGGGTGCACTTACATGGACATCTAGGATTTTACAAAGGGCTCCTAATTAAGAGAGTTCTTCCATGCCAAAGGAATACCAAGCTTGTATGCCCTTGTTCACTGAGAGGTGGCCTGAAAGAATGTGACATGTATTATGGGATGCCTTGGGGAACAGGAACGTTAGGAGAAATGATAGATTTTTTTTTTTTTTTTTTTTTTTTTTTTTTTTTGTGTGTGTGTGTGTGGGTAGTATGAGATTAGATCTCTAGAATAGCACTCAAATGCTTTCAGGGTGACTCGCCCTGTTTATATAATCAAAGGCCCTCCTACAATATTTGTTCAGGACTTTTCACACCCTGGAGAGAGCCTTGCCTATATGTAGTAAGTTGGAACTATTCAGATTTCCTGGTCATAGTTCAATCTGGAACAGAAAAGTAAGATAAAATTGTATCTAGGAGGTAGTCAATATGATCATTTAAATGCTTCTCTAGAAAGGATTTTTCTGGAGGTTTTTAGTTTTTAGTTTGTTTTTCTATACCTGTAGAATAACATTTGAAATTTTTTATAAATCAGTCTACAAGTGACATGAACTAAAAAAAAAAATGTTTGGCTTCAAATTCTCCTGAAGTAGATACCCGTTGAGAGGTGGAGTCTATTTCTTCACCCTCTTAAATATGGACTAGTAGATAACTTCTTAAAAGTCTTTAGATAACAAGTCAGCAGAAATGACATTTTGCAAATTCTGAAACTTGGGCCTCATCAGGTCTTGCAAGTTCTGTTTTAACATTCTACAATCAGACCACCATGAAGTCAGAGTGGTCTAACCACGTGGACAATGACTCATTTACTTTAGCCAATGACCAGCACTCATATTAGACATGTGCCTAAGACCACTATTGATCTTTTGGTCCTGGTACTCCTGAAGGCCAATGTGACCACACAGCTAAGACTAGGCAGAACTGGAGAGGCCTGCAACAAGACCCCAAGATTATGAGAAATACTGAATCATTGTTTCAAGATGCTCAGTTCTGGGTTGCTTGTTATATAGAAAAAATACTATAATGTGGATAAGTCCCTAATGCTCTTGGAAATTGTACCATGCTTCAACTACATGGATGCTAAATTAAATGATGTATCAATGCATTCTGGAGAGTTCTGTGTTAAACCAAGGAAGACACTGTAACTGTGGAGTTGCTGTTCCATGTCCAAATGTAATCTTATGAAAATTATACTCAGTGAAATAAAAAACAAATATTTTAAGTGGTTTATGAAACTATGAAAGATGGTATATGTACATATGTATACACAAGCTCTTCTTGGTGTATAGGGAAAGAATACCAGTTTCGTGACTATCAAATTTGACTGTGTAGATGGTATAAGTTTGTAGTGTGGTCTGACTGTAACTGATTTTGTAGATCATTGTAGTTACTAAAATGTACTGTAGGGTTCTATGGGGATAGAATTTGTTGGTTGAGTTGAAACTGACATATGCTACTGATATTGGGAAGAGTGTTGGCAGTGACGGGAGAGCAGAAAAGCAAAACAAAACAGACTCCTTATCTTCATGGCTCTGAGTGTGTCTATGATGCCCAAGCAGTCAGAGATATCAGGTTTCTTCCTGATGACAGGGCACATCTTGCTTCCTGCTCTTTTAGTTTATATCAGCGGAAATTTGAATTTCACTATCAAATGGAATGAAGAGTGAAGGTGAATTTTTACAAGATCAATAATTTTAAAAAGTCATTTCTGCAGAGTATCTAGTACAGTCAATCTGTTCTCTTTTTTTTCCAAATTAAAATAAAAAGATGATTTAGATCATATAAAAAGAAGAGAGAAAACTCCACAGTTATGGAGAATACAAGTATGTTTCACTTTTCGTTTCTCATGGGAGAAAAGCTTAGAGTTGCCTCAGTGAAGCATCAAAGATGCGTCATGTGAAGAAATCAAAGAGAATATCATACACCCCAAGCCACTCATGTGTGCACTGTTTAGGGCTAGAGTACTCTACCTATGCTCTTCTTCCCCAGTGCCTTTGAGTAGAAAGAGGTCCTATAGCTCTTACAGAAACCCTTAAAAAGGAGCCAGCAAATTTCAAAAGGACTGGTATTAAGTTTTGTTAGTAAGAAGGCATTTGAATCACAAATTATTACAAATAATGCGCTTTAAAAAACATGATTTAAGCCGGGCGGTGGTGGCGCACGCCTTTAATCCCAGCACTCGGGAGGCAGAGCCAGGTGGATCTCTGTGAGTTCGAGGCCAGCCTGGGCTACCAAGTGAGTCCCAGGAAAGGCGCAAAACTACACAGAGAAACCCTGTCTCGAAAAACCAAAACCAAAACAAAACAAAACAAAACAAAAAACCAAAAAAAAACCCATGATTTAAATTGGGGACTCTAAACTATGTCCAACATATTGTCTAAAAAAATGAACTTATTTTAGGGAGGTAAAATATATTACAATAAGGACAATTAGTTTGTACAGTCAAGGAATTGTTATTTAATTTCCCTTGAAAACTATTTCTTTTATATATACAAACAAAACACAGAACAGAACCACTCTGAATCTTCACCCAAATAGCACACTGTCTATTGGAGTCATAATCCTGAGAGTTAATTGCCTGCACATGTGTTTGCTTATTTATTGCCAGCCTGGTATCTTTAAAGGACATTGTGGTGGTGTGAAAGAAAATGGCCACCAAAAGGAGTGGCACTATTCTGAGGTGTGGCCTCGTTGCAATAGGTGTGGTCTTCTTGGAGGAAGCGTGTGACTGCGAAGGCAGGTTATTAGGTCTCATATGTGTTCAAACCATGCCCAGGGAGACAGACCCCTTCCTATTGCCTGTGAGTCAAGAGGTAGGGATCTCAGCACCTAGTCTGCCTGCACACCACCGTGCTCCCAGCCACCATGCTCCCCATCATGATGATAATGGACTAAACCCCTGAAACTGTAAGCCACCACCTCAATGAAATGTTTTCCTTTATAAGAGTTGCTGTGGTCATGGTGTCTCTTCACAGCAATGGAAACCCTAACTATGACAGACAGCTTTGTATTGCTGCTTCTGGCCCACCGGAAGTACTTCCTGTGCTGTACATAGGTAATGACTCTTCACACTGTCACCACTGAGTTGACTTCTGGACTGCTTTCTTCAAGTCGGCAAACAAGCAAGACCTTCTTTCCAAACCATTGGGTCTGCTACTTTGGGTGTGGACATAGGTCACACTGAAAAATGCTGCCCGTGGTTCCAGGTGACTTTAGAGCCCGAGACACATGGCTGTTTTTATTTTTTTTCCTTAAAACTTAATTGAAAATTCCCGTGAAATTTAAATGATATGGAAAACTTTATCTGTTTAGCTAATATTTGATAAATGTCAACTATGTGTCCAAGATATCAAATATCAGATAGCTGGTCTTTCACAGCTAAGTACCCTGGGTGAGAGATGAACATATGCATGGCCACACCAGAGGAGAAGGAACAGTGGGGAAGCTAGGCACAGTACCTACAAAGGACATGAGTTAGGGGAGTTGGGAAGTCAGACCAGGGAGGGAATCAGGCAGCATTCTGGCAAAGTGGCATCCCAAATGTGTTTTGAAGTAAGGAATAAGAAGTATTCAAGAAAAGAGAGTGGCTAAATACTGGTATGCTTTGCATATTAAGGAATGTGTGCTTTTCCAGGTCTGAGGTGGTTCCTTGCAGGACCGTAAAAGGATGCTAAGCAAGAAGGCGTCATCACCTAAATTCTCTTTAGAATGAGGACTTTGGTAACAGAATGGAGGGTAAATTAGGAGGCAGTCAAAGTCAAAGAAAAAGGTGTCTAGGAAGAAATAGTTAAAGGAACTTAGAGGATAAAGAATAGCCATACCCATGTAGGTGTGTGTGTCCACATATATTAAGAAGAAAGAATATCCATACTCAGAATTGGTTGTATATATTGAGTTAATATTAAAGTAGTCAGTGATGATCTCAGTGTTTCTGCTTGAGTGGCTGTGTGAATCTACCACTTGCAGATACTGATAATGAGATGGAGGAATGGCACCTTAGGAGCCCAAGGACAGCTGAATCTTTGGACTTCCTCAATTCGACAGACCAGTGGAGATTACACTTAATCTTTGAGTATGTGGGCTTGGAGAGCAGGGAACAGGGAAATAGATGAGCAATAAAAAATGTTTTGAATTAAAAATTTTTTATTAATTGAATTTATTTTTTGACAGTTTCCCTATTCTCTCTCTCTCTCTCTCTCTCTCTCTCTCTCTCTCTCTCTCTCTCTCTCTCTCTCTCTCTCTCTCTTGGTTTTTTGAGACAGGGTTTCTCTGTGTAGCTTTGCACCTTTCCTGGAACTTGCTTCAGAGACCAGGCTGGCCTTGAACTCACAGTGATCCGCCTGCTTCTGCCTCCTGAGTGCTGGGATTAAAGGCATGTGCCACCACCACCACCACCACCACCACCACCACCACCACCACCACCACCACCACCACCACCATCTGGCCCTATTCTCTCTTACCCTTCTTTCTCCAACTCTGTTAATCCTTCCTCCTCCCTCAACTCCTGTTCCCATGTTTATGTCTTTTTATTTTATTTTGTAACCTACAGAGGTTAACAATGACCTTCTGCAGGATTGTATGGACAGTGTGAAACTAGTAATTCAAGTGGTGTGCTTACCAGTGGGTTTATAACTGTCCCTCAGAATCTATAATGACCATGTGTTCCCTCTCTGGAATATCTTAATATCCCTTTAATGCAGATGTCACCCATGTTTGATTAGAGACAACCCCAATGATGTTATTTTTAACTTAATTGTCTCTTGAAATACCTGTGTCCAACCATGGCACATTTTGAGGTACCAGAAGTTAGGACTTCATCATATGAATTTGGGGAGGGCATTAATTAATACACAAAGTACACAAAAATCACTTCATGAAAACTCCCATGTCTGTTTATACAAAAGAACAACTCATCATAATTTCTCTTCATTATCTAATTGGATATGCACACATTTTATTCAAGGTACATTTTGACTCTTAATAAAGTTGCATGATTACAGCTGAGCAAAGCATCTCTAAAACCGTGGGATGACTGTGTTACAGAGTAAGGAGGATCTCCACAAGTCCTTGAACATTCTTGCCATTGACAGATAAAGGCTACAGGTCAATGTCTCCTCTTTGGACTCTGGCTGAGTTCTGTGAATCAAGGCTGCCCTAGATTCCAGTCTTAAAGATTAGTAGTCAACACTTCATGTTGCTTGGAACACTGCCTCTGGAAGGCTCGGAGGGTTATATCAAAGTCCACTATCCTGAAATATCTTCCAAGGAGAACACATGCAGGTCAATTACTGTTCATCTCAAGCCATTTGGGATCTTTCACCTTCCAACTGAATTTTGTCAATGGAAAGTGTGGGAAATTGTGTCTGGAGATATGTTTTCTAGATTCATTCTCTTGAAAATGAAACTGTGAGTCATTTCTGTACATTACATTGGGTAATAGGCAGCGTGGAGATCCTCTGTGTATAGCTAGATCTCAATTTAGTTATCTTAATTGTCAGAGGATATTGGTGTCTGAATCTAAAACCAAAGATTAGCTTTTCTAACTAGATATGCATACATTTTATCCAAGGCATATTTTGACTCTTAATAAAATTACATAGCTATGTGATCAAAATGTCTCTAAAACCATGTATACCTGGTTCAGTCTTCTAAAATTAGAGAAAAGGAAGCCAGCCTGTGGCACATAGAACATGCAAGGTTCCCATGGAATTAGAAGTCACCAAGTAATGAGTTGAGACCAATGCTTCTGGAGAATCTATATATCAGGAGGTCAAAATTTACCCTGGAATCTTTAACTTTAATTAACTACAGATGAAGATCTCAACCAAATATCAGGATAACATAGTTTTATTTTTGAGTGTAGGTTTCAATACAATATTAACTCTCTGAGAACAATGGTAAGAATGGAGACACTGATTTTTGATAACTATGCTTCTGTTTTTACAATGGTGCCTCATAAATGTGGAGTTTGGCCTTGGCAGTTGACCAATGTCATGGTTTTCATTCCTGTGACTACTGACTGTACTTTCCCTTGGCACCCTGCCAGCTGCTTCACCTAGGCTGCAAGGATATTCTGCATGCATTGCTTCCCTTTTCATGATGCTGCGAGATGAAGGAGCTGTAGGCATGTTTGCCATGAATTTTGTGATCAGGAAGGAGATGATGTTAAAGAAATGTATGAATATGAATTGGGTAGTCAGTAAACAAATAAAATACAATCAGGAGTATCAGATACTTTTGCATCTTTTGAAGGACATGAAATGGTATAGCAAAATCAGAGGAGCCACTTGAGCTAGGATGGATGCAGACACACAGTAGGGTAAGTAAGAACAGGAATGCAGTGCTTTCGTTGATGCTTTCGAAGCATTTGTACGGCCCAAGTAAGCTGGCAAGCTCTCTTTATTTTAGGAGCATGATGGTTTGTAGTTTACCAACACTATTATGTTCATGTGCAAATGTGTTAGTGACACACATCTCAGAAATACCACAGCTAATTGCTGTGCTTGCCGACTCTCTTATTATTTATTAAAATAGATTGAACTAGTATAAGATAATATATGGAGAATGTCATTATTCAAACATGTAAAAACATAAAGGTTAAGCTGGGCAGGGTGACTCAGCAGTACCTCCACCTCAGAAAGCTCAGCCAGGAGAGTTGCTATGAACTTCAGTCTGGACTGGGCTATAGTGTGAGAACTTATCTCAAATACCAACCAACAAAAACCCCCAGAAGTTAATACTTAGTAAACATTTACTAAATACTCCATAGCTGTGTGCTAGTTAATTCTTACTATAGTCCCAAATAATATGGTCATATCAGAGAGGAAGTGAGTTAGGCCAAAAGGGAATGGTTTGTCTATGTGACACAGCTTGGAAGTTAAAGAACCAGGATACAAATACAACATTCAGAACACTGTTACCCTATGTATACTATACATTCACAGAATAATAATTTCCTGTATTCAAGGCTTAGTGTAATAGTAGCAGTTGAGTTTTTTTAATATGATGTGATTTTTTTCTTATTTATTTATTTATTATTTTTACTTTTTTTTAGAATAGCACTTCCATTTTTTTTCAAATCCAGTGGCAACCCTTTATGTGATCTTGGGAAATGAAAAAAAAGATGTGCTTTTTAACAGAAAATCTGCCTTGAGAAAAAAAAATGTTACATCCAAGCAATATTCTGTGTAAACAGCAAAAAAGAAAGGAAAACAAAACAAAATGTCCATGGCAGTTTAGCAGCAAATAGGGTTATTTGACCTGAAGCTCCCACATGATTTCCCAAACAACATGAATAATTTATTTTGAAAAGATAGGATGATATGGGTTATGTGGTAATGCTTGATGATAAACTGCCACCATAATTGGAGACACCGGTTCTACTTAGAAGGATAACCCATGGAGGGAGTTACTGCTCTCGGGATAATGTTTTCCTCCTTGAGAATCTAGACGAAAACAATGCGCAGGGGCTGGGTGCCTGGCTTCTATCAGCAGTGTGGCAGAAAAGTTTGCGTCCTTTTCGAGGCCTCAGAAACCATAGCCCGTAGAGCACCCACACGGCCTATGCTCTGTTTTCTGAGAGCTTGTGTTCCAGTCCCACTCTCACGGCTCAGAGCTGCATTTACATTTGCAGGGTCTTCACAGACGCAAGGCTTTCCAAAAACCAGGATAAGCTGTCAATTTGCAGGGCAGATCTGTTACTCCTTGGAATTTATGCCCTACGGGGCCAGCACTCGAGACAGAATTTTGAAAGCTGACAGCTTAGTGTTGGCAGCTGAGTTTTGACATTCATGCTGTTATCAAAACTCCCTCCAACAGCTGAAGCTGTAGGTATGTGACAGTTAAGCCTTCTGCGAGGCATGTTTATCTGGCAGGAAAAATGCTGTCAGGCCCCTTATTATTCTATTATCCTGAGCATTTCAGCTGCCTTTTTGTTAATCAGCTAAAATGAACACACATTTTTTTTCTTTTTTTGAGGTATCTGGAATGACAAGGCAACTAAAGGGCCATGGTTGGGATTGTAGTCTTCTCAGCATGATGAGCAGTGTGGAGGTAAGGCCTGTTTGCTTCAAAATAGCAGCTTGGAAAATTTACCCGTGGTTCTGAGAAATGTAAAAGCAATGCAAGAATTCACATAGTTCATTGTCTTGATGAAGCTGACACTTAGTCCTTCCCCTGTGGACTTAGAAAGAGGAAGTAAATGTTCTATTTTTACTCAGGATAGAGCTGACATGATTAGAAATGCTGATACATGAAAATACATTTTATCAAGATAAAGAGCTATAAGTTGAAATGTTTGAAAAAGTATAATATGAACCTCAATTTGAATTCTAGTATATGTTGAAACAAATCAATATTTATTAAGTGCAAAGATGATTAGAATTCTTTTGAGGAAAATGTAGTAGAAAGGATTTTTTTTTTTGAGCAAAGGAAGTGTAATGGTCCTGCAAATATTCCTACTTTTCCTACAAATTAGTTTTGTTAGTGAAAAAACAAAATTAACCTACTAATGCTAAAAGAATTCTAGTTTTAGTAAAAGTGTAATAAAAGTATAATTACCTTAGGAAACATGCAAAATATACATGAGTACACGCATGCATAAGCAGGCACATGCACACACACACACACACACACTTACCTGTATTAACCACCAATATAGGTGAGTGAACTCAGAGACACAAAAACCCTCATCAAAGAATGCAGCGAAGAGCCCTATTGTACCCTTAAACACTGCAAAGGCACAAAGTGTCACAGAAATAACTAACAACATCCGATGATTTTTACAAACTGAATGAAAAGCCTTGAGAAGTTGATGTTCTTTTGTTAGTGGGAACTGAGCTTGATGAGATGGCTTTGAAAAGGATCATGATGATAGTCCCATGTGTACTCAAACCCAAACAGGCCATCCATCCAACAAATAAAACATTCTCAAAAAAATGCTCAGTGAAAAACAATGAAATATATTTATTAAACATAGTAATTTTCTCACGAAGATGCCTTGAAGACAACAGTCTTGAACTAATGAGTGCCTTCCGTAGTCTGAGCTGGAGGCTAGGTCTGAAGTGGCTGTATTAATGACTTTCCTCATTATTGCACCAGAACCTTGACAAAAAAAAAAAAAAAAACCCTAAGCGAAGAAGGTTTCATTTTACTCATGGTTTAGGGGTACAGCCCCCTTAAACTTAAGAAGTAGGACAGCATGGCAACAGGGAAAAGTTTATGTATTGTAGCAGGGGTGTCAGGTGGACTGGGCAGGACAGGGGTTGTAAGCCAGGCTGAGCTACTCCCCTCAAGGCCTATTCCTCAGGAGACACTTTGCCAGCTAGGCTCCACCTTGTGGAGCTTCTAGAACCTCCCAAACAGCACCACCTGTGGGAGAACCAAGTCTTTGAACACATATGCCTATGTGGGGAGTTTCATATGCATAGCTTGCCAGTGGCTTTGCAATGCATAATAGTAAATAACAGCAATGTTACCTAACACTCTGAGAATAGATATGAAGGATGCGGTATGGTTTTAAGCATGCCCCCCCCATGTGTGTGTATACTCATGATATACACGAGGTACAGATATACACACATGTACACTCAAGTGTAATGTTGGATTCTCAACATGTTTGAAGTTGGTAGATGCCGTCACTGTCACTTTTTAGAGGAGGAAATAAAGGTTCGAAGAGATTAAGTAGTTTGTCCAAGGTCACTGAGTGAGGAAAGCAGAAAATAAACCCTGACCACCTGACTGTAAAGCCTGCTCTATTTAAAAGCATAAAATAAAACATTATCATTATATTATTTTGCACCTTGAGCCACCAGAGCATTTGCACGTTAAAATATGTTAATCCAAAGTTTATCTGCAGTACAAGGATTTCAAAATTCCATATGAGTTCCTTCAAAAATGTGGCCAATATAGTGAAAAGAAACAGCCCACAATAGCAGTGATCTTTTCAGTTCTTCCATACAAAAATGCCTGGGGGCCAACTCGATAATGGAAAAGTATTGATTGTGAGTTTAAAAGGTGATGGACTTCAGCACCGATAACAGCCAAATTTGTATCTTGGCAACTTCCCTCTCGTATTTTCTAATTCCCATTTCCACATTTGAAAAGCTGTTTTTTCTAGATGCAGTGACAGAAGTATTACAGAGTCAGCCCTAATCATAGCTGTCAGCTCAGATTAGCACAAAGAAAATGTCTTTTGGTCTCTGCCACACATCTGTTCTAGTTTTATTATTATTATTTTATTATTATTATTATTTTAAGATTTATGACTGGTGGGGTGTAGCATGGAGCATGGAGTTTTCTTTTCTGTATTTAGAGCATTTTTTCTGTGTTCTCTGTTTTCATGATGTTGTCTCATTCCCTGGAAGCTGTCCTACTAATGTAGTACAGTCACTCTGCTTCAAGCAGGCATGAAGGAGCAAATAAAACTATGTATGCATGCCTCAAGTAGAAGCAAGATTCATCAGGACTGAAATCTTGGTTTTATTGTTTTTATATTTACATGTGATTTCTCCTATGTCATCACATACCTCTGAGTTTTGGAGTTATTATATATAGGTCTTAGTTGCAGTGTTAAGATAAAATAGCTTTGAGGAAAAAGTTGTCTTTCTCTTTTTCCCTGACTTATTTTTTTGTCAGAAAATTATATAATCCAGTCTCATTTCTTACTAACTTACAACACACACTTGTGTGTGCATGCATGGGCACAAACACCCCACATACAGAAGAATAATGAGCAAGCTACTCTTTGACCAAAGGTAAGGCTTTTAGATTGCTTAGATTTATATTTGCCAGAGGGATTTTCTGAAATGTTTTTTAAAAGCACATTTATATTCAGTTGCTTATTTACATTCCCCACTATTGACACAGAATTGATCTCTGTTTGGAATTTCCAGGAAAGAGGATGATTTTGAATATTATCACCCTCTGTCTCCTCTAAATCTCTAGTAGAGAGCACTGTCTTAGGGGTGGCTATGGCCATTATTCCACTCTACTTTAGCACCTGGAGAAGAAGGATAAAAACAGTGGGGATGGTATTTTTAGTGATTTGCTTATAGGAATATGTAGTAGCAACACTGGTAATGGGCAAGTATTGATTTGTAACTTGAAACTCATCAGGACTTATAACAGCCACTTCTATAGTTTAAAAGCTTCTACAAATTCTTTGCCCTCTAGACAACTCTGGATCTGTCTAGAAGGCAATCATGAAAAATGGAAAATATATAGATTTATACTGAGACCAAAAAGTCTTGAATTCTGTTCCAAATGGTTCTAGGGATTTGAAATTTGCTTTCCAAACCCTGATCCTCAGTTTTCTTATCATTACATTCAGAATAAAGCTATATACTTATTTTTTTCCAAGGACTAAAATGAGATGAAAACCTATGGAATTTCCTGGGACTCTTGATATATGTTTCTGAGTCTTTCAATAAATATTTTCTACTTTGCTAGTAGTCTGAGAATGATTTCTACTTTTAGAATGATCACAAAGATAATAAAGCAGCTAATCACAAGGAATAAGGAAATAGACATTGATGAATATATTTTTCTGTTGGGTCAAGAAATCCTTATATTCATTTGGACCCATCCTCTGGATTTGGTAATGATTTGCATCAGTAATTTTCAAAATATACTATGTGGATACTTTGCATCTAGATCACTTGTGGTGCATGGTAGAAAAATCCAGTGACCTGTTTCTCTCTTGGACTTACTGACTCATGCTCTCTTGGGAAGGTACCCGGGAGAATATGTGCTTAACAACAACAGCATCAGGAGAACCCTTCTCCCACACTAAAGCTGGAGCGGCATTGCCTTACCTTGCATAGAATGCATGTAAATCACAAATCAAAGTCGCGGTGACAATGCCATCTGACTCTGCAACCTTGTTAAATTCAAAGCACTAATGACAAATATTTCCATATAATTGATGGGGAAACAGAAATAGAGATGTGTTCTCACCCAATGTTACACAGGCAATAAGAGGCAAGACTTAGGTCCTCAATTCAGGCCTGTACTCTAGTTCTTCTTGCAATACATTTCTTTCTAGAGGAGAAAAAGGATTTTAGCTAGAAGCTGCCATAGAACCAATTAGGAACAGATGTCTCAGTTCAAGGGTGATCAGTTAAGAGTGCTCTCTCTTACATTGAGCAGCTGCATACTTTTATTGTAAGTAGACCTTCAGCCAAAAGAAGAGGCACACTCCTGTGGTGATGTATTGTGTACCCTAATAAATTTGCCTGAAGGTCAGAGAACTGAACAAGCCACTAGACTAAACCTAGAGCTAGGCAGTGACGGCACACACCTTTAATCCTAGCATTCTGGAGGCAGAGATCTGTCTGGATCTCAGTGAGTTCAAAGCTATCCTGGACTACATGAGATTGACTCAGTCTAGGAGAGAAACAGAGCCAGGCAGTGGTAGCACATGCCTTTAATCTCAATACTTGGGAGCCACAGACCTTTAATCCCAGCACTAGGAAAGTTAAGACAAAAAAATGATCTGGTGGGCAGAGAAAGGTATAGAAGGTGTGAGGAGACAGGAACTAAAGTCTTTCGGCTGAGGAAGCTCATTCTGCTTGAGGCCTATTGGCTGGAGCTCTTTCAGGCTGAGGAGTTAGTAAGGTAAGAGGTGGTGGCTTGCTCTGCTTCTTTGATCTTTCAGTTTTTACCCCAGTATCAGACTCTGGGTTTGTTATTATAAGACCATTTAGCAATTCATGTTGCACACTCCTAATATAGAGGGTCACCCACTTTATGAGGTCTGCTTATCTAAATGATAAAAACAAAATACCTAGGCAGAAACACTCGGATTAATATTTGATCAAATACCTGGGCACCTTAGGATCTAGTCATGTTGATTTGTGAAATTAGGCACTGCAGCCACCATCATGACCATCATCCCTGCTGCAATCATCATCATCGTGGTTTTTCTTTTCTTTTCTTTCTTTCTTTCTTTCTTTCTTTCTTTCTTTCTTTCTTTCTTTCTTTCTTTCTTTCTTTCTTTCTTTCTTTCTTTCTCTCTCTCTCTCTCTCTCTCTCTCTCTCTCTCTCTCTCTCTCTCTCTTTCTTTCTCTCTCTCTCTCTTTCTTTCTTTTTGGTTTTTCAAGATGGGGGTGTCTTTGTGTAGTTTTGGTGCCTGTCCTGGATCTCACTCTGTAGCCCAGGCTGGCCTTGAACTCACAGAGATCCACCTGGCTCTGCCTCCCAAGTGCTGGGATTAAAGGTGTGTGCCACCACTGCCCGGCCCATCATGGTTTTATTTCTCAATGAAATTTATTTTCTTTTCTCAATTTTTTTTAAAAGACTAAATTAAAAATTAATTCCAGGGTAACAATGGATACCCATACTATTTGGAGGTCTGTGAGTAAAAACAGATTTGGGCACCTATAGTGAGTAGATGAAGTTGGTAGCCTTCTTAATTAGACCACCATCATTTTTCTTTTCCCCTTCCTTCCTCCCTCTCTCCCTCCGTCCCTTTTTCCCTTCCTTCCTTTTTCTCACTGTCTCTCTTTCTTTTTTTTATTTTTCTTCTTCTTCAGACAGGGCCTCACTTTGTAGCCCTGGTGAGCTTTGAACTCATAGTTATCTGCCTATCTCTATCTACTGAGTACAGGGATTAAAGGTGTTTGCTACCACAGCTGGCTACACCATCTTATTGATGATCAAGAGCTACCAGGAAAAGTGAGTACAGTTGGGCCTTTTAAAGCCCGTGAGGAACAAAAGAGAAAGAGTTGACTTTGAAACTGCTGCCTGTTCTCCTTGTTGCGCTGTTCATGGTAGTCATTTCATGGGGCTTTTGAGTATTGTTTGTAACATATAGTCCAATTTTAGCTGGACTTCCATGCTCTCATGAAAGCCACTCAGTTTCATAACCCTCAGTCTCACAGTTTGAAAAGTCCTTACTGAACTGGTTCCCAGTCAGCCAAGGCAAAGAGGAGGAAATCTGCCCAAACTATTTGGGTTGTTTAAATAAAACAATCAGCTGGTTGACTTAATTTCCTACTTTCAGCCAGTAGACATCATGGATACACAGATGAAGAGATATTCCAGAGCCAACTCTATCCCCAAAACACATTGGGCAGAAACAAAAATCCTGGAAAGATATTGTATTCTTGGTGCCCAGAAGTCTAGCACACACAAGCTTTGTCAAAATGGTGGAGAAAATAAAATTGCAGAAGCATAATGCTTTCCAGGAAAAGGACTCTTTTTCAGAAAAACCAAGCTGGAAAATTTCTTTTAAAGGAATTCAGCCCCAGGTGGAGATCCGGGAGTCCAATCATTGAGAGAGAGGATTGTATGAGTGAGAGATATCGAGACCATGATTGGAAAAAACATAGGGACAAATAGCCAAACTAGTGGGAACACATGAACTGTGAACCAATGGCTGAGGACCCTCCATGGAACTGGACTAGGCCCTCTGGATAAGTGAGACAGTTGATTAGCTTGAACTGTTTGGGAGGCCCCCAGGCAGTGGAGCAGGGACCTGTCCTTGGTGCATGGGCTGGCTTTTTTGGAGCCTGGGGCCTATGCTGAGACACTTTCCTCAGCCTTGGAGTAGGGAGGAGGGGACTGGACCTGCCTTGGCTGAGTCTACCATGCTGGGCTGACTCCCCAGGGGAGACCTTGCCTTGGAAGAGGTGGGAATGGGGGTTGGATTGGGAGGGGGGTTGGGGTGTGGGAGGAGGGAGGATCGGGGAATCTGTGGCTGATATGTGAAATTAAGTTAATTATAAAATAAAAATATTTAAACAAACCAAACCAAACCAACCAACCAAACAAACAAAAAAAAAAGAAATTCAGCAAGCCACCTGTGTGCATTCTAACCTGCCACCATGTTGGACTACACTGACCCATTCATCAATGATTATTACTAACAAGTTGTTTGGACTGATACAAAAGGTGTGATCAGTGTGCCACCAAGGTCTTATAAAGGTGGTAAGGAAGTCATATTTCTTAGGGTATCTCTCAGTGTCTATAGAACAACTGCCTTAAGATTGCCAGGATGTGGGTCACCAAGAAGGTAGCATCACAACACAAACCTGGAATGTTAACAAGAAGATCCACAGTAAACCAGGCCACAAAATATTAGTTTTGTTTGAAAATATTAGAAGATTGAACAGCTATGTCTCATGTCACTTTATTCTAAAACATTTTAAAAAGCAAATGCTCTCCTTGTTTGTTTGTTTGTTTGTTTTGAGGTAGGGTCTCCCTATGTATTCCTGACTGTCTTGGAGCTTCTATGTAGACCAGGTTAGCCTCAAACTCACAGAGATTCTTCTGCCTCTCCCTCCTGACTGCTGGAATCAAAGGCATATACCACCATTTCTGGAGCAAATGCTCTCTTATTATATAATAATGAAATAGTTTGTGATGTTTATATAATATCTATCTATCTATCTATCTATCTATCTATCTATCTATCTATCTATCTATCTATCTATCTATCTATCATCTAATCTTTTAATGACACATGAGCTTTGAGTAAAATCCGTGCTTGAAGCCCCATAAAAGGTGTATTGCTATGTTCTCTTACGTTCAATAGTCAGCAAGTTCTATTTTGTGTCCCATGAGGACTGTTGCTGGAAAAGCTAAGCCAGAGTCACTTGTTGATTTGAACACTGACCATCGTGTGCTTATGATGCCACTATGAAGGGTTGCACACACCTCAACCACAGGTATGTAAAAATATGGCTTATAAGGAAATAATAGGCTATTCACTTATTTTTATAGCTATTGCGGTTTACCAAAGGAAGGGATGTGCATTGCCCCTCTACAGAGGTAAACAAAAAGGCATGCTAGCATATCCACATTCATGAACATATCACTTAGGTCAGGGTAGTCATATTCAGCAGGGTGGAATATATGTCACTCTAAACTATTTGCTCTCTTTATGAAGTTCTGGGAGGATTCAGATATGTGTTATAAAAAAAACCTGTCACCTGGAAATTTCCTGCCAAGTCAGGTTTTAAAGTGATTGAACTTGCAAGATATCATGTAGATGAGAGGAGAGAGTTAAGCCATAGGATGTTAGAAATACTTAAAAATCAATTTGCTAAAAAGAAAATATGAAAAAATTTACATAAAGTATATATCATTTTTAAGTACTATGAAGATTGCATGCATACCATAAGTAATTAAATATTCAGCAACTTTGATTATAATTATAAATTCTGTATAGTTACAATACTTCATGGTTGATTTTTTTTTTGTGAACCATTTGTACCCCCTGGTCAAACTATGATTACAATTAATGAACAGTTATAAGAATGACCTGAATGTTAGCTGCTATTTCTAATCAGTAAAACAGCAAAGGTATATTTTAGAATGTCACTCTCTTCTAAATGATTTGAGTGGCTCACTTTCTGGTGTAAGTTATAGTTTTAAAATACTCAGTGTAATGGGGAACCTTCAGTCACCATGGAAATATGTCTCTGGGTTTGTTTGGGAGGATATTTCCAGAAAAGTTTAGCTGAGGAGGGAAGACCCTTTTTGAATGGGGAGGTGGTAGTGGGCATCATTGCATGGGTCCTAGAATAGAAAGGAGAGAGAAAGCTGAGCCCCGGTGTTCATCTCTCTCTGTTTCTTGACTGCCTATGCAGTGTGACCAGCTGCCTCACACTCCTGCCATGACCTACCTGCTAGAATGGATTGCGCCCTCAAACTGTGAGCCTGAATTCATTCTTACCTCCCTAGGTTACTTTCATCAAGTATTTTTATCACGGCTGTGAGAAGGCTAATACACTGAAAGAACATTGCCAGTCTTCTCAACTGGAATGACAGAGATGACACCATTAACTTTCATCAACACTTGTAGCAGGCTTTTTTGGACCACCAGCCCCCAAATCATGAAATGGAGGCTTATTATTAGGTATGAATGCTTGGCCTTTAGTTTAGCTTATTTCTAGCTAGCTTTTTAAAATTAAGTTATTCTGTTTCTCTTCATCTACATTTTGCCTTGGGGGCTTTTACCTTTCTTTCATTCTGTATGTCCTACTTTCCTGCTTCCTCCATGTCTGCCTGTCTGGCCCCTAGTGCTTCCTTCTTTCTCCCTCATTTTCTCATCTCTAGCCTAGATTCCTCCTCCTACTTATTTTCTCTGCCCACCAGCCCCACCTATCCCTCTCCTGCCTAGCTATTGGCTATCCAACTTTTTATTAGATAATCAGGTGCCTTATGCAGGCAAGGTACAACAAAAGCAACATATCTTTGCACAGTTAAACAAGTGCTGTGTAAACAAATGTAACACATTTTTGCCTAGTTAAATGTTCCCCAACAAACACTGCTGACAGTTCCCCATTCTCTTAAGTTTCACTAAATTGCAGGAAAATAGCAAGTCAAGCCTATTTCTCGGTCTTTGCTGATTTCAAGTGTTGATCCTTCCTTCATTGGCTGACTTCAGACTACTAATGTGATATCTATCACTGGGTCTGAGGAGAGATGGTTACTAGTCTACCATTACTTATTCTCATCATAATAACAGACTTAAACAAGCAATAGCAAAATAGCAGTGAAATGTGATAAAACAAAGAATTAATGGATTTATGGTTTTTTTTGCCTTGCTTTAATTTATGTATTATAAGTTGAAATCATTTAAGTTTTAAATACTGATTTGCGTTTTTCATCTGGCTCTTGGAAACCCTGAAAAAAAATCAAGCAACTTCCTGGGCTGCTGGCACGAGCTAGCTCATGCTTATCACTGGAGTGGGGATAATACCTTCAAGACCTTTTTTTTTCTTTTTAAATCAAATGTAGCCCTCACAACCTTTGATTTGATTTCACATAATTATATTTCTTTGACTTCTAAAGTCTTTTAAACTTCCAACAAATTTCCTTGACTTTTAAAGTCTTTTAAATTTCCAGTAGTATTTTTGACACTATAAATGAAGTTACAAATTTCATTAGTCAGCATGCATATTATCCTAATATTTTATCTCAACAAGCTCCCAGCACAATGCTACCATAAACACACATAGCACTCACTCAGCAAACACTTACTGAATACGAGTAAAAATGCAGTGATCTCTAATTTGAGTTATATCTTAAACATATTCATCTTGTACCTGGTTATTGTAGCAGGAGTTGAATGTCTGCAAGCTGAAAGTAATGCTGGTTGAATGGAAGAGGATGCGCAAACAGCAGAGTGGGGTATGCTTAAGAGGCTCATTCCTACTGAGCACTGATCACAAGATGAACAATACTCAAGTAGACTTATGATTTAGTTGCCCAATAATCTCGGGTCATGCATCCATCTATAATCATAATCAATGTTCTTGGTTACAGGAGGAATCAAAGATACAGCAATGTAAAACCCAAGCCTAGTCCCTTATAGAGCTTCCATCTACGAAAGAGAGCAATCAAACCAAGAGACTCAAGGCACTTGTAAAGGATGAGAACTAACAACATTGTTGAAAGACAAGTTAGGAGGCCACTGTGTCTAGAATGAGTCAACAAGGTGAAGGTGTTATGTGATAGGTCAGAGAATTAGTAATGGGGAAGGCAGAAAAAGCAGACCTGAATGTTAATCTGAGAGTCACCTTCCTCTCTATCTAGTTTAGGTCCTAAACTGAGCCTAGGCTTCCCCAGGCTGCTCTTGACTCCAAGTCCTTGCCTTCTTGTTTCCTACACTGCTTTGTGTGCTGGATTTAACTTCAGTCTCAGACTTGGACTTCTGCCATTACATTAAGGGAGCCCCACTCTCTAGGTTCTGATAACCTTGGTCATGAACGTTGGGTGATACTTTCAATCAGGAAAATAGCAAAGACGTAATTTGGAATTTCACTTGTTTCTCAGCAATAAGAGTGGCTTATTTACTGAGACAAATAATGATTTTCAAATACTGAGTGAAATGGTTATGAGAAAAGGATCCTTTCAGTATTATTGACCCTGCCAGCAGAGAGAATATCTTGCTTTGTGACTCAATACAAGGTGCAGAAATAGTCATTTCTGTTGTCACATTCCATACAGCATTTTAGAAAGTTGGAAGCCATTGAGATGAAAATGAAATTGGTACACAGGGCAAGACACATTTCACATGTGCCTGGTGCACAATGTAAATGCTTAAGAACAGGATCTGCTAGACCCTCAGCTTGGGGCTTCAGGGTGGCGGTAGGTTTAGGTTCCTTCATATGATCAAAGGTTGGCAGCTCCAGACCTAAGTCTTTAATGTTCAAATCTAAGAGGAAAAGAAAATTTCTTTTTCTCTACTACCGTCTGTCTGTCTGAGGTTTCTCTAAAAATGCTCTCGTCCTATTTATTTATTGTACTAGTTTTGATTACCTATCTCTGAGCCAATCATTGTTCCAGGAAAATACAAAGCCTGGATTTGAATTGACACATGCATGCACCTGTGTCTTGTTCCCTTTTCCTTTTCCCTTCCACACTTCTTCCCGGTCTGAATTCTCATTGTCTAAGACTGCTGCGTTACACCCACTGATCTCCCTCTGCTGTCACTTTCACAGCAGAAATGAGGGAGCCTTGAGGCTTGAACTTCCCCATGGCTCATGATGACTGAAGTCAGTGCTTCCAAGAAGAGACCAGGATAATTTTAAAGCCTGCTGCTCCCCATCCCAGCTGCCTCCCACAAAGTATCTGATCTCCAGATGGAGCGCTAAAGACGGGGACACATAGCATAGTTCTCTTTGACAACTGTGTTCCAGGAGTTTGGAACTTCATATGAGTCGGGACAACAGTGCTGCCTCTTCCGGGGCGGAACCACCACCAAAATGTCCTGGGAAGGACACCGCAGCCCAGAATTTCTGGTCTGCTGTATTCTTCCACAGAAGAGAGCACTATAGAACGACACGCCGATTCCTCCACTGCCCGCACGTTTGACTGAGTGTCCTCCTGGAGCAGGATGGGCAAGGCTGACATAATGCTCCCCTAGAAAGAAAATCATTTGCCCGGAGCTAAGAGAGAAGAGACTGTGTTTGTGGCTGGAGCATCTGTGCCAAGTATCTTTGCCTTGCTGCGGGGAGTGGTCTTGGTTCATAGTCTACAGTTTTCATGGATTTTTTTTTTTCTTAAACAGGTGTTTCTTGGCCACATCTTCTGGTGGCAACCCATATGAAAAGGCCATGGAAGAAGGAAGCTTTTAGTTTTTGCCTGTTTGCCTTCACTCTCCCTAACAAGTTCATCTACTCTGCTGCTGAGGCATTATTCCCTTCCTGGTATTGGAACTTCTTCAGGATTCCAACATAGACTGAAGATCAGCAGCTTTCTGGGAATCCTTTGGGACTCCAGCACCAGACTAGGACTGCTGAGACCTCCAGTCTAGTTGACTGAGAAATGACTGGATTCTTGGTCTTTCTACTGGGAGACAGCCGTTATTGAACTACTGAGATCACAGTTTATAAGCTACTCTAATAAGCCCCATACAATAAGTATGCATATTTGTTATCAGTTCTGTTCCTTTAGAGAAACTTAATATACCCAATGACCATTTCTACAGATATTTATTTATTTATCTATTTAATTATTTATTTATTTTTGAGACATCCCAGAGCACCACCTGCCTCTGCCTCCGCACCTGGCTGGGATTAAAGGCCTGAGCTACCACCCCTACTCCTCCACGCCCCCACTCCCCCACCTCCACTCTCTCAGACTTTAAATGGTTGTTTTTCAAGAGCGATTTTCCACTTTCACCAGGAGTCAATCAACAAAGCATTTCACTTTGCTATGCCAGAGGTCAGTTGCCCTATATTAGATTTCAAGTGAAACCAATTATTGTTTAATTTATGCCAAAAGTTTACTGTGGCCTTTGTACTCCACAGGGCCTGACTCTCCACAACTGAGACCTTCCTCTATGTCCCAGCCCAGATGCTGGGTCTCAGGCATGTTGGCCTGACCTGAGACTTCTGACCTTGATAGAAGTTCTGTTTTGCGATGAAGCATTTCCGGTGACCTGAGCACCTCGGCAAAAACTGTGATGGAGTGCCATCAACAGGAAGAGAGGGATGAGAGCCAACTATCTGTAGCATTTTATTCAACATTAACCCAACCCATGTCAGCTGAAATCACCATTGATGGCTCCTTCCAAATGTGCACTGACTCCTTGTAAATAGGGTCCACGTTTCCATGAGCTCTCTTGAAGCAGCCATGCAGAATTTTCTGTTCCTTTGATTAAAGGTGTTATTTTTAAGCACTCATTATTCAGGGACACATGCCTAGGATCACAGCTCTTCCTGGAAAACAAATATATTGTCTTAGGGCTTTAATAGTCTCAGGTGTAGAACAGGTATAGCCTGCAGATCAGGACTATCTCAGTGAGAGCTCTCAGAATGCCCGGGGCATAGTGAATCCTGAACTGTCATTCACTTTTGCAATTTGGAGATAATGGCTGTTCATGTATTCAGCTGATAGAAACTGAAGAACTGCAAGTCCCTGGGTACTGTTTAAGGACTAGAGGCATTGGGGCAACCGTCACAGTGCTGCGAGAAGTTTATGTTCCAGTGGAGGAAGCTAAAAAGTAAGCAGTAATTATAATGCCATGAGATACCGCGCCAGGAGTGGGAAGACACAGACTGCCTGTTTCAGCCACCACCCCCTCGCACTGCTTTCCAGAAGTGATGCTGAGATTCTGTAAAAGGGTATGGGAAAGTGGTAGGGTGTAGATCCCTGTTTTCTCAGCTCTTTAAAACTGAGAAGTGAGTTGGGAACTGAAAATGTACAAGAACATGTCCAGGTAACAGTTCTCTCTCTCTCTCTCTCTCTCTCTCTCTCTCTCTCTCTCTCTCTCTCTCTCTCTCTCTCTCTCTCTCTCTCTCTCTCTCTCTCTCTCCTAGTGGAAGAAAAGCTTCTCTACCCTCACTAGAGGAAAGCCGAGCTGTGGTATATGGCTGTGACCCACCCAGGCGAAACATGAGCCCAGGAAGACTTTTTCTTAGGCAAAGTCTGGATGGTGTGGCATAGGAAATTGACTATTTATCTGTCTTGCTCAGCCTTTAGAGGCTCTTTAGAATCTGCAGCATGGAGCTCTTCAGCACAATGCACAGAGCCTGCCCCACCCTCCACTACATTGCTCCTTACTAGCAAACTGCTACTCTTAACATGCACACATTTTATGTTCTAGCAAGACACACATCATACACAGAGTGTTCTGCTTCTCTCTCTTACACGCACACACACACACACACACACACACACACACACACACACACAGGTATATACACATGTGGGTGAGAGAGAGAAAAAGAAGAAAGGAGAGGAGAGGAGAGGAGAGGAGAGGAGAGGAGAGGAGAGGAGAGAGAGAGAGAGAGAGAGAGAGAGAGAGAGAGAGAGAGAGAGAGAGAGAGAGAATATGTTCTGCCCCACCCCATCCCAGTGTCTCAGTGTTCTGCTTTCATGGTACTTTATCTTTGCTTATAGTTCTCCCTTGGAATGTCCTGATCCATCCCCCTCCCTTCCTCTAGGCATCAGTTCCTCTATGATGTCTTCTCAGTCATTTCTGACTCATTAAATGCTCTCACTCTAAGGACTCTGCGGTCAGTCTAATCGTGCGCTGACCACAGTAGACCATAATACAGTGCCTGTGTGCTTCTCCTGCAAGCTCCCCAGGCTATGTCCTGTCTGTATTTGTATCAACCTGAGCTGAGCACAGTGCCTGGAAAGAATTATCATCCTGAAAGTATTTTGTTGTATAAATGAATCAAGTGATCCTTAATTGTCTCCTAAATGAGAAACACTAGACAGTATATATTTGCTTTCCAACTCGAATCTGGAAGCAGTATGTACCTTCTTTTAACTTTTGGACATAGGAATGTAGCAATCCATAGCCTGCCAGGCTGAATGCACCTGAAAGCCTCGGGAAATCTTGTCACTGTGCATTTTATTATGTGTCTACAATTCAAGCTGAATAGAGAGAAATGAATCCTAGCCAGTACTGAGCATCATGCCAGGAATAGAACAGTGGACCATTGCAGTCAGTGAAACAAAAGGTTACCATGGTATGGCCAGGCAGTGCTCTTGAACTGTGGATAGGCCATGCAGTCAGCAGCACACAAGGTTACCATGGTGTGACTATGCAGGGCTTTTGAACTGTGGTGGAACCATATGTCTCTTTCCACTACCCCGGACTCCGCTGCCACCCTTAGCATTCTGAATGCATATGGGGATGTAGCATGCCCCTTTGGCCTCCCCCTGTGGAAGGGTTGCTTGCTCTTGGAGTCTCTCAGCAGAACAGTGAGTGTGTCCCTCCTGGCTGCTCAAATGCCATCCGACATGCAGTGTCTCAGCCAGGTGACTGAATGAGAGCCTGTCCCCCATGCAGCCTTTCTACTCAAGACCCCCCTTTCCTTTCTCTGAACTTAAGCTAGGTCGATCACACTGAGCACTTCACCAACCAGAAGGGTTAACAGAATAAAACTCTATTTTCTTGTACACATGTTGATCTGAGATTCCCCACTCATGGGAGGATGGGTGATCTGCAGGACTGCAAGGCAAGAGAGAGAACGCAATGCACTCTCAAGTGTCAGTGAGGACGTTTGCTTCTTCCTTTGCAGTACAGAATGATTTTTTTTTCTTTCTTACAAATGAGACTCTTGGATAATGTCTGATTTTGAAAACCTACATAAGCAAAGCCTATATCGTGCTTCCAAAACCTAAGGGGAATGAAGAAGATCTCATAGGTTCTGTGATGTAAAGGTCATCTCTTGAATTTGGATGTTTCCCAGCTAAGCACATCCAGGGTGTCATTGGCACTGCAAGCCAGAGCCAGCAGCCTCCACACTGTGATTTAATGCGGGGAGTGACGGGGAGTATTTTTGTCAGAGGAACGGTTTCTCTGCTTAGCCTCAATATTTCATAAAAAGCTCATTGCAGCAAATTTTTCATTTGGCAGCATCTGCTGTTCCATCATCTTGATGTCCTCACATCAAGAGGCAGTCACTTCAAGGTCAAATGAAGGTCAATCAACAATGAATAGTTAATTGTCAGCTACCATTAGTCCTACATTAAAAAACATGGTTTTTTTTTTTTTAATTTCTTCTTCTATAAGGATGCAGGCAAATGACACAATCAGCAGTGTTTTCAGGAGAAGAAAAATGTGCAGGCCTCCCGAAATCGAAGGGGATAGAAGAAGTCCAATTTTAGGATCTGAGTGGGATAATAGGAAAATGTTATCACTGAGACTGACTCTGCCACCTTGGACAATGTCTTTATGTGGTGCATCTTGTTTCCAAGAAGAATGAGCTACGCAACTGTCTATTGAACTTTCTCCTTTTCCTAGTGTTAAGGATAGCTGCCTCAGTGGGGGTTTCTACAGCTGTGATAAACACCATGACCAAGAGCAACATGAGGACAGGGTTTGTTTTAACTTACCATTCTCAGATGACGCTTCGTCACCGAGGAAAGTCAGGGCAGGGACTCTTGGCAAGCACTAAAGCAGAGACCATAGAGGATCACCGCTTGCTGGCTTCTTCCTCATGCCTTGGTCAACTTGACTTTTTATACAACCCAGGACTACCCGCCAAAGGGTGGTACTGCCCATCATGGTGGTACATGCCACATCAATCATTCATCAAGAAAATGCTTCACAGGCTTGCCTAAATGTCAATTTGGTGGGGCCATGATCTCAATTGAGGTTCTTCTCAAATGACCCTGGCTTAATTCAAGTTGACAAAAACAAAAACAAAACCAGGACAATCACTGTTTCTAGAAGTTATTAAAGAATATCCAAAATATTGCAAAATACTAAAAAGGATGGGGTGGGGGAGAATGTAGGATTTGTTGTTTGTTTGCTTGTTTTTGCATGAGTGTTTAAATAACAGAACAGTAGTTTCTTCAATGAATGTGTTGAATGAGATGGAAATCATGGATATAAAGTTAGAAAAAAGCCCACTGTGTCCAGGGACTAAGTTAAGATGAACTAGGCCTATTTCTAATTCCAGTGGCACTACAGCAATCAAAGATTTTTTCTTTTTTGTTTTTTCCCTAGGATTCTTTCAAGATGACCTGTACCCTAACAGACAAAGGGCAGGATGTGATGTGGACTAAGCCTGGCCCAGTGGCCAACCTTGAAATAGTGTAGAAACACCTACTTCTAAGCACTCTTGGAAAGTAAATACTCTAAGGATGTGAGTGTTTGATTCTGGAATTCTGCCTCTAACCCTGAACACAGAAAAAGTCATGGGATCATTCAATCAGAGTTTCTATGAAAGAACATTAGCAAAGTATAAGAAAACAGCTGCAGATTCTGTTACCAGGACAGGAAAATTCATTATGAGTAGAGACAACATGTTTCATGGGATGGTGGCTTTGTTTGAATTGTTTTGGGCAGGTTAACTGTCAGCAATTAGTAACAATGATTAATGGTAAGATAAACTACAAGGAACAACATGCTGTACACATGCTGGTGATGGTGCACTGGAATTTGCAATACAGATTTTTGTTCTCACACCCACAGCCCATGTAGTTTTGTGGAGGTCCTTCTTATGTGTAATGGCTGTTTTGAGTACCCCAATGAAAGGGTTCCTCAGAAACATCCTTTGTTGTTCTATCTTACATAGAATTCAGCTTCATTCTAAGAAATAGACTCTCCTCTGACCCCACAGTTTATAGGAATCACAGAAGTCTGTGGCAATGGTCCTTCTTCTGTAAATGGGTCAATCAATTGACACGTTCGATATGAAGTTGAGAGTCACCATGAAAATGACAGGCCACATATACCTGTGTCCACAGACCATACTTTCTTTGACCTTGGGTTTTGAGGATGGTAAAGGCTGGAAAAGTTAAAATGGATTCTAGATGTCCCCTGTGAGATTTGTTTAACTATTTTGTTAATATTTTATATGGGAAAACTTTAATAGGGTTGGATCTTGGAGAAATAGGGGAATTTTTTCAATTGGTAAAACCCAATATCCATTGTACTACCTTTCTTAGCAGGCCACCTTGTGGTTTAGGTTGAGTGATTTAGACCACTCATGATCTCTCATACTGTCGGTGGAAAATGAGTTAGTTGGGTTGGGTGGGCTATGAGCGACTGGGGAAGGGAAGAAGTGAGTAGACATGCACTTGAGTCTTTTAGAAGAAAAGTTCGCTGAGCAGTGGTGGCATACACCTTTGATTCCAGCACTTGGGGCAGAGGCAGGCTTTCTGAAAAGGTTCAGAAAACCTTTTCTTTTGTTGTTGAGACACTTCAGTACTTTAAAGGTTAGCAAGCTGGGACTCATGAAAAAATTGCTTCTCTGCTTGTTTTAAGTAAAGTTTTATTAGAACACAGAAAGGGTGATGCTTTGGTACTAAGAGAGCCGAGGTGAATAGTTACAAAAGCTACTCTAAGACCCACAAATTGTAGGCAAGAATAAACAAAGAAATTGCTAAACAGTCTTATTAATAAAAAATCTAGAGCAAGATATTGAGGTGAAAACCAAGAGATCAGAGGAACAGGACAAGCTACAGCCAACCTCACCTCACCAACTCCTCAGCTTCCAAAGAGAGCTACTTCCTGTCTACTCATGCCCATATGCCTTTCTGTTCTACCATCTCACTTCCTCTCTCTGCCCAGCTACATCACTTCCTGTCTGTCTGTGCAGACCTCCAGATCTCAATGGCTAGTGTTGGGATGAAAGGCATGTGCCATCATGCCTGGTTCTGTTCCCAATGTGGCCATGAACTCAAAGAGATCCAGATGGATCTCTGCCTCCCAAACGCTAGGATAAAAGGACGTGTGCTACCATTGCCTGACTTCTATTTTAATATATTGGCTGGCTTTTTCCTCTGATCCTCAGATCAGCTTTATTAGGGTACACAATATATTGGAGGACACAATATATCACCACAATTTGTTCTTGTAGGAAATGTCTTGACCCTGATGCAGCTTTCCTTGGGTTCTTATGACCTTCTTTGGATCTTTAGTGATCTGCAGTATTCGTTTTTACTTTGGATGTGAGGGTTTTTCGTTTGTTTGTTTGTTTTCATTCGTTTTTCCCTTTTCCTGCTTGCAATTTGCTTGTTCTTTTACTAATTATTATCACCAACATCTTCACCTATTTTACCTACTTCATTTCTTTTCTGCTCTTGAAACTCTGATTAAATCTCTCCTGTAGTGTCTCATTTCATTGTTCATTGCTTTGGGCTCTCTTTGTATTTTCTGCTGTTGAGGATCTGCATCTAGATATTGCCACAGATCTCTTTTCCACTTCAGTATCCTTATTTATTATTGGTGTATTAAATTTTTCATTTATTTGTCGTTCAGTTTTGGTAGATTGTATGTGTACAGGACTTTATCTATTTTTTCAAAGTTATTCAATTTGCTTACATATAATTATTGATACCAAAGTCTCTTATAAACCTGTTTTCTTATGTTATTAGTTATAATATCTTATATTTAATTTCTCATTTTATTTATTTGGGTCATCTCTCTTTTTGTAATTCAATCTAAGTATTTGTCCATTTTACTTGTGTTTTTCAAAAAGATGATTTGGTTTTGTTGATCTTCTGTTTTCTTTTAACATTTTATTTCTACACTGATATTTGTGATTTTCTATCTTCTACCATCTTTGGCCCAAGTTGTTCTTTTTCTAGCTCCTTGATGTGGAAGTTAGGTTGTTTATTTGAGATCATGATTTTTCTTCATGTAAACATTGCTACTCTAAGTTTCTTTTTCAAGACTGTTTTTGCTTTGCTGCATCTAATAAGATTGTCCTGCTGTGCTCCAATTTTCTTTTCTCTCGTGATTTTCTGGCCTTTTTCCTTTTTCTTGACTTATGGTTTACAAATATCCACATACTTGGGGTGTCTTTAAATTTTCTTCTATTGACTTCTAATATCATCCTACTGTAGTTGGAGAAGATACTTGATAAGGAATGTAGACGTTCTTAAAAAAAATCTGCAATGAATCATGACCATGCCTAACAGCAACTTTGAAATCCCCAAAAAGAGAATGGGAACCCACAATGATGACTTGATTAGGACAATGATAATGCCATTAAGCTGACAAATGCCACCCAAAGATTGGCTTTGGACTACAAACTGCTCAGGACAATTTCAAGATGGCTGGCTGAGATGATCCAGCTTCTCAGACAACTCGAGCAAGGACTTGAGACAATTAACCCAAAAATTTTCTTTTCAGGATCCCCTAAAATTGCCTTCACCCCCAGACAGCAGGAAGTAATTTTAGGAACATGATGCCTACATTCCCAAGAGATGTTATTCCCAAATAACATCTGAGCCAGATGTTATTTTGTCTTTCAATGAGTTATGGATATTGTCACTGTTTACAATGTTTGGTTACAAGTTGTTAATTGTTAATGGTCAGAAAAAAAGCTAAACAAAGGAAATTAGATTCGGGGTACTCGTTTAAAAAAAAGAGGATATAGAAAAGGGTAGATTATTGAATCTACTCTAAAAAAGTGATATAGAAATGATAGTATAAAAATGTAGATTATTGAATCTACTATGAAAAGAAAAAAGAGAGAATTTGGATATGATAAGATAAAAAGGTAGATTGTTGAATCTACTTTTTTTTTTGTGGTTTTTCAAGACAGGGTTTCTCTGTGTAGCTTTGCGCCTTTCCTGGGACTCACTTGGTAGCCCAGGCTGGCCTCGAACTCACAGAGATCCGCCTGGCTCTGCCTCCCGAGTGCTGGGATTAAAGGCGTGCGCCACCACCGCCCGGCTTGAATCTACTTTTTTAAAAGGAACTACTTGTTTTAAATATTTTACATTGGATTGGATTTTTTTATATTGTATATAAATTTTGTATTGGACTCAGCAAAATAGGATAAATAATAAATTTTTTGTCTGAATTTGTCAAATCTTAATGGACTGGACATTGTTAATATATATAATGGTGTTTTTTTTCTCCAAATCTGTCAAATGTTAATGGACTAGACATTGTTAATGTAATTCTTGACTGTATATATTGTATATACTTATTGGATATAGTTTTTCTTGTATAAATTATAAGCTCCTATTATTATTTTAGACAAAAAGGGGAAATGTGGTGATATTGTATCTCCCGATATGTTGTGCACCCTAATAAACTTATCTGGGATCAGAGAACAGAACAGCCACTAGACAGACATAGAAAATGGTGGCACACACACCTTTAATCTTATCACTTGGGAGGCAGAGATCCATCTGGATCTCTGTGAGTTCAAGGCCACACTGGAGACAGCCAGGCATGGTGACACACACCTTTAATACCAGGAAGTGATGGCAGGAAGCAGAAAGGTTTATAAGATGTGAGGATCAGGAACTAGAGGCTTTTAAGCATTTAGGCTTTTGAGCAGTTCAGCTGAGATTCATTAGGATGAGAACTCAGAGGCTTCCAGTTTGAGAAAACAGGATCAGCTGAGAAGTTGACAAGGTGAGGTTAGCTGTGGTTTGTTCTGTGTTTCTCTGATCATTCAGAATTTATCCCAATACCTAGCTCCTGATTTTTTTTATTAATAAGATCATTTAAGAGTCATGTACAGATGAAGTTTTCTAAATCTTGTTAACATTTTTTTTTTAATTTTACTTTTAGTCTATCCTGAAAATACTTGCTTGAGATGAACATATATGCTATGGCTGTTGGGCAAAATGTTCTACTTATGTCTGCTAGGTCCATTTGATTTAAGGTGTAGGTAAAATTCTTTTAGTGATCTTTTTTTTTGCATTATGCATTTAGTGATTTTTTTTTGTATCATGGTTTTGAAAATCAGTGCATTATTTAAAGGAACAACATAACTACAAAACAGCAAGAAATATAACAAAATAAGACCTTATCTACCATTAATCTTCTTGAGTGTAAGGGTAGTAAGCTCCTCAGTCATCAAACAATAGAAGGAAGCTGAATGGGGGAAAAAGACCCAAATGTGTGCAGCTTAAAATAAGTTTATTTCCTTTTAAGGACACATACAGACTGAGAAAAGTGTGAGACAGTTATTCTATGAAAAAGAAAACCAAGGGACACAGAAGTATGTTACACATACACTTAGACAGAAATGAACTCTTAATTCCAAAAACATAAAAAGAGGTTTTTAAAAAGTCATTATATAATTTTAAAAAGTGGCTGATTATGGTGGCATACCCTCCAGCATTTGGGAGGCAGATGAAGGAAGATCACTGTGAGTTCAAAGCCAGCCTGATATATATAGTGAAATCCTGTCTCAAGTAAACAAAAATCATTAAGGAATCAACTCAATTAAAGATTATAAAAATTATGATAATGTATATACCTGACATGAGAGACCAAAAAACAGAAAGCAAATACTAACATACCCAAGAAACAGTAACACAATAATTATTGAGGACTTCTGTACTGCAGATGAATTATTGTGAGTCACAGATTCCTAAGGTATATATAATCATTAACTTAATCTATCATTGAGGTTTTAAATTCAATTATGATTATTACCCCAGATCTAAACATTCATTTGGTTCTTCCAGAAGTTTATTTGGTCACTTTAGTTATGTTTCATATCTCTTTTGATTATTTGAAAATTATTTTAGATTTATTTATTTTATGTGTATGAGTGTTTTGCTTACATGTATGCATGTATACCACGTGTTTGTGCCTGTTCCTGTGTTTGCAGAGGTCAGAAAGAGGTCTCTGGGTTTCCTGGATGGTTGTGAGCTACCATATAGGTGCTGGGAACTGTACTCAGATTTTCTGAAAGAGCACCAAGTGTTCTTAACCACTGAACAATCTATCAGCCTGTCTTTTGATTCTTTAAACATATCAGGAATGCTTACTTCAAATTCTACACTGTTAATTCTAGAACACAAAGCTATTGTAGGTCTGATTCTTTTGTTTTATCCTCATGGGACCTCTAAATGCTTGCTTACTTATGAGTTTTGTACTGTTTCTGTACTGATCTCATGTTCCTTGAGTATTTCAGTAGAAATTCTTTGAGCATCTTTAGTTGGTATTCAGGATATACAGTATACTGTACCACAAGCAAATTGCTCTAAACTACCTTTTCCATATCACATTTGCCAGAGATCCATAAATGTTGAAGAATATTTAACAGTTGCCTGGTAAGGAAAAAAATCTTTGACGTTAAATTGTCTAAATTTTCCTAGAATACTTTCATATTTTTTATTTAAAACTCAGAGAAGGCAAGGTAAGTCTTCAGTTCCTCCTGAGAGCCACAGAGAATGATAGAGACCAAGCATCACTCTGTGAATAGCAAGGTTTCATTTGGCTGTTCTTCACATTCATCTTGTCACAATTCTCCTCCTTCTGTACTTCTCAGAATTCAACATAAAATTTGCATCATCTTATTCCTGAAAGTTACACCAGAGGACCATTCTTTCCCTGTCATGCAAATTGTTTCACTCTCCTGAGGCAAATGACACCTGGCTTAACTTTTTCCCTCACACTCTGCTCTGTTCTTGAACTCAACACATGGAATATCAACTCTTGTTTGCTCCATGAAAACTCTGCATTTGACTCATAATTTTGGGTTCCATTTCTGGCTCTGGTTTGCTTTGACTAACTTCAAAATCTCATTTTTTTTTCACGTTTTGATTTTCAGAATAAACTCAACCACTCTACTACAACAGCCTATTTCTGTAGTCTCAAGAAACGTCACCATCTTGAAAATCATACAACGAGGGATTTCCCCTTTTTAATCACAACTTCCTATTTCTGTCCTGACCTTTTCATAATGTATCAGCTCTTTAACCTAATGGAGACACCTGTTCTATTTATCTGTGCTTTCAACACTTCAAATACTTCTCACGGTTTCTATCATCTCCAAATTTCTCTCAAATTTTATAATTCAAGGCTTCAAGCCCTGCTTCACTTAATATAGTAACCGACTTGACTAATCTTTCTGTTAACTCCAGTTAGCAAAACTGTAGTCCTAGATTAAAAAAAAATGTCCATTTCTTTACTTTGCTACCTAGGCTAATCAATGTTTCTGAAGAAATATAGTTTCTACTTTGATAATGGTTGACTAGATTATTTGGATAAATTTCATCTGGTGAAAACTTCTAAACAGTGTATATGTTATAACACATATTCCTTAAAACATTAAAGAATCTCAAATATTTTAAGGAATTTCAGGTCAAATTTAAGAAAAAGTGAAAACACGAAGTACACTGAGCCCTGAAGCGCCTTCTCCCAGAGGCATTCTTTAATGTGAGAAAATTAAACTCAGGTTTTGGTGGTCTCCCTAAGTAAAGGACCTTAACTTAAGGCTCATAGTCAACTCAAGCAGGAAATCTAGAAAGAGACTGATTTCTAGCCACAATTGCAAAGTGCTGACTGTCCAAGCAAAAGGAGAGTTAGAAAGAAACTGCTAGAAAGGTTACCTTAGAACTGAACAGGGAGGGAGATGGAGGAAAGGAATATGATTGCTCTTGGGAAACTTGTGGCCACAGGCTCCGCTTTCTGAGGAATAAGTTCTCATACTTTTGTGAAGACTAGAAAAACTCGAGTAAGTTTGATTTAAGTAAGGTAGTTCTAGACTGACAATGCCCGTGGATTTCATCCAAAGAAATAAACTCAGATTCTCTTTGAAGGAAGATAGTTTTCAGATATATTTCACAGAAAGTGAAAAGCATATAGAAAAAAATATAAAATCAAGTATCCAGGGAACAGAAAATCCTGGGGAGAAAATGAAAGGAATAAGGGGAAATAGATCTATGAAGTTTTCATGCACTGAAATCATTGGACACTAATTATAAATATCTATGCTAACTACATAGAGAACACAAGAGACTTTAAAACTTGGTCTAACAGAACTGAAAAAGGAGCAAAGTAAAATGTCTGTACATGAAAAATAGTTACCAAAATTAAATGCAGTGTCTGAACTAAACAACAGTTTACCCACAAGAGTAGAAGAAGGGGGTGTAAATCCAGATGAGAAAGTGGGGCTGGTGGCACATGCCTGTAAATTCTGTCAGTCCAGAGGTAGAAGCTGTAAGATCACAGTTTCAAGGCAGCCTGCGTTTTATGGGCTGTGAGTCTGGCTCAAAGCAACAGCAACAAAAAATATGAAGATGAAAAGAAAAAGCAAAGAATGAATCCCAGAGATGCAAAGAGATGAAAGGTGTGAAGGAAGAGCCTAGAGGACCTAGAAGGTGGCACACATGAAAGTGAGAGAAGAGAGAATGAAGGCAAAGACAGTATTTGAAAAAAAAAAATGGTTGAGATACACTGTAGTTCTCCTATAAATATTTGACTTCAATAGTACATTTGCAAGATGATTTGAGCTGGGCATAGTGAGGGATACCATTAATTCCAGCACTTGAGAGTCAGAATCAGGCAGATCTATGTTAATAAAAGGCCAGTTTGGTCTATATAGCGAGTTCCAGGCCAGCCAGAGCAACATTGTGAGACTGTCTCAAGAAAATAATAGTTTAAAATTTTTTTCCATATAAACATCCAATTTCCACAGCACCATTTGTTGAAGATGTTGTCTTTTATTCAATATATGTTTCTTGCTTCTTTGTGAAATATTAGATGGCTGTAATTACACATATACATATTTGGGTCTTCTATTTTATTCTACTAGTCTACATGTCTTTTTTTTTCATGCCAGCACCATATTGTTTTTATTATTACAACTCTACAATAGATCTTGAAATCTAGAATAACATCCTTCTGGTAGTCTTTCTTTTGTTCAATATTGCTCTGGCTACACAAGGTCTTTTAT
This sequence comes from Peromyscus maniculatus bairdii, assembly GCF_049852395.1. NCBI lineage: Eukaryota > Metazoa > Chordata > Mammalia > Rodentia > Cricetidae > Peromyscus > Peromyscus maniculatus. The sequence continues at coordinate 16,077,186 of NC_134864.1, forward strand.
TTTTTCATATATAATTTTAGTTTTTTCCCTATCTCTTTTAAGAAAGTTGCGGAAATTTTGATTGCTATTGAACTGAATTTGTAAATTGGTTTTGGTAGGATGGTCATTTTCACAATATTAATTCTACCAATCCATGAACATGGGCTGTCTTTCCATTTTCTAGTGTTTCCTTCTTGTTTAAGTTTGTTCCAAGGTATTTTATTGTCTTTGATGGCTGCTACAAATAGAGGTGAGTCCATGATCTCCTTCTCAATGTGTTTTTTGATGGTGAAAATAGGCTACTGATTTTTGTAAGTTGATTTAGTACTCTGCCACTTTGATGAAATTGTTGAATGTTTCTAGAAGTTCTCTGGTGGAAGTTTTGGGATCTCTTATGTATCTTGCTATATCATAGGCAAATAGGGATAATTTGACTCATTCTTTTCCTATTTGTATTCCTTTAATTTCCCTCTCTTGACTTATTGCTCCAGCAAGAGCTTTCAGCACTATGTTAGAAAAGGATGGTGATAATGGACAGCCTTGTCTCATTCTAGACTTTAATGGGGTTGCTTGATTTTTTCTCAATTTAGAATAACGTTGCCTTTGAGTGCCGTATATAGACTTTATTATGCTGAGGTCTGTTCCCTTCAGTCATATACTATCTATGGCATTTATCATGAAGGCATGTTGGATTTTGTCAAAGGATTTTTCTGCATTTGTTGAAATGATCATGAGATATTTTTGTCTTTATATCCATTTATGTGGTTTATTACACTCATTGACTTGTATATATTGAACCAACCCCCCATTTCTTGGATACACACAACTTGATCATGGTAGATTATCTTCTTAATATCTGCTTGTATTTGGTTTGCTAATATTTTATTGAAGCTTTTTGTATCTACATTCTGCTGTGGATATTGTTCTGTATAAATAAAACACTGGTTGTCCAGTGGCCAGACAGGAAGTAGGCAGGACAAGAAGAGAGGAGAATTCTGGGGAGTGGAAGGCTGAGCCAGAGAGACGGCCAGCTGTTGAGATGATGAGCAAGATGTAAGGTACCGGTAAGCCACAAGCCACGTGGCAATTTATAGATTAATAAAAATGGGTTAATTTAAGATAGAAGAACAAGATAGCTAGAAGCCTGAGCCATTAGGCCAAACAGTTTAAACAATGTAAGAGTCTGTGTGTTTATTTTATAAGTGGACTCCAGGACTGGTGGCGTTGGCAGGAGCTAGAGAGAAAAATTCACCAGCTACAACATTCATCAGTTATACTGGTCTGTACTTTCCTTGTCGTTGTATCTTTACCTGGTTTGAGTATTAGAGTGATGCTGGCTGCATAGAAAAAGTTTGGGGGTGACCCTTCTGTTTCTATTTTTTTTTCTGAAAAGTTTAAGAAAGCTTGGCTGTAATTCTTCCTTGAAAGTTTGGTAAAATTGGGCTGTGAAACTATTCAGACCTGGCTAACTTTTTCTGTCAGAAGACTTTTTATTACTGTTTCAATCTCCTCTCTGTTATGGGTTTGTCTAGGTTGTGAGTCTCTTCTTGGTTTAGTTTTGGTACTTTGGATTATTCAAGAAATTCATCTCTTTCTTTTACATTTTCCAACTTAATGGAGTGAAAGTTGTGATTCTGAATTTATTTGGTGTCTGTTGTGATGTTTCCCTGTTTATTTCTGATTCTGTAAATTTGGGTCCTCTCTCTTTCTTTGTGTCAGTTGGGCCAAGGGTCTTCTGATTTTGTTCGTCTTCTCAAAGAACCAGCTCTTAAGTTCAATGACTCTTTATATTTCCTTGTTTTTTATGTTTATAATTTCTGCTATGACTTCATTATTTATTGCCATCAACTGGGCTCAGATTTGGTTTGTTCTTCTGTTTCCAAATTTTTGAATAGCATCATTGAGTTGTTTATTTGTGCTCTTTCTGATCTTTTCATGTTGGCACTAAGGGCTATAAACTTCTCTCTTAGAACTACTTTTAATGTGTCTCAGAGGTTTCGTTGTGTTGTGTTGTGTTTTCCTTTTCATTTGGTTCTAGGAACATTTTTGTTTCTTTCTTGATTTTTTTTCTTTGATTCAGTCATTCAGTGAAGAGTTGTTTACTTTTTATAGGTTTATACACTTACTGGCATTTTGTTTGCTGCCAATTTTAAGTTTTATTGCTTGATGATTATATAGGACACATGGAATTATTTCAATATTCTGTATTTGCTAATGTTTATTTTGTGTTTTAGCATATGGTCTATTTTAGAGAAGCTTCCACATTCTGCTGAGTAGAATGCACATTCCTTGGCCGTTGGGTAGAATATTGTATAGAGATCTGTTAGGTCCATTTGACACAAGATGTTATTTAATTCTGAAGTTTCTCTGTTTATTTCTGTCCAGGTGACAAATATGTTGGAGAAAGTGTGGACTGAAATCACTATTATTGAGCTTGTGTTAATCTTTGTCTTTAATTCCATTAGTATGCTTTTTATGAAGTTGGTGGCACCAGAGTTTGATGAATATGTGTTTAGTATTGTTATATTCCCCTGATTAATTGACCCCTTGATTAAAATGAAGGGTCCTTCTTTGTCTCCTCTAATTAGTTTCAGTTTGAAGACTATTTTGTCGGGTACTAGGATGTCAGTGCCTGCTACCTTCTTGATCCCACTTGCTTCAAGCACTTCTTTCCATCCTTCACTTTAAAGTGGTGCTGTCTTTAAAGCCAAGATAAGTTTTCCATAGACAATAAATAGATGGGTTTTTATTTCTTAGTCCATTAACCTGGACTGTGTGTTTTGATTAAAGAACTGAGACCATTATTAGTTGTGGGGGCCCACAGAGGTTTCCTAGTGAGTTGTGAGCTTACTTTACCAAGCAGGCCTGTATTAGGGGATATCTTGATCACATGCATGGGTACCAGATATTTGGAAGGGTCTGCACTTGGCTGTGCTGGGGGAAGGACTTTTGCCCTGCTCCTTGGCATTCCTATAAAAAGCCCCTTTGAAGAGCCAGAAGGAGCTGGTGGATATTGATCCAGGTCCTCCTGGAGCTATTCTGTGTTTCTGTCTATCTTCTCCATACTATCATCTTTCACTTTGTTTCTTTCTTATCCCTCTCTCCTCAAGAGCACCCTGGGAAAAAGTGGGAGCTAGCCTCCCACAATTAGTGAGCATTGAAAGGTGTATATAGGTTACAGTTATTTTAATGTTCTTAGCTGGTTTGTGTCCTTAGTTGTGCTTTGTATTCCATTAAATTATAGTTTTGTTTGTTTTCATTCAGAGTCTCAATTTTGAGCTTTTTACTCCCTTCATTGGAAGTATAGTTTCTTGTATTTTGTTTACTATTCTTTTGCAGGATATGAATTTTTAGAGGCTGTTTTGGTTATGAGATTTAAAAAAACTTTCAATTATTGTACATAGTTTTTCATTTTTTCTGGGTTCATAATCTATATTAGACATTGTGGTCTTTTAGTATTTGGAATTTTCTGCTTCAGGTTCTTCTGTCTTTTGGAATTTCCATTGAGGAATCAGGTGTTATTCTAATGAGTTTTCCTTTATAGGAAACTTGTGCTTTTTTTTTCTTTTGTGGTTATCAACATTTCTTCTTTGTCCTTTATAATGTTTTAGCTATGATATGATATAGGGTGTTTCTATTTTTAGTTTTGTCTAGTTGGGGTTATGTGTGTTTCCTGTATCTGTATGGGTATGTTGTTCCTAAGTTTGGAGTTTTCTTCTATGATCTTATTAGTGATCTGGTCTATGCCATTGACTTGGGAATCTTCTCCCTCATCTATGCCTATAATGAAAAGATTTGGTCTTTTGATGGTATCTCACATTCCCTGCATATTCCCTTTCTATGGTCTTAAAAATTCTCTGTGATTTTGGCTTATTTCATCTAGATTCTCTACTTTGTCTTCTAGTCCTGATATTCTATCTTCTACTTGATTCATTCTACATGTAAGGCTTTCCTCTGAGTTTCTAATTTGGATATTGAGTTTTTCAATTCCATCTCCATTTCAGATTGTGTTCTCTTCAGTATTTTTCTTTCTTTATTCAACGCAGTTTTAAAATCCTGAATTACCTTCATTATTTCATTCAGACATGTATTTTCATTTTCTTGCGAAGCATTCAAGCATTTTCTATTATCATTCTTGGAGTTAAGTGAAGTGTTTATTTATGTCCTCTGTGCTTTTGTGATTTGACATGAACATGTGGCAGATAGTTCCCAAAGCATGGGTCTGGAGCTAGACCTGTAGCTGCAGGATGGCAGTGGGCAGAGAGAAGGATGGGAGATGAAAGTAGTATCTCACCAGTCAAAGATGACTCTTGAAGAATGAAATTGGAACTGTATCTATTACTCCACACATACAAAAATTAGATCCAAGTGGATCACAAACCTCAATTTGAATCCTGAAACTCTAAAACTGCCAGAAGAAATCATAGGCAGTAACTGATATAGGTGTAAGAAAGGATTTTCTGAATAGGACTCTTTTTTCCTAGGAATGAAGGCCAACAATTGGCAACTGGGGCCTCATAAAACTGAAAAGCTTCTGTCCAGCTAAGGAAACTATTGATCCAATGAAGAAGACACCCATAGAATGGAAGAGAATCTTTCCCAGCTGTACATCTGAAAGATGAATAGTACCCAGGGCAATGGTTCTCAACTTGTGGGTCACGACCCCACAGAGGTCACATACCAGATATCCTATATGTCAGATATTTACATTACAACTTGTAACAGTGGTTAGCTGGGCGGTGGTGGCACAACTTGTAACAGTGGCAAAAGTACAGCTATGAAGTAGCAATGAAATAATTTCATGGCTGGGTGTTACCACAACATGAGGAACTCTATTAAAGAAGGGGTCATAGCAGTAGGAAGGTTGAAAACTGATGATCCAGAACAAAGAACTCAAAAAATAGTCAAGGCAACAAAAGGCCAAGTTAAAAATAGGCTATGTATTTAACAGAGAATTCTCAACAGAAGAAACAAAAGTGACTAAGAAATACATTTAAAAATGTTCATCATCCATAGCAATTAGGGAAATGCAAATTAAAATTTAGCCAGAATAGATAAAATCAACAAAATAGCTCACAACAAATACTGGAGACTTGGTGAAGAAAGAGAAACTCTCATTCATTGTTAGAAAGAATGCAAATTGGTGCAGCCACTCTGGAAATCATATGGAGAATCTTCAATAAACTATCTATCAACAAAAATTTATTATTTGATCCAGCTATAGCACTCATTGGCATGTGCCCAAAGAACTCACCATTCTACTCCACAGATACTTATTGAGCATTATTCATTGATGCCCTATTCACAATAGCCAGGAAACAGAAACAACATGATGCTGCTCAACAGATGAATGGATAATGAAAATCTGGTACCTATACACCATGGAATACTACTCAGAATAAAGATAAATGAAATCTTGAAATTTGCAGGTAAATGGATGGACAGAGGAAAGATTATATTGATTGAGGCAACCCAGACCCCAAAGAACAAAAACTGCATGTTCTCTCTCATCTGTAATTTCTAGCTCCAAATCTTCAGATACAAATGTACAACATGGACAAACAACAGAAACCAGGAAAGTATAATGGGACCATAGGTGGGAGAGGGCACGAGAAGGGAATTACAGGGCACAGTTGGTATGAAATGGGAAGTCAAAGAACAGCGTAGGGGTTACAAATGAGGAGAATGGAGGGAAGTGAACACAGAAGGAGGAAGGGAAAGGGACAAATAACATCAAGGTTATTTCATAAAGTGTCAAGAAATTACATTATTTTATACTTACCAAGACATATATGTAATACATATAAGTGGTGTGTGTGTGTGTGTGTGTGTGTGTGTGTGTGTGTGTGTGTGTGTGTGTGTGTATCTTAAAGGAAGTTATACCACTTGGGCTGACAATGCTTCCCACAAGAACCATAGACCAACACAACCCCTATTACCAAGTACTAGATACTTCTTTTGTACGGTTGATCAGGGTAGTCCAAGTGACTCCCAAAACAGTACATACTCTTGATATAACGCTTGGTGACCTCAGAGGTTGAAAGGAAGGTTGTTGCTGAAGACACCACATGCTTAGGACATGGAATTCAGATTCAAGCTGGGTCTAACCTGAAACTACCATCCTACAACATACTTTTTATGGTACCAGAAAATACTATGCAAGCTACCAAGGGAAGGAAGCAATTTGTTGTCCTAACTGGCATCAATGGCTATGAACCACAACAATGACCAATATACATATCTATGCTGTGGGATGGTCTGTATGTCAAATTACTCTGATTGGTCAATAAATAAAACACTGATTGGCCAGTGGCTAGGCAGGAAGTATAGGCGGGACTAACAGAGAGGAGAAAAGAAAGAACAGGAAGGCAGAGGGAGTCACTGCCAGGCGCCGCCATGACAAGCAGCATGTGAAGATGCCGGTAAGCCACGAGCCACATGGCAAGGTATAGATTTATGGAAATGGATTAATTTAAGCTATAAGAACAGTTAGCAAGAAGCCTGCCACAGCCATACAGTTTATAAGTGATATAAGCGCCTGAGTGATTATTTTATACATGGATTGTGGGACTATGGGGCTTGGGGAACCTGGAGAGAAGCCCTCCAGCAACAAATGGCGCCCAACGGCTCGAGTTTCCACCTTAAACCTGAGAATATTTAATAACCAATTTTAAACAGACCCAAAAACAGGTTCCTGCTTCTTGTCTCATACGGGCAGCTAGACACCACAAAACACAGGTTTGAACACTGGCGAGTTCCTGGCGTGTGCGTTTGACCGGCAGTATGGCGAAAATGAGGCATCTGTCACCGGCACATTACGCTGTGTGGTAGATTTAGTCTTTACTAGTATTAAAAAAAAGAAAAAAAAAGTTTCTGAGCTACACGCTGCTTTGATAAAATCTTAGACCCACTATTTCTGAGACTTGATGACTCACAAAACTGGCGGAAAACGCCATGTTGGTAAGCTGAAACGGGTGGAGCCAGCAGCAACAGAGCCATTTCAGTCTTAGAATACTGCAGTTTAAAGCAATAGATTCACAATACGTAGGCTTGAAAGAAAAAAAAAAGATAAATTAATATAAAAAAACCACGTAAAGATGAATATTACACAGACAATTTGGATTGTGTTGTCTTTGGGATTTTTAACTGCAAAAAAACATTTGATCAAAAAAGATGTTGAATTAAACCAATATGTATATTTTAAAGGTAACTTGACTTCAAAATTTGGATTTAAGGATTTGTTGCTTTGGAAAAGAGGTTCTGCTTTTGTTTCCACAGAAAGCCAGAGGCTGTGGATTTGTTCCAGATTAAGATACATCAGGTTTCACCAGCCAAGACCCCCTGAAAGGTCTCCGATGACACCATGGCCCAGATGATCCAACATCCAGAGCGGTTTCAAGGCAACTGGTTCACACAATACAGCCTCACGGACTACCCCATAGGCCTAAAATTTTCTTTGTGTCCCCATAAGATACAGTGCCCCCCTCCAACAGGAAGTAGTAGTAAGAGATGCTACGCCCAAATTCCCAAATATACCAAGCTGCCTTTGGAGGTGAAATTGGCTCACTCCCCCTCTAAACCCAAACATATTGCTTTAAAAAAAATGGTTAAGAGATTCTTGTGTCCCAAATCAGAAGAGCCCTCTGGTGTGGGACAGAGAAAAACCAATATTTTTATTTAAAACAGGTTGATTATAAATATGATCTCTTTCTAAAAAAGAAAAGGGGATATGATATAGATATATAGGAGGATATGGAGATGATAAAAGGGTAGATTAATGAACCTACTTTTAAAGAACAACTTGTTTAAAATGTTTTACATTGGTATAGATTTTAGTTTATTGATACAAACTTGAAGTTAATTTTGTTATACTGTATATATATATATTTCTATTCTTTTTGTTTGAGGTATTATGTTTATATAACTCATTTAAAATTGTAATGGATAATTAAAAAATAGATTAATAATTAGTCATCTATGATAATCATATTTGTAGCCATGTTAGTTAAGTCTTCTAGGTATACATAGATATATTTCAGATAGATCGGTAATCTTCAAACACTTCATAGACCTAGAGAATATGGCATTTAAATAACTTTGAATTCTGTTGACGTGAGACACAATTGCTCCTGGCTGCACCAATTGATCCTGAGAGAATGTTGGGCTTCTAAGACATTTCCATTTGGAAGTTTGTCTTTTTGGCACAAAATGGCCTACTGGGCAAAGAACTGCCCTTGCCTTGATGGCTGACAGTACAAATATAATGCTGTCCTTTCTGGACAAGTGGGACACAAGGAAAGCGACCACTGTACTCTGCCAAGACAGGGTAAGATGGTCTTTCAGAAATCCTGCTTCTGAAAATGGTCTGTCAGATACTCTAGGCCTGTAGCCTATTTGAATGCACCAACAATGCTGAGAAACATTAGGTGACTGTCCAGGCTGCCAGCTGTCTTGGTCTACTTTTGCAAGATTCCCAAAAATTGCTTGCATCCATCTACCATTTCTCAGGTACCATTATGTTCCTTCTCAGGTCTTTGATGTGGTTGAAAACTAGATAGTTGTAATTTCCTCAGTTATGATAAAAGATAAGTTAGATATAAAACCTTAAACTCACAAATATAAGATAGATAGGACATCTTCTTTAATATTGTAACTGTAATTCTTGCTCGGTAATTGTTTTGTTATATGTAATTTTACCATGTTAAAGTTAAAACCTTCCTTTTTAAAAAAAGAAAAAAAAGGGGAAGTGCTGTGGATATTGCTCTATATAAATAAAACACGGATGGCCAGTGACCAAGCAGGAAGTAAGTTGGTTTTTCGAGACAAGGTTTCTCTATGTAACAGTCCTGGCTGTTCTGGAACTCTCTTTGCAAACCAGGCTGGCCTTGAACTCAGATCTCCCTGTCTTTGCCTCCTGAGTGCTGGGATTAAAGTCATGCACCACCACCGTCTGGCTTGGAAAAAGAAACCTTAAGAAAAGAAATATACCAATTAAAAGATTCAGAAGCTATCTAAATTGTTTCAATAGCTATCTAAATCTCTCTGTTTTTTGAAACTTTTTAAAACTATTATGCATTGTTTATAGCAAATGAATGAACTTAATTATGATCTCCTCATCCAGTCGATAAGGTACTTTGATCATATTTCCTTTTCATAGAAACCACACTTATTCCTTCCTTTACAGTCGTTTTCCTTTTCTCTAACAGTCCCTTTTCTACTTTCTTTTCACATTTGGAAAGAAAATGTAAAGTACTTACCTCTCCGAGCCTGCTTTATTTTGTTTAACATGATTGCTGGTTTCACCTCTTTTCCTGAAAAAAGATAGAATTTTGTTCTTTTTAATGTGCTCCAAACACTCCATTGGGAACATCCGCCACATTTTCTAATTCCATTCACCCACTGATGAGCACCTGGGCTGATTCACATGGCTGCCGTGAATAGTGTATCTATTGTAATCTGACCTCGATTCTGTTGGGTGTGTATCCATGAGTGGTACACTTCATCATGTTGTGCTTCTAATTTAAGTGTAAGTGATCAGATACAAATTCTGTTTCTTAATGCTTTACAATCAAACTACAGGGCACTAATGAATAAAATAAACTTTCAACGTTGCTAGAGGACGTTGTCAGATCCCTTTCAAAGGACTAAGTTTAGGGTGATCGATGACTTCTTGACACAAGCAATGAGCATAACAGATCATTGGAACATTGTTGACTGTTCAGAAGACTGTCAACTGTCTATATGTGAAAGAAAATCCTTTGAAACAATCACAAAATGATGTATATATTTAAGATAAATGGAAATAAGGTTCGCTTAACTAGCATATCATCATCATTGGAGGAAATTCTAAGAGAAGGTGAGCCCAGGTGGAAAGCCTGAATGAAAGAAGGAATGGGAAGCAGAGAAAGAGATAAGTAGAAAATGGGTAAATATGAATGAACTCCTACTAAACAAAATATTAACATATTGTAGAATTAAATTCCTCCTAGTATACATAATAATATATGTTGAATGACTAAATCCAGTAAAAGCTTCAAGCAGTCCTTACTGTTTGATATGAGGTAAAGTATAGAGACCTCAGAAATATTTGTTGTATTATAAATATCTATCTATCTATCTATCTATCTATCTATCTATCTATCTATCTATCTATCATCTATCTATCCCACTATGCATGTTATATTTTACACTAAAGTAAAAATATGTATGTTCTTATTCAGTCAGCTTATTTCATACACTGTACCTTGTGGGCTTCAGTTTCAGTCCATAGAGCCCTTGGTGATCATGGAAGATTCTCCTGGCTACCATCATCATGGCCTTCACTTTTCCCAAGGGAATATAAGCAGATCTCTCCATTCTCTTCCCCTCACCTCCACTATTTTCCCTACCACATGCTCTTTTCTTCAAATTCCTCAACATCAGAACCCACCTCTCTTGTTTTTCTTCTGTCTTAATGATAACGCAGTAACTGTTACAATCTAAGACAAACTGTTCTAATTCTTCCAAAGGATTTTATTCTCTCTCCTCTTACCCACCCTTCTCACATAACATCCCTCTTTTTAGTGGACCCTTGGGTTTAGATGACATTTGAACCTGGGCACAATTTTTTGTTTGTTTGTTTTTTTTAATTTTTCAAGACACGGTTTCTCTGTGTAGTTTTGGAGTCTGTCCTGGAACTCACTTTGTAGCCCAGGCTGGCCTTGAAGTCACAGTGATCCACCTACCTCTGTCTCCCAAGTGCTGGGATTAAAGGCATGTACCATCACTGCATGATTGAACCTAGGCATGTTTAAATACTTTTTTTTAAAACAGTTATGCCCAAGTACTAAAGTTATTTTTTTCTAATATTCATCTTATAATGCTTTTCATGACTAAATGTCTTGAAAACATTTCACTAAATCTTTATTTTTACTCCCCCACTTCCTGATCTGTTAGAATTTAACATGTTGTTTCAGTTTTCCTTAGACCAAAGACTGTTGAAAATTATTGATGATCTAAATTGCCCTTATTTAGGTGGATATCTATAAGTTATTTCCTATTCTGAGATGTTTAACTTCTCTTTCCAGATGGATAAATACTTGGTACTATGTATTCTCACCTGAGTGAACATCACAAGAACAGAAGTAGTGTAGTATTGATTTTGATCTCCCTTGTTTTGGGATTAGAAGTCAGTGGTCTTTTTTGTCAGTGTCTTGGGTGCCTTTGCATCACTCTAACAGAATACCCGAGAAAATTAAATTATAAACAGAAAAGATTTATTTGACTCGCAGTCCAAGGCTGGAAAACTCACTCTTTGGGACCTCAGATAGGTGTACTGGATGGCAGTGATATGAAACAGATGATAGAGTGCATGCTTAGTTCATAGCCAGGATATAAAAGACCAAAAGAGTATGAGGAAGAAATCTACCATTCCCCTTAAAGCATATCCCAAAACTTCACTGCATACCCAAGGCCTATGACAGCTACTCTTCATTGCCCACATGACAAGAGTTAAAGTCATCTGAGAGTTTGGTGAGGGTTGTGTAATGGTTCTTGAGGAGATATGAAGAAATGTCTGTTCTCCTGCATAGGGCTCCAGAGCAGATCAAAGCAGTAGTTCCACCCGTGTCCGTCTCAGTGAACCAACGAGTTTACTAGGGTATGAATAACTCAAAGGTAACTGCATCACTGGAAAATATACCCTAGCCTGAGTGGTGATAGGGTATGAATAACTCAAAGGTAACTGCATCACTGGAAAATATACCCTAGCCTGAGTGGTGATAGGGTATGAATAACTCAAAGGTAACTGCATCACTGGAAAATATACCCTAGCCTGAGTGGTGACTCACAAGAGCTGCGATTGTGGAAACCTGTGTTTCACTTGTAGGCAGCCTCCACGGGACAGCCCTCTTTCCCCAGAGATGTTTTTTTTCTTTATAACCTTGTGAATCTTATAACTTCCTAAGCTTCCTGAATCTCATAAGCTGTCTGTCTTCCTCCATGATGGAATGTTTCCATTTAGAGGAAACCCCTACATGACAGTGAGGCATGTCTGGATGGATGGATGGATGGATGGATGGATGGATGGATGGATGGATGTGGGCACATCCAGGGAGGATTTGCTGAAGCCAGAGGATCCACACTCAGTGTGGCTGTCATCCTTTCTGAGCTGGGGGTCTGAAAAGAATAAAAGGAAAAAGGAGAAAACAGGAAGAGCACTGGTATCCCCTTCTCTTGGCATTGTGGCCCATGGTGATGGGAAGTACTCAGCTGCACCTCACCCTTCACCATCAGGACTGAGCCCTCTGAAACCGTGAGCTCAGATCTATCTTTCCTCCTGGAGATTGTTTCTGTTGGGCATTTTTTGGCAACCGTGACATAAAACTAACTAAAGCAAGGCTTCTTTTCTTAAGGGACCGCAGATCCTTTCAATAGCACCACTGTGGTCACTGATCCCTTAAAATTCTTGCCTTTGTGAGTAAAGACCCAAACTATGCAGTCAGTCTTATCTCCATAATTGTTTTCCTGACCCCTCAGTTCTCTTGGGAATTGTGAAAGAGTTAGCTAAATACATCAAAATTCCTCTTGAATTTCTTTTTCTTTCTTTCTTTCTTTCTTTCTTTCTTTCTTTCTTTCTTTCTTTCTTTCTTTCTTTCTTTCTTTCTTTTTTTTTTTTTTATTGAGACAGGGTCTCATCTCATTCAGGCAGGCCTTAAACTCACTATGTAGTTGCTTCTGGCCTTGAATTCCCAATCTTTCTGCCTCTACCTCCTAAATTTTGGGATTATGGGTACACACCACCATACTAGCTGTTAAGTTTGTTCTTGACATGAGGGTAGAGTGGGAACTATTCTACAGGGGAAGGTTCCCAGTGCAAAGGGGTAGAGGGGGGTAATAGAAGTTGAATATTATTAAAATATATAGGTATGTGTACATGTCTAGTGACATTTGCACAATTATACATTAGCAAGTTTAAAAATTCATTTCAAACCTTGAAATATTTCTTGTTTAGGTACTTTTTTTAAAAATAGATTTTAGATAAAAAGAAAGACTAGTTATAAAACAGATAAAAACCAATTTACCCCGACTTCAGAAGATATGAAAAAGGGAAAAGGGTCTAATTTCACACTCCAACTCCTATATCTAACAAACTGCCCCAGGTGTCCACAGAGGACTTTCTGCTTGAGATCCTAATATGCTAAGTATGATTTCTCAAGGGATGATATTACTCTGAAAAGTCCATGTTAACAGAAAATTAAAATAAGGCTGGAGTACAATATTAGCATTGTAGCCAAATGTAGTGGTTTAATTTAACCGTCAGGAAAAGAAAAAAGTCTGTCAGGTTTCCAGGGGGATTTGAGGCTGCACAGGTGAACACTAATTTGTAATGGTTTTGTTAGAAGACCATCTGCCCCTTGTCACTGCTGAATGGAGAATTTTTAAAAAATTTCCTGGCTCCAAGCATTTATGTATATTTAAAAACACATGACAAAAATGACTTGCAGAAAATTTTGTGTTTGTGTGCATTGCACGGTACCCTGATCTTTCTGGCATTTCACTTTGTGTTTGATTTACTGGTAGGCAAATTGTGCTGATCCACGGAGGTGTGTGTGTGGTCTTGGGGTGGAGAAGGACTGGCAGAGGCAGTCTGTGGGGAGGGGATGGGAGTAGGTAGTAGGCCTGCAATGAGAAGACGTATCTGAATGGTTCTTATAGATTTAGTATCTATGTAAGCCATCTCGAAGACAATTAGCAACCTTGAGTTAGTGGTTATAAATGGGATGATGGGCTGTGGTTGATGGTAGTATATTGGTAAATTAAAATTTGGTGCCCCGTTGCCACCAAGGAAGTTGCCTACTCTACAAAGCAACATTAAATTAAACGGTGATTTCATTCTCCCTAAGTACACCTAGAACAAGCAAACACAATATAAACCTTGATTTCCATCCAAGTCTACTGTTTAAATCTCAAGTGCAGCAAGGCAGGCAGAGAGAGCCGCTTCCCCACAAAGGCTTAAGCGAGCCTTTTGTACCCGCCAGCCTCCACTGCGGGCATGGGTTGCCCTAGTGATGAATGTCTTGCTTTGTGTGGTCTCAGCATTTTTTTTTTTTTTCTGGAGAGGGGGTTTTAATGAGAAGGTGAACAGAGGGGGCTTCTTTTGAGACTGCAATAGCAGGAGGGTCACTTCTACAAATGCGCGCACAATGCCGCCGTTCCTTCTCACGGAGCTCTGACAGCCTGAGGCTGTGCCTTGGTCGGTCCCTGTCTCTCTCACTGTTATTTCTTATCTTTTCTTACTGGGTAGTGTTCGAAGCTCGCCTTGGTTAAGTACTGTTTCAGAATGGCCTGTGGTCTCAAAGTGCTGGAATTCCTTTAGAAGAGAAAAGAACTAGCCAGATCTCTCTTCCTTCCTTCCCTCCCGTACTCCCCCTCTCCCTTTCTTTCTCTTTGTCTCTGTTTCTCTCTGTCTTTGTCTTGTCTCTCTCTCTTTGTCTCTGTCTCTCTCATACACACATTCTCTCTCTCTGTCTCTCTCCATCTCTGTCTATGTCTCTGTCTCTCTCTGTCTCTGTCTCTCTCTCTCTCTCTCTCTCTCACACACACACACACACACACACACACACACATACACACACACACACACACACACACACACGTCTCCTCTTGGCATCATCATTCATGCATAAAGGACTGAGTCTTGGTTTTCCCAGGAAGACACACTCCAGTTCCTTTCACCTACAGATGTGGAGGGGCTTTCCCTTCTCAGCTTTACCCACACACTCTAGGAAGTACACTGCTGTCAGCTTCAACACCCTTTCTCCTTCAGGATCCATTATGCAGGGCAGGAGTGGGAGGAACGTCTGTAATTGCTATATTTTAGGGCTCACTTGGGGCTAGATTTGATTGAACACACATAGTAAACTCCTGATTATCCATGCTAATGGAAGGAGTAGAAATTCAGACTATGTGCGTGTTTCCATCTGACTTTGAAATGTGCCATGTGATTTTAAAAAGCAATAGCAGGTGGTTTTACTTAGAATGATAATAGGGAAATTACTTTTGGGTTGCCAGGGTTTGCCTCTGTAGGTAAAACGGCAGAAAGCAATGTTCTGCCTCTTATTCCCACCTTACAAATATACCTGGTGCCTTCACTACATTTACTCCTTACTCTCTCGTTCTATTTCCACAATGAACTACAGAAAATAGGAAATGGGTAAGGTTTAGTCATTAGGTAGCTAACGAAAGAGCACACTGTCTTACACTTGTATCTAAGTAAGAGTCGAAAGTTCCAAACTAAGGTCACAAAATGACAAATGTGGGTGATGTTTGATATTTGTACGGAATATCGCTGTTTCAGGATGTATTACCAGGGTGATCACTGTGTTGACAGCACGCTGTGTTATTGTTGTTTCCTGCTATATCCTTATAGCATAGAAGAGTGCTCAATTAGTTTGTATAGACAGAATGACCAAATGGGTGAAAAATACCATCCTCACTCCTCCCCCTCTGTGTGTGTGTGTGTGTGTGTGTGTGTGTGTGTGTGTGTGTGTGAGACCACACCCATCCAGGTTTTATTATGCATTGGTGATCCCAATCCATGTCCTCATGTTTGCGGAGCAGGCACTCTACTGTCTGAGCCACTTCCCGGGTCCTTTCCCTTGCCTGTTCATCTAACTTGTTCATTTGCATATAAAAATGATATATGACCTACCTTATGAACAGCACTTCTGTATACACTCTCAATGGAATGCATAACAGTGGGAGGGCTTTTCCGCGAACAAGCTCACTCCATTTCTGCTGTTCTGCACTTTGCTGATTTGTTGGACAAAGTGTGTTCATCCTCTTCACCAAGGCGGCTTTTCTTGGGAGAGAAGTGACCAAGGGCAGTGCTGTTCGCGCAAGTCATCTCCGTCACTACGTCCAGCTGGTCACAGGGTGGCTGTGTGTGACAAACCACTGGCTGCCCAGACCAGCGGGAAGCTCACACGCTGTGCTCCCTCCAGCCAATTCTTTTCTTAATCAAACTTCCGTGTGTGCCACGTGAGTTGAGAAGAAACCAGAAAGGAAAGGTGAGATTGGGATGGTACCTCTTCTCCATTGTGACTTGCTCTGAGGAAGATGAGTTGGTGGGGACGCAACAACCGGGCATCTTCTAGTTCCACCTGAGGAGCCAGACACTCCCTCCCCTGCAGGCGTTGTGCTGGGGTACAGAGTTGGTTGCTTAGCTTCGTAGAAAAGCCAGGATTGAGAATAAACCCTCTTTTTTTTTTTTTTTTTTATTTGAGCCAGGGTTTCTCTGTGTAGTTTTGGTGCCTGTCCTGGATCTCCCTCTGTAGACCAGGCTGGGCTCGAACTCACAGAGATCCACCTGGCTCTGCCTCCCGAGTGCTGGAATTAAAGGCGTGTGCCACCACTGCCTGGTGAGAACAAACCCTCTTTTGCCCATTTCACAAATGCGCATTCGGAGGTCCTCACAGCTTACTTCCCTCATCTTTAAAATATTTACCCAATAATGTTTGTTTCATCAGTAGAATCAACTTTTTATGGGTCAGCAATGGGGTTTTCTTCCTTGCACATTTGTTAGGACCCTAAACAGTTCCATCCACATCTAACTGTGAGCAAGAATCATGGCAGACAACTTCAGCCCTCGGTGGGTGATTTAATCCTTACACTAACTTATTTGTTCTCTTGAGGAAACAGAGGCTCATGGAAGTTAAGTCATGTACTCAGCATTACAAAGCTTCTGGCCTCCTGGGGCATTTGATCTGTATCTTCTTCCTTGCATGTATCTTGTCTGGGGTGTCAGGGACTAAACATTTGAAAGCTACTTAATAGCTATGCCCCTCCAAAGAAATATTACACTTGAGAATATTGGGGGAGATGAAGCAGAAAACAGTGGTTTATTTAACCACCTCGGCATCTTCCCTTCTTACTTCTTCTTAGATGCTGGTAGGACTCAGCTGGAGTGATACTCAGAAACCTTGTCCCTGTCTCAACCTTGGGGGTTGCTAGTTGATCAAGCCGCAGCAGCTCCCATTCCAGCATTTACCATGACCTGGATATTTAGATACATTTGTTTGAGTGCTGGCAGGTGTCACTCCATCTCACTGTGAGGCATCTAGAAGAGATTTTTCTCTGTGTACAGCTATGTCTTACACACCCACGATGCAGGAGGGAAGGGGGCACGCAATAAGTAAGGGGCTGATTTGCACTGAAGAAGTTCAAGTGTGGTGCGGCTGCTCTGGAAGGCACGCTATCACACAGCCAGGCTTCCAGCTCTTAGGAGACAAAGAGGTGGGGGCTGGGGAGTGAAAGTTGCCTGAATCCTTTCCAGGGGTAGGTCTGCTTCAGGGCCTTTTCATGGCCGGAGAGAGCTGTCCTGATTGCATTGTCTATGGGGAATGAGAGCTTGCGGTGCAGCCCGTGGCTCAATGAAGTCCCAACTCAGCTCTACTCCACCTCATTAGCTCCACTTCAGAGCTGGCCAGAGGGAAAGATTAATTTAGTGACCCAGCTTAATAAATAGATGCTTCAGGTCCCGCATTTCATGCATGGCACTCGGAGGCAGGGAACTCACTGAAGTGCCGGCTTCAGGATGTCAAGGGCAAACAGCTGGGCTTGGGGGAAAGTGCAGAGATATTTCTGCTGAGTTTTGTTCCCCACCTCCTCCAGTAATTACCAAACTGCAGCTATGGCAAGAAAGAAATGTCAGTTATCCATTAACTGTGCAACCTAAAAACCACATTTCTGAACTGGCTCACCTCTGTGAGGCATTGCCGCGTGTATGGTTCTCCAAACGTGATAATGCATTTATCTAGTATATACTTGTCAGAAAAATGGTGACCTAATCTAGAAATCTTTACTCTCTCCTAAAGGGTCTTGGCCAAAGTTTCTCTTTTGGGAAACTTTGAGAAGTATGGTTCCAGGTAGCTATCTCTAGAGAAAATTAAGTATGAGGTACAAGAGAGTAAACAACATCATGTTCCACAGGGGCTGAAGTGATCTGAGAAAATTGTGAGGTGATTCCATGACAGCAGCATTACAATGTGTGTGTGTGTGTGTGTGTGTGTGTGTGTGTGTGTGTGTGTGCAAGCATGTGTGTGCTTGCCCATGTATATGAACAATTGTAATGCATAATTAATACAGAGCTAATATTAAACTCCTGTGTGAACAGGTACTGGCATGCTAGAAAAGCAGAGAAACATTAACCTCAGAGAGCTTGTTTTCAGCTGCTTGAGTACACACTGCTTCTCTGGGCCCCGTGTGTGTGTGTGTGTGTGTGTGTGTGTGTGTGTGTGTGTGTGTGTGTACACCTCTGAGAGTGTGGGGGGATTTTTGTTGCTGCTGTTAATATTTCAGCCTTGAGGAATTAGAATTTTTGCAGTTCACACACCTTCTTTCCCCAGTGTCAAAGGAACACTGGCTTCATTTAATCTTGTCTTTAGGCCACCACTCTCTTCAGGATTCCAGTTAATTAATCCCTCTCAAATGTGGCTGCTCACACAGAGGGCAGCAACAGGGCACAAGCACCGCTCTTTCCTGTGCAGCCCCTTCATGCTGTGGCTATGACTTTGGATGGAGAAGTCCATGACCCTCCCCTTTGCTCTCGGTGACCTTGAATAGAGGCAACCATTGGACCCCATTGTCTCTTTGATTATGAATGTCCAATTAGACACTGGGAGCAGGTGTCTTTTAAGCAATCATCAAAGTGACAAAGCTTATTTTAATATTTCAAACCCAAGCATTACTTTAGCATACATGTTATGAGCTGTGCTAAATATATTCTTTTTTGTCTTTTTTTTTTTTTTTTTTTTTTTGAGACAAGGTTTCATTTTGTCATCCGTACCGGTCTCCAACTCTCAATCTCTTGCCTCAGCCTTTGCAGTGATGGAGTCATAGAGATGTATGCCCAGACCAGCCCTAAACATACAATCTTGAAGAAGACGGAGAAAATACTGTTTTCATCTCTCTTTTCCTAATGGGTTAAAAGTCACTGACAGCAGTGAGTTAGGCAGACACCTGGCAAGCCGTGGCTGCTTTATCCTGGCTTTACCGCCCACACACCACTGACTCCTGGGCATGTTTTGGTTGTGTGCTCAATCATTCTCACACATCTGTTTGTCTATTTCACACCTTCACTTCTCCCTTTGAACACTGATCTTACTTTGCAGTAGTTTTAATAGCCTCTATCTCTTTGTTTAAAGGAAGTTCCTAGCCCCTTCCTGCTCGTTTGTAATAGGTGTACTATGTACTAGTCACAACATTCTATGGTTTTCCATGAATCCCAGTGGGGGTGGGGAGAAGGAGGAAAGAGTGGGCCAGATATAAGATAAAATAGAAAAAGAGAAGGAAAGAATTATAGTTTGATGTAATCAAATCTTCTGCATCAGTAGTAACAGGTATCACCAGGGGACTCAAAACAGATACCCCACCACCCCCAGAATGTATCCTATGATCAATTATGATGTATATTTTATCACTGGAAAATCCATTTGATAAAATTAGTCTGCATACCACATTTGTTCATATTGAATTGCCAACTTTGACAATAGAATTATTTTTCATACTTTCACTAAAACAACTTCTAGAAAAGTTCAAAGAACTTCATGAAAATGCCATTTAATAAAAATGGGAGATTAAATACTAAAAATAATACTACTAAGTATGTCATTGACTTAATATAAGTAATTGTATGGTTGGTCATATTTATCGATGGTCATTGTTATTTTACTGTTATGGTTAGTGGGCATGGTTGTAGTTGCTGCATATTGTTACTCAGAAAATTGAGATACTTAAATTACACTCGATTGTAGACCCATAGTGTCTGTAGAAGCAAGGTAGTAGTGGGGGTGGGTAGAGGACCCAGAGCTGGTTTTGAAGTTGTTTGCTTGGCATCTTCACTGTCTTAACCCAGATTTATGCTTTTCCAGGATGACTAATGCCGAGGGAAATGTTGCATATTCATTGTAATCATAATATTATTACTTGGCTGGTATTCTTTGATCAGATTGATGGAGGCATGGGTGGAGCTGCAATTGAGTCTGTTTTTGTCACCAAGAAAGATAAATTCTGTATAAGATATATTTAGAGGTTTTGTCTTAAGATGAATTTGTTTGAAATACAGAGCTTAGATTAGACATGTGAAGATTTCAAATGCTGCCTCTAGCTCTTCAACTTGGAATGATTTTCCTTTTTTTGTAAACAAGGTGTTTGAAAAACAGCTGAGAATTGCAAATGTGCTCTCAGAGCTAAACACATGCTGCAACTTGTTTCCTAAGATGCTGTGTGTGCCAGCGACACTTGCTCACTTTAAGCACGGATGCTTGAGTAATCCGAAAGTTATTGACCTCTGTGTTAAAGAGATGGTGAATTTACAGTTTCTATTTCAAACTTCTGAAAAGTACTGTTAGCATTTCAAAGAATAGTGACAACATCAAGGAGACGGTGGAGAGTTTGAAAGCAGATTGACTAAGTGCCTGACTTTTCTTCAAGCCATTTCGTCCTCAAAACCTTCATCTTTGCACACGATGCCTAAAACCTTACGATGCCTAATATCTTTGTATAAGATTACTAAAATTAAAATGCAGCCTGAGAGAAGTTGTAATATATGTAATGAATCTGTGCACTCAGATTTATATGACTCCTAACTACATGTGTTCTGCAAACAGCACTCACTTTTAAGTTTTTGCATCAAGCGACTGACTAAGCTTTGTACATGGAGGAATGACAGAACAGAGAGTTACCGTATGGTTCTAACTTTATTCATTTTGTGAATCAATAGCATCTGTGCAACAGTTAGTATTCTGTGAAAGCATAAGGTCTAACCACCAAGATTAAAGTTAAAAAAAGAAAGACATACATATAATGTACTTTTCACACTAATAGCTGTTGCAATTGTACAGTGATACTGCTCTTGATTCAACCAAGAGCCTCAATTTTTAGATAAGATCTCTTCTGAAACAGAAATACATGGACATCAAAACTTAGACTATGTTAAAATATGCTAGTACAGATCTTCCCTTCAGGCTTACACCCCCAAGCCTCAGGAAAAGAGAAACTTCAAGCACCAGGAAATGAGAAACTAAAAATCTAGTTCCAAGGGCAACCTGACTTAGTTATTGTTCAGTCTCACCTGCAACCATATAACAATGTAAAAAGATTTCTGTTAAGAGATGCACTCAACTGTGACTGGGATAGTTGCAGCTGTTCCAGGAAGGACCACTGGGACCTTTGTGTAAACTCCACTCCCGTCCTGATTTCCCCCCTTGAGGTTTCAGGAAGAATGTACCGGTTAACGTAACTGTGCCCCCTCTGTGATCACTCTGTAACCAGACCATGATCTTGTGTGATCTGTATGGGAATTGTAATTTTGTGGGGTTTGTGGGTTTTTCCTTTATAAGCC
Source organism: Peromyscus maniculatus bairdii (assembly GCF_049852395.1). Lineage (NCBI taxonomy): Eukaryota > Metazoa > Chordata > Mammalia > Rodentia > Cricetidae > Peromyscus > Peromyscus maniculatus. Next base: position 16,098,547 of record NC_134864.1, read on the forward strand.
CTTGTGGGGTTGCAGTAAGATGCGGCTCTTGCTCTTAGGAGCAGAGTTTGCCCTTCTGTACAGAAGCTTCAAAAATTAATCCTCATGCTTTTGCATCAACTGGACTGGAGTCTGGGTTCTTGGGGCACCCACTTGAGACCCTAGATTTTGGGGTCCAACACCAACAGTATAACAACAGTGTTTGTTCTTTGAACTGTCATTGACCGAATTCTGAGAACACATTCTGTTAATCTGAGTTCCTGCACTCATCCTTCCTGATGACAAACAGAGAGAACAGAGGGGAAAAGGGATCCAACCTCAGTATCCTTACAGCCACAAAACACGCACATTAGGGAACAAACAGTAGGACTTGTCCCCACATACCCTGTTTTCCTAAAGTCCCTAAGCACTGAATTAGGGTCACTAGGTGAGCACACCATGTAATTCCCAGGCCACTGGTTTTTCATCTGTGAAGTTTTCAGCTTATTCACAATTTTTTTCAAGATTGTAAAAATGGCCAATTTTGTTTTATTTTTCCATGTAAGTCAGGTCCCTCAGGAGAGGAAGAGAGGGGAGAGAGGGGAGAGGTAGGGGGTAGGGAAGAAGGGAGAAGAGGAAGAAAAGGAGGGGGCAGAGGAGGATCCTATAGATTATGTAGTTTGTTTTAATTGTAACTTGACATAACCTAGAATCACCTTGTGTCAGTGAAAGATTGTCAGGTTGGATTGTGGATATGTCTGTGGGGGGTTGTCTTAATTACGTTAATTGACGTGGAGTACTCAGCCTGCTGTGGGCAGTACCATTGCTCGGGCAGGGCCTCACAGACTGGACAAGAGTGAAAATATTGGGCTAAGCACTAGAGGTATGTATGCATACATTTTTCTCTGCTCTTGACTATGGATTTGAAGTAATTAGCTCCTTTTGGTTGCTATCACCTTAACTTCCCTACCATGATGGACTGTAACTTAGAACTATAAGCCAAAATAAACTCTTTCTCCCTTAAGTTTTTTTTTTTTTTTTGGCCAGTATTTTTTTTTTAAATCACAGATTTATAACCAAGAAGTAGATTAATTAGGAGACAGGATACAAGGCGGGCATGAACAGTAGACTAATATGGTGGATGTGTGTTTTTGAGATTCTTCTTTACATTGAGCTAGAACTATTAACAAACAAGCAGTGGTGGCTGATGAGACAGCTCAATCCCCAGGACCCATGTGAAAAAACCAGGCATGGTAGCATGGTTTGTATTCCAGTACTAGCATGATAGATACAAGCAAATGTCTGGGGTTCAGTGCCTAGAGAACATAGATGGATGAGTGAGTATCAGTCAGTGGGAGACCCTGTCTCAAAAATCAAAACCAAAGAAAAAAACCCAAGAAGGATGACAACATCTGAAGTTGACCTCTGGCTTTTAGAAGCGTGTGCACCTGCATTCATGTGCACCTTCATGGACAGAGAAAGAGGAGGAAGGGAGGAGGGAGGAAGGGAGGAAAGGAGGGAAGCAGGCACACAGAGAAGTGATCGGTGATAGAACAGAACAAATCCACATCTTATTGTTAAAGCAGAACTTACTAAAGAAAGAAGACGGGGCTAAAGTTTGCACTGTGTGTACTCAATCCCTTTCAGACTCATTGGTCAGGCCACCTTCTGTAGGAGGAGTATTGAGTGAGGGGTAGGGAGTGATGAGAGGTTCCTTGCTAAGGTACTTCCTAGACTTTCACTATAGTGAAAACATGACATATAATCATGGAATCCTGTCAGTTAGCAATTTTAATTTATGAAAGGGAAATGAGCTCCCTGATTTAAGTCTGTAAAAAGGAAAATGAAAAAGTAGATTCTGGATAGGAGACCCATGGAACAAGAGAGAGTCAATACTCCTTAGGGTGTAGAAACCCTGGCAACCTGGAGAATATTGCCAACAGAGGCACAAGGAACATCATAGATCTGGAATGGATATCCAGAGGCCTTGGTGTTTTGTTTGAAAACTCAAGGTCTTGGTCTAATTTGGTTTTGGTGTCCATCCCTGAATTTGAGGTTTTATGGTTTATTGACAAGGTCATCGATATCATATGGCACAGGAGTTTTTCATCAAGTGAAACTCCCTGTCTTTAAATTATCACCAACATCAGTTTGGATAGCAGATATCAAAAGGCTAGAAGAAATCCTCTTTTAAAAGAAGCACAGTCATTCATTGCACAACAATGGGATACACTGAGAAATGTGTTTTCTGATAACTTATCATTGGTTGGTATCATAAAATACATACAGAGACCTAGATGGCATATGCCAATCATTCGTCATATCTATTGATACCATAAGATAGGTGAGGCCAATGCTAGAATAAAATAAGATAATATTTTACAGTCAAACCTCATTTTGAAAATTACTTTCTAAAAGAAATAGGAATAGAAACTAAAATAGCAGTAGGGGCTGATGCTGTCTCAGAGCTCACTTAGCATCTTCAAGACTCTGGGTTCTATTCTCACACTATTACATTTAAAAAAAAACCCTAATAATAAGCAATAGAAGATGTAGTATTGTAGCTAGACAGAGAGCAAATCATAGGGCAGAACAGCAAGGCATGTAAGCCTGGGTAGACAGGAAGTCATGCTCTCTTTGGAAGCTGCGGAGTTGGTGAGGTGAGGTTAGCTCATGGTTTGTCCTATTCTTCTGATTTCTCTCTCGGGCTTTAACCCAAATTTCTGGCTCCATGTTTTTTATTTATTAAGACCATTTAGAAATTTGTCTACATAGTATAGTCAATACATAAACCAGTATTGTATTCATTTATTTTTATTCTTATGTGTTATATGTTGTACAAAATTGTATATATTACATTTTTATATAACAGAGAACACGAGAACATTGAAGTGTTCACAGGAACATTGTCATAGACAGGTATGTTACATTAAAATGTCTTCTCTGTCACTAGGCAACAGGAATTTTTCAGCACCATTATAATTGTGTGGGATTACTTACTGTTGTCTATGTGCCTAATTATTGGCAGGGATGGACACAAATTTTTGTTTTGTTTTATTTTTTTATGTGTGTCTATCTGTGTTGTCCTGGCAGGCTGTGAACTTTCAGGCTTAAGAAATCTTGCCACTGTAGCCTCTCAGGTTATCTGGGACTCCAGCTATATGTGATTATACCCAGTTCATACAAAATTTAAAAAATTTGAAGACAAAATCTATTGTGTGGTTCAGAAAACAAAATTAGTTTTTTTTTGTTGTTGTTGTTCCAGATTGTGAAGCATTTCAAAGTTTGATACTGAAGGTCACCCAGCATGTCTCATTTTCCCTCGGGTTCTGGGAAATTGTGAAGCTTAAGAGTTTTGCTCAATTATTATATGCCCTCATAGCCCGAGTGTTTCTATTATGTGTCTTTTTGTGCTTTTATCCCTGATTAAATCATATTTAAGCCTCCTACATTACAGCCAATTCAAGCTCCTTTTGGACGTAGGAGGGATACAAAGTAAACATAATTATTTGGTGAGATGTTTGACTGAAATGTTTTAATGTAGCCATAGCTGAATCAGTACTGGGGAACAGTATGAAATATTAAATATCAACTAATAACATATCTCTCTTATCTAGATTGATATTTCACATTGTGAGCAATCATTTTTCCACATCTTATGACTTAGCTAAATTTTATCACTGTTTCAGTTTAAAGTAATCAACTATTAAGGAAAAATGGAGGATTTAGGGTCAGAATCGGAGAGGATTCCCTGATGAGCTCATCAGTGCCTTCCTTAGCATTGCCGAAGGCTGGGACACAGGGCTGTGTTCAGAGTGTCCTTGCCCCTGGATGAAAGGGCAAAGATGCTTTCTTTCCTCGGCTCCCCTAGTTATCTTCATTATCATTCAACAATCCGTTTGGCTTTTTGAGCCCATACCTATCTGTGGTGGTTTGAAAGAAAATGGTCTCCAAATGGAGTCACACTGTTAGAAGTTGTAGCTTTGTTGGAGGAGATGTTATCTTCTTGAAGGAAGTGTGACACTGTGAAGGCAGACTTTGAGATCTCATATATGCTCAATACACCGTCCAATGTTTTAGTCCACTTCCTGATGCCCTCTGATCAAGATGCAGCCAGCACCATGTCTGCCTGTATGCATGCCACCATGCTTCCCACCATGATGATAATGGACTAAACTTCTAAAACTGTAAGCTGCCATCTCAATGAAATGTTTTTCGTTTATAAGAGTTGTCATGGTCATGGTGTCTCGTCACAGCAATAGAAACCCTAACTAAGACAGACGTTGGTACCAGGTACTGGGGTATTGCTGTAATAGGCCTGATGATGTTTTTGTTTGGAGGAATTTGGACTTTGGTACTTGGAGATAGGAAAGCAGTGGAATGCTTTAAGTGCTACTTAATGGGCCATACCAGTAAGAGCATGAAAGACAGTGGTGTTGAATGTGATTTGATGAATTGTGGGGGCCTGGCTCATGTGGTTTCAGAGGAGAATATTGATATGTAGCCTAGAGATTGTTCTTGTGATATTTTGGTGGAGAATGTGGCTACTTGTTGCTTTATTCTGAAGAGTCTTCCTGAAGAGTTTTGGACTAATTCCATTGGCAGAGGAAATCCCAAAACAGTATAGACTCTGTTATGTGAATACTAGTGTTAATCCTAATGAAGATTATATAATAAAAAGGAGGAAGCTGAGCAAGGAAAAAAATCATTTGAGGAGAAAAGGAGCAGCAAAAAGTGGAATGAAGTTAAGTCCTGTATTCAAGGAGATAAACAGATTAAGAAATAGAATAAACAAAGTAGTCATCTCAGGGCAAGATCCCACCCAGCTATGTTTCCAACTTGTCAAAAGGAATTATGTAGCTAGAGTTTTCCTGCCTTGCCCACAGTCAGAACAAATCTCTCTCACCCGCCAGTCCCACAGCCGCTCAGACCCAACCAAGTAAACACAGAGACTTATATTGCTTACAAACTGTATGGCTGTGGCAGGCTTCTTGCTAACTGTTCTTATAGCTTAAATTAATCCATTTCCATAAATCTATACCTTGCCACATGGCTCATGGCTTACGGGCATCTTTACATGTGGCTTGTCCTGGCGGCGGCTGGCAGTGACTCCTTCTGCCTTCCTGTTCTCTCAATTCTCCTCTCTGTTAGTCCCGCCTATACTTCCTGCCTAGGCACGGGCCAATTCAGTGTTTTATTTAGTAACCAATCAGAGCAACACATTTGCCATACTAAACATCCCACAGCAAAATTAAACAAAAACAGAGTCAGATGTGGTTATGCACACCTTTAATACTAACCCTGGGAAGGCAGAAGCTGGCAGATCTCTGAATCTGAGTTCAGCCTGGTCTACAGAGCGAGTTCGAGGACAGCCAAGGTCAGGCAGTGAAGGTAAGCATCAAAAGCAGAAAGCTGTTGAAGATGTAATTGAACAAGGGAGCCATGTTCCAGCCCCAGTAAGCAGGAGAACTTGGCAGCTTTGGCCATGGGGTTGAGGCTTTAGAGTCAAGGATTCCAAAAGTGTGTGTGTGTGTGTGTGTGTGTGTGTGTGTGTGTGTGTGTGTGTGTGTGTGTATGTGTGTGTAAATTGCCTCTGAGGCTAAGGAAAGATGTTGAGGCCAGGCATATGTCTGGGGTGACCCTGAATGGAGGCCTAGAAGCTGTGAAGTTGCAGCCTGGATTGCCTTGCAGACCCCAAGATGTTGGAGATGCCAGAGCTGTGGGATACCTGCCGAGGAAAGCTGCTAACAGGGAGTGGAACCAGAGCATGAGAAAGAATTACATGGCAGTCAACAAAGCTGAAAGGAGTTGGAGATCTGAAAAGTGTTTTGACATAAGACATGAAGATGCAGAGTTTATAGTTTGCCCAGCAGGTTTCCAGTCTTGCTTTGGTCTAGCATTTCCTCACTATGCTTCCTTCCCTATGTTTTGGAATGGTAATGTACATCTTCTGCCATTATATGTTAGAAGTATGTGATCTGCTTTTTGAAGAGACTTTGAATTCAATCTTTTAAATGTTGTTGAGACTGTGATAGACTATGAGGACTTCTTAAGTTGAACCTAATGCATTTTTGTGTTATGATATGGCTACAAGCCTTTGGGGGTTAGGGAGTGGAATGTGGTGGTTTGAAGGAAAATGGGAGGTGGCACTCCAAAGGGAGTGATACTATTAGGAGATGTGGCCTTGTTGGAGTAGGTGTGGCCTTATTGAAGTAGGTGTGGTCTTGTTGGAGTAGGTGTGGCCTTGTTGGAGTAGGTGTGGTTCTGTTGGAGGAAGTGTGTCACTGTGGAGATGGGCTTTGAGGTCTTATATATGCTCAATATACTACTCAGTGTCTCAATCTATTTCCTGTTGCCTTCTGATCAAGATGTAACCAGCACTATGTCTGCCTCCATCATGCCATGCTCTCTGTCATGATGATAATGGACTGAACCTCTGAAACTGTAAGCCACCATCTCAATTAAATGTTTGGCTTTATAAGAGTTGCTGTGGTTATGGTGTCTCTTTACTCTGAGACCCTAACTAAGACACTTTCCTATCCAGAAGAAAAGCTCATCTTTTAGTGATTTTAGTTGAAATTTGACTGCATTTAAAAAAGGGGCAGGACATTAAGTTTGGAAGGGGATGTGTTGTGGGGGTGCTGCGAAGGGGAAGAAGGATGGTGTCCATGATCAGGATACATTTTATATCAGTGCATGACATTTTCAATGAAGAAATATTTAAAAATTAAAAATAAATATAATTACTTAGAGTTTTAAAAAATAGGGCAAGAAAGCTGTGAAGGCAGAAACTGATACTTGAATGAATGGGTGGACTAGGGCAGGTTTTTGTCCTTAACATGGGGGATGGTCACATGCAATCTGCTAGAACAAACAAGTAAAGGAAAATTCTCTCTCTCTCTCTCTCTCTCTCTCTCTCTCTCTCTCTCTCTCTCTCTCTCTCTCTCATATTCTCTTCTCTCCTCTCGTCTCCTCTCCATCTTTCTCTCTCTCTTTCCTAGAATGGAATAGCCTTCTTCCCTTGATTTGACTACCTGAATTCCAGAATCTCAAACCCTGAGTATTCCACCAGCAGTGCCTAGGGCACCCAGGCCTCTAGCCTCTGCCTGCAGGTCGTAGCATGGCATCACCCGCTTTGGGGGCTTTCAGAATTTGGACTGAGCCGTGTTACTGAACTTCAGAGGTCTTCAGATTGCATAGAGCCTTTACAAGATTTCTTGTTCTAAATAATCTTGTACTCCAAAACTTCTAATAAATCTCCTTTCCTCTAGAGTTGTTTCTATCTTCCAAAGTCTGCCCGTGCGTCTCAGTTATCTATTGGCTCTCCCCAAAGAACACTGACTGATATACTCACAAACTTTCCCAGGTTCCAGTCTTCCTTTTGCTTCTTCAGTCGCCACTCTGTGTAGCTAGAAAACAACAGCCCATTCTTAAGTAATAAAATTAGCTATTTAATATAAATGTTTGTTTAATAGAAACATTCCATTATGTGGTCTTTTCTCAATTAAACATCCCTTTTTTGCAAGAAATCAAAAATAAGGTGAATAAAATAGCATGGATATTGTTTGTTGAACTTTTAGGAAACATTGAAATAAGCACATGCCAAAGAGCAAACCCTTCAAGGAGGCAGGGACTAATTGGGGGCTGTAAACTGGCCACTGTAAACAAGAAGTTTCCTGCTGTGTGAGTGGATTTTCTAGGTTTCTCGGGTTGGCATTTGAACAAGAAATAATTTTGGCTGCTGAGGTCATGTTCCAGAATGCCCAGGTGTGCTCTCCCACTGTGCTGTCTCAGATAGAGCCTGTGTTGCCCTGCCTGCCACTGAGAGCAGTTTACACTTGCAAATGAGGTGGCTCTTTTTGCCTACGGTGGGAAATTTCTCTCAAATGGTCGTTGGCTGGCATCTTGCCCCAACTAAAATCAATGTAGTATAGTCTGTTGAATCTGGGCATGGGGCCAGCATGCAGAAGTGTGATTCTCATGTAGCAGAGAAAAATGGACACGAGAGATATGCATTACATTATCTCTACAGTCACTGACAGCCTCTAAAATGGAAGAATTACACTAAAGAGTGGACGGTAGTGCTAATGATCTTCTCTCTAGCCTTCACATGGAAAGAAGATTCATTGAGCATTTGTGGAGCAATTCATTCATTGTTTACCTAATCTGTTTGAACATATTTAAGTTTCTACAACATAGTATACACTGGCTATTTTTTTTTCTGGTCAAAATGACCCAACCTAGAGGCAACTGAGAGGATGGAACCTCAATTGAGAAAGTACCTCCATACGATCAGGTTGTAGGCAAACCTGCAGGGTATTTTCTTAATTCATGATTGATGTGAAAGGGTCCAGCTCATTGTGCATGATTCTACCCCTTGGTTGGTGGTCCTGGGTACATTAATAAAGCAGGCTGAGCAAACCGTAAGGGGCACGGCACTATGACCTCTACATCTGCTTTTGCGTCTAGGTTCCTGCCTGACTTCCTTCAGTGATGAACTAGGATGTGGAAGTGTAAGCAAAATAAGCCCTTTCCTCCCTAAGTCGCTCTTGGTCACTTTTAGTCATGGTGTTTCATTGCAGCCATAGACATCCTAAGGAAAGTGGACACTGCTGGTGTTTAGGGATATGGTAGTAAACAAGATACAGAAGGTTTTTGCAGAAATGTAGATTACAGTTTGAAGAGGTAGAGGAGACACAATCAAATAAAACTGAGTAAATAGGTAAGAAATGAGTGGGTAAGCACCACTTACAGAAGGAGAATGATGTGCTAGGGAGCATGTGGATTTCCCAAAGGACACTAGTGAGGAAAGTTGGATTCTATGCGTGAAGCTACAGAATCGTGGCAAGGGAAATTCTGGGTGAAGATGGATGGTCTACATTGGTGGCCATGCTGTGACTGTGGAGAACAATCAGCTCATGGCAAATCTGAGTGATGAGACAGAGGCACCTGCATAGTGATCCACAAGGGTGAAGTGCGAAGGGGATGAGCAAGACTTCCCCTAGACTAGAAGTGGCCCAAGGTCCCTTGCTGGCAACAGGGAGGACAGCCCCGCTTCTCCCAAGAGATGCAGTGCTGTGTGGGCTGAAACAAACTGCAGATGCCGCGTCTCATGGGGCAACCAGGTGACAGCGCTGAGCAGTTTCCAGGAGAATGAGCTTTCTTCCTACACTCTGTCATCATTTTCCCCAGGGGACTATTCACACAACACTTGCTGTATCTATGACCTTATCCCTTAGGGAGGTTGCATGAGCAAGAGAGGTATGATTTTTCCATTCTGTATACACACCTGCTATTAAGTCTGGTAAGAAATTTCCTCTTATTGTGGAGTCAAGAAGTAAGCAAATTGTGCTTATTGTTAATTAAGAATATTACTAGTATCTCCAAGTTTCCTTGCATGTTTGTCTAAATGTCTCCATAAGGGCAGTTGTTACCAAGCCATCTAAAGTATCTATCCCTTCCTATCCATTCACTCCATATTCCTATTACTTCCTTTCTTTGGGCTTAGTTTTAAAATTTTTTTAACATGGATTTTTTGAGTTAATTGCTTTCATCATTAGTGTGTGTGTGTGTGTGTGTGTGTGTGTGTGTGTGTGTGTGTATGACAATAATAATTAAAGAACTCATGAACTTGAGAGGAAATAAGGAGACATGGAAAGAGAGGGAAAAGGGCAGATAGAAATAATATACACACAGTACTCATGTATGAAAATCCTAAAAATTTGAATTAAAAGCTGTTAAAATGTTGATTGGTTCTGCCCATGTTCTGATTTAGTATTTTGTGATCACATCAGGTTTATTTGTGTGTATGTTGGACATACCTAACAAGCACAAGTAAAAACAGACTATGAAAAAATTTGTTGGAGGAAATGAGAACCAAAAGGGAGCAAGAAGAAATCCATAGGGATGGTGGACTGGTTGGTTATCAGTTTGACAATGGTTGGGGTCATTTGGGAATAGGAAACTTCAGTTAGGAAAGTGCCCCCATCAGATGGACCTGTAGGCGATCCTGTGGGGGCGTTATTAGTTAATGATATGAGAGAGCCCAGCCCACCCTTGGCAGTGCCACCCCTGGGCACTTGCGTTGGACAGTGCTACCTCTGGGCACTTGGGCTGAGCAAGCCATGGGAACACACAAGTAAGCAGCATTCCTCCATGGTTTCCCCTTCAGTTCCTTTCTTGAGTTCCTGCCCTGGCTTTCTTCGATGATGGACCAGGATGGAGTAGTGTAAGCCAAGTAGATCTTTTCCTCTCCAAGTTGCTTTTTGTCATGGTGTTTCATCACAGCAGTAACAAACGAACTAGAGTGGAAGGTTTCCGGGCTTCTGGCCACTGTACAAAATTGACTTTGGGGAAAGAGGAGCTAAAAAGAATGGTGGGAAGCAAGAGACAACTGCAGTGCCTGTTGGATGGTCTAGGCTTGTGGGATCACTTAGCAAGAGTTACCCAGTGAAAGTGTTTCATATTGATCCTAGTGCCCCTGAGACTGGACATCAGAGTAAATAAAGTGGAAGCTCAAAAGCTCAGTAGCTGGGGGTTGTTAATCATTCTTCTCAGCAGATTCTCTTGAGGGGAATTCTAAGTGGCATTCCTCTATGGCCTTTGCAGCCTTGGAAAAATATTCTCAGAGCCTTTAGCAACATTTTCTTGGGACTGGAAAGATTGCTCAGTGGTGAAAAGGAGTGGCTGCTCTTCCAGAGGATTCAGGTTTGGTTCCCAGTATCCACAGGGGATCCAGTGGTTTCTTCTTGCCTCTATGGACACAGACACACACATTGTGAATACACACACATGCAGGCAAAACACCGACACACATAAAAAACACAATCTTGTTCTTTCTTAAGGTCTATTTAAGCTGCTATTCAATCTAACCACTGAATTTTTAGTTTCAAGTATTCTGACTCTCATTTTTAGCAACAATATTTGTTTATTTTGAAGTCTGTGGGGATTCTTTTTTCAGAGTTAGTCTTCCCTTATGCTTTCTATGCAAGACATTTTAATTATGCTTTTTTTTTTTTTTTGGTGAGCTATACTTTCTGCTTCTAGCTCATCCTAGATTGTTCCTGAACATGTGCTGTGTGCCTTTTTTTTTCTGATGCAATCCAGACTGACTCACTTCTGTCTCATTCTCTAGCAATACCCTGGGCTCAGGATATATCTTAATTCTAAGCTGGGGAGTTCCTATGCCATCCCAGTGGAAGTGAAAGCATATGTGGCATAGTATTGGGTACCAGAGACATTTATTTTTCCTGCTCAGGGAAGAGTGAATCTTCCCTTTTTGTGGCAGGTGGCTTGAGTTTTCCCAATCTTTCTTATACAAGGATGCAGCTGTTTTAGAGTCCTGGGTTTACACAAGGTCTCAAGACAAACTTCTGCTTCATTTTCTCTTCTCCAATCTCAGTCTTCATTAAAGTTTCAAACATCAGGACCAACCACTTTCCCCATCCTACCCCATGTCAAGCTTATTTTGATTTTATATTTTAATTTGTTTCCCATTCTATTCATAGAAACTTTGCCACATTTTTCAATTTTTTAATAAGGCTTTTCTATTTATAGCATCAGGACAGTTTTGTTTTGTTTTTCTATCTGTTCCTTTCTGTTGCTATCAGAGATGCCATGTTGCTAACTTGCCATGTGTGATTAATTTTATTTATTAAATTTTTACAAGTTGAGCTCTTCAGAAGCAGACATCAAGGTGAAATTTGCTAAGGATTAATGGGCTAGCAAGCAGGAGTAAACATGAGAACAAATCAAACTGTAATGTGGGCTTGATAAAAGTGAAATCAACCTTTTGGGAAGCTCTGGAAAAAATACTGCAAGGTAGTTGTGATGGTTATCCTTAGTTGTCAACTTGAATACATCTGGAATTAACTGAAGCCCAAGTGTCTGGGTACACCTTTGAGGAATTTTTCTTAGTTAAGTCATTTGAAGTGTGATGTCATAGTTAGAGTTTCTATTGCTGTGAAGAGGCATCATGACCATGGCAACTCTTATAAAGGAAAACATTTAAATGAGGCAACAACTTACAGTTCAGAAGTTCAGTCCATTTTGGATGCATATTAGCAGAAAATTATTTTAACATCTTTGCAGTACAATAATGTATGTATAGATGCTGATGGAAATGGCAATATTTTCATTTTTATTGTAAAGGTAATAGAAACAAACATGAGTTTTCCAAGATCTTAACATAAGTCCGTCCAAGTACTGACTCAACTGTCACTTTCTACATCAATGAATTCCTGATGAACCAGCAAACCAAAACCAAACCAAAACAAAACAAAAATGTATGTGATATCTCCAAAGTGGTGTTTTCAGTTGTGGATTCTGTAGGGTGTTTGGTGAGAGATGACTTTGGTAGCTTGTACAACTGGGAATTCTTCCTTTCATCATCTGTGGATCTTTACCTTCAAGAGAGGAAGAGAGATTTGTTGGAGCAGAGTGCACACAGCAAAAGGGCAGGAAACATTTGCAGGGTGGACCAATGGTCCAACCAGACTGTGTGAGGATACAGAAAGGTGTACTTTGCTGTAGTCTGCTCCTCTATTCACCCTCACTTTATTCTTCTTTTTATCTCACTAGCAAGTTCAATTTTTATCCTATCAACAACCACAGGCAGCATTATTTTCTATCAGAGAGTACAGGAACAGATTTATGGTTCATAAAATTATATCACACAGCATTTTTGCCTGCTTTTGTAGATAAAATATGTGTTTTTGTGGCTGAGACAGCGGGAGCTAAGTGGGAGGAGAGAAGAGACAATGTAGGTGTGGGAGGTAAAACACTTGGATGCATCAGTAGAGAAAAGGTTTCAACAAAAGCTAGGGGTCATTCAAGAAGCTGACTCCCAGGCCAAGGGCAGGTAGCAGTGAACCCAGCATGTTCTGCTACACATACATTGTCCTCACCACACACATGGGAGTTTTTCCTAGGAGCTTTCATTAAAATTCTAGTCGTGGGACTGGAGAGAGGGCTATCCTTCCAGAGATCCCAGGTTTGATTTCTAGCACCCACATGGCGGCGGCGACGACTCACAATCATTTCTAACTCCCATCCCAGTAGATCCAATTCTAGCTTCTTGCCCCTGTAAGCTCCAGACACACAAATGGTGCACAGACAAAATGCCCACACACATAAATAATAATATTAAAAAAACTCTAGGTGAAGTATTGGGTCTTAGAAGAAATATTTAAAGAAGCAAAACAAATAAAAAACTGAATAGATAACTATCTGGAAATAATTCCTGAAGCAATCCTTATAAGATGAGAGATGAAAGGGAAAACTTCTTCAAAGCACTCTCCTCCAGAGAACATCAACACAAAGAGGCAGGGAGGCTTCGGAGCCGCAGGGAGGTGTAACCTACTGAGCATCAGTGGAAGAAAAGGCTTTAGAAGGAGAGGAGCCTTTTTGCATATTTTCTGGAAAGGTGTCAGGAAGAGTGCATGCAAGGCTTTGCCCAAAATAGGTCATTTGAGTGAAGAAAATATTACTAAGGGACTGGCCTGCTTATTGACTTTTATTTAACTGTTGTAGAAGAAAGCACACATTGGCAAGAGCTTTGGGGAAAAATGTATCTGATTTCTAACCACAAGAAAAGGCAACAGATTCAAAGCCAAAGCATATTCTTGGATTGATCTTTCATAGTGCCTTAATTTAGCCTGCTGGAGAAATTTTTTTTTGTGTGAATACAAAATTATTTAAACCTTCTAAGGAAAGCTTTCTATCTTAGCTGTAAACCTGGAATTTACTGCAAAAAAAAAAAATCTTTCTACTAATTTGTCAAAGTAACTTCCACTTTTTAGTGCATGTATTTACAAAGGGACTTATTGTAGGTAGGTTGGTGAACTTGTACCTACATACCCAGCAAATTGTATTATTTCCTTAGCAAGTGATAGGCGATTTTTTTCTTTTCTTTTTTTCTTTCTTTCTTTTTTCTTTTTTTTTTTTTTTTTTTTTTTTTTTTTTTTTTTACAAAAATGGGAGTTACAAAGCCCTAGAGCTATATAAATCATCAGGGACATAGCTCAGAAATTTAATGTTGAAAAAAAAGCAAGTGGCAGAATTATATGTACAGTGTATTATTTCTGGATATATATATGTATAGAATTCTGCAAAACTCATATATAATATGCTGCTTGTTGCCTTATTCCCTTTTTGGGGGCAGAGAATAAGGAGAGGAATCCAGAAAAGAGGCTAGTGGTTGCTAAAGGAAACCAGTTCTCTCCTTACATCAATGTCTTCCCTGCCTCCTCCTGCCTTTTTTTTCCTAAAGAATGTGAGCAAAAACTGCATGTGCAGTTTTACTTAAGACCATAAATATCCATGTTCTGGGGGAAAGAAGAACATTAGCTAAAAAATCTGTGTCTATGATATATATATATATTTCATATATCTTCATGTTAACTGTATTAACTGCTAATGGTATGAAATATACTGATCTATTATTCTGCAAGTGGTCCTCAGAAGAAATAGGCAAAGTTAAGGATGACAAAGCAAATCTAATGTAGATTTGAATGGTCTGGGCAAGAATGAGGACCTAGACACATGGGGGACAAAGAAATAAAGGTGAGAAAAAGCAAAAAGAGGCTAATGGCGTAGGAGAACTCTGAGAGGAGAGAATATTAGCAGAAAAAACATTTGGGACCCTCAGCAGCGTCCAGTCGTAGGTAATTCTCTCATTTCAAGTCTGTTGCACTATTGTGTCAATCAGACTGTTTTGGTCAGTAATTTTGCAACACAAATCAGTTGAAGCATGTCACTTCAAAAGTTTTAATTTGAAGCAAATTTCATAAAATTGTGTTGGTCTAAAGCCAGACAAGAATGTGTTTGCAGCACCTGTGACTCATCAATTTGACTAAATATTCTTTGAGTGTCTGGCTTTTCTTTTTAAGTACATGGTCACAGAAGGCCCTGGCTGTAAGACAGTAGGCACATGACCCACCAGTGGAAGCTTTGATCTGCGACACAGACACCAGCAACACAGGAAGAGATAGTCTTGTCTGGTTAAAAGGCAACTTTTGTCTGGAAAGTTCCCCTCCAGCAGTACAAAGACCAAAGAAAAATTATTAATAGGACTGTCCAGGGTAAAAGGCCTAGCTTTTGTAACTGGCTATTAGTCTATGGCATCACACCGTTCCAGTGTTACAAATCAGCCATATATGTGAACCCTTGTATGACATGTAGGAGGTGAGCTGGTGGAGGGGAGCACATGCATGTCAGATCACACTTAACCCTTCACTCTGTGCCAGGCCCATTCCCATCTGATAACAGTGTCTAGAATAAAAATGGACAGGTTTTATGAATCATCTTGGGATAGAGAAAGCCTTCTCCTACCCACTGCTGTCTACCTGGCTATTTACTTTCAGTGAGTAATGCATTTATGTTGGATACAGAATAGGGCGAGGGAGGGGGGAGACATGACATTCTCCAAAGAAAAGGAAAAAGTCAACAGGCTCTAGTGAGGCAGTGTCTTTCTTCCTGCTTCCTTGCATCTTTTCTCATCCTTCAGGGTCCATGTGGCTGTTGCACTGGCGCCCTCGAGTTTCTTCTTTGCAGTGAGAACAGAGAGTCTGTGCTGCCACCAAGACCAGGAGCAGAGCTCCTTGTGGAAAAAAAAATGATGAGGCTGAGCAAACCTTCAGCTTCAGATGCTGCCTTGGTTTTTATTTTCAGTAGAAGTTTGAGTTCTAACAGAAGGGTTTTGAAATACAAGTGTTCCTATGACTTCTTGAAACCAATTAGAGGCTCTAAATATATAGACACATCTAATAATATGAGTTCTCTGGCAAAAACCAATAACGGGTTTTATTGATAAGCAGAGGGCCGGACAGGAACTCTAGGCCATTCTGGCTTTAATAAAACATTAAGTGGTTTAATTAAATCATTTATTCCACCCTCGGTTCTATTTTTTCAAAACACAACATAAAAACAAAACAGGTTCTTTTTTTAGCTGGTTCTCTTTCCTCTATAATTCATTAGGTTAAGTCCATAGATTGACTTACTGTCCTGCCATAAAGCACTTGTGGCCATTTCAGGAATACAGCACTTGAGGCAGGATGCAGGCAGGTATTGATCTAAGGGCAACTGCCTCCTTATTTTTTCATAAAAGAGGTAGATAGGATTTTTATTTTTAAAGAAAAGCCTATAGAAGGTAGATAAATACAAAGTTTATATTAGACCTGTCATAACCGTCTTGACATATCATTAAAATAATTTTAGCTTTTTTTGTATGGGAACTTTCTGAAAGGTTTAAGCTATCTAGCATGCATATATGGTAGTTTCCATGTTTAACTTTTAAATTAATTTTTATTTATTTTTTTTTTATTTTTTTTTTTTTTTTTGGTTTTTCGAGACAGGGTTTCTCTGTGTAGCTTTGCGCCTTTCCTGGGACTCACTTGGTAGCCCAGGCTGGCCTCGAACTCACAGCGATCCACCTGCCTCTGCCTCCCGAGTGCTGGGATTAAAGGCGTGCGCCACCACCGCCCGGCAATTAATTTTTATTTTATAAAACTTACCCGTGAAAACTGTTTTAAAAGCAAAAGACTTATAAAGGAAATTAACACTAACACATCTTATCCTCCTCACCATCCCCACACCCTAGTCTCTGGGCTACTTTAGGTTGAGTATAGATCTCTGTATATAATGATCTTTCATGATCAGGTTAACTCGGGATTAATGTTTTGACCCTTTATTTATGGGAGGGAAGCCTATGGATGTGAGAATGAAGAATAAAAAATGTGAGGTGACACAATCAGTGGAGTGGCATGTGATGGCCACTGCACAGGTGTTTAGTGGCCCTGTCACCTTGATGTGTGACTTCAGCACATGGGCAGTGATGAGTGAACCAGTCATAAGCAGCACGTGGATGGAAGGTAAAGTGAACCATTTGCCACTTTCTTGTCTCTTGTTTCCTTGAGATCATAGTTCTCATAGGATTGATGCTTCTGTCTTTGGAACCTTGTCATCTAAACCTCTGGTGGTCTGTACATGTTCAATGTAATTCTTCAGACTGTTTTTTCATCTGTAGTTGGTTGAATTCTTGGGTGTGGAAACAAGAGTGAATGTCTATAATTCCTAAAACTTCCTTATTTTCATCTCTATGCTAACACAATTGTATAAAAATTTTGGTTCCAAGTCAAGGTTTGCATTATTATGACTAGGACAATTATATTTTTGCTGAGTTAAATGGCTCAGAAATAATTCACGTTCTTCCTCATATAATCTTCATTTTTTTTTCAGTTACTATGTTTTCATTTATATTGCTTTGTAAGTACTGATTCCAATATTTTTCCATTATAGCTTGCAATGATCTTTTCCCTGCAAATTCCCACCTGACCAGAGGGTCAATATACTGTTATTTCCTCTCAGATCACTTTCTTGGAGCCCTAGGTCTACCTATATTAATCTGGACTATTGGTGAAATTATTAAGGCCACTCCACATAGTTAAAAGGGAGATTTATTTAATGGCGTAACTTACAAATGAAAGGATAGGTAAGTGACGGGTTCTGGGAAAGACACAGCGCTCGCTGTCTGGCGGTGTTCTCTGGAGAACTCTCCTCCATCTACCTCTAGAATCCAGGGTCCAAAACAGGAACGCAGGGCATCCCAATCTCGGGTCTTCAGGGTCCTCCCTTGGCCCCGCCTTGTAGGTGTGATAGTTACTGAAGCCCTAATGGGGGTTGGAACTTCCAGATCAAAGCTGGAATGGCTACCCACTACACTGGACCATTAGTTTTCAGTTCAATGATGAAGAGTCCTTGTCTTCTGAATGCCATAGTCTAGTTGCTCTTCGTTAATACACCCTTGCTTTGCTTGATTAAACCTTCCAAAGAAAAGTAGGAATTTCTACTTCCCTTAGGTCAGTCTTCCTCTTTTCCTCAGCAAATGGTGGTACTTCATTGCCTCCTCACAGTTCTGTAGAGTCACTGGCTTGCTTTGGCCAATAAACTATGAGTAGGAGTCATATGTATGTACCATTGGTCAAAGCAATTTCTTTCTCCAAGGAGGAAGCCATGTGTTAAGAAGATTTAAAAAAAATATCCTGATTGCTAAGGGCCACAGAAATGTTTAACCTTATAAGGTCTCCTGGACTCTAAGAGATAAACTTTTCAGTTTTAAGTAACTGAGGTTTTGGCATTCCTTAAAACATGCTCTCTCCCAATTCATAAACAGGGTACCTTTGATTGGTAGTTTGGTTGGATATTGAATTTGGGATTATAGATAAATCTGACATTATAATGATTTCTACCAATTTGGATATATCCTAGACTTTCTGAGTTCTCATAGAAAATCTATATTTTGTGTTTAGAAACTTTACAGTGCTATGCCATCTGATGAGTCTCTCATTCTTTGGTTGTTGTTGGTCATTTAATATATTCTTATATCTATTTGTCTATCTATCTGTTTATCTATCTATCTATCTATCTATCTATCTATCTATCTATCTATCTATCATCTATCATCTATCTATCATTTATCTATCTATATCTATCATGTATGTATATATAGAGAGACAGAGACAAAGAGACAGAGACAGAGACTAAGGGGGGGTCATTTTGGAGAGTTGTGTCCTTAATTATCTTAGTAAAGTTTGTGTCTTTGATAATTTTGATTTTTTTTTTGTTTCTATACTTTCTGTACTTTGGATGTCAGGTAACTTGGAATTTTGTTGTCTTTTCCTCACAGTTTTCTCTTATTTTGTATTTCTTTTATCTTTTATTCTATGTGTTGAGGGAATCCTCAATTTTATCTTCCAATTCTTTTACTGAATTAAGAGTTTAGATATCTAGATACCTTGGCTTCTCAGGAAACTGAGGCAGGAAGATTTTGAGTTTGAGGCCAATCTGGGAGACATAGCAATATCATTCCCCTGAAAGATCTGTTTTATCTCATAAAAGTTCTTTTTCGTTATGTTTATGTTGTATGAAATTCTGTTTTTCCTTCCCAGAGAACATAGTTTATATACTTTTAATTGATTGTACTCCCTGGGTTGTATCAAATTTTAAGTTCATTTGTTTGTTTTTTTACTTTTAAAACATCTTTAGTTTTGGAAATTTCTTTAAATAACTGAGTGACAACTCACTAGCTCATAAGTCATGTTTATGCATTAAGATCCTAATCAGAATCTGTGTGCTTGGGGGATGGTTGTTCACCTTGGGCAGTGGATTAGTGGACCAGCCCTCTGAGTAAGATGATGCTGCAAAATGCTAGAACTTTCATGTAAATTTGTGATGACAATTAGAGTCCCTTCACGAATTAGTAAGGATTCTCTAGAAAACAGAACCAACATAATGAATATACTAAAAGTGTATTTGTTAGATTGGCTCTCACTATAGTTCTGGATAGTTAAACAATGTGTGGCTCACAGAGAGAGGTAAAAAATCCAGTGGTTGCTCAGTCCACAAGTCTGGATATCTCATTAGTCCTAGTAGACATTATTAGGTCTGGATGATTTTTGGAAAGCTGTTGTCTTCAGTCTATGTTGGAAGCCTAAAGAAGTCAGTTCTAATGCCAACAAAGGAATGCAGCACTGGCAGCCACAGAATAAATGGAATTGTCAGCTGAAGTGGAGGGAAGAAGGTACAAAGCAAAGTACCTTCTTCCGTGTCCTTTTGTCTGGAGCCATTGGAAGTTTCCACCACATTTACGGTGGAAAGACCCTCACAGGAATGCCCATTCACTTTGTCTTTTCACTGATTCCAAATCTATTTAAGTTGACAACCAAGATTAGTCATTGTACTTTCCTAATACTTGCAGATCACCTCATAGCATTGTTTCTATATTGCTTATTATACTGTCCTTCCTAAGTCAAAGGGTAATCTAAGAGAATGTTGAGGTACAAAATGAAGCCAGAGGATAAGGAGGAGTGTTATATAATGCTGTCTTCTGGACATGACATCACTATTGCACTCATGAACTCATGGGAGCTGTGTCTACCTGCACAAGGAAAAGCTAGTCCAAATCTCAGCATGGATAGGGAAAGGCTCCTGGGCCCCACCACTAACTGATATCAGCAGTGGAAGGCTGCTGGAAAAAGAAGAGTCATTTGACTTTGGGGTGTGGCCATTGGTAAGTTGCCCATGCTCCAACAGATGGCTCCATGCCTATATACATATGGGTAGCATATTTGGGATTAGCTGGCTGGCTGGATATAAACACACACACACACACACACACACACACACACACACACACACACACACACACACACACTCAGACTAATGTAAAAGTTAAACAGACATCCCCCCAAGCAGGGTGCAGTTAGTTGGGAAGAAAATGTTACTGCAAGGCCCCACTAGGGAATCATCTTAGGTGAGGACTCTTTGGAAGCTTCCCAGGTTCAACCCATGATGTGAAGTCCCTCAGCTATGGCAAACTGGGAGTATGGCGCTGGTGGAGGTCCAGAAGGTTGAGAGTGTTGGCCAGTGGCTAGCACTGACAGACAGGCATGTAGCTCAGCAATGGTGCTGGGACTTTAACAGTACATGAAGTCAGGGCCATACAGGTCCAAGTCCTCTTGCTGATGAATATAAAAAAGAAGCTAGAGAAATTGGGTCTCAGGAATGCACAGTGGTATGATCCTAGGGGACACTTCCAAAGACACTCAATTTTTATCATTTTTTTGGGTTGTAGCTTTGTGCTATCCTGCTCACAGCTTGGGCTGGTTCACTAACATATCAACCCCACCTTGACATTAGTTCATTATCATAGCTCAAGGCCTGGCTTGGTTTTGGTGCATATCTGAGCTACCCCGTGACAGGCTATCTTATAGAAATTAAATTTTTCTAAGTAATACAAAATGTTTTTTAAGTTACACAAAAATGGTTTCACATATGTTCTTAACAATACATGCACGCATGCACACGCAAGAGCATAAGGTTAGCAGAAGATGGGTTATTAGGGAATCAGAGTTGGTGGGAGGAATAGGGGGTGGATATTATAAAAATAGATTACGTATAATTATGAAATTCTCAAATAATAAATAATTATATTAAAAATAAAGGAGTAAAACATTATGGAAATATTATTGCACTAACTCCTATTGACCCCAGGGACTGTCTCCCAGGGTTGATTATATTTTATCCAAACTCTACTCTTCTTTCATTTTGATTCCTATAAACCTACAACACTGAAATTTCAGGTCACTGACCCACTTTGTACCATTTTGTCCCCAGTTCCTAGCCTAGAGTATGGCACATCAGAGGCTCCAAGGCCATTTAAAGAGTTGACTAATGCTCTCTGTCATCTAGGTCAAGAAAGAAACCTTTGCATATGGCAGTTCAGCCAAGATTCAAGTATTAGTCTGTGAACTGAGAAACAAAATAATTCTTTGCTTGTTTAACTTTCTGTGTTATTTTTAATGAGATGATTCTATTTATGGATTCTCCATCTGCACATATTTTCCTGAACAGTCCCAAGCAATTAGCTTCCAGGAATATTAGTGTGTGACAAACTTCTCTTTTCCAGATGTTCTTGCTCTTACCTGCTATAGTAACCACTTCTCAAGAATTTATAGGCAATGCCTTGTGATGCCTCTTCAATATTTGAGTCCAAGATAAGGAAGTTTTCTCGTGTCTTCATGCGAAGAAAACTTATTGGGTCTCATCCATGACCAAAACTACTTATACAAATTCTGTTCATTTTCAACTACAAATTAAAATCCTAGTAACTTACATTGAAATTCTAATGACTGACAATTGTTTCTAGCTATCAATGATTGTACTAAACTTTCATACTTAATTTGCCTATAACAAGTTTATAGGCTAAGTACTATTTCTTGTGTGTGTGTGTGTGTGTGTGTGTGTGTGTGTGTGTGATATACATATGTGCATTTGTGGTACACATGAGGTCAGAGGACAACCTCATTGCCCTGGTCTTCCAAGAAAGGCTTTTAGGGTTTTGTTTTGTTTTGTTTTTTTCAGTTCAGATGCTGGCTACCCATTCTGTGAGCTTCCAGGGATTCTTGTCTCTGCCTACCATTTCCCACAGGAGTATTCAGATAACAAATGCCCACTATTATATCCAGCTGTATGTGAGTTCTGAGGATTTGAATTCAGGTCCTGATGCTTGTATAACACATGCTTTACGCTACTCTGCCCCTCAGAGAGCTGCAGAGTCAAGTGCAGTTCTAAGATACCAAGTACAGAGCTAATCTTGCAGTAGGAATGCTCCTATCCTGTTACTTTCTATTTCAGACTCAGTCTTGAACATCTGAATTTGATCACATCTGGATAAGTTGTGATAGGAGTTCGGGATGTGTCTGCCACTGCTTCCTAGCTATGTGGTAGAGAGGAGTAAAAAAAGAAAAGGGCACTAGAACAGCAAGTCACCCCCCCCCCCCAGCACATGATAGAGCTTCACTGATAGCATCGTTTTAAGCTTGTTCTAGCTAAAAGTAATTTGTCTATAGCAAATTTGCTGATGCTTCCCTGAACACTTCTGTCTTCATTAGGGTTTCTATTGTTGTGAAGAGATACCATGATGATGGCAACTCTTACAAAGGAAAAGTTCTAACTGGGGTGTCTCACAGTTTCAGAGGTTTGGTCCATTATCATCCTGGTGGGTGGTATGCAGGCAGACAGGGTGCTCAAGAAGGAGCTGAGAGTTCTACATGTTGTTCCACAGGCAACAGGAAGTGAACTGTATCTGCAATGAGCATAGCTTGAGAATAGGAAGCCTCAAAGCCCGCCTCCACAGTGACACACTTCCTCCAACAAGGCCACACCTATTGCAATAAAGCCACACCTCCTAATAGTGCCACTCCCTGTGAGCTTATGGAGGCCAATTACATTCAAACTACTGTAGCTAGAATTTTCTCCAGTCCTGCCTGGCCCACGGTCAGGACAAATCTCTCTCACCTGCCAGTCCAGCAGCTGCTTAGACCCAACACAGAGACTTATATTGCTTACAAACTGTATGGCTGAAGCAGGCTTCTTGTTATCTAGTTCTTCTATCTTAAATTAACCCATTCCTATAAATCTATATCTTGCCACATGGCTCGTGGATTACCAGTATCTTACATGTTGGTACTCATGGTGGCGGCTGGCAGTGTCTCTCTGACCCAGCCTTCCTGTTCCCAGAATTCTCTTCTCTTATACTAGCCGATACTTCCTGCCTGGCCAATCAGCATTTTATTTATATGGAGCTATATCCACAGCACTTAGAATGCTGCAGTTTAAAGCAATAGGTTCACAATAAGACAGATTCAGATGGAATACTTTACAATATCTGTAAAAATGGACATAGGCTTGGAAGAGAGAGAAAAAGGAATATATACAGTTATATAAAGAAATAGACAGTTTTAAAAATTAAGTCTTTAAAGAGACAGTAAAATTAATATAGGTCTCTGATGACACTATGGCCCAGATGATCCAAAATCCAGAACAGTTTCAAGGCAACTGGCTCAGACAATACACCCTCACAGACTACTCCATAAGCCTAAAATTTTCTTTGTGTCCCCATAAGATTCAGTGCCCCTCTCCAGCAGGAAGTAGTAAGTAAAGCTACGCCCAAATTCCCAAATATACCAAGGTGGCTTTGGAGATGAAATTGGCTCACTCCTTCTCTAAACCCAAGCATATTCAAAAAAAAAAAAAAAAAAAAAAGAGGTTGAGAGATTCTTGTGTCCCATATCAGAAAATACTACAAGATCTTACTCATTTTTGCAATCTGAATACTCCTAATCATCACAATAGTTACAATTCCTACAGCTGTCAGAATA
Organism: Peromyscus maniculatus bairdii; assembly: GCF_049852395.1. Lineage (NCBI taxonomy): Eukaryota > Metazoa > Chordata > Mammalia > Rodentia > Cricetidae > Peromyscus > Peromyscus maniculatus. The sequence continues at coordinate 16,122,222 of NC_134864.1, forward strand.
AGAACTACTTACACAATTCTATTAGCCTACTTTCTGTTGTTCTTTTCAGAGTCCTAGTAGTTTCCAGATAGATGATATATGTCATTGCCCTCTGCTTTATTTTATACAGGACCACAGATTTCCTAATTTCTCATTCACACTGAAAATGTAGCCTTCAGTTTCTCAGCCTTGTGATGTTTCAGGATTGCATGGCAGTGCTTAATCTCTAGCCAGTACTTACTGTCAGTGAAAATTTATGTCTCTTTTGCTGTTTCTTCTGTCTCAGTACCACAAAGAAGT